>NW_026635715.1:1200000-1879545 GCF_028554395.1 Pezoporus wallicus
ACGTCCTGCTGGCAGCACTCATGATGCAGCTTGATGCTAAGTTCCCACAGGCAATTGTTAAAGATTCCTTCCTGTCTGACCTTGTGTGGGATGCTCAGCTTTCTGCAGGGATTTCTTTCCTCCCAAGTGAAGATGCCTGTGAGCATCCAGGCAGCCCATGGGCTTCCCCAGTTTGACATGGTTATGGTGGGGCAGAGTCAGACTGTGGTCCTCGGGGGGAGGATGTTGCTTTTCCTGAGCCCAGCATCTCTGTATTACACAAAGCCAAGAATTCCTGTTTGCTTTCAGCTCAGATCATGAAAAATACATATTTAATAAACAATAGCAAGCAAGAAGATGTCTCTGCTCCATTGCACAGGTGCCTTGGGTACATGGCTAGGGCAAAAAAGTGTATGGGGGCTGAGAGGGGGAGAAGGTAAAGGTGGGGAGGATGATGCTGTCATCCCAGGGGGCAAAGCCTGAGGGTGTAACCTGTGTGCTGGTATGTGTTTTATACCAAAGAGTTACAAAACAAAACGGACAAACAGCATTTGGACCAAAAAGTGCCAGTGGGTGCTCTATAGGTCCAGGGTTGTTGGCAGAGCAGAACTGTGCATGAGAGATAGGAGAAGATGTGACATCTAAGAGCAGATGAAAGGACAGAAAGAGTGTTTCACAGTGCCTTGATCACACAGATAAGGGTAAGCCAGTGGAAAGGAAGAGTGTGATTTCATCAGACAGACAATTTAGGCAGTTGAATAGGGATGGAAAGAGGCAGAAACTGGTTAGAAGGGAAGACATTATCCAAGCAGGAGAGGGTGAGGCTGGAAGATCTCATAGCAAAGGTGAGGGTGTGGGATGGAGAAAAATGGTACAAGCTGCTGGCAGCAAAGAAATGAAGAGAAGGTTGAGGGTCAGAGATTGTCTCAGGATAGGGAAAAAGACACGCTCATAGGAGTGGTTGCATGCAGGTACTGCGTGTGTGTGCATTTCCAAGGCATTTCCATTACCCTCGGTTTCCTAAGAGTAAGCATTTCTTTACAGTTTAATAAAAGGCAACACTTTCTGTTGTCAGGGCTTTGAAAACAATGATGTAAAAGGATCTGTGTGAAGTCCTGAAGTAAGTCCGTGGTCACCTGGGCTGTCCTTCTGCATTTTGCATTCACAGGCATGACACAATGTCTTATTCTGAGCTGCTGTTCAATATGGGCCAAGTGTCTGGAATAATAAGCTCTCCCTGTTAGCAGACTATTTTATGGGCTTGTGGCAAACATCAAGATTACAGGGGTTTGATTTTATTGATTCAGTGACACAATCTCTCCAATTAGTTTGGTGGAAAATCTGAGAAGGCAAACGTTTTTACCAGCTTTACGTAGGATTAGCCAGTTCTTAACAGCTGCACATCTAGGCAGCCTGTCCTATACAGAAGTGTAATTTATGGAGGCCCTTTAATAGAGTCCAAGTACTGTGCAATCAATTAGAAATCTGATGTTCCAATAGACAGACTCAGACCTGACTGCCTAATACTCGATCCATGTTCCACGAGGTAAATGGCAGGAAGATGACTCTCAGAATGTATTTCTGAACTGGCTTTTGGGGACTTCCTTTTCTGACCCTTTCTACTGGTGAAAGCATTGCTTGTGAGGAGACAGGTCTCTTCTCAAGGAAGATGTTCCTCTGATTCCTGTTCGGTGGCTTTTCCCAAGTGTAGCAGTTGATTTTCAATTCTCTTTAGTATCAACTACCATCTGTCGAATCCTAGATAGATGATGGATGGGATGTGAAATTGTTTGGAACATTCTGCATGCTGGAAATGGTGGAGGTCTGAGAGTAAAATGTGTCTAAACTTGATTTTCAAAAAATGGCATGCATTTGGGAGCATGAGTCCCATGAAATCTGTGCACTAACCATGGATTTTCCCTAGAGAAGGTCCATGCCGCTGAGACTGGGAATTAAGCACTCCCCACCCCCAGCTTGGATTCCAGATTTTACTTTTGGAAAAGTTTTACTTTTTCTGCATAATTTAGAAGTGAGCACACAAGTCTGACCAGTGGTGAGAATGCTCATAAGGACTGAGTAAAGCCTTAAGAAATGGGACTTAAGTGAGAGCCAGGCTCTGCATTTAAGAAGCATTTTCCAGTTCTTCCCTGTTTGTTGCTGGAAGGAGAGCAGCTTAGCTCCTGTGCTTTGTCCTGATATAGCCCATGATGTAACTGGATCACTGATGGTTATGAATATCAGGGTTCATCTGCCCAGCGGAGGGGGTTGCAGTGCTGTGGAAGGAAGGTGAGATCATTCCTCCTCATGGGATGTCGCTGGGCTTGCTCAAGGCAGGAGAGGTTTAAGAGGCTGTGGGACATGGCAAGAGCAGATGGAAAGAAGACCAGCAGGACGGATCCAACTGCAGGGACATGGTGGGCAGGGCTGTATAGAAACTTGTCTTTAAGTACTCCATCTTCCCAAGTTGCTTTTCCTTATTTAAAAGTTTTATTTCCAGCTTTTGTATGATAAGACCTGTTTACCTACAGTTTAGTTTTAGTCTCCTTTTGAGGAGGAGCTCACCGAGAACATGGTGCAGGCAGACACATCTGAAACCTGTAGCCAATCTGAGTCTCGTGATCATGAAGTGCTGTAAGGCAGCTGCCAGCCCAACTCTGTTTCTCCAGGATGGAGGAGTGGGAAAAGCTGTGATTACTCACTGCAAGTGTTTAAAATCCTTTCCCTGTCCTGAAGGACCTGCTGCTGCTTGGGCAGTTACACAGAACCAATTGAATGAAAAGGAATGGCGGAATGCAGTGTCCCTCTTTAGAACCATGTGAGAAATTGATGCCCATGTGTTGAAAAAGCAGAATGCAGACTGTAACTGCATGCTTCTTTGCATGTAGCACTCGGACAAAAGGCAATGGGACCTAGTAAGCTATTTTTTGTTGCTCTGTTTTGCTGCTTGTGCTGGTGTTGAGATAAGACTGAAGAATTAAGAACTGGAAGCAGGGGAGATTACAGGCAGGGTCTTGGCTGACTGTCCTGATGCTGTTCACCTGCTATCTGTGGTAGGCATTCCGTCTCTTGGAAGTTCATGTGTTTCTGAATGCTTGGCTGCTCTTATCTCTCTACATTATTCAGGACATGGTATGTCAAACATAGGGGAATAATCAGATGCACATAGAGAAGCTTTTATGAAGCTTTCTGGTCTGTGGGTGCTTTGGGTTCTTGTAGACCCTGGACATGACTGAGCTGGTTTGTGTAACTCTCGGTTGGGTGAGCAGCACAGTAGCTGCGCTTTCAAAGAGGAAACTATTCCTTGCAGATGTTTTAGCTCAGCAGTTCAAGCAGTGGTTTTCAACGTTGGTGGATTTCTTGCCATTCTTGTTTAAACAAACTATTTGATGGCAGAATTCTGTGGTTTTCAAGGTTGCAAGAGGCTGAGCACTTACACTGCTCTTTGAGATTCAGCTGCATGCATTTCAGTCCCCTTACAAGACCAAGGAAGGCTTCCAAGCATGGGGTTGTCTGCAGAGTGTTGGTCTGAAAAGTGCCAGAGCAGCCTGTGCCTGCAAGCTGGTTTTGATAAAATAAGAACCTTTCCCAAATATGAACTGAGCAAAGCCCTTTCCTACTATAAATACAGCCCTCAGCTTGGCAGGAGAGCTGCTCTGGGGTGAGAGACCTGGAGGCTGTCAGGTCACTGGGGTTGGTCACTGGGAAGGTATAGATAGAAGAGAGCCCTGGGGAGTCTTTAGGTTGAAGATTGATCAGTTTTTCCCAGGGATTCAGAAAGGCCAAGTAATGTTTGGCGGGTGCTGACTCAGGCAGTGTACAAAGAAGGGGGGGAAGTTGTGTTTTGCATGGCTGTTATTGCCTTGGATTGTGGATATTTTCCTTTCCCGTAATAGTACAGTGTTGAGAACAGCAGTGAGACCTCCTGTGTATGTGGGAATGCAGGGTCACAGTACAAATAGAGGATAATTAGTCCATTTACCCAGGTTGTGAATGGCTTTGAGTTTTAGAGTTGAAACCTGCTCGTTGTGCTGCAAAGTGTCATTAATAACAGTAATTTAGTACTAATTCAGCTCTTCACATGTTGAATCTTGAGTTAAATTTGTTGCACTGAAAGCTGAGCTCATCATTCAAAGAAGGTCTTAGTCTCCTGAGGTGCTGAGTAATGGGCAGAGCTCCTTGCAGTCATTAAGAACTCTGGGTATTTGTGCTTGTGAAAACTGGGCCTTTATGTGGATGCCACTGTAGGTTAGATATAAGGAAGAACATCTTCACTGTGAGGGTGCTGAGGCGCTGGCACAGGGTGCCCAGAGAAGCTGTGGCTGCCCCATCCCTGGCAGTGTTCAAGGCCAGGTTGGACACAGGGGCTTGGAGCAAGCTGCTCTAGTGGAAGGGGTCCCTGCCCGTGGCAGAGGTTGGAGCTGGATGAGCCTGAAGGTCCTGTCCAACACAAATCATTCCATGGTTCTATGAGTTTAATAAGCTCATTCACAGCATCGGAGAAAGAAAACTGTGACCCTACTGCATATTTGCACCATTAACCCTGATGGTAAATTAAGAAAGTGCTAATACATTGCAAAGGGTACTTGCAGGTGGCAGCAGCCCACGACAGCAGCAGAACTCTGGGAGATCCCAGTCCTGTACTGGGAACATTTGCAATTTGCAGCTTGACTTTACCAGCACAGAAAGTCATGGTCATTTCTGACCCTGCAATGCTGCACTGTGGGGCATGGCTGTTGTGCAGCTCAGCAGCTCTCCAGGGCACCTCGGTATGAAACACACGTGGGTCTCTCTGCTGAAGCTTAGGGAGGTTTTATTTCTTGCAGTGAAGAGCAGCGACCTAAAATAGCTTCTAACTCTGCCCCCCCTCCTCCAGAAGAGGACTTCCCGGGCCTCCTTCTCCTGCACAGCCCAGAAATGCTGGAGAGCAGAGGACGTGTCAGCAGTAACAGCAGCCAGTTCATTCTGCACAGTCTCTGCAGCCTGCCTGCTGTCTCTTAAGGAGTGTGAGTCGTGTCACCAGAACCGCTGAAGCCTCCAGCAGCCGAGGTCACATCTGGAGCTGTGGGTTTGTGAACTGCCCCTGGGATCAGATGGCTTCAAGTTCCTCTGCAGATGGCTCCATCAAGGGAACTCCCAGCTGGATGGTGATCCCACGAGTGCTGGTGGTTGTTGGCAGCCTCCTACCACTCCATGTTTATCTAGAAGAGGGGAAGATGAGTGGTTTTGAGGAGGAGCAGCCTCGGATTCTTGCAGGGTTTAGTGTCGCCTCGCCTTCAGGCAGCAGCACATCTTCCAGCTGGAAGCAAGCCTACGTGTCCCATATGAAGACATGTACTTGAGAGACCCCCATAAGTCTGCGCGTCCCTCCCTGGCTTGGCAAAAGGGCCACAATCGTAGGATAAGGAAGGCTGGTTTGTAACTTCCTAGAGATAAAAATGAATGTGTTTTGGTCTCAGCAAAACTCAGCATGATACACTGGTACATTCAACAGGCTCCCTGCACGCATGCAAAATCCAGAGAAGGAGTTCTGGGCAGGGATTTAGGTGATGTTTCAATCTTTTTTTTTTCTTTTAAAGGGAAATATCGTGCAGTATTAGTGCAGAAAGGGGTTTCCTGAAATGGGTATAATACACTCTGAGTAGGTCGTGTCCTGTCTGCAAGGCACGTGCTGTTGAGCTTGTCAAGGTCCACTTCCAGGTGGCAGCTCACCTCAAAGGAGGAACTGGAGATCTTGTCTTCATTCATTGGGGTTGTTCTGGCTCCCTGGAGGACAACAGCTTCTCCAGTGGCAGGAGAGGGCTGTTACATTCAGGCCATGTTTGCGCTTCACCAGTTCTTCATGCACAACTCTTGTATACAACCTTTCCTGTCCATATATAGGAGCAAAATACATCTGATTCCTTTCCTATATCATATTCTGCATGCTGACAGTGGTAATCTGGGTCTGTGTCAGTCCATTTTGGAAAACAGAGTAGAAAAAGTAATTTCCCTAGTGCTTTGTCCACACAGAGGCCTCTTTGCATCATCTTGCATTGCCTGCTCACTCCCTGTCACACCAAACACAAGCTGGTGTCACTAACAAGACTGTACAGTCCGCTTGTTGTCACCTCCTGCCTCGGAATGGTGACAGTGCTCTCCACTCCCCATGTGTTATGTTTCCAAACTTTTCTTCCCTGCTGGAAAGAGCACTCTGACAACATCTGACAGTCCTTTTCCTCCTTCAACTCACCTCTACTCTGAGATGTCTATAGAAATGATAGCTGCTGTGCCAGGACATCCCAGGATACCACACTGTCCAATGCTGTCCTGTTGTTTTCCCATACTATCTGCTGGTGCCCATCTGCTGTGGATCCATATATCCTTGGGGCAGGAAGCATTTCTGCTATTATGTGTGCAGTGCCTGCAGAGCGGGCTTGCAGGCACCGTGTTAAAACAAATAATGGGGTTCCTGTCTTGGAAGATCGTCCTCTTTTATCTATGCAAGGTAGGGGACCTGCAGCATTGGGGACCAAAGTCACTGTGTGCAGAAGGGGGCCTGGCAGGACTGAAGAGGACTCATTCTGACCTGCAAAGGGAAGCTAATGAGAGCAGCCAGTCTGCAGTGCAGAGACACGATCCATAGGAGCTCAGCTGCAATTAGCAGCTTCTTTCTCCTATGAGCTACCAGAAAACTGCCACGCTGTGACAGCTTTCAGCCACTATTGCTTTGGGCTGGATGTTGAACTAGAGACTCGAAGTGAAAGCCTTTCAGTGTCACCAGCAGACCTTGGGGCTCTCAGGGAACTTCTTTTATATGTTTTTCTTCCTGCTGAAACACTGCCCCCCTCCCCTAAACCTTATGATCTTCCCCCATTTGCACACACAAACATGGGCACGTTTTTCTCTCTGTGTGTTATCCCTGTGAGATTTCCATGGAAAACTTTCCAAGGAGGGATTATTCCACAGCCCCTTTCAACCCACAGGGGAGGCAGCCCGGACCCGTGGCATTTTCCATCAGTGACTTGGGAGCTGCTCTCCTCCTCCCACCAGCTCCACATTCTTTGGAGAGAAACCCATGCTACCGGTGTGTCTCTGTGCTGGCTATGGAGCGACTGCATCCCTGCCTTCCTCATTTCCCAGCTGCTTTGCTGCTTGTGTCTCTGATCTCACCCATGAGCGTGGCATAACGTCTGGGAACAGACGGAGCAGCACGATCCCATGGCCCTGGTGGGAATGCAGAGGGTTGTGTTGCATCCTTGAAACATGCGGGCTCCCTGTCGGAGTGGTGAGACCTGCATCGGCCGCTTGCACTCAGGGATGGTCCCGTGAGAACCGCTGTGCTACTGGGGCTTAGGAAAACATTGGCGTGTCATAGATCTGTTATCTGAAGCTGAAAAACTCTATCTGTAGAAATGGTTCCTAAAACGAGCAGGATGTGAGCGAGACTCGTATTTAGGGACTTCTAAAAGAAGTTATTTGTGGCATGCACGGATACTGCCGAAGCTACCGGAGAGTGTGCTTTGGCACCATCATGGTTCTTATTGTTATAATCATTATACACTGAATCTTCTGCACAACAATTATCTAACGCACCATCTAAAAGCAGATCCCTAAGAAAGAGGGGGGGGGGGTGGTTTTTTCCTTTTTTTTTTAAGTTCTGTTGCAGAAAAATGACTGGGGAAATAGCATTATGGGTTTTCCAGATTTTTTCCTAAATAATTGTGATATCTAATGCGCTTTGCTTCCAAGTTAAAAGATGAGGGTTTTGAACTGTGGGTCCTGCATGCACCTCTTTGGCTCTGCTCACCTCCTCACACATCATCATGAGTAATGAAGGCTCTACCCCTTGTTACCTTTGTGTTGCCCTGTTTCCTTCAGTTGCTTTGCATATGTGATTGGAGCTGCCTAAATCACTGCGCTGATGATGTGCAAGAGAGAGCAGGATCCAGCTCCCTCTCTCTGGGCTGTCTTGGGTTTTGCAGCAACAGCAAAAGGGGAAATGACAAGTTTTTTTCAGTTGCTGAAGTCAGAAATACTGACTCTGAGGATGCCCTAGGGAGGAGCAGTGAGATGGGAAGAGGCACTTTCAGAGGCACTCATCGCCCTGCAGTGAGTGGCCCTGGGAAGCCATGGAGCAGCTGAATCTTGGCTGAAGGATGGCGTGGCTGACGAGGATGGTCCTTAGGGATGTGTGATTTTGTACAGATTTGGGAACAGGAGTCACCGAACTCCATTCAGAGTGCCTGAGGTGGAGGAGCGAGCTGCCCAGCTGGCAAGAATTCAGTTGCTTCGTCAATAATTCATTTATGATGCATGGTCCCAGTTCATACCGTCTGAATCAAGCCTCCACTAGACCCTGCCTATAGCCCATGTCCAGACCCTTGCACGGCCTTGAGGGCACGCTGAATTGGGGCCAATGTTTTGCCTGCAGAAACACTAAAAGAGCATCTTGGTGTTCATCGATTCAGCAGGGCTGATGACTTACTGCCTCTTGCCAGCTGTTTCACAACACAGGTTGGTGATTCCTCATCATTAGAGATGAATAGGGCTTAAAACCGTGCTAGTCCAGATGAGTGCCTGAGGGGCAAGACTCTTCACTCCAGCTCATCTGGAATCTCTTACCTGTCTGGAATCAGTCTGACATTTCGTAGGACAAAACTTTTTTATGCAGTTCCTGGTGTTTCTGCTGTGCGGTTGGAATATTGGTATACGAGGTCTCCTTGGAATTAGTCCTCATTTCCTTGCTTGGCCTTGACAGGAGGCAGGAAGCAGAGGAAATAAGAAATAATTGAATCAGTTCTTATAAATTGGTTTGTCTCGGATTCAGTGTGAAGAATGAGTAAAGGCCTGGGACAGTCTGAGGCTCACATTTCTTTGAAGCGTCTAGGTACTGGAGGGCAGAATGAGGGTTGACATGATGGTCTCCTTGTAGGGATTAATCTAAGACCAATCTCTTAGATCCTCTGGGATGTCAAGATGTCATAATAACCTAAGTGGCTTTGGGTATTTTGTCAGTGGTATTTATATCTGGAGATCAGAAATTCATCAGCCATCAATACCCAGTGGTGCTAAGGGCAAGAACAGACCAGAAAGTGATACTTCCTGGGTATTTTTGTTAGTAGTGGTTCTCAGATTGTCTTTATTATGCCTCTGTATACAGTTCTGTTACCTTTGGGAAGAAAAGGGACCAGGCAGCTGGGCTTGCTTTTGTTGACTACTTTTCAATATAGCCAGAAGCTTTTTGGCTTCCATGCTATCGAAATAAATCCTGTCTGTTATTATTAGTTATTGTTATTACTTGGTAAAAGCTTTCACTGGGGAGTTGGACCTCACTTGGGGGAGTGTAGGCTGGGTGGAACCAGTCTATTCCCCTCCGCCTTCCGGCAGCCGGCGGGTGGCAGAGCCAAGGTCTGCAACTCAGAGGAGTCCTGGCAGGAAACTCCCAGGATGCTCCTAGCAAAGAGAGGTGCTCTGACACCTTGAGGGCAGCCACGGGTTAACACACTGCGAGAAACCTTGAAGAGTCAGCCCGTGATGCTAGTCCCCTCCATAGCACCTTCTCACTCAAGTCTTTCTGAAGGGCTTGAGACTCCAAAGGGGACCATTTCTCCTGCAGAAAACACCTTTCTGCTTCCAACCAGCTCCCTGGCTTCTGCTGAAGCTTTGCATGGGATTGGCAGTGAGGTTGTCTGGGTTGTCCTGTGAAGGCATTTGGAAATCAAGCATTTGTCTTAAGAATTTCTTCCACAATGTGCAGGATATCGGGTTCAGGTCCAAGATTCTTTGAAATCAAGGCACTTCCTGTTATTTCAAAGCGTAACCAGGCGGCTGCTTGGATGGGGTTTGTGTTATTGTTAATGGCAGGCAGTCTTAGACATTCAGTTTTTATTGTGCCAACAGTTCATGGATGGGTATTCATGTCACTGGTGAAGAAGTGAATGAAATTCAATACTCCCTGCAGGGCTCTTGCTAGAGCTGCTGGAAGCCTTCTACACTTGGAGAAGAAGTGTTTGGGTTTCTATTGCTAAGTAACAAAAGGATGGGGATAAAACCAGTTCCTGAGCAGCACCCCCTTCCCAGGCCCCCATGCACCTCTGTAGCCTCTTCACACAGACTAGAGAGGGAGACTGGGTTTCCTGAGAACTGATCCAGTGTGTAATGGTGGAGGTGGGGGAACTTGAGAGGAAGTTTTCTTTCCCCATTCCTGTTGTTTTTATGGATTCCTCCTGTGATGCTCCCAAAGTCTATCTCTGACTGAGCAGTGGGAATGAAGATGTAGGAGGTCCATGTAAAAGCATCCTTGCCAAGGCTTTCAGAAATAAGCTTACATGTGAGGAAGATGGGCTGAAGCCCCATGAGACAACAAGAGGAAACAGATGTGACAAAACAGACATCCATCAGTGAATGGGTCTAGCCTGAACCATTTCTGAGGCTCATTTGTGTAGAAGAATGGGTCCTTCTTGTTCTGTCTGTGCGTATCTAACAGTAACATGATTAGCATTAATGAAGTGGGCTGATACTAAAGGGAAGCTGGAAGTAACCAGTGATCTCTGCATTGCATTGCAGCCTTCTCTGAGAGAAAGCAGTAGTATCTCCACTGCTTGCAGGGAGCTTTTGAACTCTGCTCAAGTGAGTGAGCTGCACCAGAAAACACCTTTTCTTCATCTTGTGAAATACTTCACAAGTTTTTCTCAGAGAAGAATGGATGAGTATTCCTTTCTGTCCCTTGGAGTACTTAGGAGATTTAAATAGGTGGCCTGGCCAAACAGTAAGGGAACACAAGGATCCTATAAGACAGGACATCCGTTGCCATCAGCACCCAGGACGCTAGCAATGAACATGGGTATTTAGCCATGGGTATTAGCTTTGAAGTTGCTAATGCTATTAAATTACCAGGTTCTGTAGTTTTGACTGCAGTTCACAGCTCATCTACAGTAGTGAATGCCAGAAGGCTCTTCATTGTCCATTTAGGTGATTAAAAATGTTCATAATCCTGCTATCCCTGCCCGTGTTCAAGGTCTGGTTGGATGGGACTTTGAGCAACCTGGTCTAGGGGAGCTGGAGAGACAAGGTCATTTTCCCCCCTGTTTCTATGAAACTATTATAAAATGCATCTATTGATGTTAAAAAAATAATAAAACTTGGGAAATGTCATACCTCATCTTTTCCAAAACTTGTCAACAATGAAAACAAGATCTTAAAGATCATGTAAGACTTTTGGTTGAGTGGACAAACTTGCATGTAGCATTTCCTAATTTTTAATTAATGGAGTGTGCAACTTTGCATCCAGATATATTTTATTCTGTGATTTATGTATACATAATTTTCAATTCATAATATATACTGAAATTAGAAAAGGTGCATAAGACATAGTGTTAAGACACGCTAGTCCCGAGGCAAGATTGGTGCAGACTTGATAACAGCAGCTGACATCTCCAAGAGGTGTCTAAGCCACGAAAGGAAACCCAGTGCAGAAGTGCCTTAAGTCCAGAGTGATTAAATCAGTCCAGTTCGGGGTAGGGCTGATGGACTCACTGGCACAAAGCTCCAGCAGCATGGGCAGACAGCCCTGCTCAGTCCAGTGCACCAGTGTGGAGATGCTGGTTCAGGCTGTGTTCACTGGTCCAGGTAAAATGATCTCTGGCATCATTTTTGGTGAAAGGTTTGAACTTAGAGCCAAGAATCTGTCGATGCATAAGTTTGGTCTGTTCAGTTCTTCTAACTCTGTTTAACTCTTCCTTGTTATTACTGAGAACCTCTTTGTTATTACCTGGTTTGTTAGTGTTGCAGCTCTCCAGTTGGCAAGGAGGTTATTTCTAGTATGCGAAATAAGCTTAGGAAGCCTTAATCTGCAGTGGATGTTGTTGGTCTTGGTCTCAGTTTCTTTGCTGCTTCTCATCCCGCTTAGTGATGCTTAAAATGGTTTTCTAATGCACCATTCTGTGCCCCTCTTCATACACCCGCTGCAGAGAGGGAGATAATCACATGAGGATCAGGGCTTGGAGTGCCTCGCTCCAGAGCAGTAGCAGAACAATGCAGTTAAATTTCCCTTGTGTGGTGTTCATCTTAATTACTGTTTTTCGTTCTGTGCAGAAATTTGGCTTTTTTTTTCACACAACAGTGTTTTAATCTAAAAATGTGCAGCATGGCTTTGGCTTTTCATTTTTTTAGCAAAGAAACAACCAACCTCATTAGGTATCAGCTTTAGCAGTCTCACCACAAAAGCCATTAGCATGCTCGCTGAGCATAAAATATGTTTTCTACGTTAAAGACCTTACAAAGCTGGCTGCTACACTACAGATTTATTGTAAAAGCCAGTAAATGGCTCTTGTATTTTTCCTGCTTACCTGCCAGTCATTCCAATGACCATGGATGGGACAGCTCCCTTTGTGGGTCAGTGATTTCCAAAAGCAGAGGAATTGCTTGCAGAAGATTAAGCAATAATCAGAAACAATGTAAATATAATTTTGGCCATAATACTGGAAAAACCCCATCCAACCCAGCCCCCTGTTAAGTGTCAGTTGAGTTTGTTTCTCAAATGAAATGATGAAATTCCACTTCTTAATAATTTCAAACCAAGTGATGAGGCAATGGAGAGCATAGAGGGGCAGCAGTGATTTTTCCCTGTACCTGTCCCCAGGACTCACTGACGTGTTCCTTTGGGGTGTGAGTTGTAAATGGGATATTTATTCACTTCTAATAGGCTGGAGGGCAAGAAGGCTTACATCAGATATGGTGACAGAAGAGAAAATGCATGTCTTTTAACGTAGTCACTGGAGTCCATGTTACTCACCTTGTCCCATGGCAGAAATATTAAGCTTTTTTCACCTTGACTGGTGCTAGGTAAGCAGGGCCAGTCTGATACCAGCACTCCTCTGTGCTGCATCTCAATGACATGGCATCTGGCAAAGACTAAACCTGGGTCAAAAATAGAGCAATCAAAGCACTGTGAACCCCTCAGAATGGACAGGGACCACGCAGAGAGCTCAGGGAGGAGACAGCCATGTCCAGGACAAAGGTAGCTTTAGGAAGAAATCCTCTAAACCTAAATGTTCTGGACCAGCCCATGCATCAGGCCCAAGAGGTGTTGAGCATCCTGTTATATCCCATTTGGACCAGGAGGGGATTGAAAATTAATCCACAAATGGAATAAACTTTGAGGCACAGGAAGGTGTCACTCCAGAAGTGACACCTTCTATTTTGCCAGAATATGTCTCTATTGAGAGACTCCACTGGCTGTTGTATCACAGATCTACTTCATTCTGTAGTGTGTGCATTTCAGGAGTTAATAAACATCCTAGAGACTGAAGCATTGGTAGTATTTGCCCGTGTAATAACTAGCTCAAATCAAGATTACTATAAGGAATGGACTAGACTTTGGAAAGGACCAGCAAATTATGTACAAAAAAGGCTGCCTGAAATAAATATGGAGGTAGATATAATGTGATGGTATCCAACCTGAACAGCGAGGGGTCGTGTGTATCCTAAAAGCTTGCTTTTGTCAAAAATGGGTGGCTTTTTATGCAGAAATGCACCAACAAGATGCTTTTACATCTCAAATGCCAAATCCTCATAATGATAATTTCTTTGACTCTTTGTGACTGTTAAGGTGTAGAGCATACTGGTAGCAGCTTCAAAATAGAGAAGGAGGATAGATCATGGAGCTAACAACCATGCAACAAGAGTAGCGGGCAGTGGGCACTTGCTTCTTACATTGGATATTTCTGTTCCATAAAAAATTCTTGAGTTGTAACTAACCTAAATCCAAACCAGTTTCTTCAAGAATCTGATGATCTGTTTAGGACTGACAAGTGTTAAAGACCCAAACATGCCTCCAAAAATACAGGTACTGCAGGGAGTGCTGTGAAATAAAGCAGTGGAGTGAGGCCATCAAGCAGAGTCCTTTGTCCTTGACAGGACAAGCAACAGAAGGACAAGAAGGCAGCCTGTAATTACACCAGTGATGGCATCCGGAGTCATTCATAGCAGTTAGAAGAACAGTTGCAGAAAGAGCTGTTTTGAGAACAAGAAGTATCTGTGTCAGACGAGAGTCACTTAGTGTCAGACGGAGTCATTAATGTCAGGTTCTCCGGAAATTGTTTAATCCATTCTGATGGGGGCAGAGGAGGAAGAAACAGGATTGAGACAGGACATCCGTGGGGATTTCCATGCGAGACTTTCTCCGTGAATATTTTATGAATCAGCTGTATGAGTTTATGGCAGTTGGCTTACCCTATTTGTATTTGCTCTTCAAAAGAAGGAGGTGGCATTGGAGCAGTGCCCTGGGAACAGCGTGCATGCTTACCTGGATGGACTTTTGAATTGTGACCTAGCCTGTTTGACTGGTGCTGGGAAGAATGCCCAGCCTTGTGTTAGCAGTCACACAGCATTCACTTATTCTAAAAACACAGAAGGAAATCTTTGGGAATAGGCGGGTAGAGGTGGAAGGCAGGAGTGATGTTTTGTGATCTTCCTGTCATTGCAAAACGCTGCAGAAGCTCATTACTTTCTATTTTCTTCCCCATTTATGGCACTGTGGTGCTGGGAAAGGTGTTCAGGTTGCATGAGCTCTGTAATAACTGACTTACGTGTGGCGTTTTCTGAGGGTAGGGACACAAAGCCCCATCACTACACAAAAGAGACCGTGGGAGTTTTTGCATTACCTCTCTGCTCTCACAATCGGATTTAATGAAAGGGAAGCCCAGAAGGGACTGATTAGCCTGTGCACACAATCAATACACTTCCACATTTCTTCATGCTTAGGTGGCTAAAGCTGACCACCTGGCAGGGCCAATGCACACGCTTTTGCCTTTCAGCAAATGTTCTCTCATTTCTTCAGTACAGTTTCATCTCTAATTGCATTTCAGTAATCCAACCCAGGCTTCCAGCTGCAGAAAGCACCGCACAACTATTTACATTGATTTCTTTTTTTCTGCAATAGATGTGTTTTTATAGCGGTTTGCAATGACAATTAAATGATTAAAGCTTAGAGAGGATAAAGTTGTATAACAGCAGCTAGAACCGTAATGAGGATAACTGTAATTTTACTTCTAATAGGCTAGAAGAGGTCCGATGCCACAACCTAAAATTGAATCAAGCTTTCACTCAAGCATAATATTCAGAGAAGTAATATAAAACGGCGCTGGGTTTGCAGTTTACATCCATATACAACATTTGCTGCTATTGTGCTTCCTGTGTGTTGGATTAATTTAATTGAAGGAAGTCCCATGGTCTGTCTCGGACATACCATACTGCTCGAGGGCCAGCTTCAGGAGGATCAGATACAGCTGTTGGTGGAGCAGTCCTCCTGGTGCAGACCAGCTCATGCAGTCCAGTCCCAAATCCTCTTGTCCCTGTAGCCAGCAATACTTCTTTAATCAAAACGGGCTCTACCGGCAAAAGGATATGCTTTTGCTGATGGAGAAATGCCATTAAAAGTCATTCTCTGGCCTGTGTTTTTATGTTAGTAAAAGCTTCTTGTGTGGATTTGGGTTGTTTATGCATATTTTCTGTATTGCTTTTCCCTCTGGCTCTTTGTCTGCCTCTGTGTGCGTTACAGAGGTGTCAACAGTTTCGACAGCCCTTCCAGTAAATTTACACCAAGAAGCTGTGTCCAGCGAAAGGTGCTTTAGAGGCTGACCATGCAGGAGGTGTTATTCTGCTTAAATGCATGGCGTGGTTTTGTGCAGGGTGAACCTACTGGAAGGCACTGCCCATCTTTTTTTATATTTAGCTTCAATTTTCCACTTCTTGGTTTCACCCTGAAGTTTTTAGGATAACTGCCAATAATGACTCTCTCTCCATCCTGACCATCCTGTACACCTTTCCAGATCGTTAGTCTATCCTTGACCTTTTACTGTCTACGGTTCAATATGATTCTGGAGTCATTCGTTTTTTGATATGCTTTCCTCCAAAATTCACCTTTGCAACCATCCCATTCACCCATTTTTTTCTGGTTTGCTGGCACCACTTGAATTTTGAAAGGCAAAAACCTGGACCAAATGTCCCAGATGTGATCAGAGAGATTTCCTTTTCCTTAATGTTTCTACACTGACCTCCCCACATCCTGGTGGTCTGTCTGCCTTGTGACATGGCAGTGCTATAGGAAGCATCTCCTGTGGCGTTTTTCAATGATACAGGGGCTGTGCCAGTGTTCATTTCTTTGTAGGCAGGCTGGAGAATCACTGATCTGCTTTCGGCCAGTGCCCTGGCCACCCATGGTGGTAGCATCACTTCTGAAACAGCTGGCATGTCCCACGCGGCCCCAGTGCCACCAAGGTCGTGCTGACAGAGCTATGATCACAAGGAACACACTGTGGGGATACACCCACTTTATTGTTTCCCATTCAAAGAAATGTGGAAAATTGCCTTAGGTAAAATCTGAGCTGTGGGGACCCACCAGGGATATTATAAAAAGCAGAAAGGGTAACTTGGGCCTGAGCTGTCCTTTATGATCATTATTTTTTGCAGTGCCATAAAATTCCTCCTCCTATCTGTTTAGATTCCCACAGAGAGGACATGAACAGGATGCATTTATTCCTGAAGTTGCCTTTAGAATTTCTTGCTGAATTGGCATGCATTTTGCAGTCTGGGTCATTGGCATCGCCCTCAAGTCAAGGGGTTGTTTTGCTGTAGGAACCCCAGCACTGCCACTGGTTTCCATGTAAGCAGACATGCTGTCCTGTGTTTTACGTGTGTGCTAGTGACTGTATGAATGGTGAGCCTGTCCTCCAGTCAACAGCTAACCTCGAAGCACAATGTGGGGTTACAGGCAAGAAACCTGATTGTTCTTTGATCATCACTTCTTTTTACCTAAAAATACCAGATAAATGTAAGCAACATCTCCCCCTTTGAGGTCCTACACTTTGGTGAGGCTGAAGATGCTTCATAGAATCAAACAGGTTGGAAAAGACCTTCAAAGTCTTTAAATGCTTTAAAGGGTTTCTTTGAAAAAGTATGATGTGCTTTTGATATGACCTGATCTAGAAATAGCAATATTCAGTGCTCATGTAACTTTACCTGTTTGGGTCTCTAAGCAAGATTAGTCAGCTCTGGTAGATTCTGAAAACGTCAGCAGGATGTCCTTGCCTGCTACCTCTCCTGACACTGGCAAATGGTCTCTCCATCTGCTAATATTGCATTCTTCTTCAATGCTTTCCAACTATTTCATAAAAATATTTTCTGATAAGTGACAGATAGTTGGTGTCCTGCTCTGTAAATCAATGGGACATAAACATGAAATGTCAGTAAGTCCATAACTGGTAATACAGAGAAGATGACCATGAAAGTGTGTTTGTGAAGAGGTTCCCACTTTATGTAGTAAATTAAATCACAAAAATGTGTTACTGACCTATGTATTTCTACCAGTATTCATTGCTTGGTCATGAGAACTATTACAGAGCCTAGGGCCTGGAAAGCACTTCTGGGCTTGGAACAAAAGTTCCTCTTCTGGGCTTGGCATGGAACCTTCACAAAGGACTTGGTTTTAGAGATGATCCTCACTGTCATTTCTGTGTAAAAAAACCACTGCAGGCGAGTTTTAACACACTGCCCCCCAGCCAGGATGTGATCCTACTCATTCCATGCAGAGACGCAATGTCCCACTTCAGTGGGAAAGCATGGCAAGATCCACTCTTTGGTGCCAGTGCTGGGGGGCCATCACATTTTCGAGGCGTTGCCTGGGGCACTTGAACACATTGAGGAATGTCTCCTTGCTCCTGCCCTCCCGACAAGTCCTTCACTTCTCAGCAGGTCCCTCGAGCCCCACTGATGTCCTCTCAGGGCTGCAGGGCTGGGGAGGATGGACATGAGAAGCCCACATCATGTTGATTTACACATAGGTGGGCTCGTGATCTCACCAGGGTGACTTTCAGAGCCCAGGGGCACTCCTACAATTGTTAATCCCAAATGCAAGTGGAAGGGAAAGCAGTAAATCCTGGCTTTAGTTTGCTTCATCTAGGGGGGATTTCCTCTGCAAAGACCTGAATCACACCTGGGTCCTCCCATACCCATACCCAGCTCTTTCTCTGTCTTCTTGTATAATTCTTCAGAAGAATTGTTTGTCTTGGTGCAATATCCCTGTCTGGTAACCTGGGATACTAGAAGGTTTTATGATGCTTTTAAAAACCTGGAAATGGCATTGTTTGGTCTGGGTTTTGTAAAGAAATCCTTTTGTTTGTTCTGCTGTAGCTTGGCTTGAGTTAAGGGAGATTTTATCGTAACTGTCTGGCCTTAAAGACAGATCACCTCTGTGTGTGGTGATCCCTATGTAGGCTGCAGTCTTGTAGGGTCTCCCACCCTGTGTTTCCCTGGGTAAGCTAAGGACTTGTGCTTCACATGCAGCTTCAGAGTGGGTATTGCAAGAGGTACTCTAATCACCTAGTAGTGAGCTGCGGGAAAGGCAATCAACCTGATGGCAAGTAGTGACGTTATAGTAGTTATGCATTTATCAGCGATAGGGCGTATTTTGCAGGTGGCATAAAACATAAATGAGATGAGTTAACACCAGGGCAGACTATCAGGAACTTCCGAAGGTCTGAGCCAAGCCAGATGAGCAGGGAGCTTGAGACAAAATGTGCCATCAATAAAACCAGAAGACTTACACCGAAGGCAACAACTGGAGCTACTCGGTTCACTTGACAGTAAACCAAACGCAGCGGCTCAGGAAAGGGATCAGATATCTGATTCCTGTTACTAGGTACCAGAAATCCAAAAAGCAAACAAGTGAGTGTAACAAATGTCAAAACCAGTCGAGGAAATACTTGTTCAGTGGCTGCAGAACTTAGCAGGGGTGTTCGTTACCATAATACATCATTGAGCTTCACATTCTGGAAAGCCACAAAATGAGGCTGCCTGTGTGTGACCTGCAAATAATGTAAATGTAGCTGCCGTGCTGAGGCTTTAATGAGCAAGGCCACATCAACAAAGGCTTTGCAGGGCAAGGTGAATTCCCAGTGGTTGTAGAAGGCAGGAGAGAAGGGGTGATTCAGCCCAACTGTGTGAAGCAATGAGTCCCCCAGAAACCTGCTCTCCCTTCCTGCCTGTGAACCACCAGACTTCCTTCCCTCTCTGCTCTCCAAGGTTTTATCGTGTGGTTTTCAGCCACATGAGGATTTTGGATGTGGCTCACAGCACTGAGAAAGAAATAGAAAGACGTGTCTGTGGCTAAAAAGGATAGTCAGATACTTGTAACAGCAAATGCTAAGAACTAAGCCTCCTAAAGCCTGCAAAGGAATAAATGCTTCATGGTTTTAGGTTTCAACTAAGTTTAAGGGAAAGAACTGAGACAAAGCTTTCTCCAGGTTCATGTTTTCCCATTGTTGGGTTTCTTGTGGCTCCTGGCAGTGATGGCCTGTTTTGGGGCCATCAGGTCTCTGAATCTGGTGCTGCCTGTGGTAGTACTGATGCTGCCGTGGCTCTGCCAGTTCCTCGTGCTCTAAAAAGCGTTTGTAGTGGTTGCACAGAATTCAACAGATGTGCAGAGCCCAGCAAAGAACGGTTCCAAAAATGCAACAAATAACAGAATTTATATCTTTTTGTATGTCTGTTTGAAAGAGCTATTTCCTAAATTAGCCTCTGAGCTCATATTGGCCAGTTAGCCTCCTGGGTTTCAAATCATCTCAGTATTAGATGGGAGCTGTGACACTGTAGGAGGTGTAAGTTGCTAACTACAGGATTATGAATTCCACAGTGCTCTGGAAGAGAAGCCCAGATTTGCTGACACAAACTCCAACTGTGGCTATTAGAGGGATCTGGTTACAGCAAACCTTACGGAGCAGGGACATCCTTTGTCCAGGGTAAACCTTCACATGAAGTGAGCTGTCATTGATTTGTCTTTCTGATGCAAATCATATGAGCGTATTAGATCCACAGAGATACCAGCGTCATGTTGAAGTAATTATCTCCATAAACATATTATAGCCTTCCATGCAGACAGATGGCATTTGCAGCAGCCTTCTCTGTGTTACGGCAGGATTACTTCCCCTGTTTTCTTCTCCTTGTTTCGTTTGGTATTATTTTAGGTTACCTTTCTTTTTCTCTTTCTCTCCTCTCCCTAGGTGTTTTGCGCTTGGTCTCAGGGAGCTGTAGAAAACCCTCTGTGTTGAGGGATGGCTGAGGCTCACACAGTGGCAGATAAACTGCAATGTCTGATTTCAGATTAAACCACGTGGCCCATTTTACCCAGGAAAAGCCAGCCCTGATAGCGTTAATGAGGCTGAGGAAAGGACTGTTGGACACAAAGGACTTGCTTAGAGACTGCCAAGTGAGAGTGTAATTAAAGGTAGAATAAGTACAAGGCTGATAAAGGAGCAATTTCATTTCTTAAATGGCAAGGTGATTACCAGCATAATGACAGAAAGAGAGGAGAGCCAGAAGGAAGCCTCAAATCCAGATTTGAACAGAAGAAAGGAAATTAGGATTTCTGGGTTCCTTTTGCTCCTTTAGCATCAAGTCACTGACTGAATGAAGAAGGGACATTGGCCATCCCTAACAGCTCCTTGCATGTATCTGTATGGTTAAATGTGGATAGCTGGACATGCTGGGGTGGAGGCTGGCAGTCAGTGTGTGCTCTTCAGATATTATCTCAGTCCCCTCTGGCCAAATAACAAGAACCTTGTGATTGAAGGGGTTTTGGTGCTGATTCTTGGTGGTTTTTTGTTGCTGATTCTTTGGGTAAATGCCATTGCTGTGGTTTCAGTTACAAGAGATAGAAGAGAATATTTGGGCTGCCAGATGATGCTGGTTACGGTCTAGGAAAATCCTGCTGATGCTGAAGGACAGAAATACAAGCTGTTCCCCCACATGTGGCTTTATTGGGAAGATACTAAAAGGTGACTGATGGTGGTGCTTTAGAAGACCTGATTTTCACATGTAGATGTTTGGAGATTGCTTTTGGGCATAATTCATCCTGGATAGAAAAATGAGCTGCAAGAAGTACCATGCTTCAAAACTTTGGCTTCTTAAAAATCTGAGGGGACCAATTTCACGTTACCTTACTCTTCATGTGCTGCAAGTACAGGAAATTACAGACTCCATTTGCTAAACGGCAGGAGGCTAAATGATTTGTCTCAGTCTCACCAATATTTTTCAGACCCCCATCATGGAGCCTTCCCTATACACTAATGCGTGGACAGAAAGTAAATGAATATACAATGTGAAGGAAGGATGACCAATCTCATTCTCTTGGCTAAACCTAAGTCATGGTACTGTGCCAAGAGAAAGGAGCCTGGAGTCTGCGGTGTTCACATCTAGTGCTAGCACAGTGTATTTAAAAAGTGGATGCTTTCTTCTCTTTGTGTCCATTCTGGGTGTCTCATTCTAGCAGAAGCCCATGCAGGGACCATAATTTGCAGTGTGGTATTGCAGTCTTCTCAGATGGCTTTTATTGTCACAATGGGTGGGAATGGTTGTATCATGAGAGGTTTAAGTAGGATGTGTGTTCTGTGATGCTCACTACTTTGCATAGTACAGTGACAGACTGTACTATGTACACTATGTACACTTCAAAACACAGCATAGGCTGACAGAGAAATGATTCGTGCAGCCGGGCTGGACTGTGACATATCTTATTCAGGCTTTTATGAGTGCCTCAGCTTGTGTTTGAGGATAGGGAAAACCAGGACATTTGCTTACTCAGACTTTGGGCTATTTGTCTGTACAGAGAAGCAGGACCTAAGAACATGTTCCAGAAGAGGAATTAGGCATCTGGGCAAAAGCTTTTGAAGGTAGTTTGAATTGAGCCTGATCACCCTGAGCTAGCACATGCGGAACGGGAGCGGTGGCATCCGTAACGCGTTGAATTAATCCAGGGAAGTTGTGACAACTTTTGAGGTGGGAATCTTCTTTTTTTTATCATGACACCTGTTGCTCATAGGTACAAATCAAACGAAGAGTATGTGTATGTGCGAGGCCGTGGAAGAGGGAAGTATGTATGTGAGGAGTGTGGAATTCGCTGCAAGAAACCCAGCATGCTGAAGAAACACATTCGCACGCACACAGACGTCAGGCCATATGTCTGCAAGTACTGTAACTTTGCTTTTAAAACCAAAGGTAAGAGACAGTCAGCTCCTAGCTCCTCTGCTCAGTATATTGACTTACAAGCCTTCTCGGGGGTACTGGTGAAGGGGAAGGAAAAGCCTTCCCAGGGTCTGGAAAAGCCCAGGAGCTGGAGGGAGGGGGATGAGGGAGTCTCAAATTGGCTGTCATTGTCAGAAGATGACCAGTGGAAAGCACTGGCTGCAGCACAGCATCTGTGCCATCCCATCTGTGCTTCTTAAAGGGAATGATCCCGAAATGCAGCTTCACTGGCAGGGATTTACAAACCAAAGCACCTCAGAATGAGAGCAGTTGCTCCTGGGTACAGGCAGCGTGCTCTGACCGAGCACCTGGAGACAGTCTTTGGGTGGCTTTTTATGCTCTTCAGATCTGTTTGCGCTGCACATTTTCATCCTTCGCAGTTGCATGTAGCTTCCACGTTTCCTATATCATATCAGTAGACTTCTTCTTTCAAAGCCTCCATTCCAGGACATCTGGTCATTAATGATCCACGATTTCACTACCACCAGATACTCTTTGCAAGTAACCCTCATCATTGCTTTAGTGAGTGTGTGAGTGAATTCTATCAGGAAAGTGCAAAACCACATGCAGAAAAAAAGTCTATTCCAAGAGACTGTGGGTAAAGACTTCAAAAGTGCTGGAGGTGCCCAGGTCCCCTTAACTTTTCATGTGAGTTTGGCAGATCTCCCCTCCATCTTTGGTTGCAGCACGTCTTGCAATAAAGATGTTGAGTTCACTTTCTTGGTTCTAGTTCGACACGAATATGAAATGCTCAGTATCTGTAGCTCCATCATTGCAAATCTCAGAAGATAACACAACTGCGGTTGTCAATTACTCAACAAGAGCATCAACCCCCCAAAAACGGTGCTACCCAAGGAAGTGGCACAGCACAGATGGGGTGAGGAAGCTCTGGGTGTGTGGAACATGGCACGTGTGCTTACCCTGACGTGCCAATGGGGGCACGTCCATGCTAGACAAGTGACCCAGATGCCAGGTGATTCAGGGTGGTCAGTGTCTGGAGCTGATGACTTTGCTGGTAAAGCTGGCGGGTGATTTTGGGAACCAGTGTGCTGGTAATCACTACGTGTGTGTGAGCATGGGGAAGTGATACAGGGGCCAAACTCTGGTCAGACACATGCAGCAGATCTGAGCAGCGGCTCTTTCTCTCCCTCCCAGCCCGGAGCTATTTCTGGTTCATTTTCTTTCTCTTTCCCTCTTGCTTTTGTTACTTTGTTCTGAGGTTTTCCTTTGAGAGGTGAATCCATTCAGCCTCTTCAGTCACTTCACCTTGCTTTCCACCATGCTTCTGTAAGGCTTTTATTCAGGATGCTGCAATCAAACCATCCTTTTCACCATTTCTCTAGCTGCTTTGCTGTTCATCTCTTTTTCCTTGAAGCGCACAAACTGTCAGCACTGACTGCTGATTGCACATTGCAAATAGACACTTGCCTCCAGGGGACTTCCCTTCTTCAGCTTTGCAGGAAACTTGCATGAGGAAGGTGGCATGGAAATGCTTCCTTCAAAAGCAAACCCCAGTGTTGGGATTTAAATGCAAAACTATCAGTTTACCTACGGATGCAGGAGTGGGGAAGAGCTTCCACAGATCAGTGATTTCAGGACAAATAGTTGGATGATGGTAACTTGGAACTGCATGGAGATGGCTCTTTGCTGGAAGGGGGTGACAATCAGAGCCCTGGCTGTGTCCTATGGGCATGCTTATACTCCACATGACTTTGCAGCTGTTTGTTTTACTGATGGGGATACAGGGTTCTTTGGAAGAGTCACTGGAAAGGGAGAAAAAGATCAACTTTATGTGCTGATAAAGTCCTCAGTTAAAGCCCAGTTACAGAACCACTGCTGTTGGCGACAGAGGGTTTGCAGAACTGGATGGTTCACAGCTTCTTTTGCAGATGTCTAGAATCGGTTGGTTTGTGCCCTGGTTCATTAGGGTCCTCCTTCCTGGCAGGCAGTTTTGCAACCACAGTTAGTTGCAGAATGGAGAAGCTGGAGCTCTCACTACCGGGCTGCACTTGCGAAAAACACAAGTTGTGTTGAAGCTCCTTTAGAAATCAGCTTTCCCAAGTGAATTTTAGCCTTCAATATAAACTCAAGGGGGATGTATGTGGAGCTGTCTTCATTTGGGCTGTGGTAGATATCTCCCGCATGATCTAATGCTCTAAACTCTCAAGTAGGCTGGAAGCAGTTAAGCATTTGTTTTACTATTATTTTTAATGAGGATCTTTATCTGTTTAAAATGTACCTCTCCCTCTCCTCTCCCCATCCTGGAAACTCCATACCAGTGTTCCAACAACTGGGAAAACTGCAAAAGAAAGGGCTTTAAATATTTCCCTCCTTTTTGCTAATGACCCTGTTTGTCTGCTTTTTGTGCATTTCCATCCCTGTAAGCAGAGCTGGTCCTTCGGGTTACAGAACTGCAGGGAAATTCTTCCTTTTTGTTCTTATTTTAAAGCAAATCCCTGGGATTTTTGGGTGCTCAGCAGGCTGATGGGAACAGCAGCCTTGGAAATTTGGTTTGTAAGGATTTATTTGATTTTACGTTTCTGGACCAGATAGAAATGTGCCTCTTTAATGAGGTGTCTCTACCTCCACTGTAGTAGTGCTCTCCTAAGAGGTTTGTTACCATGGCCTCCAAGAGGTTGTTTAAAAGAAGTTAAGCAGCTTCTTCATTATTTTCTTACCAGGAAGGAAATGAAGGAAAACTTGCAGTTTAACAAGTCTCCCTTTCAAGAAGGTCGGGGAGAGCTTTTCCCTTGACCACCTTCCCAGAGGGGACACAGGAACCACCAGCCTTCCCTTGTCACTCATGTCCAGAACCTGGAGGGAAGCGCACTCTTGGGTGGCTTGGGGATGTGGATCAGTGCTGGCACATCCATTCCCCCCCTGTGCAGGCATTATCCATTTCCACAGCTATTTTCTGTCCTCGTTCAGACTCACATCAGACTCTCATGTCCTGATTACTTAAGATTGCTTTACATTTCTGGACGAAGTGTATGGAGCAGCCCGCTGTGTGAATGCTGTTGCCTTTGCTTGGAGGTCAGAAGGGACAAGGAACTTCATATTAATTTAAAAGGTGCCTGTGTAAAGGACATCAGTGCCTGTTGGCTGAAGATATCCATTTGATAGTCTGGTCCACTCACAGTTTCCAGACACCAGACTTCTTCATGTCCTCAGCCATAGTCTTCCTTTAATAAATTAGTTTTCAGTTCCTTAAATCAGCACATGACAGGCACTGAGGTTATTGAACATGTTAATGTATTAAATGCATTACCCCCTCAGCCCTTAAAGGCAAGGTTATGGCTGCTCAGTTTATTATTATTACTGCTCCAGCAGACTCAGCGCTCTGCTGAGCCTCCTCTGGAAACTATAGACCGGGTCCAACTGGCTGGAAGCTCCAGAAGAATTAACTGCTGTTATAGCAGCACAGATTGAGATAGAGATTTACAGATTGCCCCTGTACTGTGTGTGCTGGGGCCCTTCCTCAGCGGCTGGGAGAGGGAAAGGGTCTGAGCATGCCTCTGGAGCCACTGATAAGAGGAGGCTTTGTTCCCCCTGCTCCTCGGGATGTCACAAACCTCCAATGAGACGAGGATGGAGTTATCCTGAGGAATTTGCTGCCTGCTGCCTTACGCAATGTGGCGTGAGACGTGTTGCTGGGAACAGAAAATGGCCCAGTGGTCCAGACAGGACATGGAACACTGTGAGCAAAAAGGCTCTGTAACTTCCCAGGGAAAGGTAAAAAATAACAAGGAATGAGGGCTGGAAGTAAAAAACTGGCAGATTCGAGTGAAATATTAGCTGTTTTTTGTTTTAAACAGTGCAGCTATTAAGGCTCAGCACAAGTCTCAATGGGAAATATGCTAATTCCCTGTATTTTGAAATCTGCAAATCCAGCCTGGGCACCTTTCTGGAAGATTAGTCTTTGGCTAACACAAGCTGATAGGCTTGATCCAGAAGAAGGCTAACATTTTATAGCCTCTATTAATAGAGGCAGGCAGGCAGATCTTCAGATTCTCGGCTTTAATATCTAAGTCAATAAGAATAAAAGATAATAACAGTGGTTTTTTTAAATTGAAATCTTTTGCCTAATAAGTTACATAAATTAAAGCTTTCCTTCTCATAGAGTCTCACCTGGGAACAGTATCTCCATGCCAAGACCTAAATGAAAGCCTGTCGCACATAAAACCTATTTCAAGGGTTTATCTGGGATGAAGAGCATTGGCCTGTGGCTGGTTCTCTGTGTGTGAGTGTGTCTCACAGCAAAATGTGAGTCTGCTACTTGAAGAGAATCTGTTGCTCTCCTTGCATAGTGTTTTAAAAGAGGAGTATGAAAACTCGTCAGTCCTTCAGAGCTGTGAATGTCTGTATCGCAGCATCACCTTGGATGCTGAGATGATGCAGCTGGTAATCTCTTGGGAGCTTTTTTGCTGGTGTTAAATTGTTCACATTTAAGAGGAGAAATAGGAATCGTGGTGCACGCCTGGGGATAGACAGGATCATTTTTTCCAAGGATCTTCATGTTTCTGTCCCCTATGTTTTGCTTTAACGTTTGAAAAATACGGTCATGGATACTCTGAAAAATTAATTTCCCTCTTTAAATTTAACTGGGAAATCACTTCTGGTCCCTATGAAGCTGCTTTAAGTGCTTTTGGAACACTAGACTTCCAGCTTTCTCAAAACAACACCAGTACTTAAGCTGCTTTAAGTCCAGAATAAGACCTCACAACATGGAAGAGCTTAAGCAGCCGCTATTACATAGTTCCAAGCAGGGGTAATGAGAGTGCTGTGCTGGTACTGCATGTCCTCCAGTGCAGCAGTGGTTGGGATGGGGTCACAATTTCCACTGGTTCCTGGCTTTATTATATATAGCCAGTGTATTTTAAAGCTGGGACCTTTTTGGTAAACAACTCCTAGTGAGGACCCCTCACCTGCTTGGGATACTGTTCTGCTTTTGAAATCCAGCTTCCCCCCCTGTTGGTTTCTCTCTTGCTCCTCCAAGTATGTTTTTCCCACTGTTTCCAAGGAGGCAATGCTCAGTGGGTTTGGTTCTTCTTTTTTAAGTTGCGAGCCAGAAGTCTTTAAGGCAACAAGAAGCTTTGAGTCCTTCCTTGTAGGATTCCTATCCAGTTTTTACTTAGGCAAAGTGGTGTTTGATTTTACTGGAAACTTGCCGAAGGACTTTAGCATTTAATCCTGCCAGCATTAATTAAGGGGTCTAAAAACACAAATTGTAAGAAGAATCCTGATAAGATAAATATGATTGTCCTCCAAATTGCTCCCAAGTTAATAACTCAACTTCTCAGATGGTGTAAGTGAGCCTCGAGCTTTTAACTTCCTTAAAATGATGCAAGCTTAGGGCAGATGAGAATCCAGCCTGTTGAGTCTCCCTTCCCTAAAAAGATAGCAGCATCCCTCTTTTGGTGGGATTTCTTCATGGCGTGCATGCAGAAAGCTGGACATGGATAGGCTGTGCACCAAGGGGATTTGCACTGAGAGCTTTGCAGGGTTATCTTGCTCCTCAGCACGTGTGGGTATCGCTTTATCAGACCAAATGAGGATGAAGGAAGATGGGAAGCAGAGCAGAAAGAAGTGGAAGGGGAAGGAAAGCAACGCTTGCTATGAATTGGGCCTTTGGTATTTCACATAAGCTCATTGGTATGGGGGGGGTTGGCATTGCCTGTGCAGGCAGCCTGGGTGGGCAAGGCAGAGGAGAAGCCATGGCCTTGCCTTGCACAAGGACCGTTGCCTCCAGTGAAAGACAATAAGAAGGGAAGTGACAGTGATGGCTTGTCAAGTCAAACTATTGCTCAGGGTGGAGCTGAGTCACAGCAGAGGTGCAGTGAAGGGATGGGCACAGAGCTGCAGGCTGCAGAAGTGTCTGCCCAAGCCCTTCAGCAGCAAAAGGGTAGAGTGTGCGTGTGCTGCCAATGGCACTGGAGCGCAGGTAGTAGGGAGGAATTGTGTATATGGACATCTGAAGTGGCCAAGGTGGCCGCTGGATGCCTCTGAGGACCAGAGTCCTTCCCTCGAGTATGGAGAGGTCCAAGTCTTGCTCAAATCATTGCATCCACCGACCCCTCAAGTAATTGATGTTATGCCCTTCCAGTTTAGCCAAACCAGATGCTTGTAACACAGTGGATTTATGAGCTTGCTTTGAGGATAATGGGAGCACTAAAATGCCTGGTGGACCTCCCTTCCCCACTCTTCCCACCATGGGGATCACAGCTGAATTCCCGAGGTGCCACAGACCACAGGTTAACCAACACCCCCCCTTCTCACACCATTACTTGGGCTTGTTTTCTGTGTTTATTGTCACTGGAGGGAATCCAGTGAGGGATTTTGCTGTGGTAACTGCACAAAGATGGGTCATTTTGCCAGCCAAGATGTGATGTGTGTGACGGACAGGCAGCAGCAGGGTTTGATTTCAACAGACTGAGTCAGTTTGCCTTTTTGCTAGTTAGGTCCAAAATTGAATTCCAGTTCCATGAGGCCACAATTTGGACTCGTTGTTTTGGTGAAGCATTTTTTCACTTTAAAACAATGGTGATTCACCGGGATCAGGGGTGTCCATGAGAGCATGATCTTGTCTGGATCTGTGGATGTGAACCAGGATCCAGACCTGGCTCACTGGATCTTGTGTCCATCTGTCTCATCAGAACTGGACACAAAGTTCTGAGTGGCTTTGGGTCCAGAGCAACACCCCTGGTCCAAAGTGGAGAAAGAGAGGTCTAATTCGGAGCAAGGACCTGAGCCAAGCTGCCCTCATCCTCATACCCGAGTGTCCTAACCATGGGCCTAAGGGTATTTAGACATGAAGTTGAAAAATAATACATCTCTCTTATTGGAGCTGCTATGCTGCATTTAAATTATTAAATATCCTTTGAATCCACATCCTAGATGGGTGCCAGCTACACAAGGATATATAGTCAGCCTTTGTCTCTCTCGGTCTTTCCTGTTGGAGCTATTCCATTTTGTACAAAATGGGCTAAATAAATAATTCATGGGCTAAAGGGAAACTTAACTTGGTAGCTAGATGGTTATGGCCCTCTTCTGAGGTGGGAGGGCATCACGGGTAATTCTCTGCTCCAGTGAATGGTTGCTTATTTATTTATACTATCCAGAGCAGCGGGAGGAGAGGTTGATAGAGGCCCTCTTATACTCCCACCCAGCTCAGGGACTGGGAGACTGAGGATACCAGCCAAGGGACCTCAGTCCTCAGCTGAAGGGTAGAATAAAGTGTGAGAATCCCTTTTTTCCTCTTCTAGTTTGGTGAGAAAAACAAGCCTTGTGCTCAGCCCTGCTCTCAGGTGCTGGCTGACAGACAGGCTCGTGGCACATCAATATTGCTGCGGTGGGCTTGGAGTGCTCAGCCAGCTCCTGGGGCTCTGCTGGGATATGAAGCAGCCCTTGGTGGAGCTTCAGCAAGAGCCCAGCTTTCTTCTCATCAGCAGCTCAGCCCATAAAGAAATGTGGGAGAGGAAAGGGAAAAATAGGACATATTTGCTTTTTTTCTCCTACCCTTTGTATTTCTCTGCATTCCACCTTCCTACCTTTTCCCCCTCAACAGAGGTTCCCCTTTGTTCAGTATTTCCCTTGGATATTAGCAGGGTTAATAGCTGTCTAATTAACCTGCCTGTAATGTGGGAGTTAGAATTAGAGAGGTGCCGCTGTGCCCATGAGTTATCCCATCACACTGCCCTGGAGCAGTAACCGATGCCCCCACATCCCAGTGGATGAAGCCTCATTAGTGCTGCCAGAGCCTGGTGCATGGGGCTTCAGAGGGTGCTCAGGACTCCTCCTGCTTCAGGGAGCAGAGAACTTCAGCCTGGCACTGCCTGCCAGAGCATCTGAGCCGTCCTGTGGGGTGGTTGTGGGGATTTTAACCCGTTTCTGGCACCTTGAGCACTCATTTTGGTAGTAGCAGTTCACCCTGTGGTGCTAAGGAGCTCCTCACCTCCAGGCAGGTGACCCTGTGTGCTGGGATGAGGTGGGAGGTGGTACTAGATTGAGATGTGTTTCTCTTCCCTACTTTCCTGCCATTTTTCATTGCTGCACCATCACAGCTGAAAGCAAGCCAGGATTTCCCTGCCTCCAAACCCAAATGTGTACCACAACTGTTTTTTCAGGTTGCACAACACCTGAAACGTCTCACAACCCTGCCAGCACCTCCTCTTCCATCCCAGCGCAGCAGCAGAGGAATGAAAGGGAGGACTTAGTCTTGTGTCACAGGGGATTTGCAATGGATAGTGGTTTGGGGAGAGTCAGAGGCCTCCTTTGTCTGGTTCAGAGCCAAATTATTAACTTGGAACTGCTGAGCTTGCAAAATGGGGGGAAAAAAGAGCCATATTGAGCAAAATATGTTTTCTGCTTCTTTTCAGGGAATCTGACTAAACACATGAAGTCAAAGGCCCACAGCAAAAAATGTCAGGAGATGGGCGTGTTGGTATCTTCACTGGTGGATCTGGAAGCCGAAGAAGGTAAAATCTGTCACATTATAAACCTGCTCTTGCTGTTAAGAGAGGGCAGCATCCATTCAGGGAGGAGATGTGCTCCATAGATCATCCATTCAAAGATGGGGAGTGGTTTTGTTCACTCAGGCTCCTTCCAGCACACGAGTCAGTGAATTTCTGCTTGCAGGGGGTGGGTTATGGGACCATCCTGGGGTGCTGCATCCATGGGACAGTGTGATCCTGTGTCTCCCTGCTGAGGGTTGTGCATGTTTGTCTGAAGTCTTTTGGCTGGCTGCAGACAAGAGTGAAGAGCAGGGAGCACCCTTAGCTTGATCCAGCGCTCTGCATATGGGCTATACACGTAAGAATAAATAGCAGATCTGTGGCATGAGGCAGTGCTGCTTGATATTTTGGGGTATCTCTGGCAGGGAGTTCAGGGTCTCCCTGATGTGCTTTGTGTCTCTCCTGGGCATAAAAGCAGGAAAACAAGACCCATCCGCAAGGATGCATTGCATAAGGCTGTGAACCTCGACTTTGCTGCAAGCACAGTGTGGTGGGTGGAGAAGAAAAAGCAGTCCCAGCACCTCGGTTGGGATGTGATAGCATGTTTTACTGGAGCTGAAGTGATGAGCATGAGCATGGGGGTGATGCTTTGGTGCATGGCCCGTGCAGGCTGTGCTGATGTTCTTGCAGAGGGGATGCGCTCCAGCAATACAGGAGTATTAATAATTCAGAGGATACCTTCCTCCTGAAAGGGTCACTGGAGGAGGACTTCTCCATACGTGCCCATCTTCCTGTATTGGGCTGATCCCAGAAGACTCCAAACTACCAGTGCAAACCTGGGCTGTGTCTGGAGGGACTGGTGCATGCAGGAGCTGCTTCTGTCCCTGCAGGCAAGCCCAGCTTGGACCCTGCACCACTGCTGAAGACCTCAGCATACCAGGATGGGGTGTAAGCAGCTCCTTCCTGCATCCCTCATTCTCATGGGTCCTTTCTGTGGGTAGGATGAAGGTGAATCACCCAGGCCAGAAATCATCTGGAAGGTTTCTCAGTAGGGAAAGAGCCGGCAAGGCTGAAATAAGATATTGCTTTGACATTTAATGGCATTATTCCCAGTGCTTTACAAGATGTATTTACCCTGACTCACCTGCTTATTTCTTTCACCTACTTCTGCACAAGCACACACACACACGAAGCCTGCCCAAAGCTCTGTATATGCAGGAGTCTGCCTGCTCTTTGAGCAGGACGCATGACTCTCTCGTTTAGCAATATCTACCCTGGTTTATAGTATCTGCATCTGAAGTCATCCCAAGCACATCTCTGGGGATGTTGGGCAGCATCAGACAGGAGTGTGATGACCATGAGCGCTTTATCCATCCGAAATGCTGGGAGGGGAAGGTGAGGAAGATTTCCAAGCCGGGAGATGAAGGAGCATGGGGAAGTCTTACGTACGCTGGGCTGTTTGAGCTAGGAAAGGATCTTTTACCCGAGTTATTGGAAGCTGCAGCCCAACAGCTGTGAAGGGCTCAGTTATGTGTCCCCGGGGAGCAGTTAGATGTTTTGACGATTGTTATTCTGTTTCCTTTAGCAAGACCCTGAGTATTCAGGCCTGGAGCTGCAGCACAGGGATGATGGGGAAGAAGCTTTAGGGAGAGCAGATCTCAGCTCCTCGTGAAGTTTGAGTCATCTGCATTTGTGCTCAGCGGGTCATTTGTGCTGGTAGGAAACACTGCACGAAGGGAGGCTCTGGGAGCACAGGTCTGCCTCTGTCACAGTGCCTTTATTCCTGGGTAAACCAGTGCCTCGGAGCCGGGTGGTGTTTTCTGTTTGCGTTGCGTTGCGTTGCAGGCTGGGCACGGCACCGTTGACCCTTCCTGGCTGCCGCCCCAGAAACCCCAGTATGAAAGCAGCTCTTGTGGCTGCCTTTAGCATTCCCCCCCCTCCCCGTTTCCTGTTTCACCCCCACTCTGTCTCACCCCAAACCATGCCGATTCCCCCATCGCTGGGGTTCGTTCTGCCGCAGCCCGCAAGGGTTTGTTGACAATGGGTTAAAATGAGCCGCACAAAACACCCGGCGCCACGGTTATTTTTGTCAAGCGAACATCAGCTGAGCAAGTGCTGGAGCCGGGAGCCAGGGAATGTTAACTCAGCAGGAACAACAAACAGCGCTTATCACCCCGCTCCCCTGCTGGGGTCAAGTCAATCAGAGGCTTTATTGGGAAAGGAGCTGGTTCCCGGGTCATGGGCAGTGCCGCGTGCTCCCTGCTTCAGAGGTAATTAAAAGTCACAACGTGTCTTTCCCTATGGTGGGAATGGGGTTTGCTCCCTTGTGGTGCAGGTGGTTCACAGGGCTGGGGGAGCCTGGGCAGCCTCCGAGGTGCTTTATGTCTCAGGTTTGGGATATTGAAGCTCACAAATGGAGTGTGCTGTGTCCTTGGGGTATCTCCATGCTCATTAATTACACTGTGCTTGGGGCCTGCAAGGATGCTGGAGAGGGACAGTTCATCAGGGACTGTAGCGATAGGACAAGAGGGAATGGGTTTAAACTGAAACGGGGGAGATTTAGGTTGGGTATAAGGAAGAAATTCTTCCCTGTGAGGGTGCTGAGGCGCTGGCACAGGGTGCCCAGAGAAGCTGTGGCTGCCCCATCCCTGGCAGTGTTCAAGGCCGGGTTGGACACAGGGGCTTGGAGCAAGCTGCTCTAGTGGAAGGGGTCCCTGCCCATGACAGGGGTTGGAGCTGGAGGAGCTTTAAGGTCCCTTCCAACACAAACCATTCCATGATTCTATGGCATCTGCAGGCACCAGCAAAGCATCATCTCAACTTAAACTGAGGAGCAATCAGCAAGGTATCTGTGGTTGAGGGAATCTCCCACACATCCACAGAAATGCTGAGCACAGTTTAGGAATTAGCATTCCTGCAGAAGGGATTGGATGTGGCCACCCTGGTTTGGAAGCACAGATGAGCAACCTGATGGGGCTGCAGGCCTTAGGTCACTGCTTTGGGGCAGCTATGGCTTGGAGGGCTGATGAGACTGGTTTTGACCTGAACAGACCATGGCTCACCTTGCCAGCAGAGAACACCTAGGAGGTACCTGAGAAGTCCCACTGGTTGACCAGTCCCAAACCTCAGTGATCCCCAATGCAGTGCATCGTGCCCTTTCAGGCTTAGGGGCTGGTTAAGGCCAGGGGCAGTCAGCTGGTTGACCAGGGGACAAGGAGGTGGAAGAAATAAAGAGCCCTATAGCATTGCCAGACACCTGTGCCCCCTTTCACAGTGCCTTCCCTGACTTGTGCAGGGACTGACAAAGGGCTCTCCCATCTAACCAAGGCTAAGAATAACCTGGCCACCAGTGTGCTGTCTGCCTCAGGGGATGGCTTGCTTCCCTTTAAATCTGCTTGAACTCCTGGCTTCCCTCCAGCTCTTCAGAGCAACCTCCTGATCAGGCAGAGACGTGCTGTACTCGGCTGTGGCCTTTCCAAAGAGTGGCGTGGCCAAAAGAAAACCTGGTCAGGGATTTTGCAGTAGCAGCCCCAAGGGGAAGGTGTTGGGGTGGTGTGAGCAGTGGGAGGCTGTTCCCGTGTGGGGTTGCTGGAGAGCTCTCCTAGTCCAGGAACTCACTTAAAAGAACTGATTAGCCGATGGTCTCCAGAAAGCTCTCCCTGCTGCTGTACCACCCATCAGGGATGCCTCTGCAGCTCAAAGCTGGGTAGGGAAAGAGGAAAGTGGCTCCTGAAATGTCGGTTGCACAACTCTGGAAAGAACAACTGTTATTTTAAACCTCTCCATTACAGCCAATTAGAACTAATGAATCCTATTAATTGAGTTTCGCTTTTGAATACCTGCAAGTCACAAGTTCTATTTATGTTGCACGTAATTGCAGGTTTCTGAGGACAGAACTGCAAGGGCTCACTGCACCGGGCCAGGGGAATGCTTTCATTCATCATTTCCTTCAGTCATTCATCCCCCTGCTCACACAGGGTTAATAGCAGTGCATTCAGCAGGGTGTTGAAAGCCTGTTCATGGGGGCACTCTGCTTGTGAAAACAGAGGTCTGGCAGGTGATGAAGCTGAGCTGGTCTCAGCCTTTGGCCTTATGGGAAGAGTAGGTCTAAGCAAAAGCCCAAGAGAGCTCCGCTCTGCATCTCCAACTCAGCTGGGAAGGATGGGACCGTCAGCTGGGGGACTGTTTTTATGGCCACCATCAAATCGTCGGTCCCTGACTGCTTGTGGCTGAGCACGTGGTGGTTGGACACCTGCTAAGCCCAGCAAGGAAGGGCCCTACGTGGACTGCAGAGGAGAGGAACTCATTAGCTTTCATTAGGGACTCCTCTCCCGCTGTTGCTGCTGGCTGTGCGGCTGCTCGCTGGAATGTGTTGTGCAGTCTGGACTTCATTGCATTATACAAGCAATCCGTGTAATTGTAGAATTACAGAAAATATACAGTCCCCATTTCCTCCCATTGATGAAGACCATTTGTGTTTGTGTAAAGAGGACGGTCTGCCAGGAAGGAATGCAGAAAGGTGGAAATGGGAAGGCCTGGTATTGGAGGATGTTTCCTTTCTTCCCTTCCAAGTTCTTTATCACCTGGTTAAAGCTAACACTGGGCTTCTGCTGAGATTTCAGCTATTCGCCTCAGGAGTAAGGAGGCCCGTTACTCACAAATGCCAAGTAAATACTAAATAAAGCAGCCAAGAAGATGGACAGAAGATGGCATTTTGTACTGGAATGGTTGGGGCTATTTGGATGGATGAGAAAACAACAGAAATGCAGAAAGGTGCATGAAAAATCAGACATCACAGCTGCATCGCACATCCCCTGTTCTCAGAGCGGTGGCTTGCAAAGAGCCTTCCTCTGTGTAACCACGGTGTATCTTCTGTCTTCTTTGCCTTAAAACAGAGCCTAGAAAGGGCTATTTTAATTAAATAATAAGAGTAATAGCAAAAAAGGAAGACTATTTCCATGTGTCACAAACCAGTGCAGGGAGATTGCCGTGCTTTCCTTTGGGGGCAGGCTGGGAGGGAGCAGCAGTTCCTAAAGCTCCCTGGATTATTTTAAACTAGAGTTGTATTTCACTTGATTGTTTCTATTTCTATTTAAGGGGCAGGAGAAAGTGAGGGGTGTTACTATAAAAGGAGATTTTAGTATCCTTCTTCACTCCTGCATTGTTTGCGCTTGGTGTGATTGCACAAGTAGGTTTGGTAGAATAACCTTAGAATAGCAGGCATGTAATGAAATGCAACCCTCAAACGAAGCCATCAACAGGGCACATTTTCAGTAGCTCCCTCTCTCCTTCCTTTCTCCATGTCTCCCTCTCTGTCTTCTCCTGATTTGCCCTTTCGTAGCCCATTAGCTCAGGAAGATGCATTTCAGAGCTCAGAGCTGAGCTCTCTTTCTGCCTGCAAGAAGCGCATTAGGATGCCAAAGCCAATTCCCTTCGGGCTGTCCTAGGGCTCACTGTTTCCCTCAGTGGCAAATGCAAACAAGTCCCCAGTGCAGAGCTGCCTTCACATTTCCCTAAGTCACACTTCTGCCCTTGCTCTCTGACTTGGCCAGCGCCTGTCTGTTGTGTGACTGGGGCCGAAAAAGGAGACCACACAGCACAAGGCTCTCGGAGCCACTCAGTGGAGGCTGAGGCTATAGCTGCCTGTCCGTCCGCAACCCCAAAGCCAGAGACAGGGACAAGCTCGTAGCTCCAGTAGTGAAATGCATTCCTTTGCCAAGCAAGAAATATGCGCAGTTCACCCTACAGCTGGGAGCGCTGGTTGTTTGCAATAATGTTTGTTCTGAGCTCGGTTCCTTGGGGAGTTTGCAAACAACCCGCCGCTGGATCCGGGGTCCAGCAAACACCATCATCACACAAGCATTTCACAAAGTCAGCCTCTTGGTGGAGAGCGGATGGCTTCGACTCGATGCTGTAGGAGTTCTGAAGTATTTCTCGCTTTGCAGACCAGTTACAGATACTTTTGAAACGGGGTGGGGAGCAAATGGGAGGCGTTTCAGGCTGTCTCTTGGGTGGATAATGGTAAAATAGATGTCTTATTGCAGTGGTAATGCCTGATACTTTCATGAGCACTAATTACCAAGCCCCTGCTATTTGGAGTAAGCAAAATGAGACTTTTTATCCTTAGATCACAGTGATTTCTCACTGTGTGGCCACGTCCCCTTCAGAAAACCACTCTGCCTGCTGCAGGCAGGTGTGGTCCAGCCTCAGCATTAGCTCTGTTTAATTTCCCCTCCGGCTTGTCCTGCTGACAGATGGCAGCTCTAAATGGAAAACCATTTCAGTGTTCATCAGAGGAGAAACAGTGTCCTAGGCTGAACTGACGGGGTAAAGAGGCCAGCAGCGCTGCAATTAGTTACACGGCTTCGTGCAGGTGTCAGAGCAGCATCCAGGCACTCTCCTTCCTTCCAGAGCTGAGATAGAGTGTGTGCCATCAGCTTTGCACCCATCGCCTTGGTGTATGGCACAAACAGTGTGAGAAACGAGTGTTTCATGAGCCCTGGGGGCTTGCAGGAAACCTCCTGACAGTGCGATTTTGTTGAGCTACAGTGACATCCAGTGGCTGTTCCCGATGGACCTCTCCAGGCTGAGCTTGCACTTCTGCCAGGATCAGTGCACATCTGGCAGGGGGAAACGCAGGTTTTCATTAGCCAGAGCAGGGCAGTGGGTGATGCTGCACCAATCTGCTTGGGAGCGTGGTACCGATCTCAGACGGCTTCTGCTGGTCCTTCAAGTAGAAGGGAGATGCTGTGTTCTCACCTGCACACTTCAAACGCTTTAGACTTTGCTTTTTTTGTAGACTCCTCACCATTTAAAAGCTCTTATTACAAAGCATCCCAGTGAAAAGCCTTGCGCAGCCAGACTCCAAACTCCTCTGTTACAAAGCAACATCTGCATCATAATTGGAATTTACCAAAAGATGGGAAAATCCACAGAGGTTCTTTCAATCCTGTTGTTTGCTTTCCAAGAAGTTGTCTTGCTAATGTTTAACTTCCATTTAATCTAGGCAGGAAAAGGCCCAACATGTGGAGGGTGGGAGAGGTTATCCCAGCAACTTCCCTGTATTTTGGCAGCTGTAGATATTTTGTAGGCACCATTGCAACCAATGGTCAGAAGAAGCTATGAAATAGCCAGGTCCTCTCCCCTCTTGTCCCCTTCTGAGCAGATTTAGCACAAAAATAGTCCCTGTATGTGTGTTTTCTGTTTGCCCATTATCTCTGTTTTCTGTTTGCCCATTCCTTCAGGAACCAGTGAAGACCTATTCCAGGACTCTGAGGGGCGGGAGGGATCTGAGCCAATTGAAGAACACCAGTTTTCAGACCTAGAGGAATCTGACGAGGATGATGACAATGAAGACGAGGAAGATGAGGAGGAAGAGGAGAGCCAAGATGAGCCACCTTTAAAGTTGCCGGAAGGCAAACATACCACCCTCCTGATGCACTCTTCAGGTGGCTCTCCATCTTCTCAAGAGGAAGGCACCGAAACAGCATTGTCCTTAGCCCAAGAAACTGTTTCCAGCAGCCAAAAAGCAGGTGAAGGCCAGCAGGCCTCCTCCTCAGGGCTGGAAACAAAGTGGTCAGCAGACAGCAGTGACGTTGCTGTGTGCCACAGCTTCTTGAGTCTCCACAGACCAGCTTTGACCTCCACCGAACAATTGGCTTCTGCTGAAAGGGAGTCTGTCACAAGGCCACAGATGGCCTTAGTTATGGACCTGGCAACCTCAAAAGACACCTCCCCAAGGAAGAGGTGGTCTCCGAGCCAGGACTCTGGCAGAGGTGGTGGCAGCAGCAGACCAATGCTAGCCAGAAAGCACCTATTAACCAAAAATGAAACTTCACCGAACCGGTTCTCACCCACTGCAGAGCTGTCTTCTCTGAGGTGCCTGTCCCCAGGCAGAGGGTTGTCTCCTTGCCAGCGCGTGTCTCCCCGGAGGGAGGCATCTCCACTGCGATGTGTGTCACCAAGACTCGAGCTGTCGCCCAGCAGGCATCTATCCCCCAGAAGAGAGCTGTCCCCAAGAACATACCTTCCACCAGAAGGAGAGGTCTCCCCTGCGAGGCACTCGTCGCCAAGCAGAGAGATGTCATCAGTCAGGTATTTATCGCTGAAGAAAGTCCTGTCTCCAGGCTGTTCCGAGCCGCCTCGGTATCCATCCCCCGGGAAAGAGGACTTGCCTGGTACTAGCAAATCAGCGGCAGATGACCAAGTTCAAAGCTCATATCAAGCCCAGCATGGGATATTATCTTCGATGCCTCTACCTCACAGGTTCTTTGGCAAAAACATACAGCTCTACGAGTCCAAGCTGGTAAGTTCAAGCCCCTCTTGCCTCCTAGTCCCTGCAGTACATTCTCTGGTATGTTTTTTGATGAAGGTTGCGATGCAGAAGTGCACAAGTGACTCTGATCGTGGCTGGTGTCACAGGTAACCCAGAGAAAAGTGACAATGGACAGCAATGGGTTTTGCACCCGTGTGGTCCTGCCTGTCTCAGTTGAAGAGAAATAAAATTGCCCCTTCTCCAAGGAGTTATTCACACTCCTGACCCAACCGGTCTCCGGCTGAGCCAAGCAGTAAGGATGACCTTAATAATGACTAGTTGTCACTAAAAAGCTTTTTTCCCCTCAGATTTTTATACCCATTTCTGAGATTTCACCATCTGGGGGAAAGCTGTGGCCATTTCTCTCTGGTCAGTGAAACCACTGAATGAGAGCTGAACTGGCCATTGCGCTCTCCTGCTGGCTCCTGGGCTATGTACATAGGCAACCGACTGTGTTAAATGACCTGCTGAGGCCATCTCTGATTTCATCTCACTTCTCTCTTCAGCACAGAGAGATGGATCCCACTGGGTCCAGAAAATGATTTAATCTCTCTGCTGGACATACCAAATCCTATGGGTAAAGGAAAATTGCATGTTCCTCCCACTGCTCCAGTCAAATTAGATGTTGGGTTTGGTGGAACGTTTCTCGTTTCTACACAAGTGCCTGGATCTGCTGTAATTCATATGCTGATGAACATGAGATTCAGTTGCTGGAGTTGCTCTACTGTGAAACTGGTGTGAGGAGAGACTCAAGCCCTTATGGGCTACGCTGGGAAGAGAGATGCCTTTGTAAAAGCCCTGGAGAACCTGTCACAGCAGATGCTGACCCAGGTCTTCTCCAGAAAGCCACGCTGCCCTGTATGCATTTCTTCCATGTCTATGATAACATACCTTTTTCTGCCTTCCTTCTGCTTTCCACTTTGAGTATTTCTCTTACCTTCTCAGAGAAAATCCCTTGGTTTAAGCTCAAACTTTTGCTTACTTTAATGCTCTTTTCCTTTCCTGTCTATTAATTTTTCCTGTCTTGTGGAAAATCTCTGGTCCTTCAACTCTAAAGCATCTCTATCAGGAAAACTGCACACTGCCCCTATTTGTAGCAAATCCCTTAAGCTCCCTTGTCAACAGTAGAAGTCAATACGGTGTACCCCTGCTTATCTACCCATTCACACCTTGTAACTTATACTCTCACACCTTTTTGCTCCATCTTCCTGTTCCTTTTATTCACAGTCATCACTGTTGCTTTTCTCATGTGCCTCCAAAGCAATGACAGACTCGAACAGAAAACTTTCCATTTATCAGCAAGATGGACAGCTGGCCTTTCCTTGCGGAATTGTATCCCTGGTAAGGCTACAAGAAAGATCAGAGGTGGATTTATCAGATCCAAAACCATGAGATGGTCTCAGCTTAGCTTCAGTGTAAGGCTTTCTGTCGACGCTCTGCATCAGGCCTCACCATGACCATCTCTCTTCCCACTGCCTCTTGCAGTAGGTAGTCTCTTGGGCTGGTGGCTGTTTCACCACTGAGACAATTTGATTAGGGGTGTCCCAGCATCCCATAGTGATTCTACCAAGGCTTCATGTGGATAAGTGAGATCTAGCAAGTGTTTGGGCTTGTAACTGCTGAACAAGTATGCACTATCTTCAGTGGCTCTTGCTTTCTCTCCCTTCTGTTCTCTTTTGCTGCTTTCCTCTGTCACCTCTTCGTACAGATCCAGCCCATGGGGTCAATCAATTCTCCATAACCCTACGAAGACACATAACCTCCAGTGAATCTTCAACTTTTAAAGCTAACCCCATCTTAATGGAAAGTTGATTTCAACTTCTGTTGCTTCCTCTTCTTGGGAGTCCTGTTTAGGGGTTTAGTTATAACCTCATCACTAATTAATCCATTTCTGTTTAGCCACATATCTCTCCATGATGTACATTAGGAAACTATGTGAAGCACCGAGAGAGAAAGAGGAAAAGGTAAAATGATAGGGTCTTAACACTTGATTTCTATAGGCCACACCATGAGGGTGGTGGTGGGGACCACACTGATGGGTGTGCTTTGTGTCAAATGAGAGTTAATGCTATGTCTCCCTCTGTACAAACCATCCTTCAATTAGCAGCTGTAAGGATGTGATCCTAATAAAAATAGATAACATTATTCTGGGCTCTCAGAGCACTGAAAGGGATCCAAAGCAGCTCCCATGGCAGGAAACACTGGCATCCTCTGCCAGGCTTTCAGAGGCAACTCTGATAATAGCACAAGGGGTGATGGTTTTAAACTGAAAGAGGGTAGATTCAGACTAGATATCACATCTATCTTTTTATTCTGAGGGTGGTGAAACACTGGCACAGGCTGCCCAGAGCGGTGGTAGATGCTCCACCCCTGAAAACATTCAGGGTCGGGTTGAACGAGGCTCTGAGCAACCTGGTCTAGTTGAGGATGTCCCTGTTCATAGCAGGGGGTTGGACTATGTGACCTTTAAAGGTCCCTTCCAAACCATTCTATGATTTTATAATGATCCAAGGCTGAACCAAGCCCTGGATCTGTGCCCCAACAGACCGTGGGCCTATTTATACGCAGAAGGCAAATGCTGTGGGTTGTGTTGCTCCTTACCTTAAAGGTTTGGGGTTCCAAATCCTGTTTGGTTGATTAATCTCCCTCAGATAGAGTGAAATACTAAAAAACCCAATCCTTGTAGTGAACATTAATGATGCTAATGCTGTAACTTGTGCATTGCACTGATTCAGTTGTTTCTTTTCCCTCTCTGGTGCAGAAGATAGAAACAAGAAGCCCAACATGCTCCCCTGGCATCACGCAGCCTGTCTGCTCCAGACCCTTGCAGGCGCCTCATGAAATACACGTCCACGCTCCCAGCCGAGGGGAGGAGAATGTCTTCAGCCATCTCCCGTTGCATTCGCAGCAGCTCACAAGGACCCCATATCCTATGATTCCCATTGGGGGCATCCAGATGGTCCAGGCGAGGCCAAGCACCCATCCCAGCTTGGTGCCCAGTTCAGTCATGTCCCTGCAAGTGGGATACTTTGCCTCTGGTAGCAGCAGCTTTGCAGAGTTCAGCCAAGCTCCTAAAAGGGACGAGGAACCGCAGGTCCCGCAGGAGCCATCATCAGCATCCGTCTCCCCGGTTGCAAAGGTTTCTAAATACACGCTGTCCCCAGAGCTTACAAGCAGTGGTTACTTAGAAGAGAAAATGAGGACTAGTGAGCTTCAGCAAAAGACAGACCAGGAGGAATACAGGGTAAAAATGTTCACTGAATCTAGCCACGCGGAGCAGGCAGGCGGCTCGGCATCCCCAGCCAGCCCCAGCGCATCCCACGAGCACTCTCCAAAGCCTTCGACGAGCGGGGAAGAACCCTTGACAAAACCGGGCAAGAAGCAATCTGGCAGCTCGAGCACTTCTTTTGAATCATCCTGCACTTTCATCTCAGACGTCCCCTCGCAGCCGTTGGACCGAAGCAGCAGCACCGGCTGCCTCTCAGAGCCCTCATCGAGCCATCCGCACGCCCAGCCCTTCTCCAGCCGGAGGAGAAACCTCTCTGGAGAGCCCAGTCACCAAGGGGGAACCTCCAGGAAGAGCAGTCCACACCCAGAGCACGCAGAGTTAGGTCAAACTCAAAAGAAGGTGGATGAAAACACGGGAAGTACTTAAGCCTCCACCATCTGTTCCACCTTTAGGCTTCCAATGTAAAATCAACAGACATTTTCAACACTATTTCCTTTAGTATAATCATCGCTGTAAGAAGCACTCTAGTGAATGACCAAACCCATGGAAGATTCCTGGTTTTCTTTGTCCCAGTCTGGTATTATCTCCACATGTATGCAGTTACTTGTGCCTTTTTCTATACCTTTTGTTGCTTGAAATGTACAAAACTGTTTGAGGCTGTGAATATTTTTTTACAGTTTTTTGGAAAGGGGTTTGTTAGACCTTTGTCTTTTTTTTGCCATTTCGGTGTGCGTAATGATGGGCCTGAGAGATGCAGAAAGGAAAGGGTTAAGCATTTTAAGAGGAAGAAGATGCACTGAAAACAAACAAAAAAAAAAACAGAAAAACTCTTTTATATTGATTAAATGATTAAAAAAAAAAAAAGAAAAAAAAACAAACACCAAACCAAACCCTTGCTCCTGTGTACAGAAGTTTATGATTCGTATTTATTACATGCTTTATTTAATTCTCCCAAAGTGCTTGGTTTTTTTCTCGCATCCCTCTGTTTGCCTATGGTTGTGCTTTAAACAGTTGACACTGCTTTACATTTGAGAAACGTGTTTACCCTGAGCTTGTAAATGAAACTAGCACTTCCTTGAGTAGGGGAGGTTCCTTCGCAGGGAGAGAAATTGTCACTCAAAAGAGAAAATGAGTCTTGAGCATCCCTCCTCCCTCCTGCAGAACCCATCAAAGCACTTTCCTAAAAAGGGACAGAAAAATAAGGTTCTTCTTCAAAGATTTACCTGCAAGAACACAGGGATGTATCGAATGTAGACCCAGTGCCAGGAATGGTGTCTCTCGCTGGACGAGCCGGCCTCCTGCTTGCTTTAATCCTCTCACCCCGCGTGCGCGGCCGCCCGGCAAAGTCCTGCCCGTGCCTGACCCCCTTCTTCTGCGGGGTTTGGAGCCCTCTGTAAACACCCTCCCTCTGTTTAAACAACGAGGTTAATCTCAGCCTTGCAACCATTTTTCCTCTGTCATTTTTTTAGTCGCGGACAAGCTCCCTCTGTCCCCGCCTTGCTCCTGCTGGTTCGGCTTCATTGAGCCCTAGGGATGCAGGAGGAGTTTGTGCTCTGCTCGTTTGCACGCCTGAGGCTCCGTAACTCACGAGTAACTATATGGCTTGTTTTTGCTTTATTTATTTATTTAAGCAGAACGTCGCCAGCGCAGTCCTTCTGGTGCAGATGGGCCCTTTTATTTTTGGTGTTTCGGAAGCAACCAGTGACGATGCTGAGCGGTCGATGTTTGCAATCAGCTTCTTGTGCATGCACAGGAACTTCTGGCAGAGCAAAGTTTTAACTATGACCATCCGTAGCAGAGCAATGGCCTCTACTGCCAATAGATACGATACCAAATACAGAGAGACCAGATGGAGCCATTCCTCTCTGTCATGTTAATACACTTTTTAAGCTACAACTGTTCCGTATATGTTTGCCCTAGCAGACGGCAGGTTCTTTACTACTTCAGAGGGTTTTCTGGTCTATGGAATCTGTACAAACCTCTTTTTTTGGGTTTTATTTTAACAGAAAAAGCTATTGCTATTTAAGCGGTGGAGCAGTTCTTTCTTTCAGAGCTGCTCTGGTTTATCGGGTACGTGATACAGTTTTTAACTAAAAATAAAAATAATTAAAAAGAAAAAAGAAAAGAAATCAAAGAACCCCCTGACTAAGAACATCTCCCTTTGCCAGACTTGGTGAGCGATGAACTGTTCCCGTTCCACGGGCAAATAATAGACTTTTTTTTAATGATCTTCTGTGATTTTTTGGGGGGTTTCCTTCTGTTCTTTTCAAGGGAATTAAGTACAAAAGAAGATATCATGGAAATAACATTAAGGCTGTGACACTGACCAAAACAATGTCCAGAACCCATTTATACCTTAATTAGCACTTTTATCAAGTTGCCCTTTTCCCATCTCTCCCTCTTTGGCCCCAAGCCTGGAAGCTGGTCTTGCTTTCAAGCCCGGACAGATCCCAGGGCAGGAGCAGGGTCTGAGAGTTCAGTTCGGTGAAGCAGCTCTGTTCAATGAAACTCTTAGGCATCAGCTTAAATCCTACTCAGGTTTTAAGCATGTGCTTAATATCAAGATGTCTCGGAGTGGACTGTTCAGTGTGAGCATCCCTGGGAACCATCCACCACTTGTTACTTCCCTGGCTTTTGCCACTTTGCCCCCTCCCTTACCCTTGTCACACTCTTAACATTATTCCAAGGTAGCTTTTTGTATTTAATTTTATATCTATATATTTATATATATTGAAATTGTACATAAAGAAAAATAATGCAGCAGTTGTGCACTCAGAGTCCTGGTTTTGTTTAGGTGCGTTTGACATGAGCTTTGGGCTAGATCAAATTTGCTCGGCTTCTTTCTGTAATTTTGTTTGAATCCTTGATCTGTTGATACTTTAGATGGTGGGGTGGGTTTTTTTTTTTTTCCTCTGTCATTTCTGGACAGAGCTGAGAAAAAAAAGCCCAACAAACCCCTGAAGTCATTCCATTGGTTCCTTGCTTTTGTGGTTTATTGTTAGTATTACCTAAAGCTTTTCCAGCAGATCAAGATGAGTTGAAGCTTTCTGCATCGCAGCTGCAGAGCATCCAGACTGGCAGCCACTGGTGTGTGTGACCATCCGGATGCCTTTGCCCACAGATCCCATACGAACCCCCTGGTAGTCATGGACTGGGCACAGACAGGGAGAGCTGAAAACTCAGGAGATGGGCAAACCTCCCATCTGGGTCTCAACCCAGTCTGGTTTCTCAGCAGAGTGGCTGCAGGCACAGCGGGGGAGGCTCTGGCTGGGGTGAAATGGTGCTTCATGCTGTACCTAACAGGCGCAATATGGCCTATTGGATAGGCAAAAAAGGATCACAAATATATATACATATATTTAAGGGCTAATTCTCACACTGACAGCTCAGAGCTCCATGGGAAGAGTGTTCTCGGCACTGGCACCAGCATCTTGTCTGTGGGCAGAGAGGGTGTCCCTGAGGGCAGCCCCAGCCCTGCTGTGAAACCATAGTGTGACCTTGTGCAACTCGTGTCTCCTCTCTGCCTCATCTTCAGCCAAGGAGCACAGTGATGCAGCTCCACTGATTGTGTGTTAAAACAGAGGTGAAGACCCAGCCATCACTGGTGGCTGCCGTTCCAACCTGGAGCACCCATTGGCTTCCCCATGCCGCCCTTGGTGAAAGCTCTTTGCAGGTCACAGCTTTTAATATCACTCTGGGTGAATGTTCTGTCTGCAAAGTAAGGATGATAAATCCTGCTTTACTTTCTGCAGGGGCTGCAGGGGTGGTGAAGTTTGTATCAGTACAGACAGTTTGCAGAGCAATTAGCAGTATTATTTACAAGAGAATGTATTCATAATGCAAATAAGGAAATTAAAAAAACATCCCAGCCCTTCCTTTTCATCAGCACGTGGAAATAAAACCCCCTGCTTTCCTTATGGAAGAGGTTCTTAAATGCATAGTCCATGAGGGCACGTGGCTTCCAGAGACTGGCTGCTCCTCTTTGTTATGTAGTTGGTTCATCAGCCAAAACCCCACTCTGATCTTTCCTTCCCTGGTAAGCTGTTTGTGTAGCTCTCATGAATGCAGGTACTCAATGGCAAACGGGTGCTCTGGCATCCAAGAAATCATTCTGCACTGAGTACTTGGCCCATGTTCTTAACTCCTTGAACAGTCCTGTTAAGTACCAAGCCTTATAGCCAGAGCTAATAAAGCACTTGTACATTGGCTTCAGCTTAAGCACTTCTGGAGTTTCAGTAACTTCTTTGTGCTTAAGCATGAATTCAGCTTCTTTTATCAAGGCTACAGAGCTTGGTATCTTGCAGACCATGGGAGGAGGAGAGGGAGACAGTTGGCTCTCCAGAACGACCCCATGCCTTGAAGCAGATCTCTGTCAGCTCCAATTATTCACAGGCTGTTGGCTGGATACCCAGGAACTGCAGCAGGAAACCCTTAAAAGTAACGATGAAGTAGCTGTGACTTTACAGCTTATGACTGAGAAATGTGTTTCACCACCTGCTCCTAAGAGGTAACATCTGCAGTACTGGTGTCTATAAAGCTCCATGCCTTGGCTAGTGCTTGGGCTCACTGGTCAAAGCCAACCTCTGCAGAGCCCTTGGGGTTGGATGCAGCAGGAGATGCCGGCTGGCAGAGCTGGGGAATGCCTACCTGCAGTCAGTAAAGCACCCAACCACCCTTCAGTCACTGCCCATCAGCTCCACCGGGGCAGTATCAGCCCCAGCCGGCCACATCCCATTGTTTTCCTATCACCTCCACCGGCAAACCTGCAAACCAATTGGTTTTCCCTTAAGCCAGCTTTCAGTGTTACCCAGAGTTGGGTTTCAGTTCACAGAATCAGCACCTGAATGAGCAATATACTTGGGCATGCATTCAGGCGATTCCAATTTTCATGCAAAATCCTGGACAATTTGATCTAGCCCTTTCCTGCTGTTCTTGCAATAGCTTTTCGTTTCCTGATTTGGTTTTATCATATGCTTTTTTCTTTTTTCTTTTTTCTTTTCTTTTTTCTCTTCTCCTCTTCTCTTCTCTTCTCTTCTCTTCTCCTCTTCCCTTCCCTTCCCTTCCCTTCCCTTCCCTTCCCTTCCCTTCCCTTTTTAATATCTCCATCTATTGCACAGTATTTACAAAGAAAACTGTATTGTAAATGATTTACAAAAAATAATTAAAAAAAAATCATTAAAAAAAGAAAAAAAAAATCAGTCCTGATGGCATAACCCCCCCAATCTGTTTCCATTCCTGAGATATGATGGCACTTGAGATCACTTTAGTAAATGTAATGTAAAAAATAAGAATAATAAGAAGAATAAGAATAATGTGTAACGCAAATTTAATATACATGGTCTCATGTAAGATAAATATTTGCCTTTTTTTCTAAAAGGTGTATGTATTCTGTAAGTGGAATAGTCTGTAGAAAGTTTCTATATGTTCTTCAAATGGCAATACATTCCAAAAACGGTACTGTAAATATGTACAGCGTCCAATGGGGTTTGGTAGTTTTGCCTGTAATTTGATTTGAACTCCGGTTTCTACACTTGCATCTCGCGATGTCTGTATGGTTATAGCAGTGCAAAAAAACCACCCAAGAAACGCAGGTAAAAGCACAGTCTGATGTAAAAACAAAAACCCAACCACAAAAAAACAACAAAAAAAAACAACAAAAAAGCAGAAAAACCACAAAACAGAACAAAAAAAAAAAAGGAGAAAAAATAAGAGAAAATCCTCAGTATTCGATGTTTGTGACCCTTCTGTAAATGACATCTGTACTGTGAATGAGAAGTTTTTACAAGTATAACATTGCCTTTACTACAGCTCAGATTGACTGCTCGGTCTGAGCTTATTTTTAAAAAAATAGCATGTTGGAATAAATTTTAAAGTCCCAACATACGAGCACGTGCGCGCCTGGCCGTCTTTAATTCTCACCTCGTGCAGCACAGCCAGGGACCCGGCTTGGAAAACCACGGAGGCGGAGGTGGATAAACCAGTGTGGAGCTTGGACAAGGGGAATGGCTTTAACCTGCCCAAGGGGAGACTGAGATGAGCTCTTAGGCAGAAGCTCTTCCCTGTGAGGGTGCTGAGGCGCTGGCACAGGGTGCCCAGAGAAGCTGTGGCTGCCCCATCCCTGGCAGTGTTCAAGGCCAGGTTGGACACAGGGGCTTGGAGCAAGCTGCTCTAGTGAAAGGTGTCCCTGCCTGTGGCAGGGGTTGGAGCTGGAGGAGCTTTAAGGCCCCTTCCAACCCAAATCAGTCTCCAATGGATGTCTGCAGACAAGTTCAGGGGCTGGTGGAGGGAGGCTTTGCAAAGAGGTCAAGGAAGGAAATCTATCCAATTTCATGTGTGACCACGCAGTTAGGGCTGCATCAGCCCGCAACCAGCTGCTCCCTGTTCAAACATCAGAGCCTGGACAATGCTTCTCTAGCATTGATTCTTTAGCATGGTGGCTGTTTCTCGGTGGCAGAGATGAGGGAAGGGGTGGGGAACCTCATCTGCTCTCCATTTAGAATCACAAAAGCCACATTTGTGCATGAAAAGGAGGAAGAAGGTTGCAAACCTCTGCCTCCATCTTCTCTGAGGTCTGGCTGGCAGCAATCACTGGGTTTGAATCTGTGCATCACTCAGGAGGAAGGAGGGTACCAGCCCTCAGCATTCAGCTGGGAGATCAGGTCCCTGTTCCTTGCTTCAGTTTCCCCAACTGCAGACAGCAATCCTGGCTTCATAAGGCTATGAGGAAACTCCAGTGGTTAAAACATACGCAAAAGCAAGGCCTAATGATGCACAAGTTTGGGTAACATCTCCTGAGGGGTTCTCCAGTGTTGGAAAGGCTTAGAGAGCTTTGGGTGGTGGGTGCTATGCTCTGCATCCCTCTCCTCCAGGGGAGTCCCGCTCTTGCTGTTGTCCCTGCTCTGAGAGTCTGCTCGGTGCAGTAGAAGTGGATCTAGGATTTTGGTCCATGCATCCAAAGTGCCTCTGTGGGTCTAGGGAGATGTGTGAGGTCTGAGGAAGGCTGGGTCCTTTACTACCCTAAAACCACTTTGTATTTTCCTTTGTGGTGGTGGAAGGCAGCGAGTCCTGGCTGGAGGCCGCAGGATGGTGACGTTTATTCCAGCCACTCTGCCAGCCCCTCCAGTGTGTGCTTTAGCCACTGAATGGAGGAATGAGTTTTCCTTGCAGGAAAACAGCTCCTCAAACCAGAGCTGCTTTACAGGCAGCCAGGGCTGTCTGCAGAGAGCTGCAGCTAAACCCCACTGATCTCCCAAACCTGGAACAAATCTGGTTTGCACAAATCTCCAGAATGGCCCCAATTAATCAGGTGTCCCAAGAAATTCCTTCCCCCTAAAGAGTCTTTGTATTCTAGACAGAGAGATCAGACATTTCCTCCCTTGGGGAGGCCAATGGGGTGTCAAAATACTGATACTGGTGCTACAGGCTGGTTACCCCATGAGAAATGCAGTTACTGACAGCCACGTGAAGTGGGGAAGGTTGTGACAATGCTGTAGGAAGCTCAAACCAGTGGTTCACTCTGGGAGGCTGGAATAGCTGATCCCGTGGTGAAATGGTCTTCCCTTTTCCCCAGGTTCAGCCTGGAGCTTGACTTGAGAACCCAGCAAGATTAATTCCTGTTACAACCAGGCCTTTCTGTGCATCACAGGAATAAAAGCACCTTCAGAAATCTTCACTCCTTGACCTCTCATATAGCTTTTGGCTGAAGAAGGAACTGGATTGCCCATCTGAGGGGCAGGTTTTGGCTGCATTGTGTTGGAAGATGTACCCCAGCATCACAACTGGGAAGAGCTTGTGTGGAGAATGAGCTGGATGGCTTCAGCAAAACAGAATCAGTTTACCCATTGTTAATCATAGAGCTGCACCACAGAGAGCTGCTGGCATGGGAGGAATAACAGAGGGGGAAGGACTGGGGATGAGGATGAAGTGATGCCTCTGGGGAGATGCAGCAGGACTGAAGCTGAGGCGGGATGGAGGTGGGCACACTGAGATCCAGCCCTTATAGCAAGTTTCTGGTTGGTTTCTGCGTTTGCTTTCCCACCAGCATCAGTGCAAAGGGCTGGGAATGCTCCCCTGAGAGGTGGAGCTGGCAGAGCTTGCTGGGAAAGAGAGGCTGGGAGGCACTGAGGAAGGAGGGTGCTGGTCTTCAGTCCTGGCATAGAGCATCCGGGCTGGATGGAACGTGCACAAAGCCTGGGGAGGGTGTGAATAAGGAGTAGGTACATCTCAGATCTTAGTTGCTTTATCTTGGTGCTTTGTTTCCTATGTTCCTCTAGGTGCAGCAGCATCTGCTTGCTCTGGGCAGGCTGGTCCTGAGTGGTTTTAATCTGTTGGTGGGCACAGGCTTCAAGAAGGAGAAGTCCTTTTGAAACCTTGGATGTGACAGATTTTCTGGAGCACAGGATGGATGCCCAATGCCTCTGGTGCCTTCAGGAGCAGCTCTGGCTCTGCCTGTGGTCATGGTTCCCCTCCGAGAAGCACGTCTTAAGTCACAGGGGCTCTTTAATCTGTGCTGAGCTGGTCTTGCTTGATCTTGCCTATGCCTCAGTGTGCCACATCTGTGTCATACAGGGAGGAGAGGAGGCCAGGGGCTGAGAGGGTCAGGGGACCTGGCTCTGGGGATACTGGGACTTCAGTTGTTGATGGGGAGGAGGGATTACTGGGGCAGGCACAGATGTGCACTGTAGATGCACATGCTGCCTCGCTGGGGGGTGTTGGGCAGGGATGCAGCCCTTTTTCATCACATCCCCATGCTGTGGGAAGGAGACAAAAGGAAGGACATGGGCGAGCACGGAGGGAGCAGGGTGGTGTCAGCCAGTGCATGAGAGGAGGCTGCCTGTCTGCTGAGGAACAGGCCCCAGGCAAAGTGTATGGATGAGGCAAGGCAGCTGCCACCCCTCTGCCTGGGGGGAAGCTCTGCCTCTCCTAACCACAGCCAGATGGTTTGGGGCCAGAGCTGGTGCTTTCTCCCATGGGGAGGGTGTTTTTGCTGGCTGGACCGTTGTGGCCGCCACGGGCTGATGCTTGTTGTTATGACAACAGGAGGAGGCTGCTGTGTGTGAGGAGGAAAGGAAGGAAAAGGGATGGTGGTGGAGAAGGTCTTAGCCAGCAAGGGGTCAGGCAAAGGTAAGGGGTTAGCATGCACAGTGCAGGGATGGAGGACACCCTGCAGCCATCATGGGACACCAGGAAGGGTTTTATTTGTGCCTTCTCCCATGGCTCATGGTACTTCTGTTGTACACAAGAAGGGTGTGGGCATGCCTGTGATGCTGTGTGCCAGCAGCCTAACCCCCCCCAGCATCATTGATATGAATGGTGGGACCTGTGCAGTGGCCAGAAACTGGGAAAATAATGCCTGATATAACAGAGTGTGCTGATGGTTGCAGCAGATCACTCCTGGGGAGCATTGGCAGGCGAAGCATGACTTCATCTGCTCACAGACAGCTCTTGGATGCTTAGCAAGACAAATAAAATATCACCTCATGCTAAATGTTGTGTCCCGCTGGAGTCCCCTCCCAGCCTCTCCTGCCCCAAACGGGGTCAGCGCAAGATGCAGGATGCCCTTGGGTTAAGTGCACAGAGTCAGCCTGTGCTTCTCGTTTTGAACAGGTGCCTCATAACATGCACTCATTTGTACAGCCACAGCTCCTGCACCCAGATGATGAAGTGAAAACCTTGGCTCCCCACAATAGAAAGATGCAAACAACTGCATCCTCCTGGTTGTGGTGGAAAACTCAGAACTGTGGCCCCCTTTTCGTTTGCCAAGAAGGATTAACACCCATGAAGGATTCATGACACTGCCACTGCCTTCCTGTGAGACCTGGTCACATCCCTTAGGAATGTGGGCCTGGCTGTTCTAAAGGGAACATAAGCAAGACCAGACCAGACAAAGGCCAGAATAACCTGGTCTGACCTCCTAAGCTGGCCCTGCTCTCAACTCCCTTTCAACCTCAATTATCCTATAGTCCTAAGTATGTCCATCAATGTGTGAGGAGTGGGTTGCATCCTTCCAGCTGCTCTCAAGCTATGGTGAAGGCAGCACCAGCCAGACATTGCTTCAGCACCCTTGTGCACAGGAGCTCAGGGGGTCTGTGGACAAACCACATCCAACTCCACTGCTACAGTGTGGAAAGGACAGAACTTGCCCTTATGGCACACCTTTAACCAGACAACCAGCATCCTGCCTGCTGCCCGACCTCAGTGCCAGCAAGCAGGAGGCAAGAAGAGGAGATAAGGGTTATAGCGAAGGGAGATCGGAGATGCACGAGGAAGAGGATTATCCAGGATGGATGGATGGAGGGATGGGGGAAGCCTCCAAAGTGTTGTGAGTGGTAGAGTGCAACTTCTTGAGGTAGGTAATGCATGTGAGCATCCATCCGGGTTGATCCTCCTCTGGGACAGATAGACCAGGAAGTCTCCTCCCAGCTCATTTTCTCTGCCTTCCTGACTCTTGGTGAATGTCTGTGTAGTTATCACCCACTTTCTGAGCTCCTCCTTCAGAAACAACACCCCCAAACTCTCATGCAGCACCAGGGTTATGTTCTTATTCTTCTCTCACAACCCAGCAAACAGCATGAGACTCCCAGGCTGCTCACAGCAGAAAAAGTAATGGCTGCTGCTAACAGCAAACCTCTCTTCCTGGGGTTTAGACATCTGACTGGAGACCTAATAAGGACTGAATTGGTGTGTGATTTAATGAGGGGAACTTCAACGCTGTTGTTTCAACACCCAATTCACTCATCTGGGCTAATAACTGCAATGGGTGGCAGGGTTCTTTCTTTCTTTCTAGCACTTTATTATTTACTCAGTTGCTTTACAGCTCCTAATGTAATAAGTGCAATAACCCAGGGGTACTGCTTCAGGAAGGAGGAGAAACTGTGAAATCCTCCAGTCTCTCCTGTGAACTGCTTTGTTGGACACTGGAGGTCCTGCTATAACATTGTAAGCCCTTAATGCCATTGGTAAGTAAGAGATCTGAAGCACTGTGCAGCATTGGAAACTCTCCTCTCTCTCTGCCTCCCCATCCAGGGATGTGCATGAGGGAGCAATGACCTTATCCTAGCCCTGTTTCTTCCTGTGGGTTGAAATTATGGCCACAAACCCCACTCTGCCTTCCAGCAAGGCTGAGCCATAAATCCCAGTGGGTGACTTTTAGGTCTAGAGGACTTTTAGCTGGGGGATAATCAAGGACAGAAGTTCCCAGGATCCTTCCAGGGCCGTGCAGGCAGATCTGGGTGAGAGGCAGGGAGCCCAGAGCACATTAAGGTTCTTAATCTCCATCTGCCCAGCAAGCAGGATGAATGTCTTTCTGCCCTTGCGCTGCACTGACAGCTTCTGCACTGCTGGCTCATCAAGAATTACCCATTTGTCTTTTGCTGGTTTCATCCCACCTGAAGCACCCTTCAGGTCATGCAGCTCACTGGCTCTCCTTGGATAGTTCTCAGCTCTATCAGCTGGGAGAAATCAGAGCTGAGCTGTCTCCCACAGATGATCCTCTTCAGGTGTGAGTTCTCTCAGGGCTGTTGCACTCAGCCATGCTGGAAGCACAGTCCTCCGTGTTTCCAGTAACCACCATCCTTCCCCTTCCACGTTTCTCATCCCTGGGTTTCAAAGCACTTCTGCAGACATTAAAGGGCTGCTCCTCAGAACCCTGGAGGCTGCAGCTAAACCGAGCTTGCTCTGAGGCGCTCCTGCTGTTGCTGTGATACCAGGGAGAGCTCGCTCCAGCCTCTAGCCTTTTTATTACAGCCTCAACTAGCTCAGAGGTTAGGTCATTTTACAGATAAAGAACCAAGCCAGGGATGTGACTCCGCTCGGATCTTACCGTTAGTCACTGGCAGAGCAAGGGATGCTGCTTGGGATTCATCATCTCTTTAGGCAAACTCACATCCTCCTTTTGCGCACTTAAACCATTCTTCCCTCTCCTTCCCCAACTTATTCATCCTTTGGGCACTGGCCGTGCTCTTTGCAAATGTGCAGTGTTGAAAGTATTATGGTGCTCTGTAGCTTGTCCATTCATCAGGCTCGGTTCTGCAGAAGGGGAAAATCCTAATAAACCTGCAGCAGGTTCCCCTGCTGCTGATTAACATTTGATCCATTTTCCTTTGGTTTTAAATGGGAAAATAGCAGTGATCCTCGCGCTGTGCTCCAAAAAGCCACATTCCTGGCTCATGAGCTATTCCCAAAAGACAGCTCTGAGAGCATCCAAGGCAAGAAGGCAGCTCCGTTTTCCTGCCTGCACAATGAGAAGGGGCTGCGTTTCCCATTTTGGGCTGCTGAGAATTGAAGCCAGCAAAACTTGCAGCCAGACCTTGATTTTAGAGGTGGGCAGGCAGGGACCTGCCTGGGCTCCAGGCCATGGGGCTGGGCTAAGCTGGGTAGCAGTGCAAGCTATCGCCGGTCCTGGGGCGCATTGAGGGGCCCATGTTGGGGCTCCAGAAGCAAGAGAAGCTTCACTCAAAGCCTGCTCTGCATGGACAAGGAGAGAGGCTTTGATTATCTGCATTGGCATGGGGGGCTGTGAAGGGCTGAGATGCTGGTGTTCCATCTGCTCAAGGAGAAAGAGCCCAGAGTGAGAGGACCAGGCTCAGTGCATGCATGTGCCCATGGCACATGCTGCAGGTCTGGTTATGGTCTCACCACACCAGCCTCGAGCTGTGCTTAAGCCAGGGACGCCTGGAACTAATGTGTGCAGACTGAAAGTCCTGAGCATGGTGTCAGTGATGAACTGCAGTGGGGTCTGTAGGCACCATGGTGAGATCTGGCTTCACAACCCTTTTTATAAGTCCAGGATGTCCTAAGAAAAAGATCCCCAACCCTGTCCTGCAGCTGAATATCCCAGCTGGGTCCCCACAAACCTTTCATCAAGGGGCAGCCTGACGTTGCTGGCCAGGTTTGAGTCACTCCAGATGCAGTGATGGCTGTCCATGGTGGTGTGCCATGTCCCCAGCCAGCCATGGCACTCAGGCAAAAGGAATCTGCACTTGAGTTTCTCAGGCTGGCACCCACTGAGATCTGGGTTCCTGCCACAGGCTTCCTTCATTCTCTTCATTCTCCTCTTTGCTTGACTAAAGATGCTTACAGCCTTCTCCAAACACCCTCTATGGTCCTTGGTCACTCAGTGCCAAACCCAGTGAGGTACCTGACCCACTATCACCCCTGCTCCCACCTTCAGCCAACCCTTGAGCAGCATCACTTTAGCAATAAATTCCACTTTCCCACCTGCCCTGCGTGCAGAACAGCTAAAATCCAACCAGCCATGGCCATTAGGACCAGGGTTTGCAGCCTGCATGGAGATGGCTGCGTGTACCCTCCAGCCCCGTCATCACTGCCTGCCTAATGGCTGGATGGTCTTACAGTGGTGATAAGAGGGAATCGGATTGCTGACAGATGGTATTAAAATGAGCTTTCAGGAGTGAAACATAAAAAGATGGGATTAGCAGGGGTGTGGGGGCTCGTGCCAATCCCAGCCCCTCTCCCCGCACCCGCATCGGGCAGGTATGTTCAGCAAAGATTTCTCTTTAAGAGAAATTAATGATTTCTCTCGAGCACTCCTGTCTCTCTAATGAAATTGCCTCAGGAGCTGTCAGTCAAACCCCGCCAGTCACAGTCCTGCTGCCAAGCATTTGGGCAAGCGAGCCTTTTGTGCTCGTGATGCTTGGGAAGGAGCCAGAATCACCGTCAGCCCCCACGGGGGTGGCACTGGGAACAGGGCTCCCTGGAGGTGTCCCCATGGCTCAGCGGTGGGGCTGTGAGCAGGGCCATGATGAAGAGCATCACCCTGGAGGAGAAAACACCTGCATGGGCTTAGCTGCTCCCGCAGGCATCCCTGAGCCTGGCATGCACAGAAGGAAAGGGGTTGAGGCCAGATGGAAGAAAGGATTAGGTCTTGGGTCTCAGTAAAGGTTCCCCTAGCCCAGAGCACATCTTCACAGCATGCAGCAGGTTTCCCTGGTGAGGTCTGTTTCTCCTGCGCTTATTCATAGCCCTGGCACTGTGCTATGGAGTGGGGAAGCCCCCAGACCCTCTCCTCATTGATAAATATATCCCTTCAAGCAAAACAGGACCTTTTACAGCTCCTTTAGCCCAGCAGTGACCCCCGGCTGTCCCCAGCCTGGTCTTCCTCTGGTCGTGTCATGTGGGGGGCCAGACTGGGAGCTGGGGAACACGAGGGGGAAGATGCCCCTTTCTGCTGCCTCTGCCCTACAGCCGCACCATAGGGCAGCTCCCTGGCATGCACTATCGATCCGAGGGTCAAAGCAAGTTTTCTGTTGCCCTAACACAGTGCTGTTTGAGGTTGGTTGCACTAGGGATGATCACTGTGCATGAAACACCCTTCGCAGCATCCTTAGCTGCGTAAGGGGAAGCAGATCCCCCAGATGATTGACAGGGAGACAGAAAACGCTGGGATGTAAGGTCAGAGGCAGAGACAAAGCTTTGGCACCGAGCAGGGATGCTCAGGACCATGCTGCTGGGGCACGAGGTGCACCAGCTCCCAGCGTTGCATCAGCCGCAGCCTGCAGCCAGCCCTCGCTTGGCACAGTTGGAAGGTGAATTATGCATGTCCACGGAGTGCCATCTAGTGGGGCTTTATTTTATCATCCATATTCCCCTCCAAAAGCTGCGTTTCCTTAAAACAACACAGTGCTGTGCATAGGTTCAAAGCATCTTGGAGAGGAGAAAGCAAACCTAAGGAACGCAAATGTTCCCCATCGCACACTCTCCCAGCATCTCCTTTCCAACTGTGCTGCTGCATCTTCCTTCCTTGCATAATGTCTGCATGTGCCTGGCACATTCTCAATCTTGATTTAGAGTGGAAGCTCCACAAGGAAAACACTGGGTGTTTTCACTTGTATTTAAGGGGCCCTGTAAGTCAGTGGTACTACAGGGTGGACAAGATCTAGATCCTCTTGTGAGAGACCCGACAGGAACAACTCCATCTTCTCTAAACCTATTAGTACATACATACATGCACGTATGTGTCTGACTGCTTGTGACAGAGGGAGAGAAACAGAGCAAGAGCATGTGTGCACTTGCTGAAGTTCAGATTTGCATCTCTTTGGAAGCACAGTGTGTGTCACTGCAAGCACAGGTATGTGTGGGGGCCTCCCAAGGCACAGACATGGCTTTCTCCAAGGATCATATGCATGTTTTTCCATGCTGGTGGCACTAAACGTGAAATGCACAGGAGAATTTGGCTCCTTGCAGCCTGTCTGTGCTCTGCTCTGCCTGTTCCTCCATCAACACCAAGAGTGCTGCACCTGATCCTTGTGCTCATGGTTGTTCCACCCTGGAGTTGTTGGAAGCGTCACTGTGAAAATCTCTCAAGTGCTTTTATAGCCTAATTGTGTCCTCAGAAGTCCCCATAAGCCATGGGAGATGCTGGGCTGCACTGAGGGAACCTGTTTGGAAATCACAAGTCTGAAAGACCAACAACAGAGATAAGGGGAGACCAATGATAGATGAATTAGAGCTGGAAAGGGTCACTGCTGTGCTAAGGGACAGGTTTAAAGCTGCAGGAAACAGCCTTTTGGGGACCATGTAAGCTGCGATTAGGATCTCACTGGACTCCTGCCTGTTCCTTTATCCTCCCAGTCCTTCCCACCCAGCAACTGGTCTGACACCAGCTCTGGAGGCTGCTGTTCTCTGCTGGCTGCTATGGGGAAGCTTCAAGGAAATGCTGGAGACGTGATGCGAGGGATGCAGCTTCCAGGGGTTGCTCAGCCCCCTGACCAGTGATGGGAGATGCTCTCTGCATCTGAGCAGCACATCTAATTATTTCACCCTCTACCAGGAACATAATGCAATACTTTCTTGAAACAAAATCTCAGAGAGCAGTGGGGAGAGGCTTCAGCTGCTGAAACATCCTTAGGATTCAAACCTAGTTATTTTTGTGGTAGAATAAGGATGGGATGCCATTGGAGCCACACTATGCTCGTGCATTAAATAGAAAGTGGGACATTGTGTTCTAACCACTGTATGTACATGTTCTAAATGTATCATCACACACATGGTATAGACACATCTATATATACTATATACATATTACAGAGACACACACATATATATCCATACATATAAAGTATCATTTCTAGTATTTTAACAACATGTACAGCAGAAGAACTGCTAGACTGAATTATTCTGCCTACTTTAGAAGTACGGGGGACGGTTGATGTATTCTGACTGTGAAAAGATGTAAGAATTGGCACAAAAGGTGCTTCCCCTTCCACCCTTTATTTGTTCTTATAGTCTGATTGACTGAAGCCTTCAAAATCAATTAAAAATCAGTTTAGCAAAATCTGTTGTTGAAAATTGACCCTAAATTTGTATTTTCTTCTAAAATAAAATGATATCAGTGGGGCGGCCAGGGAAGGGTTATCTGCTACCTTCTGTGGGCCCAGTGAATCTCTCTGTCAGAGGTCAGCCCCAGAGAGCATTAATCAAGTTTTACTCATTCCTTACTCAAATCACCACCCAAAAATGACTTGTCTGAGGAAGAGCTGAGTAAAGCCCTGAGAAGATGACAACATAACATGAGAGATTCCTAGCTATCTCCCTAGCACTCTTATCATCAGGGTATCTGAAGACTACCATCATCACTGCACCCAGGAATGCCTGCCTGCAGCATCAGACCCAAGGTATGGCTGTGTGGCAACAGCGATTGCCCATGGGGTAGCTTGGTAATGCTTTTGGAGGGTTCATCCAGGTCAACATGAGTGGTCTCCTCTGTGCCCTTTCTCTGCTCCACCTCCTGCCCAGGATGGCCCCATGCAAGGGAAAAAGAGAGAAAGGATTAATTGAATCTCCAGCCCAGCTGCAGGTCTGGATTCCCAAGTGGGATCATTGGGCTTGGAAACATTTAGCTTGGCTCTGGGTTTTGTCTCCATACTTTTGGCTGCCAGTGGTCCCTTTTCTTTGCTGTAATTAATCCTTGGTGCCTGGAGGAGCCTCAGTGTGAAAAGGCTCCATGTTTATTCACTGCATCAGCCTGTTGCTCCACTCAGGCAATTGCTGTTCCTGTTTCCTTTGTAGTGGAAGAAAAGAGCAGTGGATTCATTTATTCCAAGTGAGTTCCCCTTCTCAATGAGGCTGATGATAATGACACTGTGGACCAGGGGAGCACAGCCACATGCTGCAGGTGTGAGTCACCACCAGCCTATGACCAGAACTGCTTTGGGATGGGCCAGCATCACCTTAAAAGGTATTCACCTGAAATTAGAAATGATGCTCCATCCCTGGCAGCGTTCAAGACCAGGCTGGATGAGGCCTTGGGTAATATGGTTTAGTGTGAGGTGTCCCTGCCCATGGCAGGGGGTTTGGAACTTGATGATCCTAAGGTTCTTTCCAACCCTAACTATTCTATGATTCTATGATGCTGCCTGTTCTTAACATTACGTCCAGGAGCAATTGGTCAGTGGGATGCCATAATCCAGCAGACAATATTCCGGCTGCTGGGATTAAGGACTTCATGGTGTACTCCATCCATGGTGGACCCACAGCCATCGTCATGCTCCACCACTGCATCTGCAGGAGAGCTGGGCTTGCGGGTGGAGTTTGCATGTGAGGCTGGCTCAGGCTGTTGGGCACATGCCACAACCTGACACGCTGTTTACCTAAAACATATTCCAACTTGAACCAGTGTGCTCTCAAGAGACCTTGGCCACAGCCAATATGGAAGCAGTGAAGGGGCCCCACTGGGAATTTGGCCCAAACAAAAGAGTCAAAGTTGTTGGTGGCAATCCAAGAATTTCAATGGATTCTGCCAACACACACACCCCCTCAGCACTCGAAGGGGCTTGGTGCTGGCCCACATGCATGGAATCATGCCCTGGGGGCCTGCTAATGTTGTGAACTGTTGGCATGCTCAGCACCTAGCACCACATCTTAGATGGGAACATGGTGCAGGGGCCCAGCTTGGTACCAGCTGCCAGCATGTGCTCCCAGGGGGAGCCCATGTACACAGCAGAGCATCCAGACGGGATGTGCAGAGAGCAGGGACACACTGACTTTGGCTATGTGTGAGTGGTTGTTCCCTGGATCAACTGGCTGGGGAAAGCTGCTCCCAGACCTACAGAGAATGAATTCATCAGAGATGGCTAATTAACATCTGTGGTCCTTTTATACCAGCATCCTCATGACCCTGTGAGTGCAAGGGAGTGGTGCACATGATGTGTGCAACAGGGACCTGGTACTCAGACTCAGCATAAGAAAGCTTTGCAGCCATTTTGCACTGGCACAGATGACCCAGCTCAGCCCTCAGGCTACCTGCTACCTCTCCTCATTGAGGTGGGGATGATGGAGTGGGGCACTGGGCCCACATTCACTGACTGAGCAACTTCCTTGACTCGTCCCTGCTCAATGGTGGGATGCTCCAGCTGCTGCTGCACTTGCACAGGAAGAAAGTACCCTCTTCTGAGGGCTGCTTGGTTGAGGGAATGAAGCAGCTCAGAGGGAAAATAGATCTTGCTAATCTGCATAGAGTGGGTATGTTTATACTGGGTTAGTATAAGCAGGCTCTGTGCACAGGATATTTTTCTCCAGTCTCCCCTGAGACAGCTGCGATGTGGTGAGCTCGATGGTGCTGTTTGAACAGCCTTTGTCAGGTTGATTCTGGTGCCAGTCCAGAACACAGAGAAATGGAAAAGAACAGGAAAATTAACCTGACTCCTGAAAAAGCTCTGACTGTTTGATTGGCTTTTGCTTGACAGAGGGGACACAGGAAGACGTTTCACTGCTTCCATCCAGTGCAATTTTGCTGGTCTCCCACTGCTTCTCTTCTTGAACGTGAACCACTGCTGGGCCAGATGGATGGAAACAGCTCAGAAGCTGCCTGGCTTTCCATGGAGGATTGCCTGGAGCTCTGTTCCTCATCCTGAGGCTGTGATACCTTGGAGTGCCAATGCTTCAGGTAGCTCCTAACAAGAGAGCGGAGACTCTAGCTCTAGCACATTGAAGCCGTGTGGTATTGAAGCCTCTTTTAGCCTGCCTTACATCACCACGATAGAGCAAGCAAACAAAATGCATGTAATCAGGAGAGGCGAACGTGACAAGAGCGATAACTCACATGCCACTCTGCTTGCTCACCCAGAGTAAGTTAGGCAGAAGCTATATATAGAAGCGAGATTGCTAATAACTGGCACGGGAAAGCCTTCAGCGTCTCCATTCAATTCATTTACACCTCCCACAAAGAAGACAAAGAGAGCCTCTTTGAAGGAATGCCAACCTGCTGCCATCTGAGTCAGTCACTCTCAGCCACAGCCTCTGGTGCAGCCTTCCTACCCGATGTCATGCACGTCCAGGGCTGGATTCACAGCTCGGTTAACTCCAGGCAAACTGCTAAACCAAGGTCATGGTAGTGTTGCTAAAACCAGCATCTGGCCTCTCAATCCCTCCACCATTATCAAGATCCCCAAATCCTTTGGCTCAGTGAGAAGCTGGTATGGGAGAAGATGATTTACCTTTGAGTTTAGAACTCCCTTTGCTGGTCAGCCTTCACAGGCTCCTTGGTAAGGGTGACCAGCAGTGATTTAACCCCAGCAATCAGCTGCACATTAACTGAATCATAGAGTGGTTTGGATTGGAAGAGACCTTAAAGCTCATCAAGTTCCAGCCCCCTGCCATGGGCAGAGACACCTTCCACTAGAGCAGCTTGCTCCAAGCCCCATCCAACATGGCCTTGAGCACTGCCAGGGATGGGGCATGAAATGATGTCAAAAAAGGGGACCTGTTTTAAGCATCTGGACATTTTTTGTTGGGCAGCATTTTCTTTGCTGTATAAGTATTGTATGTTGTAATAGCTTTCCACAGTTGATTGGCAGTAAATGAATGTCTGGGACCTAAGAATAAGTTTTACCCGTACACTGTCCTCTACGGAACTTCTGGAATTGTCAGGGCAAGCACAGGCTGGGTTTTAGGTCAGGTATGGCAGTGGTTTGACACCTCTCTGCCAATGTGTTATTCCAGGCTCTTTGTCACTGGGGTAGGAAAGCTCAGCTGAAGACGTACAACCAGCCTGTGACAGCCACAGTGTGTGCTGCAATGGTGACAGGCAAAGGAAGCTGAGATGCCCTGATTGCAGAGCAAGCAGGCAGATGTGAATTATTTTTGATCCTTAAGAACAAAGCTGGGATTAAACCTGGAGGCATAAAACTGACAGGTCCATCCTGACAGCACTGCTTGAAAGGCAGCAAGGAGGGAAGTGTGAGGTATCTCCTGGTCCTGTGCCTAATAGGGAGGCAATTAACAGTGGAGCTGTGATCAGTGCTGGGCACACACATCCTGGTGATTTTGGACAGGACTTGAACTGTGAAGTTACTTGGGGCTGTATGCAATTTGCCTAATTTAGGTGTCAAATTCAAGTGCTGCCCTCTGGAAATTCCCCATGCTTTGCCTCAGGGGTGGTCAGGAGAGACAGATGGCCTATGGTAACCGTGTCAGTCCGAAGAGAGGCCAACGACTTGGAGAATGTACAGAAAATCAGCCAAGCCACCTAACTTTGCCATTTCTTTCTCTGTGGACAGCACATTGCCCAAGTGATTCCAGATGTGCCCCCCTCCCCACTGAGAATATAGGGATGCTGCTGGAAATGGCAGTTGTCTTCGTCAGCTAGGAGTCAGCCTTGCTCCTCTTTGAAGGGGGTGTGTGCCTGCCACATCCTCCATCATCGGGATGAACCGTGCTCCCTCTCAAAGCCCTGTACCTTGTTTACAGACATGGCCATAACTTCTGTGAGGTGCTGATTTAGGGAATGGTTTATGGTGCCAGCCCCTGTACAGGTGACGGGAGCTGCCGACGGTGATGGATTGAGGCGATGAGGGCAATGCTGGAGAGAAGGAAGTGCTGATGGAGAGAAAACTGAAATCTGTCCAGAGACTAACAAAGGTGTGAGGCTGGAGCCACTCCAAGGAGCCAAGGGAGAGGCCACTGGGTTGAGCGTTGTTTTCTCTGACCCTTTGCCAATACATTTCCCAGATTGTGACAGATGATTTGGGGTTGCAGTTGCAGCGTGCGCTTCTCCTCTGTCTGGTCCCTCACACCTCCCCACCTGGCTGACTGGGTTGAGGAGAGCAGTGTGCTGATCGATATCTTGGCCAGGCAGCTCGCCCAAGGAACAAAGGGTGACCACATTCCAGGGAATGACCACTGTCCCAACAGCAGACTGCAAAGAAAACATTGGACGTGCATTTATGAGACTCCCAATGGGCTTCTGCCTCCTTTGGGCATCTCCTGGGGACTGATACTTATCTTCCTGAGATTCCTTCAGCTATAGCTGCTGTTCTGAGCTTCTCATGACCTCAGGCATTAATGAGGCTTGGACTCAAGCAGGTCCCATTTATCAGCCTCCAAAGAATTCCCCCCTACTGTAATTCAATGAGCTGAAGAGAAGCGGTATCTTGAGACAGATTCATACCCCACAGTTTGCATTCCAGTGGGCAGGGGAGACCTCACACGGTGCCCATGTGAGGCAGGAATACCTGCAGGAACAAGGCTTTCATCTTGGGGTGATTGATGGACATGTACAGAGCTACTGCTTGCTCCATGGCAAGAACACAAGCCCAGAAATGCTCTCTTACCCAGCCTGGAGAGTGATCAGGTACAGGATCCATCCACATGAGCACATGCTTTTGACAAGCAGATGTCCATGTCCAGCCTTTGGTTCAGAGGCGTGCAGGAAAAATGTTCAGATGACAGAGGCAGGTGAGAGGAAAGCCTGTCAGAGGCACATAAAGTCCTTACCCAGGCGCTCACCAGATGCAGTGCTCTGTTCTCCTACTCTAGGGGTAATGCCCAACCTAACTGACCTTCCTATGCATTAATAACTGTAACTGCTGCTGGAGAGGAATTCAGGGCCTGGAAACCTGCTCACCAAGGTAGAAAAGGCACAGCAAAGGCAAACAGCAAAGGTGTTTCCTGCACATGGTGTTAGCCATATTCACACTAGGGAAAAGGTGCTGAATAAGAATCAGATTGGGATTTGCCGCTTTGTAGCAGGCTGAAGCTGGACAGTGATGATTAAAACAGTTCCCTTTGACATCAATAAATGGGAATGGAGGTCACCGTTCCATTCCCCCTCCACTAAGCTTTTGCTGTGCATGATCATAAAGAGTTTATTGCTGGTTGTATTGCTTTTGTGGTCCAGATCCTCATCTCTCAGGACCCAGAGTAAGACTCTTGCACACATTTTCACATGAACAAGCCATCTACTGAGCTGAAGCCACTGCCAGAGGTAGAAATGTTCACTGGCACCCATGTATGAGAAAACTCACTGGGAGGAGGATGGTTTTGGCTATTCCAGGCTGTGTAAGTGGAAGTAGGTTCACAGATGGCTTCCAGGGGCAGCTGAGAATCTTTATGGCCCTGTTAACACAATTAATACTGACACTGGTCACAATTAACTATCAAGGTTAATTGAGAATTAAACTTGGTGTAAACAACAGATACAAACCCTATTAGGACATAAAGGCCCAGGCCCAGGCCTGTTTCATTACATTTCCATCTGACATTCTCACCACCCTGTCTTGTGCCCGGGGGGAAAGGACAGTTCTACCAGCCCCTTGTTGAAGCTGGGAGGATGAGCCCCTCTCCAGCAGTGCTGGGACAGGCCAGAGAGGTGAAATCAGTGCTCCGATTTCCTGGGCAATCTTTACTGATGCCAGCAGAGATAACTGTACAAACCCCAGGTATGTACATTCACAGACCTGAAAGCTCATTTTACAGGGACTGCAGAGAACAGATTGCAGAGCAGCAGCTATAAGTGATTAATTCCATTTTAGGAAACAACCTGCTCTGTTATTCATTCTTTGTGAGAATGGCAACCAAAACCTTTAAGTCGGGGTGATAACAATAGTGTCCTGCCTTTGAGCCTCCTGGGCACTCATTGCTGCAGGGACATGACTCTTCATGTCCTTGTGTGCTGCCCATTGCACTGCAGCAGAGGCAAATCCTTCATGCAGTCAGAGGTCTGTGTCTTCTGCAATCCACTGAGATCACCCTGGCCTGTGAGCAGGTATTGTGCCTGTACAGTGCATTCACTTTCTTTATGAAGAACTCCAGGCTAGCTGGAGTTGTGGATGTGGGTAAATTGAGGATCATACTAAGGTCACAGCCCAGACCAGCCTATTTCTTATGCTCAGCAGACCCCTGGGAGTGATGCACAGGTTTTCACATCCTCTTTCAGCAATTAGATGGAAGCTCTGCTCATGGGTCATTCCTTCATCTTGTCATCAAAAGCAGCATTATATCAGATATAATTAGTTGAACCAAAGCCAGCTGCAAGTTCATTTCCATGCCTTCTTTGACATATATCTCCATGCTATAACCCAGCATCAAACAGCACACAGTGTGCCAGATCATCTTCCTTCTACCTCCTTGTTACAGGGGTATTGCGGGCTCCAGCACAGTCAGATCAGTGACGGTATTTAGGGTATGCGACCTCAGACATTCAACCTCATTGTAACCTCAGACTTTTAGGTGCTTGGCTGCTGCCACAGAGCTGAAGGGTTGAACACTGCTTAGAGACAACATCAGATGAAGAGTTTGTCTCAGCTCTTACTGCTCACTGACCATAGTGATGCAGGAAGACTACAGGGAAATTCCTGTTCTCAATGGCACAGCTCCGTCCTTAAAGTAGACACCATTTGTTTCAAATACAGGACAAGGGCTGCTTTTGGACAGGACTTTGTGAAGAGCTATTTTCCAGCTTTAGAAAGTAATTCAGAGGTGCAAAGACTCACTTAAGCACTTGGTGACCAGAAGGCAAATTCACATCTCTTCCATCCCTAACAGCAGATTACAACCTGGGTTAAAACTAAGGCGGTAAAAGGGTACAGCGTTCTTTGTTCCTCCTGCACACCTTATCTGCAGACTTTGCACCTCAACAGCCTGTTTGCAAAATCCCACCTCCAGAGCCTTCCTCCTCCTCTTCCTCCGAGCACGACATTGGTGCTGAGGGTCCCAGCTGAGCCCTTTGCTGCCTTTGCCTCACTGCTGGCCCCTATGAGCCATGTTCAGGCAGCATGGTGGGGAATCCACGCACACAGGTGAGTGCGACACTGTGGGTAATCAATTCTCTCAGTTGCACATTGTTTTCATTCCTTGCCTATGTGCACTTCCCAGGGAGCTGATTATGTCACTCATTAACCTTCCAGACCTCTTGATTTTCTTTATTCAAAGAGCCGGCTTTTGTCAGGCCAGCACGTTCATATTTCGGCTGAGCTTCAAGAACAAAGAGTCCCCACTCATTCCTTTCTGCTTAGTCACACCCGAGTCACGTAGAAAGCTATTACCAAAATTGGTCCAGAAAGGATGCCAACCGCAACGCGCCAGCCCAGCTGCGTGTGGTGGGATTTGCATATCAGTGAGCTGGGGAGAAGGCTCAGCGCAGGCAGCTCTTACCGCAGAAGATGTTTTTGTTCATTTCAGTGAGTAAATTTTGTTTGTAAAGTCACAGCCTCTTCCAAAACAGTGCAGATAATCCTCCCATCTGGCCTGTCCTCCCAGAAGCTTTTATCCTCTCTCAGCGCTTATGTCAAGGCCAAACTAAGCTGGCATCTCAGTGGATTAAAATCCTTTTTTTTTTTGGGGGGGATTGACCACACGGAGGTATTTGCTTCCTGACAGTTGAGGAACGTGGTGCTGTGAAAGCATCCCAGGTCCCTTTTCACCCCTACGTGCTGCAGAGCATCATATCGGAATGGTGCCACCGTGCAGTTGGCTGCTCAAGATCTTCTGCATGACTGCCCCATTCTAGCCAAGATTAAGACAGGCAGCATGTATTACAGCAGTGAGGCTGCAAGCTGGGGAGATATTCACATCTAACCACATGAACCACCCCTGCTCCATAATACATAGTGAGGTTTCCACAGTGGTGACTCCTAGGTAGCATCACTGCAGGAGCTATAGATGTTCCTCCCAGAGAAAGTCAGGTCATCATCTCCAGGCTGCATTCCCAGCCCCTTCTCTAAAATCATGGAGGAAGCTCCTCCACATAGTTTCTTTTGAGTTAGGATTGATATCTTGCAGTTTTTCCTTGGAGTACACAGACGGAGACTTCCCTTCAAGCTGAGATTCCCCACAGCACCACATGAATCCAGAGCCCAGGATTTTGAGGAAGATTTTCATAAGATCTGTAATCATCCTGTTATGCCTGGTACTGATGCATTTCTGAGGTGAGTCAGTATCACAAAACAGTACTGTACTACCACTTGTTCTGCTTGCACAGGGTAGCAGGTTAGAGAAGCTGAAGTGCTCCTAGTTACACCCAGTGCTGATGCCTAGATCCAGAAGACCAATGTCTAAACCCAGGGTGACACAGGATATAACAGGGCCTTGCATACAACATCTCCATGGCTGCAGAAGTCACGACAAATGGTCTCAGGAACAAAGTCATTCTCAGTCCTTGATTTGGTGGGGGGAGCACCTTTATGCTCCCTTAGAACATCATGCCACCTTCTCCATGCATGTAGTCTACCCTTGCTGTGACACGGCCATGGAGGACCCTTCACCGCTGACATTGCGCCTTTGGCTTCTGGTTGCAATCCCCTTTGAAACAGCCCAAGACACAAAGCACTGTGAAACAACGAAGGGCTGGGTGCAACATGCCCTTCTCAGGCAAGCCCTTGTGCCTCTGTAGGTTTGTGCCTTAGGGTTGCTTTGCAGAGCTGGGTGGGGTATGTATGCTCCTGGTTGCAGCTTCTCTGCCTGCAGGAATGTGTGCTCTCCATGAACTGTCATCTGAACAGTTATTGTTAAAAGTGCCTAATGTTAACTAAGATTTGTGTTACATCATCTGTCTGTAGTGTATATACCCCTTCCTTAGGTGGCATCTGTCACCACGCAGATAAATAAGATGCCTCCTGGGGCTGCCACAACTCATAATTTTCACACCTCTCTCATTATGCCATTAACCTAGGGCAGATCATCCTCCTAGTATTTCTGCTTATCCCTCTGACACAGCTAGACCAAGGCTCTGCTATATCATGTCCAGACAACCATAGCACAATGAGGCATCTGCTGCTGCATGCAATTAGCTGTGCAAAGCAGCCTGTCTTGCTGGCACTGAATTACAAAGGTTTGAGCCTAAAAACATGGTGATTTGAACAACTGCAAAAGCAGGGCAGAGGATGACTGAGCCAGAGCTGAGCCTCCAAAGTGTTTAACAGCCTCTCTTGGCTCGGAACTTTTGAGGGCAAATGTTAATGGTAGGTTCAAAAGCTGTTCCTGGTGGAGTCTTTTTTGCTCTCCCTATGCATAGGCAACAGCATTAGGTCCTGCTGACCCAGGACTCTCACCCTATGCTGGAACTACAAAGATGTGCTCATCTTTCCTCCAGAAATCAACTCAAGGTGTGGTAACACCCAATCACCTTCAGTTTGCAGCCCAGTGTTGCATTGCCTTCTACAAACACCAACTTCATCCTAAGCATCTGCTTGTATTTTCTTGTGTCCCTCACAAGACTGACTTCTTCCTGTCTCTAACCTGTGGGGACAGGTCTGTCCTCCACAACCAGCCAACCCTGCATCACATCTGCAAACACCAATCTATCTTTTCAGGGATATGGAAGCAAATGAGTGCAATCATGCGTGGAGCTCTGCATTCGTTATGACTTTCAATGTCTACAGAGATGTTAGATTTCAATTTAGAGACAGAGGCAGCCAGCTTATGCTCCCTTCATTGCAGATTATTGCAGAGGGAGCACACTCACACACTTCTCTCATGAAAACTACTTTTGTTCTTTCTTGTTTTGTTCTCTTACACAATAAAAAATCCTTCTGGCTCAAAGCACCTTTGCTCACTGTGTATAGAGAAACACACGTTTTGCCAGCAACTCTCCTGAAGAGACACCCTGCAGGGATATCCTGTCTACACTTTTCCTATCATTAAGCAGAGTATGGAAGTCTGTATTTGGGGAGCTATCAAACACCCACTCTGTTTGCCACTTTGCCAATGTTATCAGTGTTTGTCCCTGCTGTGTTTTGTGTCCTTCGATGTGCTGCTGAATTCCTTTCCAAAATGTCATAAAGCAACGGGGACAACTCTGTTGTTTCAGGAAAGAGGAGAACAGGCTGAGTGCAGTGGAGAATGTTTATGCCATGGGGATGTGCACGTACCTCGTGTAGGATGTCTGCCATGCAGCAGCAGAAATATGAGTGTCAAAAGGCCTGGGGTGTAGACTGGTTTGTGTGTACTCCCTTGGAGGAATGTCAGCACCCAGGAACCTAAAGTACCTACAGTGTTAGGTGGCAGCTCAGGTTTTAGGTTTCTCCAGGATGCCTACATGCTAGGCTTGAGCACTTAATCCCCTTTGGATTTAGCTCTTTGGACATGGTGAGCTGCTTGTGCACAAGCCCTGGAGAGACTCTTAAACTAGGCGTTCCCTACTTTCTTTTTTTTTGGCAAGACCTGATCCATTAGACATGTGCAGAGCTTGCCAAACCCACACAAAAGACAGCAGAGACGAGCCCTCAGACATGTGTGTGTGCTAGTAGACTCAACGTCCAGTGGTTACAGCACTTTCCTGAGCCATGGAAGAGGCCAAGTGTGAGTAACTTTACCTGCTTCATGCTGGGGCTGTTAAACACAGAGACCCCTTTTGGTGGGAGACAGTGAGGTTATCTGGGATGGGATTTTCATATCTTTCCTTATATTCTGTGCAGATAATCAAACACTGGCTAAAGAAGAAGCTTGGAAGTAAGTGGTCTACTGGGTAGAGTGAGAAAGGAGGGAGAGACCTTTTTCTCCCAGGGCCTCATTTATCATGGGAAACACCTGACCAGTTCTCAAATTAAACCTGTGGGGAAGGTTCACATTTAGTACTCCTCCTGGCTGCCTTCTTTGCATTTCCCTTCTTTAGATTTGCCACTAATTTAGGCAGCTTTTTGCTCAAACTGATGCAAAAATCACCTCTGGGCCACCCGGATGGTCTGGGACAAGCCTGCTCAGCCGTTCCTTGGCTTACCACTGCAGACCACATGGAACTGGTGTCTATGTTTGGGGCTGAGCTTTCCCCATCGGAGGAGCTTCAGCACATTCAGCTGGGCCATAAGTGGACAGTGGATGAATTAAGGTGGGTGGCAGGTTTGGGCTTGCTCCCACTGATAGCAGGATGCATCCTCAGTGGTCAGAGAAAGGAGTTTGCCTGGGAGCAGCCAAGAAGGTCTTTCTTCATGACACATGAAACCCTCTCTTCCCCAGCCTCTCCCCAGGGCTGAGCTTCTCCATCAGCTGGTGATACCCCGAGTTCTGCAGGCAATGCTGGCAGGAGGAATCTACACATGGTTCATGCCATAAAAAACCACCCCATGAACACAGCAGAGGCTATTTTGAGGAATCCCTGAGCTAAAATAGTGACAGCTCCGTGGGAGCTGAGTCCTCTTACCTCCTCCACTACTCATCTGCCTTGTTTGCTCCTAGATTTTCTATTATCTCAGCAACAAAGGGGATGGTATGTGTCATCCAAGACATGTCAGACACAACTAACCCATGGCCTTCAGAGCAAAATCACTCAATGGCAACACTGCAGCTCCTGTTCAGCAGCTGCTCTCGGAGCTGGTCTCTGAGATGGGACTGGAGAGCTCAGAACTACCACAGACAGTCAAGGAGTTTCTAGAATAAATAGACAAAACAGCCAGTGGCAAGGAAAAGAACAAAACTTCTCTCTTCTCTTTTCTTCTCTCTTTCTCTTCTTCTCTTCTCTCTTCTCTCTCCTCTCCTCTCCTCTCCTCTCCTCTCCTCTCTCTTGTCCTCTCTTCTCTTGTCCTCTCTTCTCTTCTCTTCTCTTCTCTTCTCTTCTCTTCTCTTCTCTTCTCTTCTCTTCTCTTCTCTTCTCTTCTCTTCTCTTCTCTTCTCTTCTCTTCTCTTCTCTTCTCTTCTCTCTTCTCTTCTCTCCTCTTCTCTTCTCTTCTCTTCTCTTCTCTTCTCTTCTCTTCTCTTCTCTTCTCTTCTCTTCTCTTCTCTTCTCTTCTCTCTTCTCCTCTTCTCTTCTCTTCTCTTCTCTTCTCTTCTCTTCTCTTCTCTTCTCTCTTCTCTTCTCTTCTCTTCTCTCTCTTCTCTTCTCTTCTTCTCTTCTCTTCTCTCTTCTCTTCTCCTCTTCCTCTTCTCTTCTCTTCTCTTCTCTTCTCTTCTCTTCTCTTCTCTTCTCTTCTCTTCTCTTCTCTTCTCTCCTCTCCTCTCCTCTCCTCTCCTCTCCTCTTCTCTTCTCTTCTCTTGCTTTGCTTTTCATTTATTTATTGAGAAATCAAGACAAAGTGACTATTAGAAATGGCTGACTTACAAACACAGCTAGTACTGTTAAACATCCTTTACAAATACACTGATTGTACTGAAGCCAACAAATTATCAGTAATGCTAACAAAATTAATCACAGTTATGAATATGCGGTATCCCATGCCTACAGTTTTTTAATGTAATACCTTGCTATTCAACTTACATTCACTTTTCACAGTGAAACCTTTGCTTCAATACGCTAAAATGCTTTTTAAGAAACCAAACACTTGCAACTATGGGCTCAGAATTTACATTTCTGTGACCTGAGACCTGCTTCTGTGATTTTATATTATTTTTATGTGAAATTCCCAATAGTTTTAAGTCATTTTATTTTGGAGCAAAAAAATCACAGAATTTCTAGTAAAGCAGAAAATCTGGTTGCTACCCTCAGCTCTGTTCCCTCTGGACTTGCAGTCAGATACCAATAGTTATAGCATAAACCAGCCTGTAAGAATGAAGCTTCATGGCAAGCTGGTTAACCAGTAACTGAAATTATGGTTACATCTGTCCAAGGGTAGAGACATACAGCAAAAAGACACTGTTAGCAGAGACTGATCCCTTGCCAAGTTTGTGTTGTGATTCCTCAGCACCTAATTACTCCTACTTTAATTAAACTTTCTTGTAAAACTTTCGTTGTTTCCTTCCCTAAATGATGTGCTGCTGCAGACTGGAGCCTCTCATCTCCTACCAAACCTGCAGATTGAGCTGGATGGAAATTATGACCTTCTCGGTTTGCTGGAAGTGTTTTTGGGTTGGTTTCTTTTTTTTCCCTCCAATCAAGTGTTTTGGATTTCTTTGAAAAACAAAATGTTTTTAGAAGTTTCAAATCAGATTAAAAGCCTACATTTGGACAGGAGACGTTTCTTTCCATTACAATCTTGAGTCCTGGAGTAAAGAAAATCAAATCAATTCAATAGTTCACAACAAGCTGCAAGACTGAGAACTGAAATAATAGTATTGAGTGGAACAAACGGATTCCAAAGCTCTGCACTTCATTTCCTGCTCTACCCATCATCTGGGGGGGAATGGAGATATTCTCAGTGTTCACATTTTTCAGTGTTCCAGCACCTGCACTTCTGGTTGGAAAACCTTTGTAAACTCTTCAGCTACTGTCATGGACTTGTACATTGTTCAGAACAATGAGATCTGTCCTCTAGGTGGCACAAATCAATACATCAATACATCAATAAACCATATCAATAGTTAATAATTAACAAATGCTGAGGTTTAAAGGGCAACACACTTGTATCTTCTTTGTTTGCCTTGGGCTTCTTCAAGCCGTATTTAACTGCTGATTTATTCTCTGTATGAATTTCCACCTCTGACCAATCTTTGCAGCTTTCTTACCCAAATGCTAACCCACACATCTTCCCCAAAAGAATGACCTAGAAAGAGACATATGGAATGGGCATACGCTGCTGGCAAGGCCAAATAAAAACTAGTTGTTAAAGGGGACTTCAAGCCCACGTGTCATGTGTTGGTGCCTGGATACTGAATATTGCTATCTGAGACCTGGAACACCTTGGCACTTGCAGAAAGCAGCTGCTGGAGAAAAGGGGTATTTGTGCCTGTCCCGGTGGTAGGAACCCCACTGAACTTGTCTCAGCTGGAAGGAGTTATGTTGCACAAGCTGTTCTCATGCACTTGCTGCAGAGGATTGGTATCATAAAGCAGTTAGCGATAGAAGACAGCTCCAGGTGGTGATTAATTGCATTACACCTATTGTAATTATAAATTCCAGGTCACTCATCGTTCTGGAAATCTGAAGGAGTTCAACCATCAGGGTGGAGTAAACTCAGACATCCATATTAAAGTGTTCCAATGAACACCCAACGTACAAGGAATGTCTCCATGGGGCTGTCTAAACACACATTGTGCTTTGCTTTTCTTTTCTTGCCCTTTGGGCACAGAAAATATGTAATCAGGCAGGCACACAGGGCAGATCTGTAATTGTCATTCAGTTTAACTCTATTAAAAAACCCTTTCTTACCTGCAAATATTTCCCTTTGCTGCAACTTTTGCATCCACAGAAAAAGAGTGAACATTCTCTGCTTCCCAGGGAGTGAGGAAGGAATAGGAAGAGTTCACAGACTTTGGAGTCTCTACGTTTATGAAAGAAGGAACAGCTTGTGCTGAAAAGATTCAGCAAATTCCTTGGTGTGAGAGATTTGCAAGTGTTCAGCAGTGCTGCTCTCTGCAAGGGCTCCCACAGCAGGATGGAAGGGTGTCATCAGGAGCACATTTATTCTGACTTTAAAATAACAACTGTAAACCCAGGCTAGATCAGGTCCATGGTCTGTGGCAGTACCAGCAGAAGATGCTCAAGAGGAAGGTGGACAAGTCTTGCCATAAGGGATAAGGTATGGCTTGCTCCTGCTGTAGGTTTCATATAATAGGAGAGCCCTGATGCCTGAAGTTGAATGTCCCTTCCGAAGCTGATCACATATCTACATATTCACAATATCCCAAGTTTATCTAGTGCCTTCCTGGATTTAATCTGAAGTGGTGTCCTAGAGGCAAATCTTGCCTCCCCCCTCTTTTATTTTACTAAAGGACTAGTTAGACTTTACTATAAAATTAATTACACTTGTGTAACAGAGCGATAATCATCTTAGATTATAGACAGACAGCTGAGTACATTTCAAAGGTCTCTGGGATTTTCCCCTTTGAAATCACCTGAGGATCACACCTCTCTCACTGCCCTTAAGCTTTCATTAGCAGCTTCCTGAATTGTGGCGCTGCAGAGGCCTCCTTCTGCCTGACAGACATCCCAAGGCAATGCCGTAACCCTGTGATACCAGCCTTGCCCAGCGCAAATGACTTCTGAGACCTCTGGTTTAAGCAGAGAAGCACTGGAGAGGAGGGGCATGGTTTTATTTGATGCCTGCCCTCCTCCTTTGCTGTCCCACATAAATTCAAATTCTCAGGCAGAAAAGTGCTACTGTGCCTATGGCTTTGTCTCTCCTGCCTGCAGCACAGCTCTGAGATCATTCATTCCTGCAGTTCTCTAGCAAGGATGCCAGGCAAATATGAGCTGCCTTAAAACACACCGACTCAAGGCACATGCAAGGTAGGCAAAGGTCAGCATCCTCCAAGGGGTCAGCACAGCCACGGGGACAGACACTTTCTGGGTGATGCTGTAACCAGGTTGGCTCTCCTGGATGTGAGAGGTGGTCCATGCAAAAGCTACTGCCACCTGCTTCCTTCCCACCTCACTGCAAAGAATGGGGACAGCAAGTCCCAGGTTGTAGGGCACAGTCTTCCCCCTCCTGTCTCACCTTCTCTCACCACTTTCCTGGGGAGATTTCTGCCTCCTGTCTGTGACGGGGAGATGGAGGCAGCAGTACAGCTCTAGCAGATTCCAATGGCAGTCTCAGTGCCTGGGGGCAGGCTGCTTCTCTCTGTGGGGACACTGGTTTTCTCTGAAAACTCTTAGGATGGGGCAAGCAAACACAGATCTGGAAACTGGGGGACCAGGATAAACAACCCTCCAGTGTATATTCAGGCACTGATAATGCAAACCACAGACCAACAGAGAATGGGGACGAATCTGATATCAGGAAACCATGCAAGCACTCATGTCTTAATGCTTCTTTTCTTTAGGTCTCCTATGTCATGGCTTAGACTCACTGAAGTTCTTTTTGCTGTTGAAAGACTAATCCCATGGCCAGCTTGGCCAAGCAGTACCATCTGCCCATACGCTAGCACCAACCTTCATATAACAAAACAAATAACAGCCCAGAGATGGTTTGATCTGCAGAGAAACTGAAGTCTTACAGAGCACATCTTGGAGAGCTGTGAGCAGTCTGGGTTTCAGTAATAGCCCAATAATGATTGAAAGCTGTTCCAAACTGTGAGGATTGCCTGGCTATCCCAGTCCTCTCATGGGAATGGTCCCTGAGAAAACGAAGGAGCTAAAGGCGAATTCAGGAACTGCTTCAGAAAATGCCTGCATGCTGCAAATGAGCTTCAGGTCACTCTCCAAAGAACTGACTGCAAGCCAGAATAAAAGAGAGTGTGACCTGGAGGATGCCCTCATATTGTTTATGCCATTTAGCAGCCTTAAACTTGGTTGAAATTCTCCAAACACCACTGTTTGTGCAAGGTTGTTTCTCCTAAGCTCCTCGCCATCCACAGCACCTTTGGAATGGCAAGGGCAATGCTCCGTACTGTGTCGGCTCAAAGCCCTAGATAGCTATCAAGACTTTGCCCCTTTGCCCTTAGAAGTACCCAGGCCCTTGGGTGCACCCTTCTTCACTGTGTGAAATCCATTCTTCAGGCAGTCTGTGCTCAGCTCCCAGCACCACCACTGAAATTCCCTGGAGTCAGCAGAAAGCAGTGATTTATAGCAACTGATGCGTCCATCTGGGGGTAGGGAGCGGAGAGACGGATCTCCCAAAGGAAGCTTCATTTGCCAATGTCTCTTTCCTGTACTTCCTAACAGGGGCTCAGTGGGGGATGACCAACTGTGGAGAAATTTTGGTGATGTCCCAGAGCAAGAATGATGATTATTTGCTGGGCTTCCACCCACCACGGAGAATTCTGGCTCGTGACATCACCCCATTGTTCCTGACGGTGCCAAGAACACACTGGGATCCCGTCTTCTCAATGGTTAAAGCACTTTCCTGTTTGCTCGTTCCTTGTTTCCAAACAACACATTTCATGAATGCTGCACGGGACGTCTCTTTTCTTGAGCTGTTTTGTCCCTTTCGTCATGTCTGCCTGGAACTCTTCACAATGAAGTGAACAATGTATTCCTACAGTCAGAAACAAAAGGGAAAAAATAACTGCAGGAGGCAAAGCCCATCTTTGGCATTTAGGACCCTGTGTTTCCCTTTGTTCCTTCTTTGGAAGCTGTGTTTGTGTAGCATGGACCCGTCCCTCCGCTCCAGGCTGTTGTTTTAATTTGTGATTTTAGTGTGGTGACAACGCCAGGAGGGCTGGCCCTGGGAAGCAGTGGCCACTACTCTGTATCAGGGGAGCAGAGGCATTGTAGGAGCAGTGCAGCCTATGTCTAGGTCAAGGAGAGCCATCACTCCCAGCCTGAGCTTAACACCCCCCCCCCAGCCCATAGCACAAGGGGAGATTGATCATTCAGCCTAAAATGAGTAGCTACTCTTGAAAGCACCAGTTAGATACCAGAACAACACTCTGTGGGGGTGGGTGATGCTGGGGCCTCTCTCCGGGCATTCTTCTTTACAAGCCTAAAGGCAGATTACTTTTGAAGAAGTCATTGTATTTTTCACACAGAAATTCTATAGCTCTGGACAAAGCTCTCAGAGCAGGATCATTTCAAAGCAGTCCTGGTCAATGCGATCCCAACCTCACCTCATCTCTGCAGGGTTCCTACATCCCAACAAACAGAGACTTTCATCCATAGCTCCACATCCTTTAAGATCTTTGAAAGGTTGGTGCCAAACATCCATACATGTGCTGGTCAGGTTTGTGCCTGCTTAACACAGTTGGGTGTTTCCTGGAGAAAAAAATTAGTTCCAACTCCATTCAGTAGGAAGACACGAATGAGAGGGTGCAACATTCGTTCCACTTTCTACAATGGTGTAAATCTCTTGGGATTTATGAGAAATTAAGAAGGGAGAGATCTCGGATGAAAGGTCTAGATTGTAAAGGTGTTTTTGCACCTGGCATTAAAGGCAAATACCTGGGCATTGTCTTCTTCTAGGCACTCAGTAAGAGATCTTCACAGACAGGTACGTGTAGCTTCAGGCATCTCTTGGAAATGTAAGCTAAGAGCAAAGCTATGGCCACAAAAGGAGTGGGGTAAAGGAAATAGCTTGAACCCAAATCTCCAAAACCTCAGGTTAACTTGAGACTCTTCTTCCTTCCTGGAGGCATGAAGTCTGTGTGTGACAGAAGTCTCTGTGTGACAAAGTTCTCTGCTGATCCTTTCAGCAAATGAATCCTGGAAAGCCATATTAATGTGACTTCTGTCTCATACTTCATGCACTGGTAGCACCTTTGCTATGAAAACACCCCTTCTTTAAGCAAAATTATGTCATTTGTTCCCCATTATTTATTTCCTCTGGGTGGGTAACTATGGCTGCGTTACCTTCCCCACGTCGAGGGTATCTTCTTTCACCCTGCACTGACCAGAACGAGGATCACAGAAACTGGAGCCAAGAGAGATTTATTATATCATTGAACTGGCATCTGGAATGTCACATAGTATGCGAGCTCTGACATAACTCTGAAACTTGGCACAGCTGGAATATGGGCTGAAACAGGTAATGCTGCTATTGTATTTCCCTATTTTCTTTAGAGTGTCTGTTGCACTGGTACAGAGGTTAAAAACTTCCCTCTGCTGGCTTGCCTATCGCACTGAAGCTTCGTTTTATCAGTTATAGCTGTACTTTATTATTTTAAAATAAAGTTGTCACTGTTCCTGACTTTCTCTTCCCAACATGTCCTCTCCTTGCTATTTTAGCTCCATTCCCATATGTACATTTTTCATCTGCCCTGACCTCTTGTGCCCCCACACTTCATCCTTACTCAGTCAATGGAGCCCTTGACAGTATCTGTGTTCTCATGTGCCATCACCATCTGAGCTGTCTGCGAACAGAGCAACAATTTCCCCTCAGCATATTTTCTTATCCCACTGTGAGGTTTCCCCTGCACGTATCTTCTGCATGCGTTTCACATGAATACAGAGAGGGATTCACACTGCTGCTAGGTCTGAGTGCATGTTAAACTCTCTCATCATTTCTTGCAGGAGTGCATCCTCAACCCAGTTTCCTTCCATGAGACGCTGTGAGCAGAAGCCATTGCTCAGGTGAAAACAGTTTTCCACACTCTGGTTCTTATTTCTCTTTCCATTCCTCATGCACGTGTTACACTTTGCATGAAGCCTCACACTGACTGACTGTAATTGCCATCATTTTGCCTCTGTTCATGACAACAGTGCAATAAAACCCTAAACTGCTTATGGTAAACAAATAAAAATACACTCCTTTTTTCTAAGAAGCCTTTAAATCCATCATAAGAAAATCAAGTGCAATAGTTTATTGTTGGCTTTTCTATGCTTGCTCTTCTAACCTGCTTGCACTTGGAGGTGTACTCTGCTCCCAGGATTGGTGAAGTCAAGAGCTGCCTTTCTGAGCTTCTCCATGGGACAGTTTCCTGCTTCTGTATGATACACACATGATGGGCAAGATGAAGATGCTTTTGACTACATCCTTGTGCCTGCTGGGAGATGACATCGGTGTTTTAATGAGAACGCCATCATTAACGCTGAAGCAAAATCAGAGAGCAGCCAGAGAGCTTTACTGCAAGAGATTTTAATTGCTAGACCTAGCAAAAGGCTTTAAATGGATTTAATGGAAAAAGAGGGAGAGAGGAAGCAGAGACTTCCATTTAACAGATGCAACCTCTTGAGCTGAGTAACAATTTCACGTGAAACTTAACTGGACTTGTATTCTGCCTGGTTTACCCAGGTTAAACCAGCCCCATTGAACAGGCTAGCCCACTGCACTGCCTGGTTCAACTCGCCGCTTTTTGCCATGCCTGGAGCAAGGAAACGGAGGGGGGGTCCCGTGAGGACCATCGGCGGCCAGCGGGCTCCCACAGCGGGACACGCTTCCTCTACCCCCCCTCTCCATCTGCCGGCGGCGGCTACAAACTACCCCCTGCCTTCACCTGCCTCCGGCGGGCTCCGAACCCCCCAAACAGCGCACACAGTGCCGCCCGCTCCACGCTGTACCCACTGTCCATCGCACCCCCCAAAGGGCAGCATTCCTCCTCACGCCGCTTCTCTCTGCCCCATAGGAGACCCACGCGTGATTCGCGAAGGCTGCGAGGCGTTCGTACCCTCGGGAACTGAGCCACCTCCCCATGATGGGGACAGGTCTACCCACAGGGAGGACAGGTTACCCACGGGGAGGACAGGTCTACCATAGGGAGGACAGGTCTACCCGAGCCCGGGCGCCTGCACCCCCCACGCGCGCCCGCGGTCGCTCCACGCTGCGGGGCGGAGCGGTGCCGTGACGCGGCTGCGGCCGCGCTATAAAGCACCTGCCCGGCGCCTGCGGCTCCAGACGCATCGCGGCGGCTCCGGTAAAGCACCGTGAGGAGAAACAGCGGGAGAGCAGGGCTAGGGAGTGGGGAAAAGAAAGAAGAAAACCCGAGGAAAACGTCTCCAAAACTTCCAGCTCCTTCCAGCGCAGCCCCACACCGGTGAGACCCGCGCCATGCCCAGCCACCCCGCCGGCGCCCTGCTGTTGGTGCTCGCCCTCTGCGCCCTCCTGGAAGACGGTGAGCCCCGGGCTCGGGTGGGGCTTGGTGCCCGGGGGGTGCCTGCCCTATTGGGGTCACCCCTCCGCTCTCTTCGGCTCGGGGAGCGGGGTTGCGAGTGTGCCGGAGGGTGCCTGGGGTCTGCCCCGAGGCTGGCGGAGGGGCGAGGGGCATTGCCCGGCACTTCTGCTCCGGGATAGCCCCGGTAGCCGCCGGGGTTGTGTAAGTGCTGTAGGAGCCTAATGGGTGAAGGCTGCACCTCCTGTAAAACCGCCTGCACGTTGAAATCGCCGTAAGCCTTACGGGAGGTGTAATTGCAGAGATGACAGACGGACGGGCACTCCAGCGCTCTGCACCGAGCCCGCAACTCATCCTTTCCTCCTCCTGCTGCAGGTATGGGCCACCCTCCGCTGGAGTCCCCCCTGGCTTCGCACCCGAGGACCAAGCGATGTTCCTGCAATAGCTGGCTGGATAAGGAATGCATCTACTTCTGTCACCTGGATATCATCTGGGTCAACACACCTGGGTGAGCAGGGACATGGCTTGTTTTTGGGTTGGGGGACGACACAACTCCTGATAAGCGACTGTGCTTTCTGTGGGAGGATGGGGTTAGGTTAGAGCAATGTGGGAAAGGGTCCTGGTTCTGGGAGGCTCTTGTAGCACCTGCTTTGGAGAGCACTGAAAGTCCAGTCCTTCCTAAAATCCAGGTAGGGACAAGCTGTGTTTCTGCTCAGGAGTTTCAGTACAACTCACAGGGCAGTGGAGCCAAAGCCCAGGGTGCTGCTTCCTCCGGGGCTCATCTTTATCTGACTTTTTGTGTACCTCTGCAAGCTGAAAACAGCTCTGAGGTGTTAGAGCTGCAAGTCAGAAAGTTTTTCTACCCACTTGCGCGCTGTAACCCTGGCTGCTGACTGCCAGGATTGTTAATGAGACGGTGGTGGGCTGGCACTAGCATCCTGTGGCTGCCAAGTACTGCCCTCAGGAATGCTAAAGCAGCTTTCCGAGCTGTTTCAGACCAATGGCCATCACACTGTAGCAAAACACATGTACTCAGGTGTGGTTATAATCATGCTTACTAACGTGCAATTACAACTCGCTGCTTGCTCGGAGAATTGTTGCAGACACTGCCAATCCTAAACCCTCTGGGAGAGTAGATCACTATCAGAGATGGAGCTGGGGAATGTGCTAACAGCTCTGAAAGCATGCTGTGATCAGAAGAACCTGTTACAGCCCCAAGACATCTTCCTTTGTACCATGTCCTGGGTGTTAAAACCCACGGAGGCAGGGAGGGAAAGCACTGATAGTTTCAGTGCTGAAGGAACTGGCTGCTTGCCGCTGGTGGACTGGGGCAGCGCTTTGCCACACTGCCAGCTCACCCAGCACTTGTGATGACCCTTGCAATGGGCGGTGGGCCACGGCAAGGGGAGAGAATTCCACTTGCAACCCAGCACATACTGGTAATCTCCCTGGGAGGGGTAGGGTGGAGAAAACAGTAGGTGGGAGAGGAGCTGGAGTTTAAAGGCTTAGATCTATCAGTGGCCTTTTCACCTTATGTCTATAGATGAGTCTTTTATTATCCTGGCACTAGCTTGGCTGCCTCCCAGGGCTGTGCTATAAACCTGTGGCTAATAAAGAGGTTAGCTGCATAGCTGATGCCTTCTGTTTTTAACAGGCACACCGCTCCCTATGGCTTGGGGAGCCCTCCGAAGCGGCGCAAGAGAGCGCTCGGCAGGTGCGAGTGCTCGCACTCGAGGGACAGCATCTGCGCTGCCTTCTGCCAGGCGAAGCCTGGGTAAGCCAGGGGGGTCCTGGGGGTGTCTCTGGGGGCTGCTCGGTGAGGGGGGTGGGTGTGCAAGCAGACAGAGCTTAGGAGCTGGAGGAGCTCTAAGGCCTCCCAGGGGATGGCTGTGCAGCTCTTAGCAAACAGCTGGAACTTGTCTAGTGGCTTTCATACCCCTCCCAAGAGGCCCTGGCAAAGTGTCGCTAGGGTGTTCCTGTTGTACAACAGTCTCTTTACTAGGTGATGTGAAGCAATGCTGCCTCCATCCGCTGTCAGGAGGCTGAGGAAGTGTGGGGTGTGCAGGGGGGAGCTCCTGCATGGCTTAGGTGGGAGAAGCTGCAGGAGAGGAGGACTGATGTGAGTTGGGAATTGGAAGTCAACTATCATCCATAGCCAGCTCTCTTCTTAGCTCACATGGACTTTGTTGTCTTGTTTCAGCCCGCGGCATAGAGGAGTGCTTACACTGTAGGGAGGTGGGGAGCAAAGTCATTGTAGAGACCTGTCACTGATTTCATAGCAAGGCAATAGCTGAACTCCCCAATCATTACATACGACTCTGAATAGAGTGAGGTCTGACAGGATGGCAGTAACAGTGAGCTATGAATAGCTCTTAAAAAGCTGCAATTAACCCTTCAAAAACATTCATTCAGCTGTCTTAGTCTGTCACACTCCCCCTGGCACATGGATCCCCTAGCATGGCTGGATGTGAGTGGCTCATGCATCTCCTCTTGCTCATTAGGTACCTTCAGAGTCTGAAGCTCCCAGTGAGCTCTGGAGTATCAATGAAGTCTCTGCAGAGCAGTGGTGTGAGGCCTTCCCATCATGGCCTGCTGAGAGCTCTCAGGTAAGCATGCCACTTAACCCCACTTTGAACAGCCCTCATGAGCACCTCAAGATCTGCTTTTGAGACCCCAGACTCTGGGTACTGCTTGGATTTGACCTGACTTCACCTTCTTGTCTCCCTTTAAATGAATAGATGACTGGTTTTGCTCTCTAGAATAACAGCTGAGGGAACCAGGGTTGGTTGTGTCCTTCCAAAACTAGAGGAATATCACATAAAATGTGATTCTTGATTGGAGTTGGAAGCTCCTCTGAAATGGAATGGGTGACATACAAGAAGGGGAGGGGCAGCAATCAGGAATTGGTTGGGCAGCAACTTTAGACCAGAAGCTTTCCTCACATCAGTGAGCTGTGGAAGGTACATGAGAGTTGACACGAAGGACACGTTGTTCTGTTGGTGGCAGTTAAATCAGATGCGATGGGAACACTTTCTGAAAGGCAGAACTGAGGAAGCATCGCTGGGGTCACACCCTGCTGCAGGGCTCCTTGGATCCTCTGTCACCATTGGAAAGGGAATACTGGGGTTGATGGATCTCAGCTGTGGTTTAATACAGCTGCAGCTAGAAATCATCCCTCCTCCTTCCCCATCTTCTGCCTCAGAATTTGTCTTGGCAAGGGGTGTATGAATGTCATACTGCAGGATGTTGCTGTGTAGTAGAGGAAGGGACTGGAGAATGACCATTGTGCCTCTTTTCTGTTTCCAGGGATCTTGCCATCTCCAGCCTGCAGTTCAGCAAGCATCAGCAGCGTTCCCGGAGGAGCGCACAGCCAACAGTTTTGCCTTGGAAGAAAAACATCTGGAAGAAGAAGAGATAAGAAACAGGTGCATGCCAAGTTCACCAGAAGAATATGGGAGTCCTGTGGGTGCCGCTAACTCCGCTGTCGGTAGTTAGAGCTGAAGGAAAGGCCATGAGTGGAAGGGGGAAGAAGTGGAAGTCTCCATGCTCCTGTTGCGTGAACCAGTACTGAATGCACTCCAGAGACTGTTGTAAAGGGAAAACTCTCTCTATACAGTCATAGATGTGTCGTGGAGCTGAATTGTGCCTTTTTGGATCAGGCAAGGGTCCTGCTGGAGGAGTACTAGCTTAACTCTGCACCGGAGTCTTAGGCAGAGGGTCAGCCTGTGCTGGGCAGTTGAATCACATAGAAACCAGGCTGTTCCATGCACTTCTGGACCTGGCAGCACTGAGCCCATATCTCTGTCCTGCTCTGCTCTGCCTTTGAGCCATGTCCAGGCATGGTCCCAGCTTGGCCCCAGTCAGAGGTGGTTTGGCTGGTCATTGTAGATGGGGATAAGCTACCTCCAGTGCGAGCCCACCTTTGCACTTTCTTCTCTTACTTGCCAGGCAGTCCGATGTGCATGTGAATGAGACTCCCATGGTAAATCAGCTCCCAGTTTTAATTAAAACAAGTGTACCATCTAGAAGCCTGAAAGCCAACTGAGCAGTCAGTGGCGTTCCTTGGCTGAGGAATTCGCTGAAGGTCCGTCCTTAAGTGGCTCCTCTTTAGGTGGAGGATAGCTTGCTTACACTGGAGCTTGCATCAAATCCAAGCGTGACCCCTGCCACCCAGCACAGCAGCAGCAGGGGAGAGGCTGAAGCAGAGCTGCATTTCTGCAGGATCCCCATGCATGTAATCTGGGGGAGGGAGCCCCACTGGGTCTGAGCAGGTCTGGATGAGTTCCCTGTCTCATCGCCTTGGACATACCCTTAGCGGGGTAAAGTCCAGCTTTTAACCCAACATCCCAGCTTTCTCTCAGCTCTGCCCTGGAAGGAAAGGCTAGGGGCAGAGAAGATGGGTGGGTGGGGGAAATAGCACACAAAGGCTTGCTTGCTTCTTTGCTTAGATCAGGTCTTGGAGTCAGACTCTATGTAATTAATGACCAGTGTATGGGTAGCATGTCACTATGAGAAGCGTAACCTAAACAGAATGCATTAGGCAAGAGGCAGCCAGGTGGGATTGATGTGGAGAAAAGGACTGGGAAGAGAGCACAGCACTGTCTGCACAGCTTTAGAAGAAAGGTTGGGATTTAAGCCCATGCCAGAGTTACAGCTGCTTCCCAGGCCATGGAGCAGCATTGAGCTGCGGGCCCAAAGGGAAGTAATAATTTGGAATAAGCACTAAGCCCAGGACCTAGGAGCTGATCTTATAGGCAAACCCATCTCAAGGCTCTGGAGCTGTACCGTGAATGCACTTTTGTTTGCCTGGGCAGATTAACTTGTGTTATAAATTGTGGCTGCAGATCCAGCTAGTGCAGGGAAATAATTGCTCTCCTGGAACTACTGTTGGGTCCCCCTTGCTGCCCAATCCAGTATTACACGAGCCTTTTAAAAGGCTGCTTAAAGTTGGTGGCTGGACCGAAATACGTGGCTGTTGCAAGTATAGTCCCATTGGACATACAAAATACACCTTTGATTTTTGCTTTAAGCCCTAGAGGAGGTAAAAATGAGACCAACTGATTGTATTGTAAACGACAGAGCAGACATCATTTGGTCCCCAAAGCTGCAGAGCATCTTTTCTATATTTGACCTTCTGCAGGTTTGAGTCATTCTACAAAAAGAATAATCCTTACAGGGTTTGTTCCAAAGGAAACTTTGCACATGGTTTAATGTGAGCCTAGTAATTTAAAATGAAACTACTGCTGTAAAGTACTATGTATATCTCCTTGTGTGTGTAACATCTCATCTTTAGGTGACTGATTGCACACATGCCGTATGTAGCATCCTGAAATCTGTGTATTTATTTAAATCTATTGATTTTTTTTCAGACAGTAATTTGCAAAATATAATTTGTAATAAATAATGACAAAAGCCAATTCCATATTTCTTCCTTATTTGATGGCTGGGTGGTGATGGATGAAGTGAAAGAAATCCAGGCGCCCAAAAGGACTGTGAAAGTGATTGAGACAGCACAGCTGGGTGAGAGGGGGAAGGCTGTGTAGTCTTGTGAATGGTCCTGAGCAAGCTTGCCTTAAGTCACAGAAGAACCTTGGTGAGCTCTTGGTCTCAGAGGACAAAACGTCCCTGTTTGGGCAGCTTGAGACCCAGATGGTTGGATAGGAGACAGCACAAGGGGAGCATCACATTTGCTGTAGGTAGGACCACAGGAAATGCTCCCCAGCCCTGCTATAGCATGTGGGCTTGAAGGAAGACATCTAAACAGGGAGAAAATTTAAACTAATCAATTTTTGGATGGATTGGTGGTTTGTTTTTTTTCTGATCCTAAGATCAATGAGCAGAGGAAACTTGATCTGGGGCTGAATGATGGAAAATCTCCCAGGGCAGGCTGTCCACATTCACTCGGGGAAGCTTTGGACTCTCTGCTGAATGGTACAGAAGGAAATATGGGGAGTCAACACCTGGAAAACCAGTTTAGAAATACAAGATATCCCCAAGGCCCTGATCCCAAAACCTCAGATGACATCCTTGCTGCAATCTTCTGTAAGGCCCCTCAGGTATCCCCCAAGAGCTGAGGAGCAACCAGAGCCTGACAGTAACCCCATGGTGTTGCCTGGAACAAAACCAACATCCGTGCAAAGCTCAGCCCTTCGGGCACAGTTTTAATTACAAGAGCTAATTAGGTATCACCCAAGGGAAGAAGAGAGGGGAGATGCTTAAAAGCATCTTAATTAGGGGCAGCAGGGAAAAGAGAGAACTGTTATTATTCTGAGGTTATTGAATACAGTGATAAAGATGAGCTGAAGTAGGCTGAAGGAGGATATTTTATAAATTCTCACACATAACAGGAAAGAACAGAATAATAAAACTTGACTGAAGAGGAAAATCCAGGAAAACAAGGAAATTCCAAAGCCAGTTCTACGTGGGATAGGGGAACTTTCCTAAGATGCAACTGCTTGAGCAGTCCTTTTTATGACTGACAGTTCCCATAAAAGTGGACCCCTTGTGCCCTGCATGAGACTCTGCATGTTTTCTGTAGCTGGAGCTCCTGAAGAAGAGCCATGGCAGGACATGGAATGTATCAGTGGGTAGTCCTAGCCAAGGAAATAGAGCGCTTGATTAAACTTCAGTGTTTAAAGTTGTCAAATCTTATCTCTAGCTCCAGTACCCTTGGACACAAAGATTATTGACTTGCCTGGTTGTGCTCAGCTGGCTGGAGTGAGGAACAAGTGTATCTACGGTGGATGTCAACTCCATAATTCATGCCTTCTGCCGCAGGCTGGTGAGCGGTCTGTGGTCAGCTGCATCCCACAACTTCAGGATCTCCTCACTGCAGGGTAAGGAAAGCCACAGGTTCTTTGGATGCCATGCCCAGCTCCAGGCATCACAGTAACTGACCACAACTGGTCTTATCTGATCCAGGCATCAGTGAAGTATAAAGCACTCCAGTCCTTCCCATGGGAGTTAGGCTCGAGTTTAACCCTTAATCATTTCCCTTCAGAAGGGATTGGTGGGAAAGCTGAGGCAGGTGGAGCTGGCATAAAACTGTTGGGAGAAGCACATCTGTCACACCTATCTGTCACACCTTCCTCTGATGATCAGCAGGAGCATTATACTGCCTATGACCCTGCTTGAAGTCCCGACCTCAACCTCACACCTCTTCACTGATGAGTAACTGGGTGCTCCTCACTGACTTCCCTAAGGGACGGATTCTTGAAGCAGTGAGGTTGACTTAACCTGCAGTAGAGCAACTCAGTACCCTTCGGTGCTGATCCCTCCTGTCCCCGCAAGCATTGACTTTGATGCTAGACTAAACCCTGGTGGGAAGAATGAGCTGGCAGAGTCAATGAGGAATGGGGTTTCTGATGGTTTTGTGACTTCAGCTGGGTCAGATGAGTCCAGAGCTGAAAGCTGAAGCTGCATGAGCAGCTGAGCATCCAGCTGAGACTGAAATGTGGGAGGCCACCAGGGCTATCAAGCTTTTGCAGGTGGAATGTACCAGAGGTTAGAAAATTATCTTTCCTCTCAAAGACAGAAACCTGCCTTCAGCATATCCATGTGTTCACTCTATTATGACCCTAATAGCACATTATTTGCAATATGTGTTAACCAACTCAATAAGTCACCCTGATGGCTTTTGTTTTTCTTTTCAGTTTCAATCCATGCCATGAAAACCTCCAAGACTTCATTTCAGCAGCGAGGCCATAACAGTTTAGACAAGCTCTGAAATGGTGAATAAGCCTCTCCCTGGAGATTTGATGGCAAATCCAAGGTATGCTTCTGTGACTTTATTATTGAAACAGAATGATCTCCCTCCAGCTCCCTTGGGGGGGGAGGAGGAGGAGGGAGCACACATGGAGCAATTAAGACAAATGTCTTTGACCTTCAGCAACTTAATCAGCTGCCAGTGCTCTTCCTAATAGTGTGCTAATGGTTAAGTTCTTCTGGATGCCATAAAAAGTGCTATAACTGGAGGCTACAATAAAGTGCTGATCAACCCATCAAGTGAGTCAATCCAAAAGTAATATCTGTCTTTGTAATGACTGTAATAAAACCTATGCCAAAGCCAGGAGATGACGTGAATGAGAATGCTGCTTAATTATGCTGGGCTGCAATGCTGGGTGAATTTGCCACACTTGGGCAGAGTTGCTTTTGGGTGACATTCCCACCTCTGTGTAGGGAAGCCAAACGTTATGTGTGTGGCCAGCACTCCAAGAGGTCCTAAGAGGTTTGGGCAGGTGACATCTCCATCCAAGCTGACTAGGGTTTCTGTGCTGTTGAATTTGGGCTGGAGCTGCTCATCCTGGGAGTCACTGCACTGACAAAAATCAGAATGGAGACATTAGGCTGAGAAGGTTGGGGCTGTTCAGCCTGGAGAAGAGAAGCTGTGTGGAGACCTCAGAGCAGCTTCCAGTGTCTGAAGGGGGCCTATAGGGATGCTGGAGAGGGACTCTTCATTAGGGACTGTAGTGACAGGACAAGGGGTAACGGGTTAAAACTGAAACAGGGGAAGTTTAGGTTGGATATAAGGAGGAAATTCTTTCCTGTTAGGGTGCTGAGGCACTGGAATGGGTTGCTCAGGGAGGTTGTGAATGCTCCATCCCTGGCAGTGTTCAAGACCAGGTTGGACGAAGCCTTGGGTGAGATGGTTTAGTGTGAGGTGTCCTTGCCCATGGCAGGGGGTTGGAACTGGATGATCTTATGGTCTTTTCCAACCCTAACTATTCTATGATTCTATGATTCTATGATTCTATGATTCTATGGCTGTGATTCCCTTTTGAGATGCTGGGGCTGGGAAGAAGAGAAAAGGTGTTTATAAATTACATATTACATATGTATCATATATGTAACTTATGTCCATACATATGTTTATGTATGTATTACATGTTACAATGTTACATATCCTGGTGTTAAAGTAACCTTATATTTAATGCCATGATATTGAAACAGGGTGAAAGGTTACTGAAGCATCCAACGCAGCACCATGGGATGAGGTAGCCGAGCGCTGTGCTATAAAGAGATAGATAGAATGAAGCAGAAATCATCCCTGGGAGAGGGGAAACAGTGAATCTGGCTAAATCAGAGAGACCCTTCCTGGGGCTGGAGGTGGAGCTGAGGAGCTGTCAGAATTTGGGCACTGTCCCATGAAGAAGGCAATGATCAAGTACCCTTCAAAGGAATAACAGGAGCAGAGGGACTGGAGGATCCTCCCATGCATGCTGCCTTTTCTGGATCTCTCGGTGAGCTGAGGGCACTCAGCACTCCCCCCCAGGCAACTGCTCACCTCTACCAGGGTGGAGCATGACCCACACTGGGCTTTCTTTATGACCCTCACATCCTTTACAAACCCAATTTTGCCTGTCTTGCCCTTTGCAAAGGCGCAGGTGAATAACAGGGTCAGCGGGCAGTGAGTAAACCAACGCTGGGATCTTAAACCTCACTGTTTTGGGACTTGTCCTTCTGCCCAGACAACAGCGGAATCGGATGGAGCATGAAGGAATGGCGGATGCTGGGTGCCGAGGCACCTGCTGCTACCAATGGAAGGATGGCAGCTCTGCTCCTACAAAACAAAGCCGTGTTTTGGGATCCCTTTGAGCACAAAGCTGCTCTCCAGGATGCAAAGAAGCAGGAACCTAATTCACAAACCCAGCATGGAGCTGGTGGAAAACATGCTGCAGCCTTTCAAGGAACTGTGGAGCGGATTCCTTCCCCATCAGTAAAGAAAACAGGATGCAGGCCACATTCCTGCTCACATAGACAAGGCTCTCCACACCAGCACAAACACATTTTCTCAGTTCCAATTAAACACTGGCTTTCTATCACCTTTGCTGCTGATAAGGGTCTGATTAATGGAAGAATTGTCTTTTTTTTTTTTTTTATTAAAGCCTCTGGTGCTAATTGTTTTTTCCCTCTCCCACTTCTTGTTTAAAAGGCGCTTTCGAGGAGGGCTGCTGATTGTGCTGGAAGTTGTGTGGGAACACTTAGTCTCTTCCTGGTTTTGTTTCTGGGGCTAACTGCTGCCACTGAGACTACCAGGTCCAATAGACAAATCACCTCTGCGGATAACCGGCAAAATCCTGCCCTTGTACCTCCCGATAAACAAGTGCAGATTCATGTGTTTGTTCATGACACAGAAAGCAGCCAGAACAATGATTTGGTGACTTTTTGCCAGTGTTGTTTCCTCTGGAGAGCCGACTTCCCTTGTGGAGCCTCAGGTGCATAGCAACAGCTCAGCAAAACAAAAGCCAACCACTGCAAGCCATTAGAAAAATATTATCCCGGTCCGAAGGGTGAGGCTCGCCTTCCCATCCATGCCTCGGTGCTGGGATCAGCTCTAGTGCCAACCCTTCCAGTGCCAGGGTGATTAGCCAACCATTCTCCTCCAGGTAAAGCTGCTGGAGCACTACAAGAGGCAGTTTCTGCTCCAAGTCCATGGGGAACGCTGTGATGATGTGCACTTGTCATAGCTTAAGAGAACGGATGAAGCCTTAACGTGGTTTCCTAGGTCATCAAAGCGCCTTTGCTCTCTGCCTTCCATGGAGTAATGTCAAGTGGGAATGGCTCCATCATCATCTTCATTGTCCAACCTCTCAAGTGCAGAGCTGAGATCTCCCAGAGATGTGATCAGGGAGCCACACTGCTGCTCATGCCTCAGCCCTGGAGCAGGTAAGAAATGAGGCCCTACAGTCTGTGGTTCCTGCAGAGCTGACACCATCTGGAGTACTGAGTATATCTCTTCAGTATGGGAAAGTCATGGACCTGTTGGAGAGGGTCCAGAGGAGGGCCACAAAAATGATCAGGCCAGGTTGGATGTGGCTCTGGGCAACCTGTTCTAGTTAAAGGTGTCCCTGCTCATTGCAATGGGGTTGGACTAGATGGCCTTTGAAGTTACCTTCCAACCCAACCCATTCTATGATTCTGTGACACCAAGACACATGGTACTTTGCCTCTGAAGTGTCCTTGACCATCTTTCTTGCCTGTGCTGGAGCAGTGCAGGTCTGCATTGCCACTCCAATACTGGGGAAGCTCGCTAGGAGACGGTGTTGAAATGACTGATAGAGCAGAAATGCCTGAGACCCTGAGCTTCTCTCCTAGACGTGCCAACAGAGGGGAAGCACGGCCAAGGAGCTCGGAGGGACAGGATGTGAAGGAGACCAGAAAAATCAGTGCCTGATAAAGCAAATGGAAATTGTGAGCAAAGAAGGACTCAGTGAGTCTGGGCCGGTGGGGTTGAATGTGTCTGAGTGAATGGGGGAAATGCTCTGATAAAAGCCCTGTCTAGCAGAGGGCAGGCTGCTATGGTGCTCTCCAAGCTGGTCTCACCTGCAGGAAGCTTTCAGACCTCACTGTGCTGCTGTGCCCACTGGGGCATTAGCTGTGTGCCTGCTGTATGCAGCGGGGGGCTGTGACCCACCCCACACCATCAGTTTCTCAGGCTGTGCAGCGTTGCCCTGTGGTTGCTCCCCTGCATCTGCTGATGGATGACTGCCTCTCCCAGCCAGGCTGGCCATTTCCTTTCCTTTCCTTTCCTCTTCTATTTCCACATTGCCCTGACTGAAGCTTTCCACACTTTCTCTTTTCTTTCTCCATCTCCAACCTGCAGCTGTGATCCCTGCTCTGCTTTTCCTTCCCCTTTCTTTATCTTCCTACCTTTTTGCTGTTATGACTGTGCCATAACTGTTTCCATTTTTTCCTTTCATCTTTTCCTCTCTGCTCTTTCTTGCTCTTCTATTTTGCTTTCCACAGTTGGTTAGTTTTCAGATTGAAGTCAAAAAGAGGACATCAGAGCGAGAAAAGGCAGACGGGTGAGAGATGTGAAGACATGGAGAAATGAAACAGAAAGAAGCAGCATGAAAGGGCAGCTCAATGTCAGCTTACACTTATGGGGTAAGCAATGAAATGAGTTTGTCACAGTGTCTACATCCATATTGCTAAGGGCACCAGCCCCACAAGCAGATTCTCACCCCCTGGCCAAGTAGAGATGAGCAGCTCATGTCCCACTGCTCAGGGGGGCTCCTCCAGGGCACAGTGCTTGGGTCCAAACAGCTCTCAGCATGGCTCTTCTCTGAGGCTGTGGAAATGCTATTGTTTTTGTAGTGGTTTCTCAGGTCATAGAGATGCCTTTGTCACAGCGTGATGTTTCTGTAGCACAATGGTGAGGACAATGTGCTGTGTGTTTTCAAAGCCAGTGGGAGGGCATGAGGGAGAGCTTGTAGGCACCCAGTCTGCTGGGAGAGACTGGGATGGAGAGCAGCCGGATCCATGGTGCCTGCTGGGAGCCACCCCTGGAGCACATTGTCCCCAGAATCACATCTGCTTTGCTTCAGAGAGGGTGATCTGATGCATCTGACAGCACAGACAGAGCTGGTATAAACCAGCTGGATGCAGCACTGGAGGGATGCTCTGAGGAAGAGCCATGGAAACAGGAGTCCTCTGAGCAGTAAGAAGGTGACACCAAGCCATTCCTTGCTCTGGGTGGTGTGTGGCATGGGAGCCTGCTTGCTGGAAAGAGACATCTGGGCTGTGGACAGGAGACTTGGGGATGTGGGCTTCTCACAGAGATGTCTGAAGGAAACTTGACCAAAGTCTCCTTGAGGTAAAGACAAGCACAGAACACTGAAAGAGGCTGTGACAGCCTTAAAGCCTGAGGACAGCTATGGGATTTTGCTTCCTCATTGTCATCATCTTTCTCACAGCACCACAGGAGAGGGGGCTGCAGGCATTTTCCCAATGGACACTTTGGAGAAGATGCTGCTGCTTTTTTGGAAGGATAGAAGAAGGTCCAGATCCAAGCTCGAAACAGAGCTCCCCTCTACCAATGCACTCTAAGCATAGACATGCAAAACCTGAATTGTAGCATCATCGCTCTTCCTAAAGAAACTAAAGAATCAGAACTGCTGATTCCAGTTCTAAATACTCAGAAAGGGCCTATGATGGGTCCAGGCAGAGCTCTCCTCCTCTTTCTCACTAGCTAATACCAAGGGTGCAGGAGACCATGAAAAAGCAGCACAAATAGCAAACCACTTTGATGGCTGCCTGCCCCCCACTGAGCATCTGCATGGACTTGTCCAAATTCCCTCGTACAGGGGAGCAGAGGCATCTGAAGGTGCAAACAAGACAAGAAGTTGCTCTTGCAAATTCACATCATTTTGGCTTCAGAGAGATGAGCTGGAGGGCTGCAGTGGGGGGCAATCGAAGTGCTTCTAGGCCCATGACTCCATGGAACACAGGCATAAAGCTAGAGGGGAGGTATGGAAATTGGGAAAAGAGCAGTCTACTTAGGTAAAGGACACTGCAAAAGCTGTAAGTACTAAGAAATACAGTTCAGCTACCATTGTATTGGTCATGTCCCTAGTGGGATTACTAGAGTACTTTTTCACTAAGCTCAGAAATGTAAAGGGTCACAAATCTGTAGGAAAATGACTTCAGTCTAACACTGACTTCAACATCTGGCCATATAGAAGAATGTCAGTGTGGGTCTTTTTTAATTGCTTTTTTTTTTTGATGTTGAGCCAGCAAATGTCATGTTTGAAGTGTGCTTTTCAAGAGAGGCAGCAGGAGCATACTTTAATCTTTGTGAAAAGAACGTGGTCTCACATCACACCACCACTCTAGGAGTTGGGGGTTTAAGGAAGATGTCAAACACAAGTTGGAACACTGATTGCTACATCCTGGTCTTGGGGAAGGATCCCACTTTCCACTTGGAATCCTGGAGCCTTAGTCCAAAGGAACAGCTATTTGTATATATCCTCAAAAGAAACACGATTTTATCCCTTAATAAGACCTTCAGTGTTGGATGTGTGTTTTGATGTGCTGGATGTCTAATGCCCCACTGGCTGAACCGTGGTTGATCTGCCCTCTAATAGCAGGGATAGCAGAGAGTGGGCGAGTGTGGGCAAGTTGGAACAACACCGTTACATCTGATGCTTTCTTCAAGGGCTGCTCTCTCTGTGTCACCCTTGAATTTTAGCCAATTTGCCTCTAAAGTGTGATTTAAATATTGTTGCTAATGCTTATGTAGGGTGCGAATGTTTTGATATTTACAGCGTGCCTTCAGGCTGGGAATAACACTTGTCATCCCGAAAGAAGGAGCAGCAGGGCCTGGAGACCTGGAAATGAGCGGTAGATGTTTGCCACCCATCAGAGATGTCTGGTCCTCCTTGAGATCCTGCTTATAGCAATCACCTGAACTGATGACCCCGTAGCTCTGTTTCAACAGACCCCCTTGTTAATGGGTGGCAGCACAGAACTCCATCTCATACACCCTGGTGAGTGCTTCAAAGCTTCCCTGAGTTAACCATTGCCTTTGGAGTGGAGAGAGGCACCTTGGATGGGACTGGTGACAGCACCCTTGTGCAGAGTCGTGTCTGTAGGAGATGCCCAGGCACAGACTGTGAGTGTTCTGTATGAGACAGGTTCAGGGCTGCTCGGAGATGCCACCAGAAGGTGTATTTGGACCCTGAAAGAGCTGTCTGTGATTCTTTGCCCAGCCTATGCTTTTCTCTGCTTAAGTGGGCTCCTTCTTGTGTTTTCTCCAGCAGCACAAGACCCTGGTTAGATCACTGAGTTGTGAAAACATAGGAATGCTGCTGGTCATAGGCAGGAGGTACACAGGGAGACTTCTACCTGAAACCTTTGTTCTCTAGGATATCTCAAGGGCCTAAGATCAAACAAAGCTTTCCTGGAGCACATTCTGCATTTCCCTACCTATTACCAGCCATTAGGTCCTGCCCATCAACATTTGCATAACTTTCTGGACTTCATTTATTGTCTCTATCTAGGAGGAAGAGGATGTTGAAAGCCTGGTTGGACATCCTAAATCAGAACAGCTTTCTCTTCAGCCCCAGAGATAGACAATCAGCTGTTTTGTGCTCAGCTAATGTCCATGTCTTAAGGGGCAGAAGGGGGATGCTGTTGCTGGCAGCATGGGGAGCCTGGTGCTACTGTGTTGGAGGCCATTCTGAAACTGATAGGACAGTTTGAAACAGTGTTTTGCTCATGACTGTAATCAACCAGGAATGAAGCAACAGTCAGCACTATATCCTTCTGCTGCCTATGACACTGATTTAGAAAATGGCCTGGTATTTAAAGAAGTAATTCTGAGAGCAAGGGATGGCGTTTCAAGGAAATTTATTATGGTTTATGGCTAGACAAGCACTGTAACTCTTGTCCTGCTCGAAGGTAGTGAATGATTAACTTGGTTTGCCTCCCTGTAGCATGAACAAGTTTTATGTGGTTTTTAACTATATTTGTTACTTGAAAAGCAAGGCACCTGCTCCTTAGAATGTAGCCACGTGCTATTGCTAACTGCTAGCTGAATGGGACCTTCAGCTCGCATAAACAAACCTTGGCTTCTTGGCTTTTGCATTTATTTCAGAGGATCTCAGTTTGAACATCATTTGCAAGCAGTAATGAGTTAGTTATGGCGGAAAGCGGAACTCTGACACCTTTGAGTCCTGGCTACTGACATTCACAGCATCCAAACCAGGCTTCACAAATACAAAAGCACTTTAATTTCACCTGAAAAGTTTCAAATGTGTTTAATGAGCCTTTCCTTTACTCTCTTAAAACCTTTGCCATCACCAGGGAAGGAGCCGTCAGTGACTGTTCCCTCTAACGCTCTTCGTGTCTTGTCTCCCTCTGAAGTAACATAAGAACCTCATACTCTTTTCCCTGTGGCTGTTTTGTAAGTGATATTTGGGGATCTAACTGCTCTGAGTCTAGTACTTTGACTAACTTACGTACTCTCATATACACATACATATAAAACGTAGACTCCCGATATATGGATTATCTAAGTGCTAAGACAAGAGCATTTATTCTGTCCTCTCTGCCCTTTGCATTGGTTTATGGCCACATGATTTAGAGAAAAGTTCATTGAAGCAGTTTAAGACAGTTTCAAGTCTAGACAATAATTATTATAGAATGCTTGGCCATGTTAATATGTGTATGATGGGGATAGAGAAAGAAGGGACAGCAGAAGAAAATGGAAGTTTAAAATCTCTTTACAAGGCTATAGCAGCTTTCCGTATAGATCAGAACATCATCATTTGATGGTCCCATGCCTCAGCATCATGGGTCTGAAGTGAAGAGTGGGTGGTTCAGAAGCAGGAGTGTTTACATGAAATGTGTGCATGAGATGCTTTGGGCTTCAACCCTGTGCTCTAGAGAGCCTCTTGCATTCTGCCAGCATCCAAAGAGGTAAAACCAGAGGAACTTCTACAGGGAACATCTAGTCAGAGGCATCTGCTTGCAGGAGAAGGAAAATGCTCCTGATGGTCCCCAGTCCTATTACTGGTCTCACATAAAATAGTGCTCTTACACCAAGAGTACCAGGTCTACCTTGGAAAGCAGGGGGTGGGTGGTAGAAGAGGTTGCAAGAGCATAACAAATGCATTCCCACTACACAGGTTTGTGGGACACTAAGTTTTAAGCCTTCCCAGAGTCAGGATGGAAAGCTGTCAACTGTGGAATTGAGAGCAAAATGCCAAGATTCTGGGTAATCCATTTGGATGAGGGGTCCAAAGAGACCAGTTTGGCAATATATTTTAAGGTTAAAAAGTAATGTACAGCAGTAATTTTGGAGCAAGGTTTATCTGGCTTTGGGAAAAGGAGTTTTCTCTGGTAATCCAAGAGCTGAAGAGTTGACTCGATGCCATGAGCAGGTCCTTGAACACAAGGAGATGTTTTGTAAGAACAGCTTTTTGCCCTTGTTGACAAAACATGCTGGCATTCTGTCTTTGGTTTTCATGGTTTAAGACAGGGTGGAGATGGGCAATCCTCCTGGAGGAAATGGGTTTTCTTGCTTTGTCTCTGGCAAAACAGTGGTTCTGATCTAATCTCATGCTTCACGGCTAATCCGTAACTTGACTTTTGCTGTTGGGTTATGAATTCTGTTTTAACTCCCCTAAAGCATCCCAGATGAGAGGGGATTTTGTACAAAGATGGGACAGGGACACTGCAGCACCACCTTACATGCCCAGTGTCCCATGTTACCCCTGGATTTGGGGTAAGAAAACTTTTCTAAGATTAAATTGGCAGGTTCATGGCTTCCCTTCAGTTATTCTGAAGTATAAGGAGACACGGCAGTTTCTGGGATCATCTCTCATCCAAGCAATATCCTGCTGTCAGAGAGGCATAAGGATGTGGCCCTTCATCTTCTTCATCTTCTCTGGGTCTTAGACTCAGACATGGCTCATCACAGATATCTACCTAGCTGAAGTCTTTGGGTTTGCTAGCTGCTCTTATTGAGGAAACGTTGATTTAACCCTCTCAGGAATTAGCATTACTCAGGGCAGTGCTGCTTTGAAGTGGTTACCAGCCTAGTTAGAAGTAAATGCTGGGTGTGGTATGTATCTGCAAGGCAATAGTGTCATTCTGTTTCCTGGGGACCTTTAATAAGGGGAGTTTCCCTTGTTGCAGGGGCAGGTGTGAGGCAGCTGCTGTTTTGGGTAGGCAAGTGAGATGCACAGCGTGGAGAACATAGTAAAATACTGCCTTTTGTAAAGGCCATTTCACACTTACGGGCAGAAAGCTAGAGGGGTCCCTGCAGCTCCGTAGGAGACATCATGGTAGAGAGATTTGAGCAAAAGTTTCCTGTTACTATTTAATATGGAACTGTAATTGCAAACCTATCTCTGGTTCCTGTTGTTAGTGGTCTGCACTGATGCTCAACTCTATCTCTAGGGTCTACAGAGGTTCTGTGATGTTAGGTAAACACTTCACATGTGATGGTGAAAAGTGCACCTATGGGTTGTGCATAGCTCCATGGATCAGGGTTTTCCCTGGAGACATAGAAATATTCCTGTTTTATTCATTTTGTTTTTAGCCTTGTCCCACCACTACTCTATTTGGTAAAACAGTTGCCACTAGAGGTAGAGCTCCAGCTCATTCCTGTTGCAAAATACCATGCTGGTAATGTCTAAGAGATGCTCAGCCTATTCTGGAGGGGGTGCTTACTCATTTTCTTGAGTGCAAAGCTGGTCCCTGGGCATTTGTGTTGGCAGCACTGCTGTAACACCTTGCCTCTTGGCATTAGTTATGTAAGGATCTAAATATGCTGGAGTGACTCACGTCACTGTCTGAACAGAGCTGCTCGAACATGAACAGCGCAGTGAGTTACCCCAGCAATGGGTGCAGAGGAATTCGCTGAGACACATCTCCCAACAGCACCCCCTTGGTGGCTGCTTCTGTTGAAGACCTATGGGACTCATCGTCCCTCTTCTTCCCCACTGCTCTTTGACAAATGATGTTAGACCTCCTCCAGAGCTTACCAGTTGTGCCACTGAATCCTCTATCACTCAGGTTGGGTCTTTACTGAGGGATAACCCAAGCCTTCCTTTCTTTCTAGGAAACATGCATCCCATCTCTCAGTCCCAGACCTCAGCTGTTCTCCAATGTGTCTGTGACAATAGTGCCTATTAGAGCTCTATTAATGTAGTGTCTTAATTAATTAATGCAACTCTTCTATATGCTGATATTCTCCCATGTTCAAGGGGAAAAAAGTAAACCATTAAGCAAAAGACCCCCAAATAATTGATGAAATAAAGGACGATTGTTACATTATTCAAACACATACTTTTATTTTTCAGCTTCCTATGTTGGCTCTAGATGTGGACAATAATGAACGTTTTGGGTGAATGCCATTCTGCATTTAACTCGTGACTCTGACACCATTCTGGGAGGCATCGTGTATGATCTTGAGAAGAAAGTGAACAATGAGAGGTTTGCAGATCACACGGAATTACTGAGGTCAGTCAAGACCTTGGAAGAATGGGAAAAACTCCAGGTGGACCTGCCAAAGTCAGGTGAATGAGGAGGTTGGTGTTGGATGAAAGGTAAGATGGATAACTGCCAGATTAGGAGGAATAATTTGAGCTTTTTATGTATGTCCTGGGGAAGGAAAAGCTTCATGTGGTCAGTTACAAGACATCTCCACTCAATTAATGGGATGTTGGGCATAAAGAATGAGACAGAAAAAATACGCTGAAAATATGCTAATATTATTAAATAAATCACTGCTGCTCTCTCACTGGCAATATGCTCTGCAGTTTATCACCATATTTAAGGGGGGGGAAAAATCATGATTTCAGAGACAAGCAATGAAGATAAGTGACCTGAGGAAATTTCTGTAAGAGGAAATGTTGAAAAGCCCCTTCCCTGCCTCTCTCTGCTACATGCCACAGTCCCCATTTATCTTTTTTTCCTTTGCCTGCAAGTCATTTTGTTCTCTTTCTGCTTTCCATTATTTTGATTAAGCACTTTTGGGGGCTCTGATGGATGAAAGACTCTATGTAAAGTGCACTGGACCAGTGTTGCCCCTTCAGTTCCTGCTTTTCCTTAATTGTACTCTTAGCCCTTTGTTTGGGTACCCACTTAGTTCATTTGTCAGGATGTTGGAAAGTGGCCTTTTCTTTGAAAGTTTTTTTTTCCAGCTAATTTTAGTTTGTTTTATTACATGCACATTGTCCAAGAAAGTGATTTATAATACTGCATTGCCTTCATGGCTTGCTGAAAAGCTTTGGCTTTAGGAAGCCCTTCCCAGAAGTAGCAGCTTTCTTCAAAAGTGTGATATATTACTAGTTTTTTCTAATTCAAAACCAGAGTGTCTGAAACCTGCAAGTTGTTTTGTAATGTGGAAATACTGTTGTTTTGAGAACTTAAAGAAATCGTAACTTGGCCTTTTCACATCTGGTGTCTTCCATGGAAGAGTCCAGACAGGTTTTTGCACCCCATAAAATGAAAAGCAATCATTTATTGCTTAATTCAAGCCGTTTTCAGCTACCTTCAGCTAATGCAGCCATGCAATGACAGGCCTTTAGCAACTGCTGCACCCTGTGGGGAGATCCTCAGCAGGCAATTACAGGAGGAACATGCACTATGGGACTGAAAGTGTCTTCCTAATCCTGGAAATAAAGCCAAGCTTTCGCGCTAAAGGACTTTAAGATCTCATTTACCTCCTGCTTTATCCATGCCTTGTCTTCCTCTAGTTATGTTGTTTCAGCAAGGCTGAAGGGTTAATGTATTTTAGGTTCTATTAAAATTGTTACAATGAAAGGAGGAAATGATTTCCCTTGGGTTTCTGTGTTGAAATATTCCTGTTCCATGTCTTTCCAGTCTGCCAATAGCATGAATTTCTAGCATCTTCCTGAATAAGTCTGGAAGCCTTACACAGTTATGTAATGTTTTGCATGGAGAGTTTATAAAACACAGTTTCATCACCATCTTGCATCAGAGGAGATGTGGCCATCGGTTGAAATTCTGTCAGCAGAGTGAGCTGAGCACTCTGAACTCAAACCTTTTGTTGACGTGTGGTCTCTTACCTATCAGCTGCAGGCCCAGGGGCAAAATCAGCTTCGTCCCTGCTCCAGCTGGAAAGCAGAAACCAGCATCTCCAGGGGAAGATGCTCCATTGGCAAATATGCATTTCCAGTCTGGGGTCAGGAGGGCTTCTAAAGAGGCAGAAAACTCCTAAATAAAGGATTTTACTTCATAAAATAATAGAGAACCCTAACCTCTTCCAGGCACATCTCAGTTCCTGCTCACTGCAGAGCTGTTCCAGCACCGCTGCTTGCAGTGACCTTCCCTCGGCACTGGGGCAGGTGGCAGGACAATTACAGCTGTGCTCCATGGTCCTGGATGCAGGTGTCCTCTCCTCTTTCCTACGTGACGCTCAGTCTGCACTTTTCCATCACATCCTCTGTGTGTACATATGACATCCTTAAAACCCTTTAAGAGCGCAAGCTATTTCCCTGGTTGGCAGCAAACATAAGGAATTGTTCACTGCATCTATTGGCTTCTTAAAAACAGGAAATGTTCTTTTCTTAGTGCTGCTTTCTAGGAGGGGTGATTTGTACTGAGCACTCTTCTCATGGCACACGCTGTCTTATTTGCATGAAGCAGACAGCATGTCTCAAGGTAACGGATACAAACAGAAAGGGTAAGTACAGTATGGGGATCAGTGGGGTGTTATATCTCGGCTGCTGGAAACAACCAAGATCATTCACTGTGAAACACAAGCTATTATCACTTTCTAAAGTCATTGCTCAGTTTGGTGCTTCACCTTCAGTGAAAAGGCAGAAGAAACACTCTGGGGTCTCTTCACCTTTTGCTGCTGGCTTTTGCCTTCCACCTATAGACACATCTGCACATATGGATTAGTGTTTTCTCTTTGATCACATGCAGTTGTATGTGTGTGTCTGACTCTTGTAATGCAGAAAAAGAGCACTTGCAGGGACAGTGCTGGTTTGGAAGTGAGTCAAGGGGGGCTTTTCATCAACAGGCAATAGCTTTTCTGGAAGCAGTAGGAGAGGAATCAATGCATAAAGGTTCTCGTTTTCTTAATCATGCTCCTATTCTATCTTTCCTGGGAGATTTATGAGTCTCCGAATATTGGACAAACACCAATAATAGTTACACATTTTTAGCATCTGAATGCTTTGCTTTGCCTGGCTTTATAAGGAACAAGTCCAGACAAGGTGGTCCTCCACAAAATGGTTTACTGGGACAGCATTCTGGCCTGCAGCCAGGGCACCTTGGGCAGTGATCTTATCAGACCTCCTAAACAGAGCAGGGTTGGGCCTGTTTGTTACTTCAGTGGAAGACCTCCGAGGAGAACCTGGGTGTTGCAAGACCTGGTATCAATTGTTCTCTGGGCGATGATATCCCTGGAGAGGAATGAACCCGCACTCCAGGCTACTGTGCTGCCGAAACAGCATCACTTCGGGAGGTGCAAAGCCCAGCTGAACTGAGGATGAAAAGCAGAAGGAATAAACAAAATCAGATCTGTATTCTCAGTGGTATTCAAGGAAGTTAGGGAGGAACTAGCCATTGATTTCCAAGCAGATCTGGGTAGCTAAATACTCCAGTTTCCTTTGGGAATCCCAGTCCAACTGTGTCTTTGAAGTGTACAGTTGATTTGGAAGGAGATACCAGCAAAGACTTGTTTGTTTCTTATTTTAGCCAGCTTTGATATGTGGGCTGAACTTTACCTCTAACTTACAGTCCTCTGGAAGTGCTCTCATTCCATTTTCTATTGAGTACTGACTTGCCTGGCAGGTTTGGTGTGATTTCAGATAACCTTCTGCTGAAAACAACCACATTCATAATGATGACACTTTTTGCCTTGACATGACTGTACCTTTGGACTTGATTAAGGTGACTAAACATAGTCTTCTAGTGACCTTTGAAACACCTTAGGGTATCTGAGACATCTGCATAGCGTGGCAGATACGATGGGTCTACAGAAGACCCATTTACTCTTCTTAGCTGTTGGTGGGTGGGTGGGCTGCCCCTACTCTTGTGAGTGGGGCTAGATTTCTGTATGTAGATTACCTGAACTAAACTGCCCATGTCCTCAGTTTTTAGGGCCAGAGTGGACTAGCATGTCTTCAGGATGAGATTTAGCCCTTAGTTAAGGCAACTAAATATAGGAGTCCACATCTAAGATGTTATACCCCAGCAAGGGGTCTAAGGTCCAATTACAGCCAATGGAGAGATAGTAGGTCAATCAGTTGAGTCCAGAGTGAGGCAGTGCACCCAAAATAGACACCAGGTGATCATCTGGATTTATCTTTGGACTCCATTGACCAAGGGTTCAACTTATTCCCTTACACATAAGTGGCTTCTGACATTTCAAATTAATGAATTTCATAGAATCCCAGCCTGGTTTGGGTTGGAAGGGACCTTAAAGCTCCTCCAGCTCCAACCCCTGCCATGGGCAGGGACACCTTCCACTAGAGCAAGTCACTCCAAGCCCCATCCAGCCTAGCCTTGAACACTGCCAGGGCAGCCACAGCTTCTCTGGGCACCCTGTGCCTGTGAAAGAATTTGTGCCTAAGAGCTCATCCCAGTATTTGATTTAAAAAAATATTTTAACTTATTTTAAAATTTAAATTTAAATTTAAAAAGATGCTGTGATATTATTTTCTTACTCTTTTTTTCCTATTTTGAATTTAAATATTTTGGGGTAAGGGCTTTTCTTACGATGTGCATGCACAGATCTCATTAGCTTGCTATGGCCTCAATTGTTATGTTGTGCATTTAACAAATACTAATCTTTGCTGGGTGCATTCCAGCTACATAAAAGACTCAATTGTTGGTTCTTTCTGCCACTTCCCTTAGGAGACTATTGCATATTCTGTTTGCTCTCATTTGATGCATAATTCTGGCTGATTATTCTTGATGGTGTTGCGTGGCTAATTACCACTCTCATAACTTGTTTTCCAGCATCATAACATTTTTCCTATTTGTGTCTTTGCATCTGATAACAAGCCATTATCACCCTAAGAAATCACACTATCGTTAGAGTGTGATGTAGTGGGACAGTGAAGAAGTTTTTGCTAGCTGGTGGTAGCATTACATTTTCTTTTCTTACAAAGCATTTAGTCTCAAGCCCACTGTTGTTAACTAGCAACTTTCCTTTGGCTCCAGCTTTGCACTGGGGATAAATCCAAGACCATCCAAAGTATATAAGGATGTAAATGTGATGGAACTTATTTACAATCCTGGCTCTCGCCTCTTAAGCACAAGTTACAGGGAAAAAAGCAGAAGGCAGAAAAGGAAAATTTAAAGACTTTTCTTGAATGTCCGATAATGGGCTCCCTCGTCTTCATTCCCTACTTGGGAATTATCAACTGGGGGTTCTCCCTAAGTTCCCTGCAGCATCCTTCTGAAAACTGAGACAGTTACAAATAAAGGTGGAACTGAATCTCAAAGTAGCACCATCATACAGAGAACATGCGTTTTTTTCCAGACTGTTATTTTAAGCCTCAACACCTTGTATTTTATGTGCTTCTGCAGATAATAGGGTTTCATTCTGCAGATCCCACCAGAAAACAATGCTCGTGAGCATGTGGTGGGAGTAGCTGGAATGGGGTAAAGAAGTTTTCATGAAGAGGAATTTGCTCCAAGTGTATTTGCAGTGAATTTGAACTTATTTTTGCATCCAGCATGTATTGAACTGAGAAGTTGGACAAAATAATAACAAGACATTGAAAAAATGAATAGATTAACAAATGGCTTGTGGTACTAAGCTAATTGGTAGCAACGTTCTGCTGGTGCCAGCCATCTGAATGCACTGGTGCTCAACCTTACCCACTTTTGGGGGGAGATTAGTGAGACCTAGAGTCTAAAGTGAGTTTTTCTGGATCAGTAAATGAAAAATGTGCTTAGAAACTCACCCCAATCTCATTGTACTGAGTTTTTCCAGCTTGTGATGTTCGCCTCTTTCCAGAACTTGCTAGATGTTCATGTGTCTGGTATGACAAGGAATCAGTAATGTGTACCAAAACGTATCTTTGGGGCAATTCTATTTATTTACAAGGAAGAGGAACACCACTTTATTTCCTAGAAGGAATTTGGAACAAAAAATCTTTCAAGTGAATGTCAGTTGTCAGAGTTCTCTTGTTCCTACTTCTATCCAAGGCCATCTTTCAGAACACATCCCTTTTCTGTTTACTTTTCTGCTATTCTTGGAGGTTTCTCTTTGAATATAGACAACTAGAGAAGTAACTTCCTAGCCCCTTCATTTGCCATCTTTCACAAATGCTTAATGCTGCCCAGATCCCACTATGCAGTCAGCTGGTTTGGATTACTTTCTATCTCCTTGGATTGTTCCCCATGATAAGAGGGGTTGATGAGGCCACTGATTTAACTTGACCTTTGATCAATGATAACAGATTCATCTTCTGGCCCAATAGGGTGTAAATATGAAAATAAATGAGTTAATTTTCTGTGGAGTCTAAGCTATGTTCACTATTGCTCAAGCTCTTCCATCAGGACCCTACTTAGAGTCATTGAGGTAATGCTAGACCTTCTACACGGGTAAGAAGCATTCTCTGGAAGTTTGGAAGGAGTGATAGTAAGAGACTCTAGGCTGAGAGGGTATCCTTCATGTCTTTATATCAAGACAGATATGAGCCTCTTTTGTGTTGTCCTTAAAATAACCCTTCATCATGAAGATGTAGCTAATAATAATCATAAAAAATGGGGCTAACCTGGACAGAAATGTGCACTGTATCCTGTATATTTTGAAGGGACATTTATCTGCTTTATTGCAAGGTCACATGAAAGTTCAGAACATTTTCCTTATAAAGCAGAAAGCCTTGGTGAAAGCACTATGATGATCTTCACTTAAGTCTCAGCAGGGCCCAGTTGTGTAACTTATAAACACTTCAGCCCTTTCTTGGTCCAAAGTGTTCTGGCTGGATGTGGAGAGTTGCACAAATCCATTGCCACAATAAACACTTGATCATCTGGCTACAAACTCTTGGGAAGCTCTGGTCACTGAAGAATGATGTAATCGCCATGGATGCATCCCCTGGCTGTCATCATCTCTATGGTCCTTTTATTGCAGTCTCATCCTTTGCCGATGCCCACAGCTTGCCTCTCCAACTTTGTTCAGGTATTCCACAAAGAATTAGATTTTAATAAGACTCCTAATAAGCAAAAAAGTGTGATCCATAAATGGGATAGCCTTTATTTATTATTATTATTATTATTAAGCAATTGAAGAATTTAGCAGTTCTCAGAGCTGAGAACACTCTTTACACAGACTCCTTCGAGCCATGTTCTTTGACTCATTCTTGGCTTTCTTTCAGATGGAAATGAAGTCTTCCACTGTTGCCCCAAGAGCTGTTGAACCCTCTTAGAGCAGACATAGAGAGAGCTACAGGGCAGCAATGAAGATCCTGAGTGTGAACATAGAATGAACAGCTGACGGAGACCAAGCTGTGACAGTGTAAATTGGTGTCAGAAAAAGGGGTATCAGGAATGTCCAGGGATATCCCATTTGGGACCTTCTGATAAAGTCATAGATTCTTTTAACAGTGAGGCAGAGGGAGGTAGTGCAGTCTGTGTCCAAACAGTACTGTATAACTGAAAAGGAAAGTTTCATATCTTATCTGGGATTAGACTAAGGAATTTACATATCCTCAGGCTAAGGAGGGCACTCCCACCCTGTACCTTGCACTGCTCCTGGTGTTATAAATAGGCACTGGATTTTCATCTCACTGGCATCCAGGCATGGAGGGCTTTCAGCAGGAACACGAGGCACAAGAGGTAGATATTTTGCAGCAGAGGTTTCAATGTGCTGGTCCAGCTTGTTCTGAATGCAGTCTAAAATCCACAGGGCTTGACCCAGAGGGGTGGGAGTTAGGTTTGCACATGATCATAGAGATAGGAGAACGCCTGGTATGGAAGCGTTGAGCTGGATCCTGGAACCAGGCTGTCCCATGTGGTCCCCAGCCTTAGAATCATCTTAGAATGGTTTGGAATTGGAAGGGACCTTAAAGCTCCTCCAGCTCCAGCCCCTGCCACGGGCAGGGACCCCTTCCACTGGAGCAGCTTGCTCCAAGACCCTGTGTCCAACCTGGCCTTGAGCACTGCCAGGGATGGGGCAGCCACAGCTTCTCTGGGCACCCTGTGCCAGCGCCTCAGCACCCTCACAGGGAAGAGCTTCTGCCTAAGAGCTCATCTCAGTCTCCCCTCTGGCAGGTTAAAGCCATTCCCCTTGGCCTGTCCCTACATCCTTGTCCCAAGCCCCTCTCCAGGTTTCCTGCAGCCCCTTCAGGCACTGGAGCTGCTCTCAGATCTCCCCTTCAGGAGCCTTCTCTTCCCCAGGCTGACCCAGCCCAACTCTCTCAGCCTGGCTCCAGAGCAGAGCTGCTCCAGCCCTCGCAGCATCTCCATGGCCTCCTCTGGCCTCGCTCCAACAGCTCCATGTCCCTCTTGCGCTGTTGCCCCAGAGCTGGATCAGGACTGCAGGGGGGTCTTCCCAGAGCGCAGCAGAGGGGCAGAATCCCCTCCCTCAACCCGCTGCTGGGGCATAGAGCAGGGAGCTCAGTTTCAGAATCTTACCCCTTTTATTTCCTTTCTTGAGGGACAGTCAACATATAAAAAGTGAAAATGCTGCCAGGCTTTGCATAGCTTCTTCTTTGGGCTTTCCTTTCACTAAGCCTTTGAACTAGCTTGCTAGGACATAAGTTTGTGGGTAAAGAGGTGCTAATTGGCAGAGGTGGGCAGGCAGGGATGGATGCTTTTGCAGGATGCAAAAGGCAAAGAAAACGTTAGGGAATTGCAGCTTCAGAGGATGTAAAGGACGCTGATAGGAAGGCTGGTTGGTACTTCTGAAAAGCCATGGTTAGGGAATTAGTAATTACTGAAGGTTTTAACTGGGTCAGTGGGGGAAAGTAGGCCTGATAAGAAACCCCTCATACAGGAGTGTTTTGATGTTTGGATACATCTGTTTATTTTCATCAGGGGTATAGATAACATAACTTCAGGCTGTATTGTAAAGCAGGTTAAAACAGTTTAGTAAACATAGTTATTTATATGCATGAACATACTTGCATAGAAACATTCATATGGTAACCCATATATTAGCATACACTTCAATTCAGGAGATTTTTCAGTCATGATTACAGTCTTTCTCATTAGAGAGGTCTTTTATCACTGAAAGACAAATTTTCCAGACAAATCACTGTAATTATACCTATGAGATAAAATAGTGGGGTTTTGGCCAAAGCAGGTCCCTCGGCCTCTGTCTCACTCCTCCGAGGGAGTCCAGCCAACCTGCTGAGGCAGCCAGAAGGCTAAAAAGGAACTGGATGGGAAACTGAATTACTCATCTTCTGGTTTCTCAGTAGGAACCATATCAACAAGGGGTTCTGGTGAGTTTGGATGTCTCTATTCGCCTTCTGCCTTCCTCTGGATTTGTTGTTGGATAAAATCACATGTATGATTCCTACGCTATTTATTCCATTTTTCTTCTGTTTCCTGATGGAGGAAAACAGGGAAATTTCCAGTGCAGGTGAACTGTACCCATTCTTTCTTTCTTTTTAGCTCAATGGAGCCTAGATGAAGAACAGCACTAGGTTTTGTACGCCTGAACTAAGCAAGACCAGAAGCTGAAGTTCCCTGGACCACCAGTCATGGGGAGAGACATGGGTAAGTCCAAGGATATTCATAGCATCAAATACCTACAAAACCAGCAAGTAGTTGGTACATCCTGGATACGCCACTAATTAAAAGCAGAGGAGCTAGTACCTGCATCACTTGTTCACTCGAGACATTATCCCAATGTTTATCTCAGCCTGCAAGTGTGAACTCCAGCCTATGATCTTACCTACACCCCATGTCAGTGTGTTACCTTAACGAGGGGAGATTCCAGACACTGTAGAGACAGTGACTACCTGTACAGACATGGGCATTTCCCCTTGGTTTGTCTGCAGACTGAAGAATCTTTCTGACTGCACTTCCCACGATACACCCGGTCTTCTTGTTTTCCTCTGTTAGAGAACCAAGGATACATCCCTTGTGGGTTTGGAACATTTCTGTCTGAAATGTAGGTTGAGTTTGGAAGTGAAATCCCCAGCAAAATGAAGAGGGTTTTGAGGAAGAGGTCCATCTGCATTAACAGAACTTGTGGATACAGTCCTGCATGTGTCATTTCTAATTTAGGTGAAGGACTGGTGAGCTCCCACCTGCTTCCCAAGGCTGTGCACGGCTGGTTGTAAGCTTATCTGAAGTTCTGCGTGTTTATATCTTTACTTACTAATTGACTTCAGCACTGATAGTCTAATCTCTGCTTTTCCTTTTTTTCCCCTTTATACATTTCACTGACACCTTCTCCTGGAAATATTTTCCATCCAATTTTCTCCAGAAGAAGAAGAAGAATCAGCACAGAGCCCTTCATCTTTCAGGCACTCTTTAGGGTAAGAGTGATAGGCACTTGCTAGTAGACCCCAACCTGACAGTAGGTCATGAACTAGGGGGTCTTAAAAGAAGAACACGTAACATTTGCCCTCACCCTTGCACGTCAGCACTGCGTCCCCAGCATAAATGAGAAGGGAGCTGTATGTCATTGTGTACAGGTAGAAAGCCAAAAGTCACTCCAAACGTGGAAGCGCGCACGTGATGGGCTTGTAGGTTGGGAACGGGGCACGTAAGCACACGCTTACACCAACAGGTAGCACAGCTCTGGAACACGCTTGCTTTTACGGAGATGGGGACCGGTGGCCGCAGTGCCCTGCACTCCCTGACCCTCTGTGTTTCCCTGCTTGCAGCAGCAAGGTACATTACATGTGTTTGGGTGAGTTTTCTAGATCAATGCTCCGCAGTCCACGCTTCGCTGAAGGCATTGTAGGTCTGTTTGCATGTTGCCATAATGGATTCTTCCCAGGGTCTGGGTTTGGGTGTGGGAGAACTGCCCAGGGCTCACTTACCTGTGTGTGTTGTGGGTTATTGAGTACATTTCAAGGTGTACAGGGCTGGTATTTTTAATTCAGTTTGTTTTCCTTGTAGAGCAAACTTCATCTTTGGGCACCATTAGTCTCATGCTAGGATCAATAAGACACAGCAGGCTTTTTGGCAGAGCGTGAAGCCCAGCAACACCGTCAGTGCCAGGAAGTTTAAGGAACACACGTATTTCCCTGGACATGGCATTCAGGTACTGGGGGGAGGGAAAGAAGGACCGTGTTCCTTTCCCTTCCACATTGACAGAACATCCTGTTCCTCCTTTGCCATTTTACACAAAGCTAAGTTGAGGACTCAGATGTTTTGCCCAGCAGAGATGGGCTGGGGATCTCTTTTTCCTGAGCCTCATGCCCTGGACTCCAATAGTTAATGCAGTGTGGTGCTTTCAAAGGCTTCCTTTATTTCCTGCCTGACAGACCGAGGGGAGGAACTTGGTCTGCCAGTGAAGGAGAAAGATGTTTTCCTACAGTGCTCCAATCCAGCTCCATCCACACCCTCTGCTCAGAAGGACAACTATTCCCAAAAGCAGCACAAAATCACACCATCCACATGAAAGTAAGGAAAATGATGAAAATTGTTTTCCCATTTCTCTCCACCAGCAGAAGTCAGTGAAGGAACTGCTCTGTGCCCTCCAAGAGAGAGGCTTGGTGTCAGGAGGTATTTCCACTGCAGGGGTCATTTTTATCATCAGTGCAGAGTGCATTGGTCACCACAACATGTCCATTGCACAGTGCTGAGCTCAGGAGAACTCACCCCGATGACAGATGAAAGGGGGACTGAATTCTCCCTAGCTTTCCCCACCATGTCAAGAAGAAGGTTGGAGTAGATGGGTGTTGTGGTCAGTCCCCATGGTGTGTGAAGACAGTCAGAAGGATGTGTAGGGAGCATAACGTATCAGCATCTTCCATGGGACGGCAACTAGGAAAGGAAGGCTTCAGGGACTTCCCAAATTTGCAAGCTTGGCTGTAAATCCACTTCTCAAACTTCATGAATTCAGATGTGTGATAACGCCGGGGGGGCAGACACTACAAATTCCTGAGATCAGGGCTTTGGGAAGCAGCGGAGCAATGCAACCAGATGCTGCATGCCATGGACCCTTTGGCTGACTGCCTCAGACACCGCAGCAAGCAGCGTGCCCATCCCTGCCAGAGAGCGTAAGCCCTATGTGCTCGTGCTTTGTACACATGACCCAGGAGCAACGTTCCCACTGCCAGGCTATCCATCAGGAGCCCTTTTAGTTAAAAATAATAGAAAAATAAAACAATGGCCTTGTGTTTTCTTTGGATTTTCAATCTACGCAGTGCAGGCAGAAGCACAAGCCACGGCTGGCAGCAAGCGATGCCTGCTCACCCTCCTCTCCCTCCCCAGCAACAGCCTGAGTCATGGCTGTGGTCACAGACAGTGACACAATGCCATTGTCATCCAAAGAATGCAGTGTTTTCCTGCTCTGCAAAAATATTTTGTACAGTGCATTTTCCATGCTCTCCAGAGGCGACACTGTCCGGATTCCTGCTGTAAGTGCCCCCAGGAGCATTGCTGACTAATAGTCCCATTTCTCTCCTCATGTTCCCCTAAGGTGTCAGACTTATTCCTACTGCACAAAAAGCTCCGAGTCAAGGCTGGTGAGGTGGATTGCCTCATGCACTGAAGTGTGAGGGAAGTGTGAGTTTAATCTTTTAAGGTACAATTCAAGGAGGTCACACCACTGGAGCCTGGTGAAGGATCTGCCCTGGAGGAGCTGGCTTGGGCATCTACAGGCAATAAGAGGTAGAGAGTTTGTCCCCCTTGCTCCAGGGATGGCCATGGGGTGACTTGTCCTCTCTTGCCATTTCCTCCTGAAGTGATGAGTCCCACACAGCTCAGACAAGAACCATGCTGCAGGCACACCAACCCCTGCAAAAGCCTCCTTTAATTCCCAGCCTCTGTGTGCACCTCCGGGGACTGCAGCCTCGCAGCCCCTACAGACCTGTCCGCTCTACTTAGCTTGGAAATGAAATTGCAATTACTCGCTAATGCTGCAGTCCTGCCTTCCTCGTGTTGCAGAGCTGACAGCGAAGGGCAGGGTTAGCGTTTTCTGTTTCTGCCAGGTAGTTACCAGGGTGATTTAAAATCAATTTGCTTGGGAATATACAGGATAAATCCAAATGTGAATCTCTGGAAATGGAAAAGACGCCGTTCCACAAAAGGTCTTTGTTTTACGCGTTTTATGCTACAAGGCTGCTTGCTCACAGTGGTGAGCTCTTCAAGCCTTGAATTAACACTGAGGGCTGGAGCAGTGGTGGTGGGTGTATAACCCTACACACTCCATAGGTGAAAAGCACGTCCTCAACGCGATAGCACACAGGGCCTTGCTGGAGTAGGGTTGTGATGCGATGTAACATTGCTCCCAATGAAGTAGATGTAAATTGGTTCTGTCTGTAGATGTGTTTTGAGAGGAATTAATGTGAAAAATGAGGTGATTGATAGATTTTGCAGAAAGGTGTTGGCTGGATTTTGGGTTTCCTCAACCATGTTTAAACCAGCATAAAAGGAAGAGTCAACATTATTCATATCATAATAATCTACACAAGGTGTATTTCATCCCTGGATGGAACATTTGCATATATCATTGACAACGTGGCAGAGTAAACCCAGCTGGATCTGACCAGCCAGCCTGAGAAAAGCAACTGGTGGATGCAGCTAAACCTGAGCCTTCAGTGGACGGTGAAAACCCTGCACATTGCAAAAGCCAGTTGTGAAGTAACGGATGTTTTGGAGCAGATAGGTGATGCAGAAGACTTCCTTCCTCAGCTCTGAAGGCAAATAATTTGTATCCTGATTACAAATTATGAGGGTTTGTAGACTGCAAGGTCAGAAAGACCATTACAATTATGTCATCTGACCTGCCCAAATAGTGCAGTCTTGGAATGACCCTTGATGATTCCCATGCCAAGGCCCTTAAAGACTTAGACACACAGAGTTATCTCCCGCTGACTCAGTGGCCTGTGAGGTTATTCCAGTACATAACCTGCTTTTTCTGCTCAAAATACACAGCTCATTTCCAGTCTGTATTTTCCCTGCAAGACCTTTGCTGAGAAACAGCATGCCAGATCTATGGTCACCTGCTCTATGAAGGAAGCAACAGTGGGATTTTGCCACGTCGCCCTGTTTCCACATCACCTCCTCCAACCTCACTGCCAGAAAGCAGCCTATGGCAGGGGGTTTGGAACTTGAGGACCTTAAGGTCCTTTCCAACACTAACTATTATATGATTCCAGAATTCTAAGCTGGCCTGAGGAAAAGGGGATACTGCTAAGGAAACCTGGGAAGACTTGTGGAGCCGGGGCATCGTAGTCCCACCAGTACTGTGCAGGTGTCACAAGGGAAGGTCATTTATGAGCCAAAACCTGAAGCTTTGACCCCTGCGGGATGTAAACATGTTTGAAACTTGTATCCAAATTTCTTCACTGTTTAAATACTGAAACCCTCTGGAGGCTGCAGACCACAGAGATCTCTATCAGCGCAGAGTACACCAACCCCTAATATAACTGCGATGCATCCTGCGCTGTGATTGCGCCGGTCTGCCTTTGGCAGCCACATTTCCTGGTTAATACAAATAACACACACAGCTTCTGCAAAGATGAATAAAGCCACTCAGCACCCCAGGAGACAAGTATTTATCATTACTAATTAGGCTGTTTATCATTTATGTTGTGGTCAGACCCAGAGGCCCCTGGTCAGGAACGTGGGTCTCATTGCTCACAGCTCAAATGCAATCACTGCCCAAAGCCCCTGCGGTCCAAGATGAGCAGAGATGCCAGCTGCATGCAGAGACCAAAGAGGTGCCTTGCAGGGTAACAGCAGGACAAATTCTCATGGATTTACTCTTTTGGAAACTGAAGCACATAAATAGCGAGTCTGTAGCTAGATGTTAGTGCAGAATACAGCCCCAAACCCTGCCCCTCTGCTTCTCTGGCATCCAATGTGGGGGGCACCCTGTCTGAGGCTCTTTACTACTTTTACTAGAGGTCTGGAGACAGAGTTTCCATTCCCAGTTTAAGACATTGGAGGCTGTTCTCTGTCCCTGTAAAGCAGGAATCTAATGCAGCTTCCTGTCTCACAGGTGTGCGGCATGTCTTACCCCATATGGTGGGAGGTACAACTGAAAAGAAAGAGCTGGAGACCTCCCAGGCACTGTTATTACACTAATATATTGCATTCATGAAGCAGTCTGTCTCCCATCCCTTGAGGTGTTCAGCATACCTGGCTGAGAGTGGGGCTAAAGGGCTCTTCCAGACTCAGACAACAGACCCATGTCAGGGCCAGAAACACCCCAAAGGCAGCCCACGAAGGCGGCTTGTATCTATCACAGCTCAGGATGCAACATGGGCATGGGGCTTTGCTGCAGGAGATGCACAGGCAATGCAAGAGGTCCCCCAAGAGAGGATTTATAGCACATCCAGAGATCTCAAGCCATGACTCAGGTTTTGCCTTGACTTAGGAGGGTGCATGTTGCCCTGTTTTACCCAGGGAGGGCAGAGCACAATGTCAGCCCCTTCCTCACTAACGTTACCCACAGGCACTCTGCTAGGACAGGTCCCACGTGTGTGGCAGCTCAGGGTGCATTTGCAGGCTTGCATACAGCCTGGGGATGCTGTCAGTGATTTGCATGACCACGTTTATGCAACTTCTCAGCTCTGCCAGCGTTAGCCCTGCTGACTCGGGTGATATTTCAACATGTGGATAAGTCCTGGGTGGAGAGAAGAAAACAAAACCAGGGGCTCCCTGGGGCTGAGCTAGCAAAGAGTGGCACAGAGATAGCCATAGGACAAGGGCAAGTGAGTCAGGCTGCATGGCCAGCAGGGATAAGTAGGGATAAGCATGCACGAGGAGCTGCTCATCCCTCCCTCCTGCCTGGCTCCTTGCTTGCTGTGCTGCTTGCTGACAGCCCCCTTATATCATCCCCTGCCCTTTGTCACTGGGCTCCTCAGGTGAATCCATCCCAGGACACACCATTACATTGGCAAACATCCTGCTTTTCCCCATGTGCAAGCACTGCCTCAGACTCAGCCCGACAGGTCCTTCCCAAGCTGGTGCAACGAGGGGGGACATGGGCTGGCGAGCGGCACCTCTGGCACCTCTTCAATGCGCGACACAATGAGGATTAATCACAGCCTGTCAGAGAGGCTGCTGTATTTTTCCTCCATTCTTATTTGCGTGCTAGGGCTTGGAAAACAGGATGGCGATGTTTTCCTGCCACACATTCCCCGAGACTAAACAAAAGAGGTTGGATTTCCAGCCTGCCCCCATCCCCTTGCTCTCTGATAACTGCAGAGCTTTCAGGAATCACCTGGGGAGTGCAATAGTGGGGTGGGGATTTCAAAGATCTGCCCCTTGGGCTGGCTGCATAGGAGGGGTGGCCACTGATGTGAGCAGAAAGCCTCAGATGTTCTTGATGAGGGTGAAAGTTTTTCATCTTAATGTGAAGGAAAAATGCATTGCCCAAAGAAAGATGTGTGCACAGTCTGCCTGCCTTGCAACAGCCGTGCTGGTTTGCTCTCATTAAGATTTATTACTCCTAGTTTGTCAAGGTCTCATTAGTTTTAAGTCTCACTATGTGAGATGCTTTACAGTGTAGTACAAAAGAGGAGCCATGCTATTACAGTCTAAAGAGGGAGGAAGTGTTCATTTCTAATAACGTAATCTTCAGCATCGCCCAATCATGACTTAAGTGCTGAGTCCTTATGCCAACATCTAAAATGGGAGCTGAGCTCAAATGGGAATGGAACTCTGCCCTCAAGTTTTGAGAACCCAGGTCTTTACCTGTTGTAATGCTTATCCGTCATCCCAGTTTCAACAGGATGCACTGGGTTTCTACTTTATACCTGATGCTTCATGTGCTTAAATAGCTGCCTTCTCCAACCTCAGATGAGCTTCTCAGAGTAAGCAATAATTGGTGCTTATGCAGCTTGTGTGGAACTTTTGGAAGGTCTTAAAATGTTCCCTGACTTGGGAAAAGGAATGGTGGAAATACCAGTTCTGAACTGACCTAGGGAACTTAACCCCACATGTGGAGTTTCTGCAGGAGCAGGCTCTGTGCATAGATCTGGTGAGCCTTTTCCCATCATCAGGAGCCAGAGGCAGCTTCTGGGACAGCAGGGATCAGGGAAAAAGAGAAGCTGAAGAGAGAAACGCTGTTTGATGCCTTGGAGGGAAGCTCTGCGTAGCTGCAGAGGTTTTCACATGGACGATATCTCCATTTCAACTCATAGGAAAACATTTTCCACTGATAGATCATCCTTCTCACTTACTCCCATCAACTGGGAGCAGTTTTGTTGCCAGGCACTTTGATGTGGAGGACAAAGGCTCAAACCCCATCCCAGCAATAAATTCCAGATTTGTCTAATTCCAGGGAAGCAATCACAGTGCGGGGCTGATTCCTGTTTTTCAGCTATGCTTTCACTGGTCAGAAATGCTATCTCTAGAGCTGAGATGCCTTAAAGAATTCAGGGTGCTCATGCGAAGATTTCAGGCAGCTGATATATGAAAATTTCTTTCTTTTTAGTAAAACCTTCCTGTTAAACCCCTGTTTTCTGAAGTAGAATCATGATATATGTATTTGTAAACCCAAAACTGCTTTCCCCTCTGCAATGCTTAGGAAAATGTTGAGAAAGAGCATTTCAGGTCTGACTTTTGATGTCCTCCAAGGTGTGATGTGGGGACTGGGCTCACCCCTTCAGCAGCTCATGTCAAAACAGAGCCAGGATGAAAACAGGCTGGGCTGTGGGTTGTGGAAAGCCAGGCTAACCACAGGCAAGTGAATTCATTCTGCTCTGCACCATGGTTCAGCTTTTATCACTTCATTTTATCTCTGGGCTTGGCCCTGGATGTTCTATCCCTGGGATACTAAAATGCTGAATGCCCCCCCTCCAACATAATCTCACTGGATTCAGGCCTGAAACCTTATTCTAGTTTATAAGATAAGAGCTTATTAAACAGCGTGAAAGTAACCTTGAAAAAGAGGATTTCAAAATCTGTGGTGCAAGGTCCTGAGATCTGAACACCGAGAAATCTGGTTGGTTACTTCATGTTCTTTGATGATGCTTATCTCTGTTATCCCCAGTAATTGTCATATGGGAACCTCACTGCATCAGGGACCTGATGTTACCAGGAAAAATGGGCAGGGCTGAGAGGATATTGTTTGCATATATATTTCTTTTTTGCTGTGTGAATGACTCAAGCAAGGAATAAACTGCATTATCTATAAAAATATCTGCAAGATCTTGAGGCAGGGATGGTATCTCTGGCTTCGTGTCCAAAAAACGCCCCCCACAACATGCATCTTAGAACCCTGGCACACCGCAAACCACAGCTTTAGCCAGCAGCAAAGCCACAGAGCACCTGTGCTGCAACCGAGCAAGAGCATCCAGGAATGTTATAAGGGAGAAACCTCACCTGGAAATGGCAACAACAACAACAAATCCCAAACTTTCTCTCTCCTTCCGCTCCCCCCCCCCCCCAGCATTCCTCAACAAAACTCGTAACTTGGAGACTCCAAGTATGTTATAAATGAATAAAACCCTGCAATAGTGCCCGAGGAATGGCAGGAAAGCACGTGCTGTCATGATCGGAGCACTCGCATCGCATGCTCATTACGCAAGACCCAAGGAATTTGGCAGCCCTGCTCTAGAAATAGGGCAAATGATCACGTTTCCCCCACCAACTCCTTCCCCAGTTCTCCCTCCCTCAGTCTGCTGTGATTGAAAGGCTAGTTTCCAAACCAAGGCAAAAGTGAGGAGCAACCTTCACAAAGGTTTTATTGTACCTGAAGGAAATAGTTTTGCTTTTAAAGAAAAGCCTGCACCAAACGCCCAGTAGTATTTTGCTGCAGTGTTTAAGAAGTGCTTTCAAACCATGGTAGAAACTGGTATTAGGCTTGCTTGGCCCCACTTTGCCTCTAGGCAAAGACTTGGCCCAGAATAATTTAACATTCCTACCATTGTAATAACTCATCACTGCATAAACATGAGGGCATTTGCTCTATGTCACTCATATTGAGCTGGGAAGCAGTTTTCCTACTTGATGGAGGAAAAATGGAGACAGAAGCACCACCAGTGCACTCCAAGCTGGTGTTAAACAGATGTCAAGTCCTTCAGGCACCCTCCAGTCCACTTCCACACAGCAAGCCTCGACAGCTCTGTGCTTTTGCATTTCCAGGTCTGGACAAAGGGAAAATGAATGGCATTCAAACCCTGCCAATGCAGAGTGGTGATGGGAGTGGGACCAACACCTCCAGAGCTCTCTGGATGTAGGTGATCATCTGTTCACCAGCTTCCTCCTTTCTTTTTGGGGTGGCAGCAAGGTTTCTCTGACATCCAGCACTGACTGCATGTGGGGGAGCATCTTTCTCAAGCTCTGTGAACTGAAGAATCATCATTAGTCTAGACCTAACTATAACAGAAAGAATAATAATGCGCTCAGAGTTCTGCCTTACAGAGAAAGTCACTCTAACAGTAATATAGAATTAAAATTGCAACACATTTCTTACTTTCTGACCTTTCCATTGGAGTCTTGCACCCCCTTCCATTGCTCCTCTGGGTCTTAAAGTCCATAACCTCAGACAGTGAACAGACCCAGTCTCAGCCTATGAGACCCCATAGTCTTCAGCATCCAGAGGCCTTTTTCAGGAGGAATTTGATGTTCATGTTGCTGCTTTCTTCTTTTTCTCTCCAGGATCCACTGGGAGACATTTTTCTATCTTCACTGACATGCTAATAGCTAACATTCATGTATTTGCTATTAAGCTAACATGCAACATTTGGTTCCACCCAAACTCAATGTATATGGTATCCTACACATACATTAGATGCTACCTTCTTGTTTTCTTTCTTTTCCTTAAAACCAGTTATCTCTGGCTGCAGACCTGCATTTTTTTAACTGACCAATGATGAGTTTCTCATAGCTGTGGGGTCTCTTGTGTCAGCCTCTGCACTACCTCTTATCACCCCACGTCTCATCACCCCACCTGCATGCTGCATCCCATGGCCCCGTGTCTCAGGTCCCCTGCTGTCATGCCTAGCTTGTATTTCTCTACTTTAACTATTTGTCTGAGAGCCATAAACATCTCGTTATGCCTTAAATAAGCACTTCTTAATGCTGCCTATAAAAACCCCTTTGATTGCAGCACACAAAGACAGCAAAACTAAACCACTGCAGTCATAGACACGCGGTCAATCAGCTAAAGTGAGGTCACAGCAAAACCTGGTGAAAGAAAGGTCCAAAAGGATCAGGAAAAGTTCAGATAAAGCAATCCCAACCGCCCTGAGGTCCTGCAGGCTCAGTGCAATCCCTGGCAGTGTTCAAGGCCAGGCTGGATGGGGCTTGGAGCAAGTGGAAGGTGTCCCTGCCCAGGGCAGGGGGGATGGAACTGGATGAGCTTTAAGGTCCTTCCAACCCAAACCATTCTATGATAATTCTATGCTGTGTTACAGAGCTACCCTTTTACAGTGGGCAGCATCTCAGTGCAGGAGTATTGAGCAGAGGCAAACAGGTTACAAGAACACAGCATTTGTGCCTGCTGCTTTGTTTCTGCTGCTGGTGGTTCAGGATTTGGCTCTGCAGGTTCTTAATAGACTGAAAGCATCCCAGTGAGGGCTCACAGGGAAGAGCTACGCAGTGACCAATAGGCAGAAGGGTCTGTGTGGACACAGAATCATAGGATCAATAGTTAGGGTTGGAAAGGACCTTAAGCAGAGTCCACAATATATTTGCAATATGCAGGAGTGAGGGGTCCACCCTCTAGCACAGGAAGATCTGGAAAGCTTTTCTCCTAGGCAGACAGTGCAGGGTATGTGGAGAGCATGGAGACCCTTAGAATTATCGGTGGTTAAAGCAATGCTCTCTCCAACACAACCTCTTCTTCAGTAGGCTTCGGTTCAAGCTTCTCCATCATCTTTACATCATCTCTGAATGAAAGCCAAGGAAAGCAAACAAGGCCCATGCTGCTTTTTGCAGGAGTCAGCCATGTACCTGGCAGCTGGTGATAGCAAAGTTTGTATCTGTAAGGAGAAGTTTAACCTGCCCCCAGACTCCAAAAAGGCACCTTGACATGCTTGGCAACCACATGGGAAAATATCTGGTGTTTTTCAAGCTTGGGTTCAGCCTGGCCCCCAGGAATATTGAGCTCAAGACTTCGGGCATCCTCAGACAGGCCATGTAGGGCTGAGAAGTAATCAGGAGTCAAGTTTTGTCCAAAAGCATCTCTCAGCCACACTGTGTTGATGCCAATACTAGAAAAAAGCGTATTTAGATAAGCTATATCCCTAAATCTAGTTGCCTAATACATGTATTAACTCCACCGTATTCCCAAGTGATTTTCACCAAGCTACTATTTCTCTTCTGTCAGCCCATTGCTAACATCACATCTATAGGCAACTACCACACCTCCCTGCTCAGTGAGGAACTGTAAAAAGCAGAAGTACCATCTCCCAGACTGACAGAGAAGCTCATTTTTCATTCACATCGCTGCCATGTAAGATAGAGCCATGTTTTTCTGTGGATCTAGAGGGCTGATCATTAGCTTTTCCAGTGCAAAATGAAGGTCTCAGACCAATGCTGCAGACTCCCAGCTGTGTCCAGGGTTATACCTGCAGTGGCCAAGCTGTTTGCTGCAGCTCTGAGTTCACTGCACTTCATTTTCAGTCAATATTCAGCTGCATCCAGGAAAAATTGCTTTCGAGACACTGGGTCACTAAGTTCAGAGATGTTCTTGGCCACTGCACCCTGTCCCCTTGTACCTGCTTGGTACCGTAGTCACCATGTAAATCTCCTCTCTCCACCATCACCCAGCTACTTCTGCCCATCCGTTGTAAACTGGATGTCAATATTTAACACAACCTGGAATACTCCTGGCTTTTCTTGACAGATCTGCATCAAAAGGGCTGCATCAAAAGGAGTGTGACCAGCAGGTCGAAAGAGGTGATCCTGCCCCTTTGCTCTTGTGAGACCTCACCTGGAGCATTGTGTGCAGTTCTGGTGTCCTCAGCATAAAAAGGACGTGGAACTGTTGGAACAAGTCCAGAGGAGGCCATGAGGATGATCAGGGACTGGAGCACCTCCTGTATGGAGACAGGGTGAGGAAGTTGGGGCTGTTCAGCCTGGAGAAGAGAAGCTGAGTGGAGACCTCAGAGCAGCTTCCAGTGTCTGAAGGGCGTCTATAGGGATGCTGGGGAGGGACTCTTCATCAGGGACTGTAGTGACAGGACAAGGGGTAATGGGTTAAAACTTAAACAAGGGAAGTTTAGATTGGATATAAGGAGAAAATTCTTCCCTGTGAGGGTGGTGAGGCACTGGAATGGGTTGCCCAGGGAGGTTGTGAATGCTCCATCCCTGGCAGTGTTCAAGATCAGGTTGGACGAGGCCTTGGGTGAGATGGTTTAGTGTGAGGTGTCCCTGCCCATGGCAGGGGGGTTGGAACTGGATGATCTTAAGGTGCTTTCCAAACCAAACTGTTCTATGATTCTATGATTTCCCCCACCCTGTGCAGTGGGAGCGGAGCTGCTCTGCTGGGATGGAGCTGTGCAGTGCAGCAGCTTGGTTAAGGGCTGGTTTTACAGCCCCTTTCCTTGGAGATGATCCCGTTTCCCACTTAGAAATAACCACAGGGATTTACCCAGAACACCCACCTCAGAGATGGGGCCAAACACACCTCCAGCAGAGGAAGCAAGAGATGGCAGGGAGTGCCTAACGCTGTTACAAGGAAATGCACTGTCACGTTCATCTGGTCTCACAAACACTGCCCCTTATCGCAGCAAATCCTTTATACAGCATTGTAACTAAACACAGTGCCTTAAAACCCAGTAACAAACATGACCCTGCCCTGAAGAGCCAACAGCCCAGCCACCCACTTTATTAGTTCGTGCATTAATATAAAACCAGCTGGTGAGTGGATGCTGACAACAAGCATTTCTCAGACTTGCAGGTAGGGCCTGGTCAGCACTGGCTGAGGATGCAAGAAAAGGGCATGCTGGTGCTTGGCTGTGAGGGGTAAAAGTCCCTCATGCACCAACCATCAGCCGAGGGGAGGCTCCAGGTCTTTGCCATCCAAGGACCCTCCACTGTCTGTAGCGGGATGAGCTTCAAGGTCCCTTCCAACCCAACCCATTCTGTGTATACACAGGTGGAGAAACTGAGGCACAGAGAAACAGCCACAACTGTCATAACACCTACACAGAGCAACAATCTATAGTGCAGATCCCAAAAATCCTCTGTGCCACTTGCAACCTTGCTTCCTGGTGAGGAGGAAGGCTGAACTTGTGCAGCCCGAGCTCTTTGCGCTTCTTCCCCAGACAGCAAGCTGAGAGGGAGCAAAACCTTGCAGCGTTCATCAGAACTGCCCGTTTACATACATGGGAGAGGTTGTGATTGCTATCTGGGCACGCTCATCAGGGGAAGGCATCTCAAGACAGATACCACGGGAGACTTCCTGGTAAATTGCAGCATCGCAGAGGAGTCTGCAGCTACTTGTACCCAGCCATCATCGGAGCAAAGAACGCTCCGGTTCCTGGCTGGGACCTGAGCTGATAATTGCTCACAAAAATTAAGGTTGGGTAATTCCTCCTGAAATTAATTGCCTTGCTCAGGTGCCTCAGGGCAGTTACCACAAAAAGGTTAGAAACTGAAGAACCATTTCCCTCGTCAGGATGAACACCAGGAAACAGGTCACAAAAGTCCACCTTTGTCACAGAGAGCTTGTAGCTTCCTGGGTTTCTCTTCCTTGGAAAAATGTGGGGCTTTTCAGGTGTTCCTGAAGCAGCTGTGAGGGTCCTGAGGCTTTGCAAGCGTTCATGGACGCTCCTATGCTCTGCCTCATCTGACACTGACAGGTCAGTTCTCTTCAGGAGCTTGCTCTCCTCATTTTAACACTTTTTGTTAAGCAGCCACTAAATTAAATTAAAAGAGGGTCAGAATATTCATAGTAATCTTCAGTCTTCAACGAATTTCAAGGCTTGCATTCAGTTACCTCCCCTCTCTCAGGCTGTGCAGCTGACTCTGAGTAAAATCCTTTATTTCCCCCATCCCTGGCAGTGTTCAAGGCCAGGTTGGACACAGGGGTTTGGAGCAAGCTGCTCTAGTGGAAGGGGTCCCTGCCCATAGCAGGGTGTTGGAACTGGGTGAGCTTTAAGGTCCTTTACAACCCAAACCACTCTATGATTCTCTCTCTTCCTTCATGCACACAGAGTGGAGGATGCATCTGAAAGCAGTCAGCTCCTGGGCTCCAAGGGAAAGCCCACGCAGCTGATTGATAGAACAGTGCCCAAAGTTGGTTTGACTTGTATTCGGATATATCCTATAAGGTAGGGGAGAGATGGGGAGGAATCTCAAGGGCTGCATGCTTCAAAGAAAGCAGAGGCACATGAAGAACATCAGGGGAACCTGTCACCTGCCTGTCTGTGTACACGTGTGTGAAAGCCTCCTCTTCCTCAGTGCTTTTGCATTAAGAGTATCTTTTGTATTTCAGGAAAAATTAGGTATTCATAAACCTAAGAAAATAACATTTGTGGTCAGATGCTGAGCTCACTAAGAACAGGCGCCAGCTCTAATTGCTGTGATTCATTGCAGGTACCTGGTCCTCTCTTCAGCAAACTTCGGTTCCCTCTGGTCCTCCAGCATCCTGACTTACAGATGCACTTCAGAGAGAGCAGGAAACCGAAGATCATCAAATAACCCCAGTGGGGGGATGGACGCCAGCTCTTCTCCTGGGTTGCCCTTGTTTTTCTTGCTCCTGTTTTTGGCTTAACCCAGGGTTAATCACCAATGGTTCCGAATTCCACCCATGAAGAGGGGAAAGGGAAATGAGCAGGAGGGCTTTGATTCAGCACCAGGGCACTGCATGCTGCCTTGAACCCCTTGCTGCTTCATTAGTTGCTTTTCCACGTTGGGAGACGGAGGCTGCATGAGAGACATGAGAGCTGCCAAGGCCAAGAACTAGTGCCCTTATTCAGAGCACACAAATGTATTTTGCATTGTTCTCATTTCCCCTCATATGAATAATAAAATATGTTTGAGAGCATGATGACTAAAACAATTTTCTGCCACAGCTAAACCTCCATCATTTGGCCCACTTTAAGAAAAAGGAATCCTGCTAAAAACATGCTGGATGGTGATATGCAAACAGCTTCATTGTGCTATTCCTTCGCCCAGGATGATGCTCATTAATCCATACATCCTACTGAGCAGTCCCAAACCATGCAGGAGCATGTTGCCATTCTACAACCATGATGTTCCCATCAAACTTGGCTCTCTAGGCTGAAACCAGTGGAACTGTACATTCAGATACTCCAACTAATCCAGTGAGACCATGCTGTCTAATTGGTTTTCTCAGGTTTAAATATCAGTTTCTGCATATTGAGGAACCTTTTTACCTATTACAGAAAATGGAGCACATCTTGCCAGGACTCTTGACAGCAAGAGAGAAGATGCTGCACCTTCTGAATAAGCCAGAGGATTCAGGGAAGAAATCTTCAGTGTGTCAGTGAGGTGGCATATCTCCCTCTTCAGGTTCCTGTTCTTATCTCTGAAAAGGCACAGGCCTTCAGACAAACATCATTCACAGTGAGCAGTAATGTCTTCAGGAAGGAGAGAAGCATCATTTTTAATAAAAAGCATTAACTGAGTTAAGTTGCTCTGGGACTTTGGAAGCCTGCCCTGGAGAAGGCTTGCAGGACAAAGTGCAGGGCAAAAATGGGAGATAAATGCATTTTATCACTATGGAATCATGTAATAGATAGAAGCATTGCTACCTTTGCCTCCATTGCACCCTGCCCTTCTGTTTCTTTCTATAGGATTTACACCTTTCCACAGCTTTAACAACTCCCCAAAGTGGCCAATTTTGCAAAACAGCTCAAATTCTCTCTATTTCCTTATCTTTCTACAGGATTTGTTTCGAACCTGCAGATGGGTATCCCAGGTAGTAGTCCATTGATCTAGACAGTAAGGCTGCAGGTTTCATTGTGAAGGAGCTGTGCAGTACACCATGAGGCCTGAGCATCTCCTCTTTCTCTTGCTCTTGTGCTTTGGAGAAAAGCTTATTTCTGACACCATGTGGGTAACCTTGGGCTGGGATAACCCCTGGGAGCTGTGACAGCTCAGGGAATCACCCTGTAGGAGGTACAACACCTCACTGTGGTAATCGCATTTGTGCAAGAGCCATCCCAACCTCAGAGAATGGAAAGATGTTGGAAGCCAACAGTGAAATCCTGTTTCATGTCTTGCGACATGTCCTTTTGTTATAGATGAGTATTAAACCTGGAATGTCTCAAGATGACACCCAGCAAAGATGAGAGTGGGTGGAAAAAGAGATGGGGGGAATTCCCAGCCTGAACGCTGGTGTCCAGATGCTCCCAAGCCATTAGAGGAGATGGTGCCTGCAGAGAGTTACACTGGGGCCAGATGATCTCTGAGGAAGTGAGCTCAGTCTCACTCCTCTCCTTTCACCCCAAACCAGCAGCTTGAAAGAGGGAAGCTGCACAAGGCCATCTGAGCTGGTGCTTCATGCCAGGAAGACGGTGCACACAAGAGTTCTGACCCGGGTGAAGCCTTGCTAGTCTCATGCAAGCTGCAGTTACCCGAGGGAGGCTCTACCATCATACAGAGAGCTGCATAGAGCAGCCCCATGGACGTGAATGGGAGTGGTTCTGCTGCTGGAAGGAGCTGTGTGTCAGCTCCCATAAGCTAGCCAGGACTACATGGGAGACCACCAAGGGAAGCTGTGGTGCTGCAGGGTGAGAAGCTGCGTTCTGGCATGTCAGTCTGTGAGTCAGAGCTAAGTCGATGTATTTTGGATCTGGAAAGAGGCTGTGACGGGTTACAGTCTCTGAAGACCCCTGGCAATATTTCTGATATGAAGGTACCCAATTAATGTTATCCTGAATTCCAGCAGAGGTTACTATATCTGTCTGACAATTCTGCCCCAAGGCTCCACTGGGAGCCAAGGCCAGGCTGCACTTTTGAAATGACAGCATGAAATAGTAGAGCAGGAAAAGGTGTTCTGCCTTTTGATATCAGTGGGGGATCTGGCTCCAAACTTATTTGTCTTTTCCTGAACTATGTAGACTATCTGTGCCCTGCTCAGTAGCTACCATATTGTGGCCCAGAAGCCCCTATCAATCCAGAGTGAGATAAATCAGTGATTTACGCATTAAAAACCTTGAAATATATTGTAGAAGCATTTTATTGTCATTATTGTCTATTTGTTGGAATGATTGGGTTTCCCTCAACGTCTTTGCTGGGTGTCATGTTGTTCACTGTGGTTGTTCAGGGCAATGTCCTGTTACTGAGGTTGAAACTGCATCTTCTGAGTTAGCTACCCATGTAGCTTGGTTGGGGTTTGCAGCCAGGACTACTCCTGCTCTGGTTGTATGCAGCCTTGCTAATACACCTACATGACCTCCTGCAGCCACAGTGCCACCAGGTCTCACTCACAGCTTTCAGTGTCAGCCAGCTTGGATTAGCAAGGACTTGATGTCTAAGGGGGCTGAAGACTTTGACAAAGACACTGTGCAAGACATAGGTTACTGGAAGAAGTGGAAGGTTTCTCCTGTGAGTAGAGACTGGGCTCTTTTTTCCTTTCCTGGAAGCTCTGTTTCTCATGGCAGTTTGGAAAAGCAGCAAATTAACTGTAATCATGTTGCGTGCCAAAGGGGAGTGAACTGCACTCAGGAGAGAAACAGCTTAATTAGGGTGCCCTTGGCAGAGGCAGGACTCAGTTCTGGGTATATTCTGAAAAGTAATTATGATTAACAGTTGACTTTCAAGGGTGGGAGGATTGGAGGGTCAGTCTAGGACTCGAGCTCACTGCACACAAGAGTGTAAAGAGACTTTATGTAGGATAAGGGAAAAGTCCTCAGAGGCAGATGCTTTTAATGTCTGGGAACCAGGCATATGGGGAAGGCGACAGTGAATTCCTCTTCAGCTTCCAACATGGGAAGTGAAAATGCAAAGCATCCTTCAGGAAAAGGTTATGCTTCTTCCCAGGCTCTGCTGTGTGCCAGCCAGCAAAGGGCACCCTGACCTGGCCTGCAGATGAGGCATAACCCCTGATCCCCCAGTGTTGCAGTAGGTGTGAGGTTATGGAGTCTTGACAACCCTCCAATGGGCTGTTCTCTAAACCCCTGAGGAGCAGCACATGCCTTCCCTGCAACTTGCTCTCCTATTACTTGTTCAAAGTTCTGGAATGTGGGAAGCATATTTGAAGCCTCTGAAGTTATTTGAAGCAAATAACTTAGACAAAATAAACGTAAGAAAAGGCTAACAGGAAACTGTTAATAGAATTGAGCCTGGAATCTGGGGGGGGGGGAAACCCTGGATGTGATGACATGGGAAAAGTATGGTCATGATAACATTGTCCAGGGCCTCAGCTGTGGTTGTGCAGGATCCTACCAACATTCTCTTGGATGTTCCTCCAATTTACTTCGACAACCTGAAAGTCCTGCCCCAGGAACAGGTTAACTCTTCATCCAGCTCTGCAAGTCTTAGGTCTTTGGTCCACCCCGGGTGAAGGATGAGAGCAAAAGACTGTTAATCCAGCAGGGCAGGGCGGTGAGTGACAGTTTGGAAATTGCAGATCTGTGCTGAGCAGATGGGTTGTGAGGAGCCTCAGATGAATTTGCCTTCATTTCTCTTCCTACATTAGACAGTTATGACTCAGACTGACCATATTCTACTTCACCTTCATCATAAACAGCTCAAAGGACAAGAGTGGAGATGTTTCACTGCTGTGCAATTCAAGGGTGAAAGCAGAATCACTCTTGTGCACTGAACGTCAGACTTTTGCATATCATGCACAATGGAGAAGCTGTCAATCAGAAACCTCTTTCAGTGTGGACCTTTTGTTGCCAGAGTTTGTTCTGTGTTCAGGGCTTTCCAGCGTTTACCACACAAGCCTTGAATGGACTTGGTGGTTGCTAGTGTGGACGTTAAGGGTGGGAAAACTACACCACACTCAAGACATCATTTGGAGTATGTCAGCATGGTTGCCTGGAGAACAGTATTTGGATTTGTCCATCACACTGCCATAAAAATATGGTGAGGGAGAAATAAACAGATAGAGGTGAAGGAAGGTTAATGATACTGATAGTATGGGAGTGGGAGTAACTACAGGTTACTCAGAGCATTAGAGAAAATAAAGTTTTGTTATGAAATGTAATGAGAAATTAAATATTATAATTAAAGCTTCTATTGCACTGGAGATGGATTACTGTGTTGAACTCTGCCATTAAGATCGCATAGGCTCTAAGGAGATGGGCACCAGCAGACCATGCAGAGAGGCATAGCTGTGTACTGTCAGTGGTGTGGAGAGTGCTCAGTGGTAACAGTGGGATTGCTGTCAGACACCTAATGAAACCTGTCCAACAGCACGAAGAGGTGGAAGAGATGGATGTAAGATGTTTAGTGCAAGATGACATAGTGGAGAGCAGCAGCTGGGAGGCAGAATATCCGGTCCCACACACGAGATGAATGCTTTCAGCAGTAGTTCAATGAATCACTGACCGTGGCACATTTCAAAGGGCTATGAAATACCTGCAGGCAGAAAAGCTGAGATAATGGTGAAGGTGACTGCCTGAGCAAATGTCACCTTCTGCTCTGGGGAAGAGCTCATCAGAGCAGGATTAGGACAGAAAGATCCTTTCCGATGGCATCACTGCCCATTAAGTTTGTGGCCTCTTGCCGTGGCCTTGGCCAGAGCAAGAACTAAGATGCTGGACCAGACAGACTAATGAGCAATTGTTAGCTCAAAAATGAAGTCTAAAGTATGGCACCTGAAGCGAAACAGGCAGTTTGCCTGTGAGACAGACATACACAGACAGTGCTTTAATGAGCAGATGTTAGAAATCCATGAGAGGTACCTCGTGAGGATGCCCTGTCAGCTCGCAAGGCTCGGGAAGTTTAAATGGAGCTATAAAATGAGTTCAGGCTTGATAGACACCGCTGCCAGGCAGACTCATGTGGAAGGGGAGAACAAGAAGGAGACCTCCTGCTTTCTTGTTCCAACCTGTGGGGACCTAAATATAGAGAGCTCTGACAAGCCTGCCGCCACTCCCCGCGCTGTCAGCTGCACTTGGCAATCCCCACCTCACCCTCCCGGCGCTCAAGGAGGGCAACTTGCAGGGAAAGTGCTGGGAATTGCCCGTGTTCACTCTTTAGCATGTGGAGCTCCACATCCTGCACCTATCTCTGGTCCTCAGCACCATTTCCCAGCAGCAGGATTACTGTGATGCTGCCGTGGGTGGCCGGGATACCCCTGAAACAGGGGTAGTAGCTGTTAGAAGGGAACAGTGGGGAAGTACATTCAATTCAACCTCGTCTAGTGGAAGATGTTCCTGCCTGGGGCAGGGGGTTGGAACTGGATGAGCTTTAAGGTCCCTTCTAACCCAAACCAGGCTGGGATTCTATGACTTCAGGAACAGATTTTAAAGGTGAAGTGCAAGGAATAGAAAGTTCTTCAGTAAAACCCCAAGGCAAACCATTTCTTGCTCTGACTGATTCTTCAAATGAATCTGATGCTACTGCATGGCCAAAAATCAGCCAGTCCACAAGATACAGGGGAAGCTGAGTGACCTGCTAGTCCCATGAAAGCAGCAGCTCTGTTTGAACCCTGCTTGCACTTACAACAGAAGAAACTAGCAATTGACTGGAGAGGTTGAATGTATCTGTTAATGTCAGCATAGCACTGTCTAGGGCTTTTCCTACAGTGGTCAAAATGCTTTTATTGTCTATATATCAATCTGTTCCATGATTCTAGAACCAAATAAACCCATGATGTCTGCAGGTATCAGGTTGTTTGCAAGACCGTGTGATGTCTACAGTCCATGAACGCACATATATTTAGCCCATCTGGAAACCTGTAGCAGGTTTCACAGCTAACGCTGTGGGTGTCAAGAGGGTCACGAACCAACTTGGTCAGTGATAATGCATTTTAAATGCTGAGATCCCCTGAGAAGCATGGAGTATTTCTTGGCTTGGTGGCATGACAAACGGTGGTCACAGCTGCTTCTCCTACTGCTCTTCATATTCACTATGTGAAGAGTGAGCCTCATCCTGGTGTTGTTCTTAGGGTGAAGAGGCAAGGCAAAGAAGCTGTTTGCTCGAGATGATGAGTCTGAAAGTTTACTTGATGCATTTGCTATTCTAGCTTCTCTGTCTGGATGCTGGCCATTTGTACTAAGAGAGTTCTTGTTTCTTATGTGTCACTTCAACGTGAGCTAGATACCTTCTTTGCAGAGGAGATCTGACTATTTTGCTCCTGGCGTATTGTTCAGGTGTAAGATGAATGGAGAAGGAGCAGCCCTGCAAAGCTGAAGCGTCTCTCCACTGAATTTAGATGTCTATAGAAACCTGTCTTCCTCAGTCTTTGCACTTAGAGAATAGGAATTGGCTCTTCCAAGCCTTGATCCTGTTTTAGGTGTCTGCTGCAGGGTGTCTCATGCTCTCAGTGTCCCTGCTTCTTAGTACAGGAGATGCAACTCAATTCAATCTCATGCTTTAGCACACATATTCTCCAGTCTTCACGACATTATTGAACAATTCCATTTGGAAATACCCAGATGATATAGGTGACTCGTCCCAGCCATCCTTGAGAAGATTATTCTGGTCTCATTTCAGTGCTCCCCGATACACCAGAGGAATGCAGAGTAGGGCCTGTCTGACATGAACATCCCCTAGGTAAGGATGATCTGATGTTTCTGATCATATCTCTTAAGCTCATTATCCTTGGGGAGCACAATTGCATGCTGCAAAAGCAGCTGTGCTCAGAGCTTCCTTTCTGTGCAGTCAGTGGATGTTTCTGTCAAATTATCAAATTAACCCCTACTTCTTTTGCAGCTAGAGCTGCTCCATAGCTCTTGAACTCTGCCCCTGGCAAAGGCTTTCAGTTATTCAACTCAAACCCAATCTCTATCAGCTGGTTCTTTCAATAACTCTGCCTTCTGGCCAGTTGCATTATTTGCTCTTATCTGAAACTCACATTTTGTCTGAAATTGAATCAAACTTCTGCTCTGCTTTAGTTCTGCCTGAATATCTACAACTCTGCACAGTCCTGGAGACTCCTCTGAAAGCTGCTTCCCTGCAAGGACATTGCAGAACAGAGATCTGCTTTTGCCATCCTTGTGAGCCACCACAAGGACTGATTCTCTTCAGCCACAAACTAGAAACACCAACAGAGATATCCAAATCATTGCTCAGGGTGGACACAGATGGCTTGAAGCTCTGGTCAACCACTTCAGCTGGCCCACAGGAAGGCATCAAATCCGGACCTAATCCCCCTTCATTACCACAACTGCAGGTCCATGGCTGAACTGAGTCTAACCTGTCTGAACTTCACATATTTCCTAGGGACTTTGGGGTAAAATTCACCTTCTTCCAGTCACCTACATACCTCAACTTTACCTTTAGAAGTGATATGAATGCTTAGGAGCCCAGGACTATCGGAACAAGTAGGACTTACCCCATTCCAGTCTCTGAACAAGTTATGACATGCCAGGGGATGACAGTACCTGTCTGTGGATACGCTCCTAGTCCATGGCAAATGCAAGGAATGCAGCTTCTTTCATGGTGGGTTAAGCTAAGTCACATTGCCTCGGATTTGCTGTGGGCTAAGAACATACATGAACACTTTTCACAGCCCAGTGCATGCACTGCATCTTGTTAAGCCATAGTAACTTGATCTCACTTGCACAATCCCCAGGCACCATAAAATCACTCTTTTCATGCAGTGCAAGTGCTGGCTGCCTGCTGTGAGCTGTATGGTCCTGTGCGTTAGCCACAGATAAATCACTTCGTCTCATGCTCAATGAGGAAGGAAAAGGAATGAAATGTGTTTTGTATAGTGAACCAGGCTTTGGAAAGTAACAAATGGAGTCCCAGCAAGAGATGAATGGGGAAGAGTAAAGTCATTTCTGCATGTGTACAGAAATTGATTATATTAGGATTCCTGCTGAAGACAAGGTCTGCTGTGTCTGGAGGAGGAAGGCGATTGAGAACAGCAGCACTCTTACTCCAGAGGATGCACTCTTCAATCCCTGAATTTTCCACCGTGTGCACACAGGAGTCCCCAGAGCAGAGCTGCTCCAGCCCTCACAGCATCTCCATGGCCTCCTCTGGACTTGCTCCAACAGCTCCATGTCTTTCTTCTGTTAGGATGATTCCCAAGAGTGAATTGCCACTGACAAAACTGAAGGAAAGATATGAAAATAGCTACCTCCTATTGCACTCCTATGAGTGGCCTATGAGTGGCCAACATGAGTTGCCTCTCAGAAGAAGCATAGGTCCCCCTTTTTCCAGTTATGTATGAAGTGTCTGAAGCTGAAAGCTTCTCTCAGCACCCTTTTCTGCTCAGGTACAGGCAGAGATGATGTCCCAGATGACAGGGTATACAGAAGCAAGTCTCAGCAGGCAGCATCATGGTGTTTCCCATCCCAAAGTTTCTCAGGCAAGTTTACTCATTGGCTCATGCTCATTTGAGACTTTTCTTTCCCCTGGAAGGAAATTCATGTAAATAAACCAGTGCAAAACCTTCGTGAAAAGGAAGATTAGATTTATTTTAAGCAGAAAATGATTTCATTTCATTCTCTCCCATTCCCAGCACCAAGACACCTATACAGGAGGTCTTGTTAGGGTTGTCTGCATGTGGCATAAAGGACAAGGGCTACTGGCTTTCGAGCCTTTAGTATCTGCTCTTTCTAGATTGATGACAACAAACTGGCTTTTGGTCACATCTTTTATGCTATTTACGAGCCAACAGTTCTTACTCGGTGATCTTTGTCTCCAAATCTTGTGCACTTCACCCTCCTTAAATCTGAGGCAGCCTTGCTGCCCTTTGGTTGCAGTTCCTATTTTCAGGTATGACCATGGCTAATGAGTGTCTTCTGTTGAAATGACAAGCAGGGGAATGTCACACGTAAAACACTGCACCTTGTTGCCATCTTCCAGTTATTGACTATCCTTCCATCCTTCACCTGGTGACTCAGCTGTGCTGTGGTCCTTATGCAAATGACACATTCCTAAGTGTTTACCAGTGTGATTGCTCTTCATGGTGCCCTTGTTTATCAATAAATTCCATTCTTCTAACCCTTGATCCAATGTTTCTTCTGGTGCTTCATCACAGACGTTTTGATTTATGTTCAGAACATTCGATTTCAGAACATTTCATCGCGTTCAGGGCAGCGGGAACTCTTCTGCTGCAAATCCTGACACAAACCTGCAAACCTGTGAGACTTCTGATACAAATGCAAAATGACAAACCCTCCTCTGCAGCTTCCTCCCAGCAGCAGGTGAATGATTTATTGGTCTTCCTGAAACCCAAAGCTTGCTTTGTCATCAAGACTGCAAGAGAGGAAGGTCAGAGAGCCTCAGAGCTTCTATTGCGAGCTGCTTTGCCCATTGTACAGTCACAGAAAATGTGGGTGGTGCAGTATCACCTTCCCCTAAAAGCAACCTGACCAACCTCTCCTCAAATAGGACTAAGACTGGAAGGGGGAGGGAAGTTCTCAGTCTGACATGCCTGTCTGCAAAGGGACAACTCAGGCTTGTAAGCATTGAGATGCACTGGCAAAGCTGAAAAGTGAGCATCTGTAGGGTACTAGCACGTCCTTCTAGATTATCAGGACCATTGCTGTGACTATCACTAAATATATACCTTAGTATCAATAGATAACGTGTGGCTTGGCTGCTTCTTGCATCAGAGTGCCCTACTTTGGTTGTGTGTGCAGGCTTGGCACATGGGTGCCTGCTGGAATGGGAATGTGTTTGACTTCATCCTTATCTGTCTATCAGACCACTGTAGTTTTGCACAGGCATTAACAAGGGTGCTGTTGGAGGGCCTCACCTTAAGATAACAAGGCATTAAAAGGGCTGAACAGGGATGGAGAGCAAATACTGTGCAGGGTGAACATTTTGCAGAGCACCGGAGCTGGGAGCAATGGTCCTTCTGTGGGCAAACTTTGCCCTGGTGAATCTGAACTTGCCAAGCAGAGCTCAGGACTAGCCCTGGGTTGCGTGTGTCATTTACCCTCAGATGTGGACTTGGTGCAGGCAGGAACTTTGGGTGTGAGCTCAGCAGGTTTCTTCTTGAGGCTGCCAGCTGAGTGATCACCACTTCATGGAGCCCAAATGCAAAGTCAGGTGTGCCAGGTACTCCTCAGGAGAGGCATTGCTGCGTAGAGAGCCCTGTTCATGACTGCTGCACACCTCAGAGCTCCTTCTGTACAAGTGCCAAGCGCCAGTGAGTTGTCTGTCTTGATGGGTGCTGAAGTGTCTGACTGTCTCCCTGTCTTCAAGGTACCATGGAGCCAAGCTGGTTTTGGAGCCTGTCTGTAGGTTCAGGTGCTGGTTTCTCCAGGCATTCATGGGAAACACAAATAAAGGTGCATTACTGAGTGCATCATTTCTGAAGTTACTCTAAGGAGATAGGGCATAAAGGGAAATAATAATAGGGCATAAAGGGAAAAGAAGTCTGAAGCTGAATATCTTAATCAAAATATACCTCTGAAAGGCTTGCCTGAGCCCACAGTACTGCAGGGTGGCAAGATTTGGGGAAGTGAAGAAGGAAGATGTTAAGAAGCAGGTATTGCCTCTGAAGATGGAGATAGAGATAAGCTGCCCAGTGTGACTGTTCTGACTAATACTTGTCCATAGCTTTTCAATAAGAGCAGGAAATACCCATCTGTGAGAGTTCCCCAGGGTCTTGGCAGCCTAGAAGTATGTGGTGGAGACTTGGGCCACTCTTGCAGCCAAGCTGAGATACAAGAGTTATTAAGGAAATTCCTTCATTTCATATGTAAATGTAATGATGTGTTTTATTGTTTTACATTTCTGTAGCTTTGTTCCATTATTGCAAATCGATGCTTTCAGACAAACACATTCTTCAGCCTCCAAATCTCTGCTGGTGATTGATAAAGCTGACACAGCCTCGCTTTCTGGTAAGCAAGCACTGCACTTGTGAGGGTGCTGTGGTTCTTACACCTCACGCTAAAGGCCTCCTGTAATCACCAGGCTCTCAGCAACTTTCATATGGAAAACTGAAGAGCAACAGGGATACCTCCCATGTTTCTTGGACCATCTTGGAACTGTGTGGTGGATGGAGTGATTGGTACCACTATAAGCTCCTTGTCAGAGGCCATGAGAGCAGTCTTGGACCCTGGTATTCCTGCAGCAGCTTCTGCCATTCATCCTGGCCTGTGAGGGGTACAAAAAGATGCTGTTGACTTTGAAGTCACAGCTTTATCATCTAAGAGTGAAAAGCCTTGACTTGGAGATTATTTCTTCTCCCAGCCATTATGAGTTGACTGTATTTTTTTCAGCGTTTATCCTTAATTTCAAGAGAACTGGGTGTAAGTGCACATCTGGATGTAAGCTCTGGGCATCTGGAAGTCACTGCATGTTCCCACACTCACCAAGATGGTGCCATCTCTTCTCCAGCTCAGGACTAGCTGCAGTTCAAATTAGCAATCAAAATACATCACATCAATAGAAACGTGAGAGAACAGTTCTGCAGATTTGATGCACCATCATTGCAGTGGGATTTGGAGCTGACTTCTTCATAGGGGTGCAGTAGGAACTTTGAAGAGAAAATAATGAAAGATAGACCCCAGGAATATGTTTCATTTACGGTGGAGATCAAGAATCTGACCAGGGCAGCATATGAGAATAAATACCTAGAGCTGACACCAGTAACCCAGCTGGTCCCTTTTACGGGTGAGCTGCAGGAACCCAAACTCAACCTTGACTACTGTGTCAGTTTGCATTAGATACCCATAAAAGTAATTTCCTCGGGGATCTCAGGATCACATAATGCTCCAGGTACTGTACAAAGTCAGGAAATGTTTTAGATTAAGTTGAGTATTCAGAATACACTATGTAATTGTCCCCTGTCTCGTTGGCTGTATCCTTATCATGACTCAGAGTAACACATTGAACACATAAATTAAAATCCAGGTTATGCAGGACCACAACTGAACAAGAAAGACTGTGGAATAGATAAGATTTGATTAATTAATGTGTGCAAATTGTGCCATTTATGAGATAGATACAAAAAAAAACCAGCTTAGACTCAGAAACTCTATTATTGTTATCACCAAGAGCCTGGCCTTCCCAAGGCTAAAACTCACCCATGTTGCAGCACCAAGTGTCTAATGAGGACTGGGAGCAGACTGCAGTGGAGTTAAGGGCAGAAGGAGCTCTGTCACTGGGAGGAGCTCCTCTTTCCTTGTCACATCACTGGTGTTAAACAATCTCACACAAGACAAGCAGATATACCTAATTTGTTAACTGCAGTTGGAATTAATTTGCTGTCTGTGCTTTTGGAAAGTCCCAACTTATTTTTCTCTTCTGACACGTCTGACATTTTTCCTGCTATTCTGTTTCCTGTTCGTGTTACTTAGCTTAATTTAAGTCAAAATGCAGCCTACGCTATTGGCAGATATAACATTTCTAGTTTTTGAGCATCTGTCCTATCCATTTAATTTACATTTAACTTACGTTACTCTAAGGCTTGAAGTGTAAAGGTCACAGTCATTACCTACAGCAAACCCATTTATAGGTGGCGTGAACAATCAGGGAGTTTATGCCTCAGGCTGCTACCACAGTGCAGGTATAGACCTGCTATGTACCTCTATCCATGAAACAGAGAAAATGACACTATGCAGTGATGACGTTGAGAGGGTCAGATACATTCCCAGTATCACTGTTAGCCCAAGTAGAAGTACCCCAGTAGCAGAGTGAACTCTAATGTCTTTAATGTCAGGTTTTAAAAGAGGTTTCTGGGGGTGGGTGAATTTGCAGGAGGGTAAATAAGGAGTATTTACATGGAAATACTTTGGTATGGATTGTGCAATGAAGGTCCTATAATTAGCAATGGTAAGTGCATGGTTTGCTAAGGGATGGACACTTTCTAGAGGTTATTACAGCTGCCAATGGTCCATGGCTGCTCCAGAGCTGAGGGCAAGAGTACGTACAGTCTTACTTGGTGTCAGTCTACACACGTACATGTCGATACTCTTCCTGTGCTCTGCTGCCTTTGAAAGGACACCTAAGCACACAGGTGAGGGCAGCATCTATGCCACAGCATGGACACACCGTTATCCTTCAGACCAGGATATGCATCTCCCAGGGTTAAAGCAGTTTATGGAGCTCAGCAATCATGTGGTGCATGCACTGAGGCTGTGGCTGCATCTGTGGACCCAGAAGATGCCACCCCCCTGGCATAACTGACCAGTACAGTAGAGAAACTATAGAGACACCAGACTCCTGTTGCTCTTCAGGTTACTTGAGGCCTCTGCCTGGTCCTGCTCTGCTTGCTTTGTCTTGTCATGGGCTTGTGTTTAACAGAGCAAGCTGTTCAGACACCAGTCAGCTTTACAGAAGCCCCTGAGCCCTCAGCCAAGAGGTTCTTGACGGTTGCCCGGGGTTCTTACAAACCCTGCTCCACAAGACCGGCTGGGGATGTGAAGATCCTGAGTCAAGCAAACATGGAGCAGGGGATATTTGTAGTGACTTTGTGGAGACATTGGGCTGATGTCCATTGGGAGTGTTGTCCAGGCTGGATGTGATTAAAATATGGGCTGTGCATGCTGTTTCTCAAGCAGGCTTTCTTCCTGTGGTGCTGATCTGGTCAGATCAAGACACATGCCATAAGGCATGATTCATCTCCCACTGTGTATAGGTACAATATTTTTGGATCAGTTAGCATTTTGGTGTAAGGATGAAGTATCTACCTACCAGTGTCCAGAAACTGCTGTTAGTATTTTAGTAGCTTAGCATTCCTTCAAAGAAGTGACAGAGAAGAAATGTTGTTGTTGCCCTACATATGTTTGGAATAAAATATTTTGTTAAACTTTCTGTGTTGAGGTAATAGAGCAAATTCTAGCATTTTACAATAACTGTTTTTCTTTAACTGGAAGACTTTTCGTTTAAAATGTGTTTTGAAGGAAAAATTGAAGTGAGCTCATGGGCTCCTTGTGGTGGTAGAGTAACAGCAATTCCCATTTGGCTTGAGGACTCCTTGAGTGCATCTGTAACACCACTTGACTCATTAATTTCAACAGGCTGGATCCCAAACTGGTGCTGATGTGCTGTCTGCTCCTCCTCTTCTGCCACACGCCCCTTGGGAGTTCACTGTCTCCTCATTTTTAATGGCATCCTTGATTTCCTGTTTTTGAAGACTGTAGAAATGGGATTCCACAGTGACCAAACCTCTGGTGTGCTGGAGCCCTTCATCTCCTGCTGAAGTTCATGCAGCCTCTGCCAATATTGGGCCCCCACCTAATTCTGCATAACTACCTGGAAGTGATTAGCAGATGTTTGCAGTTTGTTCCTCAGTTCTTATATTGGTCTAGAGCAGAGGTTGTCTGGACTGATTTGAGTTTCTTGCACAAAGTCACAGAATCATGGAATCATTAAATCATTTAAGTTGTATGAGAACTTTAAGATCATCAAGTGCAACGGTTAACCCGGCACTGCCAAGGCCACGGCTAAACCAGGTCTCTAAGTGCCACATCTCCATGTCTTTTCAATACCTCCAGGGACAGTGACTCTGCCAGTCCTCTGGGCAGCCTGTTCCAATGCTTGATAACCCTTTCAGTGAAGGATTTTTTCCTAAACTCCAATCTAAACCTCCCCTGGCACAGCTTGAGGCCATTTCCTCTTGTCCTATTGCTTGATACCTGGGAGAAGAGACCAATCCTCAACTCCTGACTCCATCCTCCTGTCAGGCAGTTGTGCAGAGCAATAAGGTCCCCCCTGAGCCTTCTCTTCTCCAGACTACTTGTCCTCAGCAGAGTGCAAATGGTAAACAAAGGTGATCTGTCCCTGGGGATACTGGAGCCCAAACAGGCCCATGGCATAGCCTGAAGGTGTCTGCAACCACTGCAGTGGCCCAGCCTCTTGATCTATACTTTACACCTCTGTGGTGTTTTCACCTTTATTTTAAACAAGCTTTCACTTTTATTTTAAACCATCGTGCCTCCAGTCGTGCAGAGTTGGGATGACAAATGTCAGAGGTTCTTTATCCCTGCAGCAACCTCAACCAACAGCGTGAACTTCTAGAAGCAGCATCCCACGAGCTGGCAGCGCAGCAGTGCCAATGGCAGAAGGGCAGCGAGCAGCTCATCGCTGGCTGGGAGATCATTTCCTCCCCCCTGCAGGTCCCTGGCTCCTCTCTCCTACCAGACAGGCTGCGGAGGGTGACACAGTGACCACGAGTGCTGGAGCTCTCACTTGCCAGTGGCACCTGCCCAAAAGAATTAATCAGAGTCACTCTGCGGCTGCCTTGGAGGAGTCACTGCCGTGCACCCTGCCAGGAGCAGTGGGGCTTCAGACAAAGAGGACACTGTTTGGGTAACTTGCGGATGCCAAATGCATTCATTATCTGTCTCTCAGTATCAGATAAGCGTCTGGAAGTATTGGTCGGCAGCCATGGGGATGGTGCTTCCTGGCAGTGTCAGATGGCCTGACAAGGGCAGAGAAAGCCCTGGGGAATTGCTGCACAATGAAGAGAGGAGACACATTGAGTGCAAAGCCGAGATTGTGCCAAGGACCACTGTATTCGAAGCCCACAGTAATAGAACCTTTCTCCTCTCTTGCTGCCCCATAGCAGGATTCTCAACAGCTGGTGTATCCTGCCGCTGTTCCAAGGGGAGGGAACATGCTGTCCTCTCCACCTCACCTACTGCACATATCCACTGAAAGAAAAGGGCAGGCCAGAGCAATGCATATTCCCAACCTGCATCTTCTTATTACATTATCTTATCAGCCCTGGGGCTCCCAGATAACAATACCCAGCAGCCTGCAGCCATGGCTGCCTGGCTGGGATACAGGCAATAGTTTTCTGTGAGTTACTGAGCCCACAAAGGCAAAGAAATATAAGGATTGTCCCAAAAGCTAAGCACCCATTGCATATAATTAGAAAGGAGGGCGTTTAAGCATCTCACAAATGCTCAGCATCAGCAGTTGTCCTTTGAAGCCTGCATGTATTCTGCATGAATGGTTGCCCTGTGGTTGAGCAACTGGTTAAGCATCTGGAGTCCTGGACTCCCACCTCTGCTCTGTCCACATCTATTTGTCCTCTCTGTCAAATGAGATGGCATTTCCTTTGTCTGTCTAGTCATTTGGGTGTGGGGAAGAAGAAACTGGGATTCTTCAAAGAAACTAGCTGTTGAAAAGTGTTAGCCTGTCAAAAAACAGTTTCTTAGCTCCAGGATGGTGTCTCTGGTAGGGTGTGGAGGGGATTAGTCACCCCAAAATAACCCAGGGTTTAGGGCATTAGCAAAGGCTGAGGCACATCGGGTTCAAGTCACAGCTGAGCTTCATTTAAAGCAGGAACTGGAATTTGATCTTCTACATGCCTAAGGAACATCCTAACCACAGGGCTCTTCTGCAGAGGACTTGTGCAAAGCATTCCCAGAGATCTCAGTTATCCTAAGCACATATTAAAAATCAACCCTCAATTATTTCAGGGCTTGTTTTTTTCCCTGAGTAGAACTCTTGCTTTCTGTCCCCCTCTTGAACAGATGCTTCTTTGCTGTATGTACATACAGCTCCAGGCATAATGGTATCCCTTCAGCTGAGCAAGGTCCCAGTGCCAAAGATAGAGTAGGTATGTGATGTTCAGGCCAGATGAGGTGCTGCCTCCAGTTACAAGGCTGGCCTGGATGATCTCTGGCTTAAGTACCAAAAGTACTGGCTTAAGTACCAATGACTTATCCAATTCTTCTGATGGTGAAAGAGTGCAGGAGCTGAACTGTCAATAAGTTGCTGTTCCTGGAGAGTGGAATTGATGCTGATATGCAGTTCTTTATGGAGCAAATTCCCAGTTTCACATGGAAAATGTGGCTTGTCTGGAGGAGAATATACAAGAGATTTTCTGGTCCCCCTACACTTGCCATGCATTCCCATCTCTTTCATTTATATAGCATTTTATATAGTAATTAAACTCCATTTTTTGCCCGTGCTACACACCATGGTTCCCATCTCTGGGATTTACCCACTCATCAACCGTACCGGCCAGAGCTTGCTTCTGGGCACTGGGGTAGCTGTGATATCGATTCCCAGGACAAGGTGACCTACTGGAGACTACTGAGAGAAGCCAGCAACAGCTGGCTTTGTCTTCCCTTTTGACTTGCTGTCCCCTTTGAATCTGTCTCATTGTCAAGGAGAGACCTTCTGGTAGAGCCAACCATTTCAAACTGTGATGTCTCTGGGATAGCACTGCCAGTCTTTATGAACAGTTCAGGAGGTTCAGCATCAGTCTCCTGAAACCTTTTAAATTGGAGTTCTCATGCCTATTGAACAATGATGCGTCATTAACTCGGTCACTGAGCCCAAACCACACCTCGAGCAGAAACCTGAGTGAACAGATAGGCTCGTAATGCAGCACATTCCTGTCTGAATTTCACGTCTGCTCCACTGTCTGATGGAGGAAGTGGATTCCACAGCTGCTGGCCCTGCAGAAAATGCTCTTCTCCAGCCACCCGCATCCACAGCCAAGTTTTTCAGACACGAGGGGCTTGAGATGCCTGATTTCTGGGAAGTGCTATTCATCTGCCTGTGGGAAACTTGTTTGCTCTGTAAAATCTCAGGTCAGGCAACCAGAAAAGGACCTTCCAGTCATGCATGTAAACCTTAGCTAAACCCAGGGTGTTGTTACCCAGCATTTTCCAAGATGCTATCAGCTGATGGTCTCCAGAAGAGCTCAGCTCATATCATAGACAGGAAGTTTTGTGTGAATTCCTTTTAGACAATGTACTTCCAACGCGAAACGTCTTCCAGCCTTGTACAGAATATAAATCCCCACATGCCCTTTAACTACTGTCAATTACAGTGCAGCAGACACACTTGGTATTCACTCATAGTGAAGTTTCTTTAGTGAGAACAACATTCTCTGGGACTGTAAAAGGAATCACTCGACTGATGTTAATAAACTGACAGATTAGAAATTGGAGGAAGTAAGAGGCTGAGGCACTGCTGCTGAAAATGCTTACAAGACTGGAATAGCTTTGCACGTTGTGTCAATCTAGTCAGTTAACTGGAAGGAAGAATCCAATTTATTCTGAGGCCCAACATGATGAATAAGTCATTTCCCCTGATGGTAGCAAGAAAAACTCCTCGAAACACACTGGACAATTCAAAGAGAGCCTCTCGGCATTGAGTAGTGAGTGCGGAGGAAAAAAGAAGGGGAAAAAAAAAGGTTCCATTTTGAGAGTGATTTCCTCTTCTCTGTTGAGGAATTTCATTTTATCTTTACGTTTAGAAGCCTGTAAGTCAGGATCTTTTTTCTTATTCCTATGAAGAAAAGTATCTGTGCTAAAAGGAAATGGGCCTGAATCACTTGGTTCAGTGTGGGGCTTTTGTGTTTCAAATTGAGAGGCACTTACAACAGTATTCTGTGACTAGTGCCTGCCAACATGCACACGATGGATCCAAGATAGAGAATTTCCTTCACAAACCCTCAGAAGTTGGCCGTTTGCTTGATAACATTTACTAGAAGGAAATAGCTTTTAACCCCTAGTGTCTGTTCCCATCCAGTAGTTGATAGGTGGAAGAGAAAATAGGGCTGCTGACTTTAAATACCACTGCTCTCTGAACAAGATGTTTGAAACAACAGGGCTGACATGAGCATGGCATGTGATCCTGCCTTTTCAGGGTGGTGAGAAACGGTGACCTCTTCAAGGATACGTCAGACACCAGGTTTGGCCTTTGAATAAGGATTTCGTCATCCCCCTGAGCATCACATGGGATTTGTCACTCACATTACACCCATAGAATCATAGAATAGTTAGGGTTGGAAAGGACCTTAAGATCATCCAGTTCCAACCCCCCTGCCATGGGCAGGGACACCTCACACTAAACCATCTCACCAAAGGCCTCGTCCAACCTGGTCTTGAGCACCGCCAGGGATGGAGCATTCACAACCTCCCTGGGCAACCCATTCCAGTGCCTCAGCACCCTAACAGGAAAGAATTTCCTTCTTATATCCAATCTAAACTTTCCCTGTTTAAGTTTTAACCTGTTACCCCTTGTCCTATCACTACAGTCCCTAATGAAGAGTCCCTCCCCAGCATCCCTATAGGCCCTCTTCAGATACTGGAAGGCTGCTATGAGGTCTCCATGCAGCTTCTCTTCTCCAGGCTGAACAGCCCCAACTCTCTCAGCCTGTCTTCATACAGGAGGTGCTCCAGCCCCTGCTCATCCTCGTGGCCTCCTCTGCACTTGCTCCAACAGTTCCATGTCCTTTTTATGTTGAGGACACCAGAACTGCACACAATGCTCCAGGTGAGGTCTCACAAGAGCAGAGTAAAGGGGCAGGATCACCTCCTTCGACCTGCTGGTCACACTCCTTTTGATGCAGCCCAGGATACGGTTGCTTTCTGGGCTGTGAGGGCACACTGAAGCCGGCTCATGTTCATTTTCTCATCAACCAACACCCCCAAGTCCTTCTCTGCAGGGCTGCTCTGAATCTCTTCTCTGCCCAACCTGTAGCTGTGCCTGGGATTGCTCCGACCCAGGTGCAGGACCTTGCACTTGGCATGGTTAAACTCCATGAGGTTGGCATCAGCCCACCTTACAAGCATGTCGAAGTCCCTCTGGATGGCATTCCTTCCCTCCAGGGTATCAACTGAACCACACAGCTCGGTGTCATCGGCACCCATGCTCCCTTGAGGGGGTTGACAGTCTCTATATGCTCTCTACACCTTGGCTTGCATCCTGCAGACAAAGGGAAGTGGGCTATCCCGAATATCCAAACGCCCTTGAACATTAGGAAGTTTTAGTCCTGGATCCAGATAGATCGTATTCCTGAGGGTTAGGGCACTTGTCACTGGGTGTAGAGATCAGTTTATTAAAGAGGTTAACAGTGACAAAAATACAGTAACTTCTGTGGCCAAAGCTTGGGAACAGAGGTAGATATCCTGAAAAAATAACTTACTGCGGAGAGAAATAGCACTAACCCTGACCTATTAGAGAAAGATGCGACAGAACAGAACATGGGGATTCCCTTGAATCCCCATGTAAAGCAAGTCCTGCCTTCCCCAGTCCCTTAACAGCATACCTACATAGCACAGTGCGATCATGAGCATCCTATGCACTGAGAGTCTGTTAGCACAACAACGTAATCTGGTTAGTCCTTTTTGCTCCAGGGCAGAGCCCTGTGATACCCTAACAGAGCCAGCTGCTCATGCACAACACTCTTCAGAGGTTATTTGAATTACCTGATCTTTTTTATGTCACAGGAATTATGCAGACTAGGTTTTTAATGCAATTCCTGTTGCTTCTGAGCCTGGTCTAGTGGAAGGTGTCCCTGCCCATGGCAGGGGATTGGAACTGGATGATCTTAAGGTCCTTTCCAACCCAAACCACTCTGTGATTCCATGATTGTATGCCTGGAAGTACCGCAGCAAGCAGAAATGCGGTGAGGACTGGACTATGCATGAATCAGACAGAGCCTTTGTGGGGAAGGAGGGCGAGTTCCAATTTTAGCTCATCTGTAGTTTAGACTGTTTCACATAGATGAAAAGGAAACACTGTGAAGTACCTAGGGCCAAACCTCCTACAGTGCTCGTGAATGTTCCTGATGCGCAGCCTTCCTGCTGCTCCCGCACACCTTGAAGTCTGAGCTTGCTTATGAATGAGCACCCAGCTCTATGCACCAGCATGGATCCCTGGCAACCTCGGATGCACAGACGTGTTCACTCATGCACACTCAAAGGTGTTTTCATCACATCCATTCAATGCTTCAAACTATGTTTTCTCCAGAATGACTGGCCTGTGTCTTTGTGTGCAGAACAAGCCTTAGCTCTGCTCCCAGTGCTGCTCCGCACCCATGGTCATACAAAAGGGAGGAAGAGCCTTTTTTATATGCGTAGTTCATCCCCTTCTCCACTTTACTGTCCTTCAGATACATCAGCATTCAATTTATTGATGTATTATATAATGTAACCTCAGCTTCAGGCATTATCTGTCCTCATTCTATTTTTAACAGCCAACCTGATCGTTATATTATTTCCTGAACTAAAGGCTCAGGCCTCCCTGCTGTCATATTTGCATGCATTCTGCAATCTGCACTTGAAAGATAAAGCCATTAACCCAAGTTCTGATGATTTCATGATTAACATTGAAGAATTATGGGCAATGCATCACACTGCACCTCACATTAGAGATACAGGAACATTTTTCCCCGTACCAGAGTTAAACGCTTATATTTAGCGCATCAGCCCTGATGGCAGCTCTCAGCTATACCAAAGGATTCAATATAGGCAGGAATATTTTAAAGCATTAGCTAGCAATCTTTCTGGATGAGACATGTTTTTCTGCACAAATGTAGTATGCTACAGGTAGTTGTTACACGAAGCAGATTAGACTCCAAAGAAATGACTTATGCTCATGCAACTGGTTGCAAAATACCACAGCGACCTAGCAAATACTCACCCCAAAGTGAGGGCAATTGATTGGAAAGGTAATTACATAAAGAAAGCTGAGAATGAAATTGGGAAGTTATTTAAGAGGTGTTCACTGAAACAACTTAAAAGCAACAAATTCTCAACCAAGCGAGGTGCTGGCACAGGGTGCCCAGAGAAGCTGTGGCTGCCCCATCCCTGGCAGTGTTCAAGGCCAGGTTGGACACAGGGGCTTGGAGCAAGCTGCTGCAGTGGAAGGGGTCCCTGACCATGGCAGGGGGTTGGAACTGAATGAGCCTTAAGGTCCTTTCCAACCCAAACCAGTCTGAGATTCTATGATTCTATGAAGATGCAGGCCATTACTGGCAGAAACATTTTCTCACTGGCATGGAGAATCCTGCAATTAAAGTACCACATTACTGATGAATAAAGAAGAAATAGCAGTGAATGAATATCCATGGCATGATCTGCATGCATATAAAAACAAAATGCCAAAAAAAGCTAAAGGTAGTGGGGAAAAAGCAACTTGTAGGAAACAAACTGATTTAAATTACACACACTCACATTACAAAAAAAAACCCAAAGCTCTTAAATTCCTTCTGCTGCATAATTGGAATACATTCAACACATTTTTAATGCACACAGATATGATCCAGGAATTGCAAGCTATGGTTGGAACAATACAAGAGAATTAAGAATTAAGTTATTCCTGCATTGATGGATTGGAAAAGTATAGTGGGGAGACTTTAACTCCAGACACAGCACAGGTGGGACTCAGATGGAAAAATGAGGTGGAATTCCCTTCCTGTTACGAAAAGTGTCTTCAGAGTAGGTATCTCTGTGTGCTAAGCTCCCCTATGAGTCAACAGGGATTTGGTCAGTGTTGTTGATGGAGTCCAGAGGGTGACTCATCCCTTTCCAAAGCACTCCTACCTTTGGCAGGTGAATTGTTCCCTGGGCAGACAGCATGGTTAAATCAGCTTTGTATGAGGGGTGAGCAGACACTCTGTGGACTGGGAGCAAAGACTCCCCTGTGCCTGCAGACACACCTTGGTGGATGGGAATTTAGAAGAGATGCTGCTACTACTGCTGCCGTACTGCCTCTAGCGCTGATGTCCATGAGTCCTGGAAAACAGACTGCACACAGATGAGAACCAGAGAAAAAGACTTGAGGATCAGAGTAAATGAATTCATCCTAGGGAGAGGCTTGAGAAAGCTCATTTCTTTAGCTTGTAAATTAACATTCGTTTGATCACAAAGGGTGGGTAAATTCAATGGAAAACCATTTTTTCAAGAAAGGAGCCACGTCTGAAAGCTGAAAAATGATAAATTCAAATGAGGAGGAAGCAGTAAATTGTTGTGCATGTGTGGTTTAGAAGATTCCCGTAGAAGCCTTGGCACGGTGTAGTAAAGGCAATGTAAAACCACAGTAAGTGCAAATAAATGCAGTGTCATTGAGAAGGCACACCACCTAAAGAGAAAAGAATGTATGTGGGGTGCGGGGCAGAGAGGACTGAGAAAAACAAATTCCTTAGGGCAATTGGGCAGGCTCATTGTTGGAGACACATCACAATGTTATGCATGTTGTATGATCACGCACAGCATCATCAAAGCTGAAGGTACAGGGAAGTGAGTGACCTTCATCCTTCACTGGGCAGGGCACGGAAGGTGCATCATCTAGGTCTGAATCAGTTTTGCATTATTTAGGCTCTTCTAATTGCATTCCATTGCATTTCCCATGTATCAACAAACCTGATACAAACAGTATCAGGCAACAAACCTGACTGCCAAGTTAGGGGAAGTTATACTCTATCTAATTACTGTTGTGTTTAAATACTTTTGTCTTGAAGAGCTGAGTATTAGGGGGTGTGGGTGTAGGTGCTTGCGTATGAGTGAATTAGGGAAGAAAAGCTGTCAATCTTAAAAGCATCCTGTTTGGGGAAGTGCAGGGGGAAATAACCGGATTTCTTTTCAATACAAACAAAATATTTCTGGCATTACAGAAATACTTAGAGGGAAAACTTGTAAGAGAGGTGGCATTTAGACCTCTCACACAGTGCTCATGCTCACACGGTCACTCTGCACCAACTGGGAGGAGAAGAAGTCATCGTTACTCTGTTTTTAAGGCTGGCACTGTCAGAAGCAGGCAGCTAAAGCTGGACTTTGGGAAACACTGGCTCTAGTTGAGTCATGGGAACAGTTTTAATTAGCTGCATCATATTCCCCCTAGTCTCTCCACTATCCAATAAAATATCAGGGAGGAACCGAGGAGCAGGACACTGCTCCCGAGTCCTCAAGGTCCTATGGGACCTGTTAGTGGCTCTCTGACTCCCTGACTCCCGCATTCTCAAATACCCAGTAGCTCAGTAGGAGAGCTGGAGGGGAACTTAGGCAAAAACCTCCCCTAGTCCAGTAATTGCTCTCTAGGCAAACAATGCCCTTGTCAGTGAGTCACCACAGATTTCCAGTGCAGAATAAGGAAAAGACAATAATTTACTATCAGAACAATTCCACTTGTCTGCATGATGTCATTTTCCAGCAATATTTACAGCTGAAGAATGCATGTATTTGCTCTGTGGTTTTTGCTGTAACATTATGTACATCAAAATATAAATAGACTGTGGGATACAAGGAGCTATGTATGAGTGCAGCAGTGACTGATGAAGAGTGGGTTTCAAACTGGTAGTGCCAGTGGAGGCAGGCATGGCAGTGTCTCATATCACTGTCTCTCCTCTGAAGCATCCCAGTGCATCCCAGAGGCTGCCCCACTCAGTCAACAAGAAACTGTTCTCATTCTTGTTTTAATGAGGGTAGGTTTCTTCAGTTATTAGCGGCTCTGGACCTTATAGCCCAGCTCTGGATCCCATTTGGAGGCCACGCTCCCATGTTGGAGAATTCTTCTCTCCTGAGCAAGCACAGAGCAGGCAAAGCCTGCCACAGCTGGAAGGTGAGGCTGGAGCAGGATGAACCTTGGCACATCCTACCAGGTGAAGAGGTTCTTGGTGGCTGCAGTCTGGGGCAGGTTGGACTGCCTCTAAACTGAAGCCAGCTTCTTGAGGCACTTCTTGCTGAGCTGCCAAGGAAAACCTTGGTGAAACATAAGGATCCGAGTCCAGGAGGGAGCCTCGTCTGCAAGAATAACTCCTTAGGGAGCAGGGTTTGGGATCTCCAGGCCTGCTGCCCATCTGTTAGATAGGAACAACTCCCCCGGATAGCAAGCAGAGGCACCTCCTGGGAGCAGAGGCATGTGGAGCTCCGGGCACACGTGTTACTACAGTAGCACCAAGTGGCCCAGCTCAGCATCTTGCTGCAGTTGGGTAATTGTGCCCACGAGCCAGGAGGTTGCTGGAAGCAGCATTATTACCCAGGTATGCTGGCTGCTGTAGCCAGGAGGTAAGGCGCAGTAGCATTAGTTCAGTGAGAAGGTATGATTAAGTCACACAGCTTTATGAGAAATTAACAGAGCCTTGAGGAGTGAGTCATGACTGCAGATGAAATGCATCTGAACTCCCTGAGAAAGCAAGGCACTGCTTCTGAAGCCCAGGTCTCCAGCAGAGTATTAATTGAGAGAGGTAAACTGAAGCTGAGATACCAAGAGAAAGTACAGCTACAAGAGGTCAATAGCTTTGATTAAATGTCTGAGCTCAGCACTGATGTTAACTTTAACTCTAGACGCACTGCAAGCTCTCTTCTTTAGCAGCCACATGGAAAACAAAAAGGGTTCCATAGTCCATTCAATAACTGGCGAGGGTGGGCTCACCAATGGCGTAAGAAAGCTGTCCTTTCCTCATGTGCTGAAGTACTGCACCGTACTCATAAGCTGCATGATGCTGCCATACTTCCACCATTGCTTTTGTGGTTATGGCTGTAATGATTAACTAGTGAGGTTCCTCAGACAGAGGGGTGGGCAGCTTCCATCCTTTAATACAAGAATCTCAGCCTTCTCCAGCCCATGGGCAAGTAACGTGCTGTGGGCTCGGCTGTAGTTGGCTTTTGCTGCCAAGCTGGGTTTTAAGTGGTGGCAAATTCGTTGTGGTCATAATCCTGTGGTTATGAGTAACAGCAGAGGATCTTGCAGGCAACATCCTGGGAACTTATTACTTAACTTCAAACCAAGCTTAGGAGGTGTTTCTACAACATAGTCTCGCTCAGCCTGAAGAAATGGGATCACCTGTGACAGTCTGTGGTCTTAGTGTAAAAGCCAGGGGTTTCTGGCAATGGCTGATCAACCTGACTGCTCACCCATTGCCAGTGCTTCCGAGCTTTGACTTTCAGCTTCCAGCCACTGGAAATCTGATGTGCAGTCATCTGCTCTAATGCATCACCAGCCGCACCAAACATCATCGTCAACAGACCAAGATCTGGGGTTTGCTGGCGCCTGAACCTTCTCACATGGAAGAAGTCACTGGAAAGTGTCTCAGAGTTACTTACAAAATAGATCTTTGGAAAGACTTTTGAAAGCCTACCCCAGCAGCGCTGATGCAAACCAACTGATGTGGGTTGTGCTTCAAAGAACCATGACACAAGATCTTAATAACCTTGGGATCCCTCCAGCATTGTTGGGTAACTGATTCAGCATAATCTTATAAAACTTGCGTATGCTTATGTGAGTACCTTGGCACAAGAATCAAACCCCTGGCTGCTCTGCACCCATGACACATGCAATCCCTACCAGAGCTCAGGGGCCACACGGGCAGCAGAATCGCACTGCAGGGGAATGGTCCTAAATGAAAGAGAATCCAAAGGACTGAAGGTCAAGTGGAATTGTTGAGTAAAGGGCGTATAATAGCTGGAAGAGCGAGCTTTATAGAAGGAAAACTAAAGAGAGCCATCCACTGAAAACAAGATCAGCAGCACTGAAGAAACTGGAGGTTGTTCCCTGTTCTGTTGATATTATTTTTCCTAGAATGATCTCATAGCAGCTTGACAAATACAAGCCTCGCTGCTGGAGGGATGACCATCTGTCTGCCCCTCCCTGCCTGGGCTCTTTTTCCATTAGCACTGGTGCCTTCAGGGCCTCTTAAAAAAGAGGCAAATAAATTACTTAACCACAGCATGGACGTGGCCAGCAGGAGCATTCAGAGGCATCTCCAAAGGCATTCCCATGGCTCTCAACTGGGTGATTCAATGGGAAGGACCCATTTTGTAGGCACATTTACCTCTTCTCTGCGTTTCCCTGTAGGTCTCAATGCTTTTCTTAAGGGGTAAGATGACAGCAGTGTTCCTCTTGTAAGACATGAACCTGAAGCAGCAACTTGTGTGAAGTCACTTGGCGAGGCAGACACCAGCAGGTTATAGGAGGGGGTCTCTGATAATGTGAGCTTCAGCTGCTGAGGCCACACCATGGAGCAGCTCAAAGGAGCAGTGGTCTCTTTATGTCATTCTTGTGGCTGTGTATGGTTAAGGAGAGAGTGTTCGTGGTTTGCCCTTTGCTCTGTCATGATGGGGGAAGGAGGAAGTTTCCTTCCTCCCAAAAAGGAGATTATCTCCCCTTTTCCAGAGAGACTGTTTGCAAGATGGAGGCAAATCCTCTTTTCCTGCACATGTCAGGGCAAAGATGGAGTCAGTAGAGACTGATCCCTTCCTCTCCTACATCTGGGATCACTTCTGAAGGCAGGTACTGAAGTGTCACAGTGCATGGCTCCTTTAGCCAGGCTGTGCACATCCCATAGTTTCTTGATAGAGGAGAGAAAGCAGAGAAACTCAAGCTGAGCCCAAACTGTTCTCTCTGTTTATATAGTGGGAAATGTTTCTAGGAGAGAGGATATGGGATGGGAACTTTGTAGGTGAACTGCTGGGAAGCCCCATGACCCTCCTTGGAGCTCCACACAAAGAGAAGTTAGCCAGTTAGGATGCTGTTTTCTGTCTCAGAGATACTCAGACATGAAATGCTCCCAGGGTGCTTGGCCTAGATTTCCTTTACACCTTCAGCTCCCAGCAGGCAGCATATTGAGGTCTGTTCTGAAGATGCGATGATGTGCCAGGAACCTCAGTGAGCTTTTGTGGATAACATAATGGGCACAGGATCACCTCTGGTGAAACACCAGTAACACAAAGCTTAAGCAGTTCAGCAACAGGCAGGATTTCTAAAGAGAACCCAACAGTGTCCTACAGAACCTTCTCTGGACAAAAGCATCCCACAGAGTTTAATAGATACTGACCTCCTTACTTTGATTTTCTTTCATCACCAGTGTTTCAAAGAGATTTCTAGCTCAATTCCAGACTTTAAAACCCCATAGGACCTCATCTGTAGTAAATTCTGAGGGTCTGCAGAGTCTCCATAGGTTCACAAGAGCATGACTGCCTTCATCCTTACTGAAGTCTCTGGGACATTTCCTCCATCAGCCCCGGCCTCCTCCTGTCCAGACATCCCTACAGCTCCCAATGGATGCTTTGCTTCCATACGACACTGCCCTCTCATGGAACAGCAGAGATGTGTCACTCCCGAATTCCCCTGTGAAACGCGAGCAGGGATCGGGGGATATACCCAAGGTGGGATGCTCGTTTTGGAAATGGAGCGGTTCTTGCTGAGACGCCATCAAGAGAGGAGATTTCTACAGCAGGAGGCCCATGTCCTTACTACTTCACCTACTTTTCGTTCTGAGAACAAGGGGGACCAGATGCCCAGGATCACAAGGACAGGAGATAACAGCTGACACGCATCTAGGGCTGATACCAGCAAAGAATCCTTTGAAACATGGCAACTATTGAAGAAAAAGGGCCATATCCTGGAAATCAGAGGTAAAGGCTAGCTAATTTGCCAGGTTGGACACTGCTGGGAATGACAGCACCCCTGTTCCAAGAAAAATACTTCTGTGCCAAGCATCTAGAGATCTCTGGCCACAGAATCAATGGTGTAGATGATGGCATGTGACAACTGAGCAGGAGGCTGGTGTAGAAGTATCCTAAGGTCCCTTGTCACCTGAATTATCCTGTGTCCCCATGAACTGTGCCCACTGCTCCTGAACTGCAAGCCTGGGATGTACCGTACCACCATAGTGGCCTTGCAGTGCTGGTGTTCTAATAGTTCTCTGTGGGCAGTGGTTCATCTGCCTGATGTTTGGGAAAGTGGGAGGAGGATCTGCTGTAATGCGGAATCAAGGAACAGGGGCAGGTGGTATCTTGATGCTTAAGAGACAGCAAGGAGGGACAACCAGTAAAAGCAATTTGGCCTCTAGGTTCCAGCTGATGAATAGTTTGGTCTTGGGTGTTCATAAGGCCGTTTTCTTTTGTTAAGGCAAGACAGAGGAAAGGGGAGGAAAAAAAAAAAGACTCCTTCCACCCAGGGCATGTCATCACTTTCCTTTGAATGGGAAGTGTTCAAGATGCTCAAGTTCCCAAGAAACTGTTGCAGCCGACAACAAAGCAGCCTCTGTTATCAAAGGCAAAGGCTCCAGTTGCTGCCTTGGCTGTCAGCTTTTGCAGCTTCACATGTAGGGAGAGGAATATCAGCTACTCAGAAGACAGGTTTTATTAAGGCTTTCAGGCTGGGCGTCTTTGACAGCCTCCTCCCGCTGGGGCTCCTATTTTTTATTGATGTAATGGGAAAGCTTTTTCCCTTCAGATGTCTTTTTAATGTCTTCTGTCTCATTCTATCATGGAGTCAGAGAAATGAGAGATTGAAAACACCTATGAGGTCATGAGACCTCTGCCTGTCCTCACCAGTGCTGAATCGAGACGGGCAGATCCATTACATTCCTGCCGCATTTCATGCATTGGCCACAAGTCCTGTGCTTGTAGAAAACAGTTAATTTAGGCACAAGCCAAAATATCTTCCCCTTTCGCCTTAGTGTTTGTTTCCAAACAGTTATTAAAACTTCCAGCATGATGAGCTCCTTTTTCTTGTTTCAGAGCATCTCGTAACAAGGCAGCTGAACCCCTTCTGTGCTGTCTGATGCTGTCCCTGCTTCCTTTCCCATATACATCACTGTCTCACTTACTCATGCTTTTGCTCAGCTACGAATGCAGGTGGTATTGGAGGAGTCCACCCAAGAGCACATCTTGCCCACACCTACTTATGCCACATATGGGTATTTCGCTACATATCATCTCTCCTGGACCATAAATATCTCTCCCTCAGAGAAATCCTCCCTCATGCCCTATTCTTCAGCATCAGTTTAGTAAAATATAACCAGCTTTACAGATGCCTGAATGGGGTTTGCCCTCCTAAAAGCTGAGAGCAAGCAGGGCTGGCTGGTTTGATGTCTTGTTAAGGTTATGTACTGCTTGGCAAATGAGATTTCTGCCTGAAGCATATCAAATTGCCAGGGAGCAGTGACTTTGTTGGGGAGAGATTCACAAATGCCCTCCTGAGAGGATGCTCCAGTTTCAATGTCATTGGGAAGGCTTTCTAAAATGTATTTTCTTTCCAGTCTTTTGGTGCTGCAGTTATAGCAGATGTCTCCATCACCTAGTATGATTTTCTCTCCCCATAAGATGATGAAACTCTTGGGTGCCATCTTATGCACCAATACACATCAGGAGGAAGTGCACTGAAACCAGTTTAACCTCAGCAGTGCCAGGAGGAGTGTGGAAAATGTGCTTTTCCTCAGCTGACTGAAAATACTTCTTGGCTCCATATGCACCTTCCGGAAGCATTTCTGCCCCTATTTCATTGAGGGACACCTCAATGAGTAGCATGGTAACAGCCTGCTTGTCCAACAGTGTGACCCAAGGAGAGGACAATGCTTTGGGGTATGCTGACTCTGCTTGGTTGATGCATAAGATCATGCTGGTATCATTCACCAGTTCTGATCCTGAAGTTTTTGGTAGCATAGCCATGTGCTTTACAACCACAGTGAGGTCTCATGTCCCTAATAGTGAAGAAGTTAATCTGTATAAAGAGTTTACCATCTAGGAAGTAAGCTCCTATATATTTAGGCACTGGTCAGGCTATGAGCACTTCTCCTAACGTTCAAAATAAAATAAGCAGCTTGTGTCTGGACGGCAGTGTGTTTAGGTAGTTATTACTGACTCTTATATAGGCATTTAAAACACCCCTGCCTTTCGTGAGCACAAGTACCATACCTGCCCCCTTCCTATCCAACCTGCATCAATATGGTTAGTCTTGCACCAGCCCTTGCATCTCAGTGTGACAAGGTCCTGCCTAACCTTTCAGCAGTACTAGAATAACATTGGGTATCTGCAGAGCAGGATCCAGCCTTCTGTTTGGTAACAGCCAAATGGGTCAAATCAGGTAGTTTTACAGGTGAGCTCAAAGGTGAGGTTGTAAAGGAAACCTTTGGCCATGCCAAGGTGAGGACCCAAGAGCCATGTCTTTCAGGACTGCGTCTAGACAGCAACATGCCTCACATACACTTTCTTTTCTGCAGAGGATATGCAAAGAGTCTGGAAAAATCAAAGCCAAAGCATTTAAGGGTGAACTCTCAATGTTCCCTGTCCCAGTGCTGCAGCTTTCCTGGGTGCAGACAGAATCACAGAAGCATGAAATCACAAACTGGTTGGAGAGGACCTTAAAGCTCATCCAGGTCCAACTCCCTGCAGGGACACCTTCCAATAGACCAGGTTGCTCCAAGCCCTGTCCAACCTGGCCTTGAACACTTGAGTTGTGTCAACAAACGTTAGGAGAGAGTTAAGTAATGTATTTTCTGCACTCCCCCTACACCCTCAGGGGACTCATGTCAGCTCAGAAGAAGGCTGTGTGCACCCTTAGGACCAACACAGGGATGTCCAATCTAAATTGCCCCTTGCCTGCCCTCCTCCACTCACATCTCACTGGGAGCTTCGCCTTGCCCACCCTCTCCCATCCTAGCTCAGTGCGTGCTCTGGGGGGGAAAAACTCGGATTCTTCCAGAGGGTTATCCAAGACCTGAGCAACATTCCCATTCTGCACTGCCTCCACTGGCCCCTGTGCTGACTGCAGCAGCAAGCACAGGACAAGGTGCCCGATTTACAACCTGTGCGATGCAGTACCCCCCTGGGTGAGATGCAATACCCTTCTGGGGCTGGACTCTGCACCATGTGCTCCTTAGATAATGCTCTGAGCAGGTCCCAGCATCATTTTGGATACCACACATGTGAATGAGTAACTAAAAATACCAATACTTTCAAATGCGAGATAATTTCAGATGGCAGATCCAACTGGTATTTTAACAGCTGAAGCCAACATGTTGGAAGATACACATTTGCCATCAGGCTAGAAGGGACTGGAGTCTGCTGCCTGAACTCCCACAGAGCACAGGGAAAGCAAAAAAACACTTCAAAATCTCTTTCCAAGGAGATATTTTGCTGCTGCCTATAGATAAAACCCCGTATTTTCCAAGGCTTGTTCTGAAGCACAGACATGCTGAATGTTGTTTTCAATGTGCAAATTACATGCAGCTTCCAGTTTAATTTGAAAATATATAGATTTTGCTGAAGGAAACAGATACAAAATGTTGTTTAAGGACCTCATCAAATAACCATCCACCACCTGGATGCGCAGTTGAACACGTATGGACATGTGCCTTCCACACAAGCAGACACATCTGCTACCCTACACAGTTCACCAATGCAGGCACAGGCACACAGACATTAACATGGGTTCACCACACTTTTCAGCACACTTGTCATGAATTGGTGCACCAGAGGAGCGTACTTACACATACACAGGTTCCTGTACATAGTTGCATCTCTGTCTGCTGCATCATTTGCTTGAAAAAGGACTTTCTTGATGCCAGGATGTCTTGCTTGATAACCAAAATGCACATTGCAGTGCTCCATGCACTGGCTGGCATTGTTACCAGGGCCTAGCCCATGCTGACACCATGGCATACCCTGACATAAGAAGACCTGCAAAGTCCACCACCTCCTTGTGCAGAAACCTCTGGCACAACTGCCAGTGATGTGAAACTTGAATGGTCCTGCATCCCTAATGCAACACCATTGTGAGTGAACCACTTCACATTGCACAGAGCACCTACTTTAGTGGAAGGTGTCCCTGACCATGGCAGGGGCTTGGACCTGAATGAGCTTTAAGGTTCCTTCCAACCCAAACCAGACTGTGATTCTATGATATAGGATTTAGGTGCCTCAGAGTGTTGAGGGATCTGAGTGACTTGCTATCTGAAGTCAAGATGCGCAGACCTTACCTTTGGGGGCATCCCATGCATTGCTGGCGATGACCATGCCTGCTCTGGAGTAATTATGTGCCATGTGTGCATACACCCACAGTGGAGGAGAGGAGAAGGAAGGTGGGGAGCACCCCAGGGCAGCTTTCTCTTCAGCAGGAGAGGGTGGAGCTCACACTTCACACCTGATAAGATTGAGCTCATTATCAGTGTTCACTCCCCTGCTCACTCCCTAATAGCCCTTGCCCTTTGTCTCTCCCCTTTCCTCCATTTTCACTGGGGAAAATGTGTCAGTGTTCTTCCTTCCTCACCCAACAAGAGTGCTCAGAGCTTCTGTTCTCCTTAACCCCACTATGCCTTCCCTGATGCATTGCTGATGTTCAGGCTCTGATCTGGATAACTCATTTTCGCCTGGGCTCTCAGTCCATGGTGCTTCAGGTTACTCAACCCTTTTCTCATACCTTCATAGATCAATAAAGGTCAGTTGTGTGGCAAAGGGAAAAACCACTATTCGAAAATGAAATACATATTCTGCTGCACGTATAGGAAAACACTGAAAGTTATTAGTGCTAAAGATGCCCCAAACACTCCCATACCCAGCATTCAAATGAGACCTGGTCTAGCCTGTCAGCATCCCTTGCTTTTCAACAGTTTCTGGCAGATGGTGCTGGCCCCAGAAGACCTCTGATGGCCCCAGGGAGCTCATCAGTGCATCACTGTCCAACAGGAGCTGTCAGCAGTGACCACCCTCAGCACCCTGAGAGCCGCTTTCCCCCAGGCTGCTGTGAGTCACATTGGATGTGTCACACACCGGCTACCGACAAGGGAGCAAAGAGGACTGTCTGCACAAGGTGGATGCAGGGAGAGTTCAAAGGAAGGCTGAATATTGCATCGCAAGCAGAGAACAGCTGCTGTGAACAATGCATTGTGGTTTCCAGCAGCCACAGAGTGGTTAGGGACCTGTTGGGGTAACCAGATTGTCAGGGCCCTGAGGACATTAATTGGCCTTCATCATAGAATGGTTTGGGTTGGAAGGGACCTTAAAGCTGCCATGGGCAGGAACACCTTTCACTAGACCAGGTTGCACATTGCAGGACTGCTGGTCTCCAGCTCATCTACAGCCATGGCTCTGCCTGGATACAGGGGAGGTCCTTTTCAGGGGTGCTGGCAGCACTGGGGTCTCAGCCTTGGCTCTCAGGGAGGTCCTTGGTGTGGCTCAGTCAGCACAGGAGGACATTACACCCTGTCCCAACTCCTAAGCAGCTCTGCTCTGTGCTCTTTTGTTGTTGATTAAGCAAATTTGCTTGAAGAACCCCACATTGCTCCTTTTTATTATATACTCTGAGAAGGAAGAAAAACAGGTTTTTGGCCTTATCTGTCATAACGCTGGTTTCAATCTAACAGGGTTTACAGATGGATCTTCCTGTGAGAGACAAAATTGAAGTGACTGAGAAACCAAGGACAAAACCCACGCTTAGAAAACTGTCAGGCATACCCGAATATATGGTCTGTATTTTCTGTGCCTACCTGTTCTCTTCACTTAGGACAGCGGATGCATGAAACAGAATTTCTTTGACAGTCTCCCCCAGCGAACTCTGCTCTGAAGACAGGAGATAGTTTTCTAAGCTCTCTAGGACTGGAGCCTGCTACTCCCTGTACTCCCAGCAGTGACCCTGCTCAGGCCCATGTGTGCAAAGAAAGGGCAAGCTGCAGCATCATAGAGAAGCTTGCCTGGGATGAGACAGCTTGAACCTCTTGTATTCATCCCCACTTTGCTCTCGGTGACACAGAAGGACCATGTGTGCTATTTTTGCTACTTCTTTATGGCCAGCTCCCTTTGAAAAAGACTTTGGCTTGTATATCCAAAAAGAGAGAGGGGTAAATGCAGCTTAGCCCTCAATCATTTCCCTCTGTCAGTGACACCTTTAATCTGTCATTCTGGTGTTTAAACTGTTTCTTATAGCTACCTGAAGGAGTATGAATAATCCTCTGGTATTTCTATAACCTCCTTCTGACCCACTTGCTATTTTTACCCAAGGGCTTCATCTTCCTTGTATGATGTGGATTACTAGGGCTGTAATTGTCAGGGGCTGGCAACTTGTTCAGCCGGGGGCAGTCCCATCATGCTGACACAGATGTAAAAGCATGAGATCTTCCTTGTTTGCTTTTCAAGTGTGAAACATCTCACCACGTCCCTGATGCTGGTTTTGCCTGGTGTCCAACTTGGCAGCCCTTCTCCTCCCCCTGTTCCACCACTGCCTGTCCCATGTGGGATGGAAACCTGTGCTGCTGTGGCTGGAGGTGGCCACCATGCAGTGTGTTTGAAGCATGATTTCAGGCTGCTTCCTGCTCTCACCAGCACTGGGGGCACTGGGGAGATGTGGGAAACTTGTCAGCCATCTGATAAGTGAATGCTGCTCACCAGTATGCCAAAGGGACAGTGTCAGCATCCTCCAGGCTACCTGCAGTCCACTGGTGTGGAAACAGTGATGCTTACTGAGTTTGGGGATGTGACTTTATAACCTCCATGGGGTGGCAGATGCTGAAAAGATGAATATGGTACGTGTTAAATTCCTACAATTAATCCAACACAGTCACTTTCCTGCATTTTGTAGTGACTGAGGAGCTTCTTACCAGCCCCACTGGTGTGCTTCCAGTTCCAAAGATCCCGGTCATGAGCTCTGCTATGGCCCTGTTGTGGCAAATGATGAAGGGTCTGAGGCATGGAAGACAACTTCACTGTGTAAGTTCACATGTCTGATGCTGGCTTTGGCAGTTGGGTTTGTTTAATGAACTGCTTTTATAGACTTACAATTGCAACACAAAGCAACGCCCACTCACACTGATATTTAGTTCATTTATTTTGCTTGCTGTGATCCCTTAGCAGATAGAACCCTTCAGAAGAATCCCACCTGCCTGTTGTGCTCTAAAAACGAAGCACACATCTACTGCCATCGAGTGAGAGGAGTCTTGCAGAGCTGAGTGAAACGCCAGCAAGAGCAGAAGTTTGAAGGAACAATCTGTTCCATTTGCATCTGTCGTAACGGGGAGGTTTGATCAACCCGTGTAATAATGAGAAACTGGATCTGGACTGATTTTCTTCAGCGCTCTGTAGCCAAGTAATTCAGCCTGTTGGAATATTGACTGACATTCACTGCTCGATCTTGATTTCTAGGAAAACATTTGTTACTCATAACTACTTGATGATTATTAGGAGTAAAACAATGTTCTCTGGAGAAAGGTGCCAGATTTCACCACCACCAAAAATGTTACCTTTCCTGTTAGGATTTGGAGTGCAAATCATCAGAAATCACTCAAATACACTTAAGACAGATCTTCCTCCCCACATGTTCAGATGGACCTTTATCCCAATAACTGGATCATTCAGTAACACCACCCTGGTGCAGTCAAACACCAAGATGGAAGTTGAAATCGTTTTAGCACAAGTGATTTGGTTTTGGTATTGACAAAAGCAAAAGGTTAAGCAGTGCTATCTGACTCAGAAACCAGCAAGTAATTCACACTGTGGATGTGTTCATTGTGAAACAAGTCTGCCTTGTTTCTCTCTAGCTTAATCCACTTTTAATGGGAATTAAACTAAACAAAGCAAGGTTTTTAGGGAGGTGTGATATCTTTCCTATGATATATGGGCAGAAAAAGAGCTTGTCAGCTATTGGACACAAGGGCTTCCTTCGTGTCTCCTTCCGTGTCTGAAAGGTTGTCTGAATTTTCTAATGCTGCTTTTGGTCTAACTGAAGATATTATCTGTCTTGACAAACCTTGCCTATCTTGTACTTGGTAACCTTCTTATCTGTAGAACAACTTGCATTTAACAAGAACAAGAAATACGGGCATCCATGGCTGGCATTCCTAAGAATAATAACTGCACTTTCTAGACAAATATATTTTTGGATAAAGGACTTTGCTTGGCCAAAGTCTAGACCTCTCTAGACAAGACCAGCAAACCTTCTGCGGTGGCTTTGTGAAAACATTCCTAATCAGCAGAGATTAGCAGTCAGCACATTCTTTGTTCAGATACCAAATCTGGATTGTCAGTGTGCCCATTCATGGCGTGTGGGAGCTCTGCTCGTGGCGTGCTAGCAAGACTGTGCCCAAGCACGCTCCTTCTGAGGCTTTCTAGAGATCAGCAGCTGTTTAGAACCGTGATTTAAAACCCAATTACAGGCTGTGTAAAATCCCTCTTACTTAACTCAATGATGTGTAATGGGCTCAGCTGGGATTTCTTTTGTTTATCTGGGCTTTTTTGTATTATCATCCTCTTTAAAATCCGTTTAAATCCATTTTCAACAAAGACCCTCTGTCTGAGGAGGGGCAGAAGATGCTGGAGTACAGGGAAGGGCTTGGTTCACCCAGTGAAGCTGTGGGAGGTCTCAAAGCTCATTTGGTGTCAGGAATCACGATGCAGGTTTGGTTTGAGACCATGCCTTGATTCATTTAACAGCAGTGTGGAAGCGCTCTGCAGAGAGGATGTATCCAGGGAAAGGATACCTGCCTTTGGTTTAGTCTCGCTTGTCTGGGTAACACAAATAAAGCCCTGTCAGCTTAAGGGATGGCCTTAGAGATGGCCAGAGAGGCTTCAAAGCTACATTCTCATAGCTGTCTCCAGAACAGAAAGGAGAGAAAGGACCCAGAGGAGCTTTGAAGGTCCTTGGAGCATGGAGGTCTCATGCAAGAGGGGCTGATATCCATGTTGGAGTGCTGACTTGTACTTTCATGTTGAAGCTGTGCTGTTGTCTTGGTGAAAATCAGTGTTGTAAGGAATGACTTGGATATGTCTGTTTTCCTCTTCTATTTTCTTTTTAAGCCTTATAGTTTCGTAACATGGAAGCAACAGAGCACTCGGCTCTCTGCACTACAGGAGCTGAGAGCTGAAAGGTAGAAGACAAGAAGTTGCTTATGAGATATTTATCTTGTAAGATATTTATCTCTTGTGCTGCCCATTTTTGACCAGTCCAGCACTAAATCAAGCATTTAACACATCAAGGCAAATCACAAGTAGCAGAGAGAACCTGTACTGCAAGTGGAGAAGCCTTCCCCATTGAATTTCAGACCTATGAGCTGGTTCAGAAACTTCCTTCTCACACCAGCCATCCACCCAGAAATGGAAATGTCTCAGGGCCACAAACACATAGTAAGAAAGAGGGTGTTTTAGGGAAATTAAATGCTAAATCAATTAGATAGGCTTAGCTGATTTCCTAGGGCTAAACATGGAAAGAGAGAAAACAAAGTGTTTTAATGACTTAACTGAGCAAACATAACAAGAAAGTGATGAAATGTGGGAAAGATAAGACAGAATAAATAGAGAGAACTAACAGGAGCTTGCTATGCAAGAGCAGCATTGCACTAGGGAGTAACCTATTACTCATACTGTCAAAGGTCCAGTATGTGATATGGTGTCCAATCATGTAACACCGAGGGGTTTGTTCTGCTCCAGAATGCAATCCCCCAAGGGAGAGAATAGCCACATTAGAAGCAACATTTGCATTTGCAAATTATCTTTACCATTTGCATTTTCTATCTGGTAGTAAATCCACACAATTACTTGGATAAGAATGCTTTGGCATTTCAGACCCACTTCCCATAACCATAGTGCCATTAGCTTTGTTTCGGTTTTTAAATAGGCTCATATGAGTATCTGGCTTGGTTTTTCCCCGAGAGAAAGCCAAAGTAAATAACCAAGACAATCAAGCCCAGTAAGCCAACTTCACTCAACTAGAGTGGAAATCACGGAGAAAAACTCTATTGGTGACTTTAATCCGATATATGGTGGCAGATGGAAGTACTGGTGAAGGTAGCTAGGCAGCTTAGCATATAGCAGAGGGGACAAGTCATTAAGGGTGACAGTCCTGCTGGACCATGAGCCCGAAAATACTATTATCTGGTTGTGTCCTCACTCTTCCATTCAGCATTAATCACCTCAAGTCTAAACCAACAAAATAGATGTAGAAAATGTCCAGTGAGGGGTGACACTGGCACCATGGCTGGAGCCAGAACAGCTGTCAGCAAGAAGAGCCTTCAAAGCCTGGGACCAGGGAACTGGAAGAATATGACCCAAGTATATTTGGAGTTCTCCATGAAATAGCAAACATAATGGAAAACCACCCAGCTACCTGCTCCCTACTTGCCTGGCAGAGCAAGGGCAGCAGGACATCAGTTCTGTATCCCAAGTCAGTCCCTTCAAGTGCAGCATGATCCTTCCTTCCTGCCTAATCAATGTCAAAGTGAACATCACCTGGGGGTGCCGGGTCATCACATCTCTAGCACCTTCAGTTGGGAACAGACACCCAGCCTGGTTTGTGCTCTCCGTGTACATCACAAGCAGCCTGGTGCAGCACAGGAAAGGCCCTTTTCTCCTACTGCTCTCAGCGGATCTCTTCTCAGGTTGGCGATGTCACTCTGAACCAAGCCAACTTCTCCCCATCAGTTCCATGCATGTTGATGTTGTCATTAGGATGAGCTTAGTATTTCCTTCCCTCCTGTGCAATAAAATGAAATCCTTCTTGTATTTACACAAGGGGTGTTAAAAGTTACAGCTAAAGCGACTACCCAAGGGAGAGACCAGAAGGTACAGATGACGAGATGCCTCCTACCATGCAATTAACTGAGAAGAGTCAGAGCTGGTGTTTGTCTGATTAGCTGTGGTTCCTCCTGGGCTATTTGGGGCATGGAGTAGCCAAGACCAATGGTTGTTTCTGCTCTAGCTTGAAAGTCCTAATGAATGTGTGAGTCCAAGTAAATCAAAGAACTTTTCTACAGGGAAATAGCATTTCCATCCCACATGGCTGGGATCCAGCTAAATCCCACTCCCATTGAGGCAAATGCTGATGGGAGGTTTGAAAAGAGTCAGCAGATTTCTTCAGAATAAGTAGGCCCCTTAGTAAGGCTCCTTCAGGCCATGAGTCATTGCTACCACGTTATTATTATCATCATTACACTATTATTATCACTGTTAGGAATCCACAAGCAAGTCATGAGCTGGAAGCTCCCGGTCAGAAGTGTGCCTCTTGTTCATGGGGGAAGGCTGTTTTGTCAGCTGTGTTTTCCTTTAGATGTGTGCGTTCATGGAGAGGTGCCTGGCTCCATCTGCGAGACAAGAATAGACCATGTCTTCCACTCAGAGTGCTGGTCATGCTATCTACAGGCAGCAAATTACCCAGTAATTCATCTTGGAATTACTCAGTAATTTGAAAGATAATTACTAGGTAACCTGCAACAACCTGCCCTGGATACTGCATGGACAGTATTTGTATGACATTTGCTATGTAATTAAAGAGCAGGTCGCTAGCTGGATGTGCTCCGGGAAATAAAAGGATACCTGAAGTGTGACTAAGAGGAATGCAGAGTTAATGCTCAGTGTATTTAAGAAAAATATTGTATGTGTCATCTTCCTTGATTTCAGGCCAAATCCAAACCATTTCCATTCTGCCCTCTGCAGCTGCCTGAGTGAAAACCACATTTCCATCAACCTACCTTTGAGAACCAACAACTTCTTCAGGAGGCCTCTTGAAGGGAGCCATCGAGGGAATCACCTCAGTATTCCCTACCTCTCATTACTGGGGAGTTCCCTGCCTCCAGGTCCACAGGCTGAAATCATGGAAAATCACAGCTCCTGCAGGGTCATTTCTGTGAATGTTTCCCCTGGAATCCTTGATTCATGTTTTATAAGCTCTGAAAAGCCAGTCACGACTTCACACTGCTGAAAAATGCCATATGGCAGATATTTCTATCGTCTGGGTCTGCAGATCCTGGGAGGCATGTTTTGTGCACTGAGAGTCGGGGAACCCTGGTACCTATTCCATCCCTGATGCACGTTCCCTTGCGTTAGGAAGAAGATGCCTTTGTAAGGTGTGTAACGTGGCAAAAAGCCCATCACACACCACAGGGGCCTTTGCAGAGCTGTCCTTGTCACCAAGGAGTGCAAGCAGCTATGGGAGATGACTTCTAGAGAATTTCCCAAAGCTGAAATGCCATCCAAGGCATCCTGGTGCGAAGGTTTTCTTAATTGCTGGCCAAATCTTCATTCTGCCCTTCTTCATTTATATGCAGTATTTGATCAAGTAGTTTCTACTAAAGTTAATGGTACTTTTGCCTTAATTAAAACCTAAATGAGGACTCCAACTGGTCTTTTTTCAGCTAATCTGTACATAGCACCACAGCTCTGTGTGATGCTTTACAGTGAAGCTGCAAAATCCCTGCTGGGAGGTAATGGCTTTGGAAAACCAAAGGCTGAGGGGGCACCATGGAGCGTGGCTGCTCTGAGTCAATGAGCAAAAGCAGTCCACAACTGAGCTTATCCAGGGGTGAGCAGGACCATGGTCTGGAGATTCCAGATGCAACCATGTGGCTCTTGCTGGTTAAATGACAAAAATGAAACCTCATGCAGGAAGCAATGCAAGCACTGCAAGTAATCAGTGCTACTCTCCTTCACAGGAGAAGTCTTCTGCTGGCCTCAGGAGGGAGGGAGCCCAGCCAGGAGCAGAATGCTGTTTGCTTGCCCTCAAGCTCCCCTTGCACTAGCCAAGGCTTTCACTATGACAGAAAGAACCAGCAATAACACGTCTTGAGCTCAGCAACACGCAGAGCCCAAATCTTTGATATGTTGTGTGCAAACCCCACTGTTCACAAGTGTCTCCATCCCAAGTGCAGCTTTGGGTTACGCAGTTGATGCCAACAGCCCCTGGACACCCAACTTCAGCTCTGCACAGAGCTGGGCCTCCTGCAGGATCCCAGCCTGCTGATTCAGGCTCAGAGCAATGAGAGGCAGTGGAGGTGAAGATGCAATTCTCATGTTGACACACAGCACAAAGGCTCGTTGACCCACATTAGATGAGTATGCTGGAAACCTCGTGTCTGCACTGGCACCGTTCAGCACTTGCTGATCTAATTCCTGTAAGTGTCCCTGCTTCTGCTGGCTGGTGACCACCCCCCAGGTGAGGAAACCAGCTCAGCAATCAAGGTTTTGTCTCTGAAGAGCATCAGTTCTCAGGCAGGGCAGGGACAGCAGGAGGCCATGTAAATGGAGATGGTGTTTGGAAAGGTCAGAAGCAGCTTAGTGAACAAAAGCCATTGCTGGGAGAAACCAGGAAGAGAAAACAAACATCTCTGGGATTGTCAGAAGCTGTGTGTAATGGTGGCAATGACATCTGAAAGCTGAGACCAGGGAGGCAGCCAGGGTGAAATTCAGCTGTGCTAGGGGGAAATGACTCCTGCTCCTCTCTGGGAGATGTTATCTGGGCCAAGAACAAGCATCCAAAACCCATTAGGTAAGGTTTCTGTTTGTTTCCCTGCATAGCTGATGTGACACACTGGCTTGAGATTAATGCCTTAAGACATGCTCTGTCAGTGTTAGGGGGCATCCCCAAAACTGGCTGTGGTCCAGACACCACAAGGACTTCATTTCACTGGGGAGCACAAGCAGTCTCACATCCCTTCTGCCTACAGCAGCTGGCTCCCACAGTGACCCCAATGCATTCAGCCTGTGGTGAGCTCCACTCAACAGGAAGGATTTATGCTTTCTGCCTTCCTTGCTGGGCTTTACTGGGGAGGTTCTTCCCCTTTCTGTGCTTCAGTTCCTCCAGCAGTGAATAGGGATGAGCTCTGCAGCTGTGGGTTGCTTGGCTTGCAGGAGTGAGCTCTGAGTTCTCCTGCGGCGCTTTGTTTCATTCCCCTCTCCCCACCACCGAATACCAAAGTCATTTTGGGCTGACTGCTCCTTGTACATGATCAACCCCGAGTTCTTGCTGCAGTCCCATAAGAACAGCCTGCATACTTATTTTTATATCCCCTTCTGGTGTCAAAGAAAGCGGGAAAGATATAAATACGCTGTTAAAGTTAACAAGTAACTCCAGCCCTACTGCCTGCTAAGGTTTTGGTGGAAAAACCTCGATTTGTCCAAATACAGCAGAAGCGTTCTGCTCATCAGCTTGCACAGCCTGGGACATGGTTCCTGAGAGAGAGGAATGTGTTGTCTCTGGTTCCTGAGCAGGACCCATTCACTCTCCATCTCTGCCTGCTTACAAGTCATCCCCAGGCCCAGGCAAACTGCTGCAAGGGTTGGTGCTAATGCCTGGCTGTGTTACTGGTCCTCTTTAGCAGTCAAAAAGTGGTTATCCTGGTGGCTTTTTATTCTGGCCTCAGAAAACCAAACCCAGCAGCTTCGAGTGGCCTTTCCCTGTCCTAAAAGTACCTGTGAAGAAATGATGCCTGCAAGAAGACTCAGCAGAGGTCTCTGCAAAGAACAGGAGCCATGAACAGGCACTGATGGTGATGATCCCATTGCAAGGACAAATGACAGTTAAAATGTGATCGATGGTTTAGAGCACATTTATGCTCGTGAGGATATGTGTATGTACATGTGTATGACCTGGGGGTTTTCTGTCGTCTTTCTCCTCTGTCACAGTGTGGTGTTTTAATCCATGTGGTTAAATGAGTTTTGAGATTGCTAAAGGCACACTTCACCAATCGAAAGGAAAGTAAGGAATGGGTATGAAATCCTGCCCTAGGGTGAGAATTACACCCCTGCTTTTGTACAATGTATAATTAACCAGTGGAACTCATTTCTGTGATATATTATTGAGGCAAATCACTGTAGTAAGCTTCAAATAATGATTAGACAGTAGTGGGGAACGGGAAGTTTCATAGAGCAATAAAGCCTGCAATTCCTGCTGCTTGGAGTGAAATAGATCCCAGCTCCCTTGCATCAAGGTAGACAGGAAAAAGAAACTTCAATGCATCTTTGCCATGAGTGACCATAGCACAGGCTGCATGGACCAACAGCTGAGCTACTGCAGAGATCAAGACCCTTTGCTTCCCTCTAAACTAGCATCCTTATCTTTTGGTATCACCATTTTTGAAAGTTAAATGATAAGCGTATGTGTCATCCCATCTTGTAGCAGGTTAAATTCAGCAGTGTAAAAAGCTAAGATCAGATAGTAAAAACTCCTCCGTGGCTCACATGCCAGTGTAAAACTGCTCAGATCCCTGCAGTTTATCCTTCTGGTTCAAACCAGGGGACCAAACTAATGTAAATCAGATAAATGGACTTCAGGCAGCCCCTGTGGCTTCTGCGTTGGTGTCTAGGATTGCATGCTTACTTCAAATGGCGTGAGCCAGTACAAGGACCAGGGCTTGAAGAGTGAGTATGATAAGTATTAGTGCTTTTTTAAATAGCCTATCCAATATCTGCCATGATAAGACTTAAATAGCCACGTAAGGTAAGCCGAGCCCAATGAATTGATCTCTGTGTGTGTGCATGGGTCTTTGCACAACCACCAAAAGCTTATTTGCGCTCAGCAGACAGCTGGCTCATTGATGGTGAGGCGTATCTGCCTCTGCCCCACTTGGCAGCCCCCTGGTGTGTTCTTTGCTTTCCTTTTTAAGATCACAAATCACGTTCCCAAATGAAATCTCTCTTAAGGAAACAATTGAGAATCAAGGCTGTTGTGCCAGAAATCACACAGCCCTTGGAGCTGGTGCACATGCAAGAAATCCTGCCCACTCTTCAGCTATGGCTGCCCTTGTTCTCGAGCATCACCTTCTGGAGAGGATTCAAAGACCTCGTCACACAGAGGACAAAGGCCCCATGGCAAGGAGTGAAGCAAAGCATGTTACAAATATTAGCAGGGTCATAAGGAGGGTTGAGAGGAGTTGGCAGAGCAGGGATCTAGCACAGCAAACACAGAAGCTCGTCAGATTATGGTCCTGCTGCTAGAGAGAAGGAAGCCAACAGGAAATGGAGGGGAATGGCCAAAGAACACAAGTGTGCTGACTGGGAGGAAAAGGAGAAATCCAGGTCTGCAAGGAACGTGCCCAGTGGCCTCCATGACTTCAGAACTGCAGAGCAGAAATCACTGACTTGGCTAAACGCTTTGTCCCTGGTGAATTCAAACAGCTCATGGCTTCTTCGCAAGCAGGGCAGATCTGAGCATGAGCAAAGAGCAGTTATGGTGCATTCGTTTTTCAGAGAACAGAAAGCTCAACCGCATCCTTAAAGCATCCTGGTTCCTGAGTGTGTTTCACTGTCAGAGCATTGAATGTAATAGCTTGTTTGCATCTGAGACTAGAACCCTCCACCGCTGCCTTGTGAGCAAAGCCCTGGCTTGGGGAATCACAGCAATGAGAATCGCTGGTGCCTCATCCCTGCTGCTTCCAGGCCTGGACTTTGTCATCTCTGCATCCACCTACCTCCTCCATCCTAGGGTTCTCCCTGCTCCCTCTGTGTGCTGGAAGCTGGGAACATCTGTGGGAGATCTTCCACTGGAGAGGAGAAAATCCAAAGATAGGGACTGTCCTGCAGGGGGGGGGCTGTGTTCTGAGACAAAAAATGGGAGATCCTTGGGCTCTGAGCTCCTCATGCTGGTGAGTTTTGAGCAGGGAACAGAGAAACTAAAGTCCTCTCCTTGAGCTGCCACTGGAGTCTTGAGCTCAGTTCAGAGCAATGTACTTTGAATAAGCAGGCTCAAGGTGCCGTGTCTAGGCAGCTTAACAGAGGATGGTGTGACTTGTTTGCTGCCTGTGGACCAAAGCATTTGCTCATTAAATACTCTGCAATCCATCAGGCATAAGAGAAACAAGACCCAGAGAGGGTGGAGCTGGGAACAAGACCAAGCTGGAGCAGGCACCAGGCACGCCTTTTGGTAGAGGGAGGAACTTCATGTCTTTAACCAACAATTTGGGTTTTGAACCTCGAGTTTTGGAAAAGCGCTTTGATTTAAACTCAGACATTGCCCAGGGAGCAGGAGGGACCTCAGGGCAGTTGGAGTACTCAGGAGGTCGGAAATGATGCTCAAAATCTTCAGCCTGACCTCATCTTGGAGGAGAAAACCACACCTAGGGCAGTATCTGCTGGTCCAGTGGCACTGGTGATGTGCTGGGAGCAGATCACCCAGGTTCATGTTGTGAGGACACAAATGCGCAGGGGTTTTTCTCCAGCTTAGGTATAGCTGTGCTATGAGTCGAGATCCCCAGGAAAGTTGCTGTCCCTTATCCCAGGATACACTGAGTTGCTAATTATTTGGGAGCCACTGATTACTCCTTGGCTATGTGAGAGAAGGAGGCAGCAAAGAGCACCGAAGCCAACATCAGCAAAGACTGCTGAGACCCAGTCCAACCTACCTTCTCCCTTGCCATTGGCAGCTCCTGACCTCCAGGATGTCCCTGGTAAAAGCATTTTCACATGTGTGTGAACATGGAAGCAGCCAGATCCCTGTTTGATGACAGGGATGGTGATGGCTCCCAGCCTGCAGGCACCCTGGCTCATGAGCACTGCCCTGCTGCTGGACTCCTTGCACTGAGAGTTCCTCTTTGTCTCTTCTAATGCCAAGATACTTCAGCCCACGGCTTGCTCCCAGCCATCTTGGTGTTGGTCCATCAATCAGAGAGCTTTAAGGTAGGAAGAGATTAAATCATGTTCCTTCCTGCAGTTCAGCTGCTAACTGAAGGGCTGGGAGGCAGGGGAGTAGGTCCGAAGGGAGGGCCCCAGCTGGCCAGGGTTCAGGACCTTTTTCCACAAGGAATGTGGGACCTTGGGCAAACCCTCTGCATGTCCTGCTTCTCTGAAAGAGCTGCGGCCATTTCCTGCCATTGGCTGTCAGCTGAGCCAAGGGGGGAACCCAAGTTGGTGGCTTTGGATCAAAACTTCTTCTCCCAGATCTTGTGGAGAGCTTCCACGGATCCCAAAGCACTGTCCATGAACAAGGACCTCCACAGCCCCTCAAGCTCTTCCTCCTCCTCTGCAAGGCACGAAACAGAAACGACTTTGTTTACTTGCCATGTTCAAGTCTCGTTCCCCCCTTAGCTTCCTGCTTGTTCAGACTGTTCTCTCTTTATCTTCCCAGACGATCTCCATTGCCTTTGTTTGGCTTCCAGAAAATCCCCGTTCTAACTGGGCAGGAGGAAAAGCAAATTCAATGGCTTCCTCTCACAAAGAAGGAGCTCTGAGAAGGCAAAGCCCAGAGCAATGCAGTAAGTTTTGCTCATGCCACAAGCAGCATGACTGGGTAGTGTTCAAACCTACCTGTGCTATCACACAGATTGCCCTCTTGAGTGGGAGAAAGAGAAATCAGACCCATTGAAGACTTGCCAGTGTGTAACAATGATGCATGCATGTATTTTTTAGAAGAAGAATAACTTTTCTATCAGTTCTTCTGAGTGAGCAGCCCAGAAACAGATCCACGAGTCACACCAGATCCTTCCCATCTGAAGAGCATCACTTGCAACTCACCACACCAAGCGCTGCACTAAACACTGCTCCAGACACTTGTTACCCTGCAGTGGCAATTCACGAGTGCCCAGGCTCACTCCTGCCTGCTGGCTGTCATCTGTTGAAGAGGTTCATTAATCAGAGCCATTCTGCCCAGAGAAATGAGGTGTCTCCAAAACTGTTTTCTGGGCTTAGTTGGGACTTGCAGCCTTTATGCAGCCACCTTGGTTGGGGCTAAGAGAGGTACCTGTTGTAGCCTTGCTGCAAAGAGACACTCCCAAGCATGAGTTCTTTACTGTTACTCACTGGTCTCAGTGCTCCTTGCCTGTATCTTCTTTCTCCTTTAAACCATGAACTTGCCTTGTCCCTGACTCCTGCAATCAGTGTTCTTTGTCTAAACAATCCAGGGATAAATTAATCCTTCTTACCCTTCAGCCCTCCTTATTGAAACATCTTGTCTCCCACCATACCATCAACATTTCATAGAATCATAGGGTCATAGGATGGTTTGGGTTGGAAGGGACTTCAAAGCTCATCCAGTTCCTACCCCCTGCCACAGACAGGGACACCTTCCACTAGAGCATCTTGCTCAAATTTCATTCCATCATCAATGAAAAGAGCTGAGTCAATGATGGGAATAGATCCTAGGACTGCTCTGTGGGCAGAGAAGGCAGTAGGATCTATGAGGATTGCTTTGCTGGAGGGTCGGTGGGTGATTGGAGGCCAGGAAGATCTTCAAGGGGGTTTTGACACTGTAGTTGTTTTCCTATATTCCTCCTAATCGCTGACACGTGCCTGATGCTTTCCTTAGACATTCATTAACATTGTGCTCCAGTCCAAATAAACACTCATCTCCACTTGCCCCTCCCTGGACCCTTACATCTTTCTGTCTGTGAAAATCCAGCAGACAAGGAGAGCTCAAGCCCTGTGCTCTGTGATGTCTGAAGGGAAGGCTTTGGCTTGCTTGTTAGCCCAAAGGAAAGAAATAATGAGAGAACTTAACAGAGTAAAATGTGTTGAGGGATATGAAGTGAGATACTTTGTAATACAGAACGAAATCGGGGCAAAATTACCATCTTAATTGTATTAATGTTGCCAATTATAGACCAGAACCCGTGTTACTCAGCGGGAGCGTTCTGGGATAGAAGGAAAGACAAATTATCTGCAAGCTCCTTATTTTGTCTTTGTGAATTAGCACCCCAAGGTGCTTAATTGAATCTCTGGTCCTGATCAGTGAACATTGTGCAGGGAGTGAAAGGCCCCACAGGCCTGCTCTTCTTTGCCCCAATTCACAGAAACACTCATTTGATTTTCTTCTTTTTTTTTTCCTTCTATTTCATGAAATTAATAAAAAAAAAATGGGAAAAAGTCAAATTGGAAAAGAGAATCTGGGTCTAAATCATTTCCTTTCTGCCCAGAACAGATTTGGATTCATTTGCAGGGTGCATGCATGGCAGCCTGTAGGTTGTGCCACCCCTCTGAGCAGCAATGAAATGGGAAAAAGCTGGGAGCTGGGAGCCCTATTCAGAGCACAGATCCCTTTGATATCTCTGCTGGTCACCCTCCCATGGGGGGCACCCATGGGGAGTGGAAATCATAGAGAGAAAGCGTAGAACAACATGGTGCAGGATGGGACATTGCAGACCAAGGGCATTACTGCCACCGAAATGATCCTAAGAGTTGAAATGCTGCCCTTGGCCAAGCTCTGTGAGCTGTGGCGTTTGCTGCTGCTGCTGTATTGAGTATTCTATCCAGTGAAAACAGGGGATGGAATTGTCCCTTGCTCTGAGCTACTGTCAGGGATAAGCACAAGTTTATCCAGTTTGTGGGAGTGCACCCAATGTCCTGTGTACTTTTGGGTCTCCTCACACGTGTTCATTTTAGGCAGTGTTTAGTTTAGGGTGATGTATTTAGAGAAAATTCCCCAAAGGACAGTCTATGTTGATCAGTTCTTTTGATTTTATTGCATCGATTTATATTTTGCGTATTTCCAGGATTATTATAGTTTAAAGTCTTTCAGTTTGTTTGTTCTCTTTTTTGGTAAAGCAAGGAAGCAGCCACAGGTGAGTTTTCCTGCATTGTAATGGATTGGACCTTCGGTCACTGAAACATTTTAAGTTTATTAAAGACTGTTTTGATTAAAGGAAGCGCCATGATTCTGGGTCAGCCTATTCTTGTATTGCTTAAGAATTATAATGTTTGGAATGAAAAAAACCACAGACATAATAAGTTTAGAGAGCCAAATTCGCTGTATTTTACGTTGAAAAGATGAGCTGGTTCTGATCCTGTGAAAAGTGAAGAGGGGAGACTTGGGATTGAAAGGAACTGAGAGTTCTGATGTGCTCTTGTTTCCATTATGGGGATTTCCTCCTTTCACCCACGGGGTCTTGAGTCCATCTAGGAAATCACTGCACATCTGCCAGAGCTGCTGTTGCCAGAAGGAAGCCTGGGCTCTGCTTGGCTTGGAGTGGCTGCTCCCCGGGATAGAGAGAATTGCTTTACAGCTGTGCAAAGATCATTCCGACTCCTGCTCTTCATGTTCCCTCGGTGTCCTCATGTGCCTTGTGCACTGTGTCGGTTTTAGGAGCAAGGATCATTGCTGTGAGTGCAGAATCCAGCACGTCATGGTCTTAGGCAGATTCTGAAGGTTCATTTAGAGTAGTAAAAATGAAGTGTTCAGCAGCTTCTTATTGAATGCCAAGGCAGAAATGACCTACAGGAGAACTGTGATGGGGATTCCTAGAGAGGAAGGAGATGATCCGCTGGAGCTGAGCTCCTTCAGCCTGGCGACAAGCACATCTGTGAGGGAAAGGAGGCTGTGTAAACAGGCAAGAGGGGGAGTCACTGAAGTCAAAATAAATGCTGTGAAATTCTTTCCATTGTATCTCACTGAATACAGAAGCTTGGATGATGAAGCCATGAATTCCAGAGCAGGGGCACCTGGAACGGGGCCTGTGAGGAAGGGGAAAAAATATTGTACAACATAATGATCAAACAGTAGGGGAGAGCAAGCACCATGCAAACATCAAAAGTCATGGCAATTGTTTTGGATGAGAATGTTTTTAAGAGTCCCTGTTTATGTTGGACAGGAGAGTTTGCTTTGAACAATGGATGAACTCTTGCAAAACAGGCAAAATCCCCTCTCCTTACCCCCAGGAGTTTCTTGTCTTGGAAAAATAGATGGATATATTTATAAAAACAGTGAAAAATAAAAAGGTGTCTTATTGTTCTACTGTCTTCCCCGGGTCTTCCTCCCACACTGTTCATACTGCACTGTTGGAGATAGGACTGGATGAGATGCAGGGTCAGTTTGCCCTGGAAATGCCTGTGTGTTCGCTGCGTGGATGAGTTCATTGGATTCATGTATCTCCAGGTTCGTTCACAGACACAAACACATGTAACTGGGCTCCAGGGCTTTCTGCTGTGGTCATGAAGCTTACCTGAGGCATTCTTGGGTTAATCCCATCCACCTGACCCACAACTATTGATATATGGGAGCTCGAGCCCTGTTTTGATGCTTGTTTCTAATATTATGAAGGTGTCCAGGATATTTCAGACCTGTGACTACTCTCTTGCACACATCAAACAGAAAGACAGCAACACTGTGCTGTGCTGCAGCACATACAGCCCCTGAACTGGACCTTGGCTCTGACACTTCCTATGGGAAATAATGCCCATCTTCACCTCTGCAAAGACCTCCTTACCTCCTACCCCAGTGCAAACACTGTGGGTGGCTGGGACAACTTGGTAGCCCTGCAGGACATGGCCTGTTTAAGAGGGCTTTGCCCTGTAGCCCCTGGACAATGGCTAGCTGTTCCTGGAGTGCCCCATACATTCCAGGATGCATTGGGCCTCACAAGTTAAATATTTAGTCTTTCCTGAATCCAAATACTTCCCCAGCTCCTGGTTTTGTTGTTTTCATACATTCAGCTTTGTTTCGCTTGATTAGAGCGGTGGGGTTTGTAGATAGGGACTCTATTCTTGGCAGAAAGTGGAGTATTATTAACATTCCTTATCGCAGGAGCGTATATTATTGTGTGACATTGCACGGAGTAACCTTAAAATAAAAGCCCTCCTCTGCCACTCTGGGCATTGTTTTGACTGCCAGCCCCCTCCACAGGGCTGGGGGCAGAGACACTGCTCCCCAGGTTATCTCCTTTCCTAAATCCGTGCCATTCACTCACAAAAGGAAATCTTCCACTCCTTTCTTAAATCTGTGCCATTCACTCACAAAAGGAAGCACCTTTCAGCCTATCTCTGGTGGCAAAGCAGCACAGTGCCTGGGTTCCAGCAAACCAGGGGTTAAAGCCAATTTGGCTCATCCAGCTGCAGGCTTGTTCAGGAGGAGGGGTATAAATCAAGGGCTTTGGAGAGATAAGCAGTTTGCATATTGCTTCAAAGAGAGCAGCATCATCCAGAGTGCCTCCTAATCCCTGTGTCACCTTTCTTTAACATTTCTTTACCATTTTCCCCTAGCAGGAGCTTTGGCAAGGACAGGGCATGATGCTTTCAGGCATCAACTGGAACGTTTGCAGTTGTCCCTGCAGTTTTTTATCTAGATTGGCAAAAATGCACATGCAGGAAGGATGGAGCAGGCCTTGTGGTTTTCAGGTTTCCCCCTTGAGTTTTGGTACAATCCCTAAATTATAAACTTCACGTTAAAGAGAAAAGGTAAAGGTCTATCTTTTCCTATCACAAAGTAACTGTGGTTCAGACCTGTCATCTACCCTGGCAGAAAACTGCATCCAAGTAAAAACCAGCAGCATAGGCAATGAATAGCTCATGCACATCTATCCTATGTCTAAGGCTATTTAAATGCTAACATTATTAAACAAGAGTAATTTCTCTTTGTCTCCTTTTTGTGGGAAAAGTAGGAAAATTAAATGCCTTACTAGAGGAGCTGGGAGTGTGAATGTGCCAGCAGCAGGATTCGCTCAGCGACATTAGGAGTACGCAGGAATTTCTCCTCCTGTTTTTCTGGGTCAGTGTACAGCTTGATAGATTCCTATTTATATTATAAATTGGTTGTTCCAAAATATCCAGAACGTGCAAGGCAGTTGAGTCAGTGCTGTTGGAGTTGCCTTGCTGTTTGTCTAGCCTTAATGCTGTACTATAACAGGCTTTGCATTCAATATAAATGCAACCTACCTGGGAACATTTCTACTCCAGTTCTGTCTTACCTCATCCTGACAAGCTAATTACAATACATGGTGGAAAAATATCTCAATCAGACTGTCACCTGCCTCATCAGCCTCACTTTTGCCTAGATCTGAGAAACTGGAGGGTTGCCCCTTTTGGATGGTGAAGGAATGGAGTCAAGAGCAAGCCGCAGCAGAAAACACTGCAGGAAGTTGATCTCCATCCTCAGAGCCATCCTTTCTCATTGTGCTGCTGGTTGTTGGTAAGGAATAAGGTGCAGGTGGAGTTAACAGGAGAAAAAGCCTTCTCCAGACCTCAAAGCCAATCCAAGGGAAGATGTTTCTTTGGTTATTTTCAGAGAAGCTAAAAATGCTCGAGGGTCAAAAATGCAGACTTTCTCCTGCAATCCTTTTCTAGATCATCAAGAATTTAGGTCATGCACAGATCACCACCACAAAAGCCCAGAGGCAGGTAAAGGAGCACGTTGCAGCCTGCATGCTGGGAATGTGGTTGAAATGGCCCTGAAAGAGTGTAAGGATTGCTGTGTACAAGCATGAAAGCCACTTCCTTGGTATAGCTGCTGGTGCAACTTGCTGCAGTCTCTAGACACATGCTCTGGAGAAGCAGCAAGAGGCTTCAAGGCAGCACTCACGAGCCCTGGAGCCTCTGTGATGGGTAGGTTACTGCCCAAGAGCCATTGCATGCCCAAGGGTAGCAAAGGTGCTGTGAACCATCTCAGTGTGACCAGATGTCAGGAACTCCAGCACTGAAGCACATGCTTTTACCAGCACTGTCCTTGCAAGGCAACTGAACCTAGCATAGAATAGTGGAATTATGGAACCATAGAATCCCAGCCATGTTTTGGGTTGGAAGGGACCTTAAAGCTCCTCCAGCTCCAACCCCTGACATGGGCAGGGACACCTTCCATAGAGCAGCTTGCTCCAAGCCCCTGTGTCCAACCTGGCCTTGAACACTGCCAGGGATGGGGCAGCCACAGCTTCTCTGGGCACCCTGTGCCAGCGCCTCAGCACCCTCACAGGGAAGAGCTTCTGCCTAAGAGCTCATCTCAGTCTCCCCTGTTTCAGCTTCTTATCTCAGAATAGAGAAGTCCACACTGGTCAGCCTGGCTTCCAGGCTGAAACGCAAGGTAGACAACGACACCTGAAGGCAGCAGGCTCCAGTGCCTTGCGATCTTGGCAGTGTTTTCACTTAGTCATCAGAGTGTGTTTACAAGTCTCTCCCACTATTCTCTTCCTGCCAGCAGCTGACAAGCGCGTCTAGTTAAGCTTAACAGGAGTATGTTTAATAATTAGCAGAGTCAGGAAGACCTTGCTTGGAGCTCTGTTGCGTGTGGAGGTGTTAAGAGCACATGAGGAATGAGAAATGTTTGGCGCTTGCGGCAGCTGGAGGATGCTTCCACCCTCATTCCACCAGCAGCATCTCCCCGTGGCTCTGGGCTGATGTCAGCAATGCCCAGAGGCTCCTTTTGGTCCCTGCTTCACCATCTGCCTCTCCATTCTTGGGAATGAGGGATGCTGAGGACAGCAAAACAGCCTCCATTTGTGGAGGGACCATCCACCTCCTCTCCACTTCAGCCATGGAGCCTTCTGCCCTTGCTCAAGCTGGCTCAGCCTCCTGCTCTGTGCAGGAAGGAACAGGCAGCTTCCAACCACGTCCTGACAGGGATTGTCCACTGTCCTAGCAGGCATCTCCTCTGGTTGCTCAGGTGTGTATGCCCTGAGCCTCTCCTCCACACCTCATGGTTGCTGCTGGGCATCGGAGATCTGGGCTTCCCCACTCCCCCTGCTCTCCTTCTCCTCATTCCCACTCACTCAGCCCACTGGAAATGTCCCTCACTGAGGCAGATCACGAGCTCCATAGGTCTGGGTTGCAGCTCTCAGTGCTGGTGTCTAGTCCATCCATCTATTTCCTTGCTCATTTTCATCTCAGCTTCATCTATTCTCCGTTTCAGACCATACTTTTATCATGTATCATACTATCATGTATCATTTTGTCATACTTTTATCATACCATAACCTTCCCCATTTCCAGACCGTTCCAGACTGGCTCCTTCTGTTTATGTACACTTGCTGCCAACCTTCGCTCTCCTTCACACTTCCCTTTGCTTTGCTTTTATGGCCTTTTATGATGTTTATGTTACATCAAGGCTCTTTCCCTTTTTATTCCCTTCCTGCTCCTGGATAATTATTGTTCTATCCATGGCTTTTACTGCCTGCCTTTATCATGAGTGTTTCTGTGGGTGACAGGAGTGTCTGGAGTACATAACCTCTGTCTGTAAGCTGCTAGGCAGCTCAGATATGGGTCATGACTAAGTATGCTTTGCTGATGGATTCTGCCCATTACCTGGTGGAGCTTCCCTGGGCAGACCCTGAAACCTTAAAAGCTGCTATAACCTTCCTGACTTGGCCTCTTCTGAAAGCCAATGGTCACCACCTTCAGGTGCCTTCTTGTCTGTCACACTCATGGCCTGGGAGAGGTGACAGCATCCCCTGCTTTTATTGCTCGATAAGCTGAGGACCATGGGGATGGGTTGAAAGGGAGGAGAAGTCCTCAGAGGACTCCCCCAGAGCAAACAGGAAGAGGTGAGTGTGTAGCTCTTCATTCTTTCTCCTTCTTTGGGTGTCTATGGCTATAGGGCATTAGCACAGGCAGTGGTGCCTGCCTCCCATACCCAAGGAGAGGTGAGCTGGAAGGGTGGACCCTAATAGACTGGGATATAGATCTGTGTGGAGAGAGGGAAACTGCCCTCCCTGGCCTGCACAGGGCTATGAGAGCCCCAGTCCCAGGGAGGACTGAGAGAGCCTAAAGACTGTTAAGCCCTCATTCTGCCCCAATGGCACGGTACGGGGTGCAGTCAGCAGCTCCCCCCCGCGTGCTCCCCCCTGCCAGCGGGTACCAGCCAAACCCGTGTTTTTCTTTCTCTCTCATGTTGAAGCTTTTTCCCTTGCAGCTGCTGGAGTCATTTAATTAAATGGTGATGCCGTGGAGCTGGCTCCTCTCCAAGGGCAGGAGCAGCAGCTTCACCTCCGGGGCAGGCAGGCTCCTGGGGAGCAATCGCACCGCGCCAGTAACGCTGCACTCGACTCATACATCTCCTGATGACAGGCTTAAAGGAAACCCAACCCCGCAGGAGAGCTGCAGGGCAGAGGGAGCATCTTCTGCACGGGGCCCTGGTACCCTGGAGGCTTCGGGCACCGTGGGGATGAGTTCGAGGTGATGCTGCGCTCTCCGGGGATGCTCTGAGCTCCCCTCTGTGCCTGGATCCAGCCTGTAACCAGCAAACTGTGTCAGCTGCAGGGCAGAGTCTTCTACGGGAGTGGAGCCGCTGCCCAGGGGGAAATGGAAATGAAATGGGGGTGATTTGGTGCCTTCAGCAGGGCTGGGGCAGAGCCAGGAAAACCGAGCAATAAATCCTGGAGCAGAAAGGAGTCAGCTGAGTGCTCCCTTGACTTTGTGTCCTTCCTTCCTTCCCTCTTCTCCCCTCTCAGCACCTCCAGGCAGCAGCCGCGTTTCTCTAAGGACGGGGAGAAATCACTGCCCTCATCCAGGCTCCAGGCTGAGACAGTCCCCATGCCCCTTCCAGAGCACCCACCCCTCTCCTACCTAAATACCCCTCATGAAAACACCTCTCAATCACCCACAGCCCATGGCCTCCCCCAGTGCCTTTCTCCCAGCCTCTTGCAAGGGACCTCAGCATACCATGTACAGACAGCCCTGCACCACTGAGCTGTGCACCACCCCGAGCTGCAGCAGCCAGGCCATAGCCTAAATGTGTCCCTGCCCATGGCAGGGGTTTGGAACTGGATGATCTTTAATGTCCCTTCTAACCCAAAGCAGTCTGTGATTCTATCACTCTATAAATGCCATGTGCTCCATCACCCCAGCATCCCCCACAGAGGGCCCTGGAGCGATCAGAGGATGTGTAGCATTTCTGCTCCCTCCTCTCTGCTGCTTCCCCTATTTCTGCCTCTCCCAGAGGCAACCTGTGAACAAATGCAAACCCCAAGGAAAGTCTCAGATCTTTCAAAATGAAAGGAAACCCCTCTGGAAGAGAAAGGCGCACAGAGGCACAGCCGCTGCCAGCAGGGAGCTGCTCCTCGCATCCAGCATCTCTGTCTGAAGGCAGATTGCAGCAAGAATAAATGCTGGCCTTGTGAGTAGCAGGCTGCTGCTGGCAGCGGGCACATCAGCAGCATCATGGGTCAAACAGGGCTGGGAGGGCAGACAACTGAAACCTTCCCCTGCTGTCCCACTGTAAGAGCTGTTCTCCATGCATTCCTTAGAAAGTATATCCTTAGCTTATTCCACTTTATCCCACCTCCAGCACAGATGAGCTCCTGGAGGAGATCCCATCAAGAACCAGAAAGAGACAAAGCCCACGAGGGACAAACTTCTGTTAAAACCTGAAATGTGAGTGTATCCTGGTGGCAAACATATTGCCATCATCGCGCCAGGAATGCCGGGGCCTGGGAGAAATGAACTTACTGAGACGCCCTGGGCACAGCTGCATGCCCCAGGCAGATGAGCATTGTGGCTCCCCAGAGTGCCTGCGCTTGAGGCAGAATACAGAAATCATGACAAGTCTGTCTGCAGCACCAGGAGCAGGCATAGGGAGAAATGTCAGGATATTTCCACAGCTCTGGGAAGAATCAACCTCTTAAATCATGACCTAGTCCCTGCAAGGACAGTGCAGTCCCATGGAGAAGGGCTTGGGGGTGTTGGTCGATGAGAAACTGAGCATGAACCAGCTTCAGTGTGTGCTCACAGCCCAGAAACAGGCTGAGAAAGTTGGGGCTGCTCAGTCTGGAGAAGGGAAGCTGCGTGGAGACCTCAGAGCATCCCAGGGGAGCCACAAGGATGCTGGAGAGGGACTGTTCATCAGGGACTGTAGGGACAGGACAAGGGGTGATGGGTTTAGACTTAAACAGAGGAAGTTCACTCACACTAGACCATGTCGTCCAAGGCTCTGTCCAACCTGGCCTTGAACACTGCCAGGGATGGGGCAGCCACAGCTTCTCTGGGCACCCTGTGCCAGCGCCTCAGCACCCTCACGGGGAAGAACTCCTGCCTAAGAGCTCGTCTCAGTCTCTTCTGTCAGTTTAGATCTCCCCTTTTTGATGGTATCAGAAAATCTGTGCAAGTTTCTGGACAGCTTTCCTGTATTGCTGCTATCAAGGATGGATGAAACCAGCTACCAGACCTTTAGGTAATCTTTTGAGAAGAACATACTATGCAAATAATTCAATGAGAATTTCTCTCTTCTTCACAATTCAATGACACTTGCAATGCAGAGCACCAGATAATCTGGCCTACAGTGGATATTAGTGTCCGAACAGATTTCCTTGCAGAGGATTGTGTTGATTGTACTATAGAAGAATTAGTCTTAGTTTTACACTTATTAAAATATTCCCTGTAAGAACAAATACGCCTTAGAGATAGGCTCATATTGAAAATTTGGGGTCAGAATTCACTGTGGTTAAGGTGGGATCCTCTTCCCATCACTGAGCAAGCTGAGAGTAAAGGCAAGGAATAAGAAAGAGCAAAAGGGAACTAGACCATGTAGAAGATGTCCCAGAAAGAATGGAGGTTTTATCTGAATCAGTATTAGTCTGTCAAGGCAGAAGCCTGGCAAGCAAGAGCAAGAATTTAACTGAACATAACAAATCTGAGGTGCACAGAAACTGGGTTTATCAATAATAACATCTGGATTTATCAATAACAGTAGTTCAATACATTGTTCTCAGCCATTCTCTTACAGGACCAAGATTTGATGGTTTTTCCCTGAAGGAACCTGCCCGTGGACCTGATCTGAAAGTATTTCACACCTTTGTGTAAGTACATGGCCCAGGATCAGTGGGGACTGCCTGTTCGGTGAGGCCTCTGGAGAGAAGCTTGTTCAGAGCAGAAGGTATCTTTTTGTGCTTGATGAAACCCATGGTTGGCCAATGCTCTTCTAAACACTATGCTGAAGTTTGAAACACATGGCTCGTTTCAACTCTGGCTGCCATATCACAGGAGAACACATGCCTAAACAGGAGAAAACAGCTGGAGAATCCCATAATCCTTCAGGTAACCCATGGCTAATTCATTGCCTGAGAAGTTGTTTCAGTTGTTAATTACTCCTGAGATGTTAAAAATTTACATCTTATTTTAGCTAGGATTTGTCTAGTTTCAGGTCACGCAGGGCAGCAGCTCGCATTACTTGGGCTGGATGTACTGCAGAGTGCTCTGCTATGAAATATTTACTCTGACCTTAGCATCAAATACAGATTCAGCAATGTTAAGGTCAGGATTGTCACCTCTTGATCTTTGCTTTGACATACCCGAAGTACGCTCTCTCTGCTTTTTATACATGGTGAAAGACAGGCTCAGAAGGAAGCAGAGTGAATACGTGGAAGGAAAAAGGAGACCTTATTGAATGAGAATCATTAATATTGCAAAATCAAATGCTCAGATGTTGGAAGCTTTAAGTTGCCTTTCTGAAGGAGCTGGCCATCAAAGATATATTAGCATAGCTTAGAGAACCAGGTAGTGCCCAGGATTGTGAGAGCTGTCTGAAAAGGAGCATTCATTCCTGTACAAAGAGTTTTGAAGTCTCTTCTTTTTCAGATCTGGAGCAAACCAGGCAGAAAAGTGACATGGGCCAAGAGACCTGCCTCAGGAGAGTTATAGGTGCAAACGTCTGCATGGCCTTTCTCCTTGTCCCTACAGGTGTCATTGAAACCAAGGCACTGTCCCAAAGAAATCTTCATTTTCCAATGAAAAAGATGCCTTTGCTGGGGTGGGAGGGGGAGCAAGCCTTGAAGTGAAAATCTTCCGTTGGCTCAAGTATCCACCATGGGTCTTAATTAGTAATCCTTTCACTGCAATGTATCTTATCAAATTGGCCACATGCCCTAGAATCCCAGCCTGGCTTGGGTTGGAAGGGACCTTAAAGCTCATCCAGTTCCAACCCCTGCCACAGGCAGGGACACCTTCCACTAGAGCAGCTTGCTCCAAGCCCTGCCCAACCTGCCCTTGCTAGATTTTACTAAATCCAGAGTAACTAGCCTGAAATTGAGATAGACAGATGCCTTGGCACCATGGTGATGGTTGCCTTAGAAATAAACAAATACCCAAGGTGGATGGATGGATAGATTTCTGCCTGTGTAGCAGGGAGCTGATTCGGGCCTGGTGCTTGCTGCATGGCACATTGATTTCCAGTCTTATCCACGGGCTTCTTCCATCTCTTAGGCAACTGTTTGGGCTTATTTATATTCCTGCCGAGATGTAAAAACAACAGCCTGCAAAGTTATCTTTCCTGGTTATCTTTATTGTTTGCGTAGCACAGATTTCCCTCGATGCAACATGTGGGGGTTTTATTCTCCCTTGAAAACAGCCTGGACTTTGTTTAGGGAAGAGAAGAACATAGCCAGCACTGAAATACATTTATGAAGCTTGTTAACCTCCAGCTTCATTGCTCTGTCCCAGTGACCTTTCTGTCATCACTGTGGAGCCCTGTTATCCATGACTGTAAACCTGGGGCATTTCTTCAGTGACCTGAGCAGGGTTTGCTTTGAAGTCAGGTTTCCTATTTCGCTGGCATGGATTTCTTTTGGTCTGAATTGGAAAGAGAACAAAAACACAGGAAAAGGTCCCACATCAGGGCAAACAAAATACTTCATTTTGATGTAATCGGGATGTTTGGGCCCTACTGCAATTCTGTGCTTCATCGTAAGAGGAAATTCCAGCACCTCTGGAGTCCTCTGACCTCCCTGAAATACTTTGGTTCAATCTTTTTATCCAATGCTGAAATTTGTCAAAGCAGCACTTCCCTGGAGGAAAAATTCTACTCTGATAAACAGGCGTTTTCCAAGAGAGATATACCCCATCCGCAAACATTCCCCAACCCTAATAATGGTGCTTCAGAGGATGTTATTATTCAAGACCAGCTTTCTAGCAGCAGATGTCTGTCACTAGCCTCTAGATAATTCGGATGGATGATCACAGAAGTGCAGGAATGACTCGTGCACAACACATTCTGAGAGGATCAGATGCTTAGTGGAAGCCTCGTGCCCCAGGGCAAGGTCCAAGAGGGCCAGGCCTCCTACCAGGCTATAATAAGGGGGAAAATTCCCTGACAAAATAGAGGGTGAACGTCAACCATTGTTGCTTCCTTTTGTAATCCATAGTCCAACAAACAGCGAATAATCCCATGGTGAATATGATCTGATGCTGGTCTAGGAGTTCTCTCAGTGCAGCCTCGATGAAGCCTTCTCCTCTTGCTGTCATCGTGTCTGATCTTGGCAAAGAACAGCTTCAGCATTTGTTCACTGACATCCGGTGCCGCTCTCTGTTTCTCCCGATGCCTCATGTTTCCTGTTTCATGGGCTGAGCTCTGATGTGTGCCTCTCTTTTTGTATGCAATTAAAATCTGGAGCCAAGCAGCCAATTTCCATGGGCATCGTCATAGTCTGCTCTTCCAGTGATGCCTCATCAGAGGATCTCAGAACATTTTGCAACCATTCATTAATAAGCCAGCCACCTGTCTTGGAAGACAGGCAGAATTATTCCTTAACTGCAAGTAAGTAAAATAAGGACACAGACATTAGCTGGGTTGCCAGAGACCATAAAAAGCCTTTGTCCTTGCATGACCCAGTGCTTTGTAACTGGTATCTTGACAGAGGTTTTTGGAGCCTTGTGCAGATGCAGCAGCTGAGAGTCAAAATACAACCCTGTAATGCCTAGTTTGTCTTCCCGTGTTTCTTACCCCTGTTTTGCCATCTTATACCTTGGAGAGAGCATTAGACCTTTGATGAGACGCTCTCCCTGTCCATCAGGCCTGCTATAAGCAACCTGCAAACATTTCCTCAGCCTCAGCAGCAAAAGGGTGAGTGTCCTTGCAGATGCTTTACATGGAGAGGGAGCCAGTTATTGAGCCACGCAGTCCACCCACTGTCTGGCATGGTTTTGGTCCCTGAGGGTATTGAGGTGGCTTGAAGAGGTGTGTGTTTAGCTGTGCTAAGAGTCTGCCTTTTCCTTCTTCCATTCAATCTCTGCTTTGAACGGACCACCAAATGATGGTCATAAATATCGAGGGATAATTAGAGATCCCTTTCTCTTCCAAGTTCCAAAGTTGTAGAGAAGATGAACCCTTCAAGCTGTTCTGTCTCTACCTTTCCCCTGGGAGGGCTCCTGCACTGGTCATTGGTGCATGAGATACTGCTGGGCTTGGCAGCCAGTCCCCTTCAGTAATTCATCTCAAATATTCCTAGTGCTGCTTTAGATTGATGATGTTTTCCCCTTTCCTTTCTCTTTATATTGTCAACTTAACTGCTCTGACTTATAAAGCTGTTAATCTTTCACACACATGCTTACGTTAAGCAGCTTAAGAGCACTGCAAACACTTTATCCTCATAAAGATTGAACTGCCCTGATATGAAACTTGTAGCTCTGGAATAGAACAAAATTTACGTACGCAAATAAAAGCTGAAGGTCAGGGACAGGCAGAGAGGCTGTAAATATTTCTGGGCCCATATTTCAGAAGGTTTGAAAAGAGGAGATGGGTTGATTGGCTTCAAGCTGCTTCTGTGCCCTGAGTCAGCAGGAGCGGAGAGGAGAGGGAAGAAGGTGCATTTCTTGCACCAGAGGAGGTGACCAGGACAGGCAGCTGCTTCTAATCCCATTGCAAATGTCTCAAGTGAAGTCAAGAGAGATTCCTCTCTTCTCTGTTTTTGAAAGGGAGCTAGCTCTCTTTGAAGGTGGGAGAGGCAGGTTTGAAATGCCCCTGGCTGAACGTCTGGCAGTGCTCAGCTGTAGCTGCGTGGGGTTTGCACCTTCTGCTCCCTCTTACATTGCTCAAGAGAAGAAGCAGAGAATCCAGGCAGCCCTTGGTGATGCAAGGATTAGTGATAGGCTTGGCTTGACCTTGGTGCAGGGCTGTTACTGTGGCTGGGCACAATTCAAGTGCAGAGCAGGCTGCCTTTGTGTTGGGTCCTGCAGAAGCAGGTCTGTTGTTATCTGGTCCTGCGGCACCTCTAAGACAAGCCCTAGGCAGCAGAGTAAAGGACTCTGGACACCTTAATAGCTATGAGAAAATGCCTGTACACACTGTGATCCATGTGGTCAGGGAAGTGATTTATCTGTGCTGGGTTGGTAAGCTGCAGTTAATTCATAGAATCATATCATAGATTCATATAATTCATCATTCATTCATAATTCATCATACCTGGTCCTCATCACAATACCACAAGGCCTTTTGGACCATGCGTAGAAGATGCTGCATCTACTCAGTCATTCTGACTGTGGGCTCTGTGCACTGGGAGTTCAGTCCCAATGACGTTTCCATCCCAGTTCCAGCTCTGTAGAGCTGAAGGGGAATAGTATAAAGACACCTCTAAGAGAAGGATTTAGGAACACGGTGGCTTCAGCAGTAGCATAACCTGACCCTGCCAGGCCATTGAGAACACAATGGCCAAAACTATTGGACCTTTCCTTGATGTACAGCTTTCCTGCCTATAGATGCTTGGAAACACACGGGGAGACATGGCATAAATAGGAACTAGGCCAGTGCATCCCTCTTTTCCTCTCCAATATTATTGATTGGATCTCTCTGGACTTCTCTGGCAGTGATTTCTCCCTCCTCTTTTCCCTTCCTGCATGGGGAAAGAAGTGGCTGTGAAGACCCCCTGCCTGGAGAGCTGCAGTGAAACAGTTAACCTTTCCCAGGGCTTGTGATGGGGATGCAATTTATAATTGTATTTTCCAAGACAGCTATAAACTTGTCTCCTATCAGTTTTCTGGCTGAGGCAGAGAGTCATCAAGAGTTGCATCAGGGATGAGGTATAATTCAACCAATTATAGCTGGCAGGTTATGCTGCACTTGTAAAGTACGGATTTTAAAGCCTGCAGTTGCTGATAAACAGTATTGCAGGCAGAGCAGAGCAAACTCTGTTCTCACTGTGAAGGCAAATTGTATCGTTTAACCTTTTCCTCCCAGGGGACCGCCGTGTCGCTGCCAGTGATGCTTTTGCACCTCTCTGCAGCACGTGTCATGGGTACATTGGGCTGTGTGGGCATCAGTGGAGGGGCTGCTTGTGCTGGGAAGGCAGAGGTGGGGCTTGAGCGCATTGGAGCAGGCTGTGAATCAATGGGCTGGAAAAGCCCATCTGCAAAGGAGGTGATTTCCCACCCCGAATGTCTGCAGGACAGGGGTGTTCAGCCCAATGCATTCAGCCCATGGATGCTGCCAGGCCATGCAGCACAGAGGAGTTCTCAGGAGGCGTGTGCCCTCTCCCTCCATCAGTAAATGCTTTGCCTTTTTGTACTCCCTTTAGATCCGAAAGGGTAATTGTTTCCCTGTAGCAGAATTAATTGTAATCTCACTATTAGATAATTGTCCTTTCATCTGAGTGCGGCTGCATCCAAATTACAGGGTTACACCACCAGCGAGGGGGGTGGCTGGGAGGCAGCAGCAGCCTCCTGCAGCAGGGAGGTGTCCAACTGGATTCAAACTTCAATAAGCGTGAGGAAAGGTTGCTGGAACTCCAAATAATTCCCTTTTCCTGCGGCTCCAGCACTCCAAGACCCCTCTTGGGCCAAAGCTAATAGATGCTCCTCAGAGCCACCACAGCCAAAGCACCACCGGAGATGGGAGGAGGATAAGGATGAAGCAGCCCAGCTGGGTACCAGACACAGTGAACTGTGCAAACACGGGTATTAAGTTCCCTTGTGAAGGAAGGGGGTGTTAAGCAAAGCTAAGGAGATGAACCTCCTGTTAAGGCCATCCCCAGCTGCTCGTCCTCAACAGCCCTGGAAAATCATCCCCCTTTGCCAACCCACCCTGCAGCTCCGGACCGGGAGCTGGAGGGACATTTTGGGACCAAGGCCACTAGAGGGCATTCTGGGATTCCCACAGACGCAGCCTGGCAGAGGCAGCACCTTGCTCTCCTCCAGGATTTCTCCGGCTCCCTCCAGGTCTCTCATTGCAGTCAACTTGCTCAGTTGCTTGGGAAAGAGGGAGGGATCTGCCCCTTGTGTAGTCCTTGTTCTGGCTGGTGGGTGGTACCTCAGCCAGGTCCTGCTTCTGGTGCTCCTCTGTGGGAAGTGGATTCATTCTGGGCCAGACCTCAGCAGCAAATGCAGTTCCCAGTGCAGGAGGGATGTCACTGATACTCCTGAGAGATGTTTCCTTAACAGTGATGGAAACTCCACATCTTCCCCAGGCAATCTATACCAGTGCTTCCTTATCCATCCTGCTAGATGGGCTTTCCAGGTGCTACCGTGAATCTTATGCAGCTAAAGTTCATGTCTTCCTGCCTTACCCACCCCAGGCATGGAGAACACATCATTCTCTTTCCTGTAGCAATCCTTTACATCCTTGCAGACTGATCCTGTGCCTCCCTTCCCCTAAGATAAACATGCCACCTCTTCCTCTCGTTCTTTGGAGGATATCTTTCCATGCCTCTGATCATTCTTGTTGCTGTCCTCTGGCTGCTCTACAACTGAGCCTCATCAGAGGTGCCTGCAGGAAGTGTTTGCATATCTCATGCTGCTGGTCACCCCAATCCAGTCAGGTCTTTTACTGCAGAGCTGCTGCCAGATCAGTGTTTTCCACCCCAAGCCCTTTTTTCTAAGTTCCTGCCTAGTTCCATGTTTGCTCCTCCTCAACAGGGACAAACCAGCGTTGTTCCTGCAGCCCTTAAGGTTTCTTACTGGTGAGGGGCTTGGCCAGTGGAACCCACAGTGTGACCCTTTGCTGTACTGGGGGGCTGAGAACACAGAATGTCTTGTCTTGGCCCAGATAGAATCATAGAATGGTTTGGGTTGGAAAGGACCTAAAGTTCATCCAGGTCCAACCCTCTACCCATGAGCAGGGACACCTCACACTAGACCATGTCACCCAAGGCTCGGTCCAACCTGGCCTTGAACACTGCCAGGGATGGAGCATTCACAACCTCCCTGGGCAACCCATTCCAGTGCCTCAGCACCCTAACAGGGAAGAACTTGTTCTTTATCTCCAACCTGAACTTCCCCTGTTTCAGTTTTAACCCGTTACCCCTTGTCCTATCCCTACAGTCCCTGATGAAGAGTCCCTCCCCAGCATCCTTGTAGCCCCCTTCAGATAATGGGAACCAACCAGACACACACGGTACCAAAGTCGTGCCTGTGCAACCACTGGTGTTCTCCGCTGTGATAATGCAGTGAAATGATATCTGCTATTGTGAGCTTAGACAAGAAAGGTCTGTGTGGTTGAATAAATAAAAATAACATCAAATGGTGCTGCAAGTCCTTTTCAGTTAATACTCCCAAGTATCCAAGATTAGGCATTTCCCATAAAACCTTCATGTTTTCAGTCATTTCAGGAAATGACAATGCAACAATAACAACATGACAATGGCTTTATAATAGGACAATAGCAAACACATCTTACACATGAGCAAAAGCTGGGGTTTTTTGCCAGTGAAGTTGCAGTGAATTGATCCATAAAACAAACAAACAAAAGGAGATAAAAGCAGGCTTGTTTTCCTGAAGACTTGCTTAAGTCAAAAGCAAATTACTGGGTTCAGCAAGAGAGATCCTGGAGGATGCTCTGAAGGGTGGGCTACCCAAAACCTCCATCTTCTGGCTTCAGAATGTTTGAAACAATGAGGTGATTTATTAGTCACTCATTGATTTATTATTGACTCATGATTTATTTATTATCCAATGAGAGGATTTCTTATTGACTCACAGAATCATTTAGGTTGGAAAAGACCATCAAGCCCAACTGTTAATCCAGCACTGCCTAATCCACCACTAATCCATGTCGCTGAGCACCACATCTACATGTCTTATAAATCCCTCCAGGGATGGTGGCTCCACCACTGGGCAGCCTGTAGGAACCACCAGATACACTGAGAGTAATTCTGTGCCTGATGTCCCCAATACAACAGAGGAATCAAAGGACCCCCTCACTCAACCATACTGAGCTCTGTTAGTGGGAAGCACTTATCAGGTCAAAGAGCTGCTCCAGAGTGCAAGGGGAAGAGCACATGGTTGAGGGTTAGCACTGGAGTCGTGTCCTGTCCCCAGGGAGCTGCTCCCACATTCCCAAACACTCGCAGCTATTTACAGCACAACCTGCAGTGCACAGCTCCAGCAGATGCCCATTTCCTTGGCCCCTGACAAGTGATTGCATTAAGTGCTGCTCACACAAGCGACTCCAGTAGGGTCCTGACCCAGCTCTGACCTCCACCATCTGGACCAGGAGTCACCAGCTCATTAGACACACACACAGATCAGATGCTTGCAGGTTTGACACCAGACGATCCGCACGCTGAGCCAGACGCTTTGAAAAGCTCTGTGGGTGTCACAGGGATGCTCAGGCTGCTCTGAGCACTGGGTAGTGCTGATCCCTCTTAACACGGGCACCAGGGTGTCAGAGCGCTGCCTCTGCTGTCTCAGGAGCTGCACTGATGCAGGAGAAATGTGGGACAGGAGGTCCTGGGCTGGTGTCACCTCCTGGCTGTCGATTCCACTGCAGTCACCATGGTGGGGTTTGAACACCCAGCTTTTCAGCTGCTGTGTGTTCCCAGGGCAGAACATGTCCTGGCAGGGGCTCCTGTCTGGCACCAGCATCAGTGAAGAGTCAGTGGTCCATAAGTCACAGAGGGGCCAGAGTCTCCACACTAGTTTAGATGGAAGAACTGAACAAGTGTCCTATCTACATCCCTACAAAGCCTTCACATGCCAGATCCCTCTGCCCTCTTCCACACTGACCTGGAAGCATCTGTCTCAAGCAGCTGTGGCTGAGGTGTCCCCACATGCAGCCTGGTCTCTGGTCTCTCCTCTTTGAAACAGTCTTCAGGCAACACACTTGCTGCTGAAGTAATTCTGGTCCCTCTTCTTCGACATGGCATGAAGAGGGCTACCTGAGTGAAACCCATTTTGATGCTCAGCTTGTGTCAGCCTCACTCTGCCCACCGCAGCCTGCACCGTGCTGTGGTGGTCCATGAAAGGAGAGGATATACTTGTATCCTTCCAATGTAAATCAGCAGCTGAGCTTACATGCTTAGAGCTGGGTACAACTTAGAGAAGGACCATGCTTACCCACCTGATTGAAGTCTTGGCTGTCAGGTAACATGAAAACCACTTGTCAAAGCAGAAAGAGCTTTTCCACTGGCCAAATGGACCTCTCTCAAGATGCAGGGGGGCGGTTCACGTGCTGGGATCGTACAGGAAAACAAATTAAGTCTCAGGTCTTCTGTTTCCTCATTCTTCGAGCTCCTATGAGTCCACAGCAGGTTCAGTTCAGATCCTCCATGCAGTGAAAGTGAGGCAAAGCAAAGCACTGAAGTGAGATGACAGACAAGAATGAAAGGACAGATCTAAGTCCACTGAGAGTCAGGAAAGCAATTTGAAGGGCAAGAGGATGCAAATCTGAAGGCAGGGAAGAGAAGAGCAGTGCAAGTATAGGGTGAGGCCTGAATGAAAGAAGGCCAGCAAAGTGTGAGCCAAGCAGAGTGGCATCAGGTCTGCTGGGTCAGGCACAACCGTGCACTCCGAGGAGCAGATTACATGGCAACAGCTACTGATATGACAGGCATCAGAGGAGACTATCCATCTGTGAGAGGGCTTGGCAGAGGCTCACCATCCCATTAAACGTCTGCTAGACTGGAACGAGATCAAAGGGAATGCTGCTGCTGCAGAAGGTATCCGGTATGAGAGGACAGGGTAAGCACTTGGTAGTGACTGACAACACTAGGTGACATGCAGCCACATAGAGCGTGACAGAGCTGATGCTTCAGGGTTTGTTCAGGGTCAGAGCATCACTGTATATCCTGCTTCTTCCCAGCTGTATGAAACAGGAATGTTACTGCAGCTTCCTGCCCCAGCCAGACTGGAGTGTATTTCGGCAGCTGGTGCAGGTACAGCTGAGATGTGCAGACACACACTATGGTCCTGTGCAAACATCACTGTTGTTTTCTTTAGGGGTTTGGTTATTTCTTCTTAGTTTTCTCATTTGTTTTAAAATCAAAACCCATCAGGCTTCTGAATGCTGGGGAAATCAAGGTACCCAATGCACATCACTAAACCATGCTGATTTGAACAGTGGATGTAAATAGGGGCACAACTGCAATACAGAGGTTAGAGAAACAGGAAGCCAAGGCTGGAGATAGTGCAACGTTTGTCATCTTGCAGGCTCATAAGCAAGGACCGGACACCAAAAGCTTCCATAAACACCCAAGCATCTTTGTTCCACCTGAAGAGCCAGCACCAAGTGGTGGCCACAGCCCTGCCCGGGGGTCTGCCCTGTTCCTCCTCTGGCAAGGTTTCTCATTTAGGGCTCCGGAAGGATGTGGAGGTCAGCAAAGTTGACAGAGGGCTTTTGGCTGACTCCTGTGGGTCTGTTGGCTTGGGACGGGTGTTGATTCTCTGCGTGTGCTTTATTGCCTTGCTGTAAGGTCAGTTCAATATCTCTCATGTGCTGGCTGGGCCACTGCCAAGAAGTAATGTAGCAAGACAAGGACAATGCTGAGATGAAGAGAAGTGGATGAGCTCAGTGCTCTCAATGCTAATTATCAGGCGTGATCGGCCTTGCTAAAATCTCCCCAGGCCTGGAGCCACATTTTCTCACTTGCTTTTAATCATGATGGTGACGGAGAAATGAATGGCACCTACCGCGGTGCAGCTCCTCAGAGGGAGGTAAGTGCACAGTTACAACTACCTTGTGATGCACACAGGAGGTTGGGATGTGTGGTCCCTTTCCCTTGACCTTATCTCTACCCCTGTGCAAAGTGAGCTCTGCAAGAGCCAAGCGCTTCAACCACTGGTTGCCTCAGCTGGGCTGGCCTGAACAGGCCCCGTGGGGCTAAGGAAGAGCTGTGTGCCACAAACTGGGGTTTTTCCTATTGTGATTGGATTGCTTCATTTTACTCACATAACCCAATAAGAGATCCACTCCTCTGTTGGAAGGGAAAATCACATTGCTGGCATCACCCCCATGCACTTGTAAGTGCTCACCGTGGCACTGAGCCCTTCCTGGCCCTCCCTGGCTGCGCACTCAGGAGCTGCCAGGCTGTTTTCCTTGCACTGCACCTGCAGGAATGGGATTCACATCCTCCCTGGAGGCAGCCTGTGAGATCAGGCTTTTGGTGTGAGACAACAAAGTCATCAGTCTGACAGAGACGTGATTTTCTTTCTCTCCCTTACTCCAGCAAGCCCAGTGTTGTGCTTTCTGCAGTCTGTCCTCATTTTATCACTTTTTTACCTCCAAAGCTTGATACATCCCTCCACAGTGGGGCCCGTTCCAAGTACCTTCAGTGCATCCTGGCAATGAAGCTGACAGCCCAAACAACTCTCTAGAAGTTAGGGAGGTTTCTTTAAGTCGGTACCTACTGTGCCAGCAAAGCCTTGAGCTCACCATCACAGGCAGCACATAACAGTAACGCTCTTAACAAAAGCTGGATTTGCTCAGACAAGGCTTTGGCTTGAGAGAATTGGCTTGTTCAGAAGCAAGGTCTGTGGCACCCTGCGAATAGACAAGGACCTTCAAACGCTCCCCTAATGGATAAGGACCTTCAAACACCCCAGAGGCATGAAACGCCTGCATGGGGATGAGAGCCCCACTGATAAATCACAGCTCAGGGCTCATAGCTGACGACTAACATCGACTTGGGTTACTCTTTCCCATGCTTAAGGCCAGCCTAATCCAGACTATCTGTGCTCATACGACAGCTCTGAGCAGAGCACTAGGACACGGGTAGGACAGGGAGTTGATCAAGGCGAGCAGCGGGATTGGAGGTGTGGGAGAGAGCAGTGATTGCGGAGGGGGAGCGGGGACCACTAGAGGGAAGCATGAAGCCGCTCACACTAATGGCTTCGGAGGAGAGCCTGAGAACTGGCAACAAAAGAAAAGGAGCTGCGGGTATGGGGACAAACAGAGTCATCTCCTGGGGTGCTGCTGCCTTGTGAGCATCTCCTATAGGCCCTGGGCAGGTCCAGCTGAGAAGGCAGGAGTGCAAATGCAATCAGGCACCTCCAAATGGTCCGAGTCCTTCTTGGCTCCCCAGGAAGAGACAGTGGGATCTCACCATCCCCTCTAGAGCCCGGAGGCTCCCTCGGAGTAGAGCTGTGCCTCCCTGCTTTAGCATGTAATTAAACACATGGTAAAAGGGGGAAAACCTCATGGGGCTGGTCCCTGGCATTATAAATTGCTTCAAGGGTCAACTGAGCCTGACTGGGTCAGTGTGGTGTCCAGTGATGGAGAACAGTGAAGAGCCAATTCCCTTGTCCCATCCCAGAGGATTGCCCAATGGGACCCAAGGGTCCTGGCAAGAAAGGTGCAGCTCCTTAGGGGTGGGAGAAAGGGACGGGAACACAGACACCCCAAGGGATGACTCCTCTCATACGCTGAGTCCCCAGTCAGGTTTTGGTGCGTATTTGGGTGCTCAGCACAAGCTTCCCACTCCTTACAACCAGGGGTGCAACTGTCCTGCAGGCTGAAGGTTCCAAACCTTCTACATACATACAAGAAAGCATGCATTTAACTAGTGCTGCTTCTGACTCTGTTTCCAGGCACCCGATGAGCCAGATTGGCCTCTGAAGGGTCTCCATAGATGTCTGAAATGGCATCCTGGCAATGGCATAGGCCAGAAACAGACCCAGGAAGTGAAGCCACTTGCCTGGAGATGTCTGAAGAGCAGTCATCTATCATTTGAACAACTGAACAGGTCTAGACTGAAGCAGAGACAGCAACATGGGTCTGGTGAAGGAGAAATCACTGCGTTATGCTGAACCCTTCTTGGGGCTGTGGAATCGAGTGAATGCTGCCTTTGCTGGAAATGTCCTTATCAAGGTACCTGAAGAAAGAAATTCCCCTTCCTTCGTTGCAAAAGCGTGTGGCAAAGGGTGTGAGACTCCACTTCCCCCATTCACAAGAGCTCAAAGGAGAGGAGGTGACTGCTGCTATAGGGCGAAGTCGCAGCAGTGCTTCTTTCTTTGGACACAGGCATCGCACTGCACCCGGCTGCATCTCTCCCATGTGTTGAGTCTTCCCTTGCTTCTAGTCTTTAGATATCCCACTTGGGTTTTCTTCTGGAAAAGTCTTTGCTAGGAGAATATTTCAGATCCTGATTGAATCACAGCTCATGAGCTGCCAGCTGAAAAGAAGGGGGTCTGAGCCCATGCGCCTGCATCTGTTCATGGGAATGCCTCGAGGCACTGCGTGTTAATACACTCTCTGCAGACCACAGTCTAGTGTTTCTTAGTTGTACTAAATCACAGAAAATGACAACATGCTCCATCTGCAAGTGAACAGAGACATCTTTATGCATTGACTGAGCCAGAGCAGAGCCTCACGCTGCATAGACAGAGGAGCCTACAGCAAGGGCTCAGGGATGACCCCTCTGACTCCTTCCCAACCATAAAAGAGGTCGAGGATCTGGGATTGCTCCTTGTGGGTGTCCTTGCTGCCCATCTGGGTCTGCTGGGATTTGGTATCTCTGCAGAGCATCACGGCACAGCCGAAGCATTGTCTGGGTGAGGCTGTGTGTGCTGGGGGCTGTCGCCGTAGCTGGTGGTGATGGGTGGGGGAGACACATCTTAGCTCTGCCCATGGCTCCTCTGAGTCTGCAAGCCCAGAGCCAGCTCTTTACTCTCTGCTCGAGAGATGTTACTACCCTTTGCCCAAGAATATGCTGTTCTCATGGACTTGCAAGTGGAGGCTGCAGCAGCATCGATCAGCACTCTTCATCCAAGTAACCACAACAGGATTCTGGAGTAAACTACAGATAAACACTGCTACTCAGCTTCCTGCCTCTGGTTGGGGTTTTTCACGGAGCAATACCACTGCGTTCATCACTCAGCAGAGCTGCTTTTCTGCCGTGACCCTCCTCAGAGGGTCTGTTCATTTGAGGGAGACGGGATGGGCAGCAGTGTGCTGCCTTATGCACAGCTTGCTGCAGAAGTGCCTCGTATGAAGGATACTTGCACAAAGCAGGAGTGCTTTGGTGAGCAGCTTACTTGCTTGCCCCCATTGTAGCAAAGCAGTTAGTGCTGAACAGTGCAGGAGCTCTGCCCCATCCCTGCTGAGCACCACGGCACGTCACACCGTGACCCTTCCAGCCTCCACAGCATGGACACACTAAACCCAGGAGGTGGAGAGAATCTAAAACAGCGAAAATCTGACATAATGAGGCTTTTCAAAATGAAGAAAAGGCCAAAGGTGATCGTTGCTCCTAATTGGACATGCCCTGGTATCAGGGTGATGGAGGTGAGATAAAGGCCTCATGTCAAAGAGCAGGTTAAGTGTGCTCCCTGCATCCCCTCCCTCCCTCTGTAGGGTAGCAGGGACAGACAAGTGCATCACCCAGACCACACTGCAGTGGAATAAGTCTCTCAAAACCCCAAACTCCTTCCCAAAGGAAGGAAGATTGGTAGGAAAACCCCAGCAAATACACCACCAGTTGTGTTTTTCCCCCATGTTATCCTGACCCATTGCTCCTGAGGAAACTGGGACTTCTAAAGGCTGGAGTGGGAGGAAGAATAACAGAGTTACTCAGTTGTCAGCTCTGCCTCTGCCTCTTGATACCACCCTGGGCACGTATCCTGCCAGGTCTGTGCCACACTACAGTGGAGATGAGGCTGTAAACCTTCCTTGCCTCCCAGGAATAGAGGAGCCATTTATGAGCATCAGGAGAGCTTTGAAACTGCAGGTAGGAGGCTGGGAGAGAGGAAGATGCTGCAGCTTTGGGGCTCTGAAATTCAAAGTAATGCTCCTTTTCGTTTCTCCCACAGCCTGCCAGGCTTTGACAGGCTGAAGCACGATGGAAGAGGGCAGCCTAAGCTGCACAAAGATGCTGCTCTGAGCTGCTGCCTGCAGCTGGGACCCTGCTCCAGCCGGACTGAAGTTTGGCATGGAAAAGCTGGATAGAGCTGAACCATCTGGGCTGGAGCTGCAGCTGCCAGCAGGACGGGTGCGGGCTGAGCAACCATTACCACATCCTCCCATTGTCCTCTATGGAGATCTCAAGGGGCTGGTGGGACTTCACCAGCATGGGCAGTGGGGTGAAAAACACGACTGGAGTGTTCAGGTCCTGTAGCTTCCCACAGAAGGCTCCAGCCTTCCCCCTGCACTCCCCAGGGCTCCTGGGAATCCCTTAGCAGTTGTAGGAGGTTTTCAGCATTCCCCATGCTCCCCATGCTGCATATGGGACCATAAGGGAATGCTGAGGGATCATGGGTCAGGGATCTGTCAACCCCAAGCAGGAACGCAGGGCTCTGTGCAGATTGGAATCAGGGATCACTGTGCTGGCCACAGGGGAGCTGCTGCTCTTGCTTCCCCAGTGGGTCTCTGCCCCAGTGCCCAGGGTACAGGCAGGCTTCGATGGATGCTCTGCTGCTCGCTGAGCATGGGAAAGAGCAGCAGTAACGAATAAGTCTGGGCTGTCTGATGCCTGGGCACTGCAGTGCAAGCCTTTCTGAATGGGCTTATCAATTATTCACACAGCTCAAAGGCTCAGTGGGTCTGCCTGCAGGTCTCCCTCCCTCGCCTCCCCGAGCTCGCTGACATAATATGATTAGCTGGCTTTCCCACAACGGAGCTGGGTTTGGAGGATGTCTCAGGAGCACACCGGAGGCAAGCAGCATGCCCACTGCCTGGGGAAGAGCTGGAGTAAGCTGTGCTTAAGCCACGGCTCAACTCGTTGGCTGACCTGCAGCACAGAGTTAGGGACCCTTTGCTAGCAAAGGCTCTGTTCCAAGCTGGGAGGCAGAAGTGCTGGGAAATGCCATGCTTCTTCCTGGAGGCATCTCCCTGCTTTGAGATCATGAGTAATTGCAGGCTGGGGCAGGGAGGGATCCGATCCCCAGTCACAAAGGAGCACGGCAGCTCTCACATATCACTGGTTCCAGTAAGGAACTGTGCCATGAATGCTCTGCAAAGAGCTGTCCTGGCAGCAGAGCAGCATCAGTGCCCATCAGGGTGCATGACAGTGGCTCCAGATCAACCCAATCCCTGCTGTCCCCTTGCCTTACTTGCTAAACCTACATGAGACATGTCTTCTGTCTGGGATGGGCGGACAGCCTTTCAATTGCTCCTGTCCTGAAGAATTGTCATTCAATGGTTATGGAACCAAGGCAATGAGAATGGAGTGTATTATTCATTTCCCTCTTTGCAATTATTATACATAGAGCTCTGCATTTCATGTATGAATGTACTGTGTGCTGTTGAGGGTGGCACCACCTTTGCATGGCTGTGTTTTGTGTCCCTGCACCAGCAGCATGTGGGGAGGATGCTGTTAGCACGGACATGGGGGTCTGTGTTGTTGATGAAGGAGGCCAAAAGGTCCTCGGTAGCCGCGGTTCAACAGGACTGAGGAGCTCTAGTTCCCCAGCAGATAGTGCAGGGGGGTCAAGGAATGCAGGGGGCAAGGACGCAGGGTACGGGGTTGATCAGTGCCCTTCCTGAGCCCGCACTAGGCATTTGCCTTCTAGCTCCCTGGAAATCAGCTTTCCATGTGTGAAAGGGGATCCCGAGGAGCCAACAGACACAGGGAGGCTGTGAGCTTAACTGACGTGTGGCAAATCCTTCCACCAAGAGCCAGCCATGTGCAAGCTGGGATGCTCGCAGCCACGCCAGCCTTGGGCAAGCATCTCCAGACTCCATCCCTTGCTCTGCCAGCCCTGTGACATAGCAGAAGGTCTCTGGTTGCAATGTTTGTCACAGCAGGGGTAAGACAGAGGAAGAGCGTTTATTTTTGTCTGTGGGGAAGAGGGCGAGGAGGGAACAAACTGTGACACGAGCGGTGTCAATGGGAGACGAGTCCGGGCATCCACCCCTGTTGGCTGGTGCCCCGACCCCACTGCATGATGCCAGGGGCTTCTGATGACTGGAGGTCCTGCCAGTGGGGGTCTCCCCTTCCCCTCTCCCATGTATGTCTTATCTTGGCCACATGCACATGGAACTGGCACATGTCATCCCGGGAATACTCATCCTCCTTGTGAAGGGGTGGGAAGAGGCATGGGGGGGGGATGCTTTCCTCTGCTGCCAGGCCAGCAGGAAGGCAGCAATGAGGGATACTCACTGCTGTGAGCTGGCCAAGGGCTGCTGCTTTCTGCTTCCAGCCCCACTGCACATCACTGCCCCAGGTCACCATCACCCCAGGGGGAGCTGGTGCCCGCTGCAGAGGTGCCGGTGCTTTGGTGAGAGCTCCGACCTGAGCTGGCTGCTCATTTGTAACAGGCTCCGCGTTCACGCTGTGGTCTCCGTCTATGAGCACTCAGCAGCCTTGTCATCAGCCAATTCGATCCATCAGCTTCTTGACAGGCTCGGAGAATAAAAATAACCACCCATTTCTAAGTGCCTATTATGGCACTTTGAAAAATGCCTCCGCAGGCGAGCCTGAATTATTCCCAAAGTACTCATTTTTAAAAAACGTTATTTTAATGTAATAAATTATTTGTACTGAAGAGTAAAAGATTATCCGTGTACCCTGATAGCTCTCTGCACAGCGAGGGGTGCAGCCTGTGCCTCCCATGGGGATGGTAGTGCAGTGAGCTCTGGGGCTGTGGGGAGCAGGGATGCTGGCTCAGCCACCCGGGAGCTGCCGCTGATGGTCTCTGTGCTGTGGGGAAACACCAACGGGAGACCCACAGAGCTGATGGTGCTGCTTAAAGCAGTCCACGTAACCCAGGGGACAGTGAGGTGGTCCGGCACAATGCAGCATCCTCTGGATGAGGAGGGAGAGCTGCGGCTACCCAGCTCCAGGGGATGGCAACAGCCAGCTCATTGCTCCCAGCAGAAGGGTTTTGCTGCTGCTGTAGCTGGTCTTAAGCAGGCAGGGTCCCAAACACCAGCACAGCATCAACCCAGGAGCCTTCTCCGCAGCTCTACCCAGGACCATCACGACACGGAGATGCTCAAATGCCCGCACACCCCTCCACACCTCCAGGCTGGGCCTGCCCAAGGGAGCCAGGCAGATGGGATGCACACAGGAAGAAACACCTTGCCTGGGCTTGCTGGGGATGCAGGGGCTTGCTCAACCAGGCAGGGATGAGATGGGATGGGATGGGATGGGATGGGATGGGATGGGATGGGATGGGATGGGATGGGATGGGATCCCTGCATAGCCCTGCAAGAAGCAGCTGGTCGGGCTTCACAGAGGGAAGGGACTCTCCTTGTTTGGTTTGAAAACAGGCTGAGGGAACTGGGAATCCTCCATCTCCCAGCAACCAGCCACCTGGGAGCACCGTGCCTTCTCCTCCCACAGGGATCCTCATCTGTAGCTTCACACGTGCTGTCCTGAAGCTTTCCATGCACAGCACCAACCACAAAGCACCTGCTTAAGGATGCTCCAGTGACCTGCTCCCTGGAGCAAAAGTGTTCCAAAAAGACCTGTGGGTTGTTGTGGTTTTTTTTAGCAGGATACTTTCATCATCTTTAGGACTATTTTTTTCCCTGTAGTATTCCATGGTATTTTTAATACTTTTTTTATTTTTTTCTTAAAACTCCTTTGGTTTTAGCTAAACCCCAAAATACTTGTTCTTCACAGCCTTGTCTTGGTGAAAAAAAGGAAAAAACCAAAGCTGAAACCTTATTTTGGATGAATGTTTTGGGTGAATCCAAAAAGTGTGCTGTGTTTTCCTGAATAACTATTTGTAAAACATAGATTGAAAGAGAAGGAAGACTCTAACCCATGCTTCAAACAATTCTGCTGTGAGAAGCTGGACCCCCAGCATCAGCCGTTGGGCTGCTTGAGAGCATGAAAACCCATCACTGCTAAAGGTGTGAGGACATGGTGTAGGGGGGAGGCTGTGATTGCAGCCTTAGTGATGCCTTGGGGGGAAAACATCAGTGTTCACTGCTGGGAAAGGAGACCCTGCCAGAGGAACCCAATGCCCACCTCTGCCTCCAAAAGGGACAAGCACAGTGCAGGGAGCATGTGCTGCCACCCCCCTGGGTTGCCCCATTCTGCACTATTCCCTTTGCTGGTTCACAGGCTCTGGAGCCGCTCTCCATCACTGCTTCCACCACAGGGACTGGAGCCCATCACGTCCTGGGGCTCTCCTCCCCGCCAGACCTCCCCTCCCCAAGTGGCTTGATTATAGGGTAGCCATTCAAATCATTTTAATGAGCTCAGCCTGCTGCTGTGAGGCACCAGTAACTATGGCAACTTCATTCAAAGGTGGCGTGCATGGTGGCTGTGTCAGGATTTGTGTTTCGGGGAGCTGATTGGAGGAGACAGGAGAAGGTGGGAGTCCTTTGGGAATTTGGGCTCGTTTGCATGAGGGGGTTCATTTAAAGCAGTGGCAGGTTGCATTCTCAGGGGCAGAGATCCAAGGCAGACAAATCCCCTTTGGTCTCAGACCCACTGCCCCTCGTCCCAAGAGACCTGAGGGCCCTATTCCCTTATGCTGCAGTGATGGGGGGGTCTCCTTTCCATCACTGTCCCACCCATCACCTTGCAGGCATTAACTGGTCTTAGATGATAGCAAAGAGCTTGGCCCTTGTCTTCTTCTGACACCCAGGGAAAACAAGTTGTCGCTCCAGGCTGGCGGAGGAGAGTTGCTCTCAAGCAGCATCAGGCCCATGGTCCCACCTGAGACAGCACAGCCCTGCACTGAGCTGCTCCCTCTTTGCCACCCCAGCTGTGCTACTCAGCTCACTTACACCTAGGGCTGTCCTTAAGTACTCACAGAAATCACAGGGTTTGTGTCTGCTTTGTGTTAGCATCATGGAGAGCCAGAGCAGGCATCCTTTCCTAGTAAATCACTGCCACCCCATTCTGGGCTGGCTTACCCAGGGCACTGGGTACAGGCAGGGAATAATTCTTACATTTCAGTGCCACTGGCAACCACAAAAACTCTGTCTAGCTGCTACAAACCCCTGTGGTCACATCCATATTGCAGGTAAAACAAACAGGGCATGGGCATGGGCTGCAACACCACCCAGCAGGCTAAATTGTGGATCCAGACCCTGCACGGATACAGCTGGAGGCTCTTCCCCATGGGTGAGGCCACCTTGTTTGGAAGGAAGATGCTGTTTGCATGCGTGGTGCGCCTGGGGAAGGACACTGCACCCCCAGTGCCTGCTTTGGAGCACTCATCCATCTGATGCTGCCTTGGCCTGAGTAGTGCTTCACAGGAAAACCATCCAAGGTGGCTTTAAACACCTCCTTTTGGGTAGCGTGTGTCTGCACCCTGCCACTCAGAGGTGTGAGAAGATGCGATGGAGTTCTGTTTGCTCGTATCAGTGCCCTAATTTCCCTCCTGGTCTCTTTGGAATAAGCAAATCCTGCAGCAAACAGAGCTTTTTTATAGCCCTCACTTTTAATACACCCTTACACACCCACTGAGAATCGGGGAGATGAAGTGATTCCAGACTCACATGTGTGGATCTTGGATGAGTGTCTGCTCCCAGCTGAATTCCTCCAGTGAAGTCTCAGTGAGGTGTAAGGGTTGTTTTTAAGCACCTCCTGCATCGCATCAGCAATAAATCCATGTTTATAGGCACAGTAGCTGAAGCCTGGTTTTAGGGCAGATGCGAATGAGCTGAGAATACAGGGTGGGAAGGTGGGGATTTGGAGGGTCACGGGTTGCAGCAAAGAAAACCCTTCCCTGTGGACACTGCACCTTGAAGTCAGCTCAACCCCAGACTTGTGGAAACAAACACAAAGAGAAAAGCTCTCAACATAGCTCTGAATCTGAAAAGAAAGTTTCCTGCTCAGGCTGGAGCTGTTCCTCACTTTGTCTCCTTGCCCGTTTTAATTAATCCAACAAGGATCAGGGTTACTGGGAACGCAGCATAGGAGAGGCACAGAGAGGAGAAGTCAGGATGGAAGCACGGTAGGAATTTTTGGATGAAGCGTGGGGTTTTTTCCACTGGAAAATGCTGATTTTTTCAAACCTGACACTTATTTTTAAGAGAAGGTTGGTTTTGATTAATTTATTGAGTCAGAAAAAAATCTGGAAGGAGTTCTGAATTTGTCAAAATGAAATGTTTTGACATTCTCAAAGCAGAAAAAAAAATCTCTATTTTCCAGTTCCGATGACCTCTTGCTTTGGAATTTAAGCTAATTATAATTAAACATTTCAAATCAAGATGAATACTTCGAGACTCAGCTCATGGAAGTCCTCGGACATAGGCACTTCTCCCCACCTCGACTCAGGGTGACACATGGGAAGATGCAGCCTCGTCCTGTGAGCTGGAGTCAGCTCTCAGCCAAAGGGGCAAAAGCTTCTCCTCTTTCCAGGTTCACAGCAGATGGACCAGAGCAGTTGAACTGGGACGACTGCAGCTGATGGCGATGGGCAAACAGCTCTGATGGCACACGTGGGACACAGAGCTCCCTAAAAGATGACTTTCCAGATGACCCTGTTGGTAGCTGACCCCATCCTGAGCAGACACTGCTTTGCAGAAGGGAAGGAGACTCCCTCCATTGCACACAAGTACAGCCACAGCCAAGGAGCCAACTGCAGCTGATAGTGATGGGCAAACAGCTCTGATGGCACACGTGGGACACAGAGCTCCCTAAAAGATGACTTTCCAGATGACCCTGCTGGTAGCTGACCCCATCCTGAGCAGACACTGCTTTGCAGAAGGGAAGGAGACTCCCTCCATTGCACACAAGTACAGCCACAGCCAAGGAGCCAACTGCAGCTGGTGGTCCAGGGGGTTGGAGAACACAAGTTAGGTCCCATCTTCAACACATCAGCTCGTGAGAAAGTTGTTTGAAGCTCAAAATCCCAAGAGATTGGGTACTGAGGCCCCACTGGCACCTGCAGGGTACGAGATGCTCCCTTGTGCTGGTGGCTCTTCTGCTTGAGAGTGGCTGGTGCAGGGTGGGACGACAACAGCCTCACTGCTTGCACCTTGGGCAGTGTTCAGACAGTGAACCTGAAGTGCAGAAGTGCCGTGAAGGTGTCTCTATCTGAGCAGCTTTTGCTGCTCTTTCTGGGGCTGCACAAGTCCAGGCTTCTCCCCTCAACGTCCAGCCCCAGATGATGGCTGGGATCCAGGCAACACTCACAGCCTGAGGATTGGGAATGTCGATGGGCAACGGATCAGTGCACAGCCGGCCTTGGCTGTGTTGGCAGAGGATGGTCCACGCTCTTCTGGCATGGAGCAGCTCCAGGCAAGCAGCAGGATGAGTGGGAGCTGCCAAGCTTCCCTGCTCCCTTCCAGACTGGGAAGAGCCGCTGAGCACACACATGGCCTCTGGGCTCTGTAATCTCCAGCCACAAAGCTCTCCTCTAAATTGCATTTGTGCTCATTGGGAGTGATTACACTTTCCTGGAAGGATCTGACTCTCTGGCTGCTGCCTGCGATGGCAGCGCTCCTCCGGAATGGCTGCTGGCTGGAGGCTCCATGCACTGACAGCCAGCAGGAGCTGGGAGCTCTCTGCCTTCCCATCCTTGGAAGCGGCTTTGGAGGCTCCTGGCTTGCAGCAGGGTCAGATGGGCAGAGCAGTACTCCAGTACAGAGCAGGAGGCGTTTCACCCCCTAAGAGAAAGCACGAAGGGAGGGAGAGCAGAGGGCAAAGAGGAAGAGCGGTGCAGCCTGAGGCAGAAGCCAGGCAGGATGGAGAATGTGACACCGGATCGCATCAGGCATTTATGCAACGTTAATGCTGTGGGACCAGCCAAGGTTCAGGGGTTTGGAGGCTTGCTCAGAGCCGGGAAGGCTTCTCTGGACCTGCCTGGGAAGTGGGTGGGTGCTGAGCTATGGGAGAGATCTCCAGCACCTCGTGCCAAGCAGACTCACAGCCTGGCAACAGAGCTGTAACCGGCACCTTCCCAGGGAGGGAGTCTTGTCCCTCTCCAGCCCCACAGAAATCCTGGGAATGTCTCGGCAGTTCAGACAACAAAACCATCCCATGAACTTGGCAGAGCCCAGGAGCAGGAGAGAAACTCACCTCTTCTCTTCGTTTTATGGATGCAGGTCCTGGGAAGCACATCCCCATGGTCTTCAAAGCCGTGATTTCTCCCTCATCTAGACAAAGTCAGGACAAGATGTACTTATTTCCTTGCAAACTCTGTCCATATGCTCAGTCACCCAGTATGCCTTTGCTATGGGAGAACTCTTCATGGCATACACTGGCTCCATCAATATGAATAAAGCAAGATGCTCAGTCCTAAACCCCACATCTTTATCTGAGTAGTTCCTGCCATAAATTCACAGGTATTTCATTGAATCACAGAATCACGCATTGGTTTGTGTTGGAAGGGACCTTAAAGCTCATCCAGCTCCAACCTCTGCCATGGGCAGGGGCACCTTCCACTAGAGCAGGTTGCACCTCAGCACCCTCACAGGTAAAAGCTGCCTCAGATCTCATCTCCATCTCCCCTCTGGCAGGTTAAAGCCATTCCACTCATTTCTGTATAAGTGGTTTATAGGTTTAATTCTTGCTGTTCTGATCCCATCTCTTAGGGTTTGCACCAGGTGGGCAGGACTTTGTACCACCCTGCAACATCACCGGGAAAAACCTGCTTCAAGGAATACCACTACCCAAAAACCTTCTTCCCATGCTTTACTCCCAGCATAACCGGACACACACCCCTGGACATGCAGAACAATCCCCTGCCAGAGTCCTTTGCAGTGAGCCAGGGCAAATCTGATTATTCCTGATGTGCTTCCAGGGGGAGGCAAGAAGAGAACCAGATGTGCTGGCTGGATGCTGCCATGATCCTCCTGCCACTGAAGTCCAGAGGACAGCAGCAAGCCTGGCCAGACATCCCAACAGCTGTGTGGGAGCCTCCAGCCCGACACGAGACTGCTGCCCTCTGCGTTCCAATCTGCACTGGGAGAAGCAGCTCTTGGCAGGGGCTCTCCACAGGTCCTGGAGCAACCATTGGGAGCGGGAGGGCTGTAATTACAGAGATAACTCACCCCATGTCACCCAACGGTGACACACAAAAGCGCTGCATAAACCCGTCTGTCTGCGCGCTCCATTTATCTTTCTGCCTCCCTATTCATTCCTTCCTCCAGCCTATCGCTTGGTCCTGTGCGGGAGCTGGGAATGCCAGCCGCTGGGAACGCGGTTTGTTGGGATTCGCCAGCATCTCCCAAAATACCTCTGCGACCTCTTGAATTCTTTTGCAATGAACTCTGATAATGATGATTTTTCCTTACATTAACACGGCTGTTAACAGCACAGCACAACCCCGACCACAGACATCCATCGCTGTTTTAAATACCGAGGCCTTAAACCTGCATCAAACAGGGGCTGCTTTTCTCCCTCCTCCTGTTCATAAAGGCACCAATACCAAATTCCTACCCTAATTATAACAATGCTTCTCCTAATGAAAGACTTCATTTGCCTTCTCTAATCAGCTGGCTGGCTTTGGAAACTGCAGCTGATCCGTGTGGAGGAGGGGCTGCAATAAAGGTTTGGAAGAAGGCAACTCGCAGTTTCCAAGGTACCATCCACGGGAGGTGTAAACTGGGGATGCTCCTGAGAGCCACATGGCAATGCCGGGCTGTGGGAATCTGGCTCCAAAGTCCTGGAGACCTTCCTGCCCCTGTGCAGCCCCATTTTGCTTCCAGGAGAGGGAATCGTGAGCTGCATCCAGGGTGGAGAGGGAAAAAACGCTGCTAATGAAAAGTGATTTTGAAGCACATTAATCTGCCCTTGTTTCCTGTTTTCACAGGGAAAAGCAGAGCCAAAAAGTGGCTTCTCCCAGTCCCTGGAAGGTCGCAGAAGGGCAGGCTCTGAAGAGTACTGCACCTTTTACACAAGAGGAGCATCACCTCACCATCAGAGCAGGACCCAGCCATGCCAAGGAGTGCCCGGCTGGGATAACCTGAGCCTCACCAGAGCATGTGGACTGTTTGCTAACCAGGAACTTTTGAATGCTTAAACAAGGTTTTATTCCCACCTCAGTTATGGCGACACAAAGCAGCTGGAAATGAAAAGAGAGGTCCCAGAGAAGAGTTTGGAAACGCAGCCCCATGTTGCATGGTCCTTACAACACACACGCACAGGAGCTGCATCCCCAGCACTCCTCTATACATGTGCACATAGAGGACCCATCCCCAGCTGGGCAGACATGCTTGCTCCACAGGCACACATGGCTGCAGTCCCATCCCTCCTTTGCATGCATGGATGCAGGGCTCCCTGGCGCAGGGTAACGCTGTTGTGGCAGCTCGAAGGCAGGGGATGAAGGATGCTCACACGCCGAAGCCGTCAGCACCATGGGTGCTCATGTGACAGTCGCAGGGTGTCTGTTTTCCCTTCCATGGTATAAATGCTCTCTTCAGAACAGCACATTCCCCGCCACCGCTAATGAAAACACATGGTGCATTTATGCAAAAGCTCCTTCTCATTCTTGGTAATGACATTGGTGGTGGCAGCTCCTGTCTCCTCCTGCTGCCTCGCTCCCTCCCAAGCACCCTTGTCATTTCCCTTCCCTTTATCGACAGCCTTTAATGGGATGAGACTTTTGCCAGCAGAAAGGAGCCAATGTGTTCTCAGCGGCTGTCAAAGGCACTTCGACTGCATAAAGAGCCTCCCATGTGGTCTCACAGCTAAAATATATATACATACAACAGACAAAACTGTCACCAACGTGCCAGAACCATCATTAGCACTTGATCTTCCTAGCGCGGAGGACATGCCTCAGCTAGTTATTTTCATCATAAATCCTTTTTTCTTCCCCATTTTCTTTTTATTCTGGGAGCTGGGCTGGGGAAGGGCACTCGATTTCCCCTTCACCGCATGGAAGATCAGCACAGACCTGGTGGGCACATTATGCTCCTAGTGAGGAGTGTGGCATCTCTCTGAGATGCTTTTAGGAAGTATCAGACAACCTCCCAACCTGCCTACCCCCCACCACCTTTTTGATAAGCTTTAGATGAGGCTAAGCCAGCCTGGAAGTGCAGGAAAGGGAAAAACTGCACAGCATCAAGAGGGAGCAATAACGTGAGGATGTGCTGAGTGAGGAAGGGAGCCGATTCCTCCTCCATGAGAGCCCTGCAGCACTTGCTGCTGTCAGCAAGGAGCTCAGTGGGCAGACCTGGCTGTCTGCAGTTGCCAGAAGTGGAGGGAAGGGGGCTCTTCCTTGGGATCAGTGCCCTCTGCTCCCCCCACACCCAGCTGCTGCAGATCTGGTGCCCCTGGATCTCTCTAGGGTTGAGGTGGTTCAATGGATCCATCCTGATGTGCGTGCTGGGGGCACTGCAAAAAGGGCAAGGCACATGGGCCAGTCGCAGCAGCAGCAGGTTCCTTGTCTCTCTGCAGAGCATCTGCCTGTGGGTTGCCTGTCTGCTTGCCAGTTCTGCTTATGGTCTCACCCATGCAGACGATGGGGACCATTTGCACATGGTATCAGATGCTGGAGAATGGAGATGGCTCACTTGGATGTGCTTAGAGGTCCTGTGGCTGGTACCACTTTCTTGCCACAGGACAGACACGGTATGTCTCCGATATCAGTAGTGAGACATGCAGGATGGGTGTCAACATAGCAATCCAATTACAGGTACCTCTGTGCCTTGTGCTGTCCAGAGCCCAACCCAAGAGCACCCACCCAGAGATACATTCCAGCAAATCCTCAGGGATGATCGCATCCATCATCTCCATGTAGACATGCCTTGGGAGGGCAAGTCCCTGTGCAAGCCTTGTGCTTACCATGGACTATGTCTTCCCGCAGCAGTGTCCATTTTTGCCCAAGCAAATGTCTTGTCAAGCAGTTTGTTTAGATACAGAAATAGCAAAAGCAAACCCAGGAGGGATTTCCTTTCAAAGAGGAAATGGTCTTTAAGAACCAGAAGGGACCCTGACAGGACAAGTTTCCTTTGGCTCCACGGCTCTGGGAGCATGATGAGATGATAAAATAGCAACTGCCTGCAGCCTGCAGCATCTGCTTGCTGCTGCCCTCTGCCACAGGGGGAGGCTGCTCAGGGCTGCAGAGGTCAGAGCAGGGCTTCTGCTGCCCAGACAGCTTTGGTCTCATAAAGCAGCACCAGCCACAGCATCCCTGGGGTTGGGATGCAGGCAGTGCATGCAGGCGGCTGCAATTCCCAGCCAGCTTCCCCCAGGAGCAGCCATACAAGCCACACAGCTGAGCCCAGGCAGGAGAAATGGGCAGGATCAGCCTGGCGTGATGAACGTGTTGCAGGATGCCACCCAGTTCCACAGACAGAAGAGAGGCTAAATTAATCTACTGAATTATTCACTGTGAATTTTTGCTCAGTTCTAGCAGTCACACATAAGCAGCGACACAGGAGGGAAATTCAGCACATATCACAGTAGTCAGACACGTGATTTTGGCCGAGATAGGGTTAATTTTCTTCCTAGTAGCTGGTACAGTGCTGTGTTTTGGATTTAGTATGAGAATAACACTGATAACACACCAATGTTTCAGTTATTGTTGAGCAGTGCTCACCCTGATCAAGGACTTTTCAGTCTCATGCTCTGCCGATGAGGAGGGACACAAGAAGCTGGGAGGCAGCAGAGACAGGACCCAGATGAGCCAAAGGGATGTTCCATACAATAGAATGTGATGCTCAGTATAGAAACTGCAGGGAGTTGGCTGGGAGGTGCTGGTCATGGCTCAAAGGATGAGCTGGGCATCAGTCAGAGGGTGGTGAGCAAATGTGTCATGCATCACTTGTCTTTCCTGGGTTTTACTCCTTCTCTCTCTCTTTTTCATTATTATTATTATTATTATTATTATTATTATTATTTACTACTACAATAATCATATTTGACTTTATTTCAATTATTAGCCTGTTCTTATCTCAACCCACAGGTTTTACCTTTCTCTAACTCTCCACCCCATCCCTCTGCGGGGGGAAGGAGGGAGCGAGTTGCTGCATGGTACTTAAGTTGCTGGCTGGGGTTAAACCACGACAGACACATATCCATTGCACACAGCAGTTGTTAATCTTCAGTGAACGTATTTAATAATAGCTATTTATGTAACATACATTAACTACCCCTTTTAAGCTGAAATTGAAAGCGTATTTGTGAACCTTAACTCAAAGCACTACTTAAAGCTGAGGCTCTGAGTCAGGGTAATGAGGATTTCCAAAGAGGGGTGTTTAAGTACTTTGGAATAAAGAAAACCTTTAAAACATAAAAAACACCCCAAGAGGGGTTTTGCACTTGAAATCCCTCCTGGGTGCAAACTGGAGCTGTATAACTGAGGTTGCTGAGCACTGCAGAGGCACCAGAGCCTGAAGGAATGCCACCTTTCCTGAGGGATGAGCAGGTTCTGCAGCTGCCTTTGAGCAGGAAATGATGCCCCAGGTCAAGGGAATCTCCTGTTGGCAGCTCTGCTGCTGCAAGGAGCCCAGCTGCAGCCCTCAGAGGGTGAGAAGCATCGTGGTACCTCCATCCATGCTAAACCCACCACGAACCATCCTAGGGAAGGAAAAGCACAGATTCACAAAGCAATGTCTGAGTCCACGCATCCCAAAGGAGTCCCCACATAGCAGTCCTCTCCTGATGTCCACCCAAAGGGCTTCAAACTCAAAGGTGCCTTTGAATCTGACATCCCTTGATGAATTTTCCTCCTGTGAAAGTGTCCGTGGAGTTGCACGTTTTCACCACACACTGTGTAAAGTGCCACCTCCTCTTTAACGTGACCGTGGTACCCATCAGCTCTGAGGGTCCTTGTGTTGGGAAGAGAGAGGAGCCAACAGCAGCCCACCCTCTTGGGGCCATGCGTGATTTTACCAACTCCTGTCATTCTTCCCCTTCATATCCCAATAGAGATGGGGCCAGAGCTGCCCAGCCTCGAAGGTAGAGCCCTTCAGGGATTTACATGGGGAAAGGCTGGCAGCTTCTGGTCTTCATACTTCCTGTCTTTATTCCTTTCCTAATAATTCCTAACCTTTGATTTGCTTTCTCTAACCAATGCCGGGCACAGACATGACATTTTCAAAGGTGCATGTATTATAACACCAAGATCTTGTTCTTTAGCAATGACAGGCAGCTCACAGTGCTTCTAATTCCTAAAGTCAGGACTGTATTTCCTGTGTAGTTTAGTTTCCATTTATCTACATTGAATTTTATCTGCCATTTTGTCACCAGTCACTTGATATCATGAAGTCTTTCTTCAGCCCTTTACAATCGGCCCTTGTCTTTACTACCAAAGTAATTCAGTACCTCCAGGTCTCAGATGCAGGTATTGCAGGAAAGAGAAGTGATGCTAGCAAGCCATCTTCAGCACAACTAAACCAGGTCAGCTTAGAAGGGATGTGGGAACAAACCTCCACATTACCCTCAATGGGACAGAAGAGTTCTCAGCATCCAGGTTGAAAACCACCTCTGTCCACCTTGGAGTCACTGCAGAGGGGCTGTGTCTGGTTCAATGCAGAGCCCCTGAGGCTCCTGCTGTATTGGCTGGACACGGACCTCCCCTCATCCCCAGCTTCCTGCCTGAATTTGGGCCCCTGAGGCTTCCCAAAGCACTGCTGCATGGACACATGGTCCCAGGGAATCCTCCTGATAAACCCTGGAGCGCTGGAGCCGAGGAGAGGGAAGTGCACAGAGCTGGAGACAAGGGTGGGAGCAGATGAAATAGTGACTATTCCTTTTCCTTGCACTCAGCATGGGCGATTGAGGTGGCTTGCTGGTTCATCACCAGCAATTCCTACCTGCAGGGTGCAAGCCCTGACCCACTGTGCAGCATGATTGCAGCCCAAAAGGGAAAAAGCAGGGTGACAAGATCAAGGAGGGAGTATTTCACCATAAGGATGTGAAACTGATCCAAACTGCCTGGAACACCACCTCAGGCCAGGTAGGCACAGGCAGGAGCAGCCCCCAGGACCCAGTGCTTTATGTCCAACCTGTCACCTACCATAGGGATGCTTTCTTGTGACCTCCTACGTTTCTCTTGGTGCTTTCCTTGGTACCACAGCCCATGGTGCCACCACAGAGCATCACTCACATGAGGGTGAAAAGTAGGCACCTGGGCAGAGACCAAGCAGGGCCCAATCTGACCAGTGAGATGGCCATATGGCACAGCTCTGCAGATAGGCTAAAACTGCTTGTACCATTGTGTCCAGAAAACTTCACTGTCTCCAGGCTATTCAATTCCAACCACATATGTGAGAAATCACTTGGCTCCCACAAACGCAGGGAAGCGAGCAGGAAAACCCTGCTGGAGCCAAAGCATTTGCTGGATTAAGAGGATGTTCTCCAAAAACTCATCTTTGACATGTGAGATCAGCAGCAGATTTTCTTCTACACCCATGTGGCTCTGAGGACAGGGCAGGTGGTGAAGTACGCAACAGCATCATGCAGGATGCTGCTGTGCTGTGAATCATAGAATGGTTTGGGTTGGAAGGGACCTTAAAGCTCATCCAGTTCCAACCCCCTGTCATGGGCAGGGACGCCATCCACTAGATCAGGTTGCTCCAAGCCCGTGTCCAACCTGGCCTGTAAGCTGTGAATGGGAAGGGACTACCCCATCCTTCCCTCTGGTTTGGGCCAGGGCTGCTCTGGACAAGGAGGAAGCTGCAGGGCTGGAGGTTTGACCTTCACTTTCTTCCGCAGCTGTTGATGCTGGAAGCATAGAGCACAAACAGCAATACTCATTCTGCATTAACATTGTGAGGACTGCTGTCCCAGACAGGTTTGCCTCGGGGCTCATTTCTGAGACATCATCTCCAAGAGCAGCACATTGCGACAGCAGAGGTAGCATTGCACTTCCACAGCTTGGTGCCACAATGCCTGGCATGAAACTGGGGGATGCTCCTCACTTGAACCTCTGCAGACAGAGCAGGTACTACTTCATGGGTGCAGAAGAGCAGATTGGCTTCCAGCTGGGTTAAATCCTCCCTGTCCCATACATCTGCCTGCGGTGAACTAGCTGGCTCGTGACAGGGTATGCAGAGGGCCTGGGGCAAGACTGCAGGCAGCAGACTTGTGCATTCACTGCTCAAGGGGATAGTTTCCTCTGGGGGTACCAATGGTGGCATTGCCCTGCTGAGCAGGGCCAGGCATGGGGTCACCCAGAGCTTCCTGGTGAGGATATGGAAGGAACATCCTCCTGAGTGCCCCCATCCCTTATCTCCCCAGTCATCTGCCTTACCTCCTCAGAGCAATGCCTCTTCCCTCTGGTTCTCTCCCACTTTTTCTCCCTCTTTTATTGCCCTAAATGCACATGCAGACGTCCTCACTGGAGCACATGTATTGACCAGACTGATGGACATCGTGAACCCTCAGCTTACTTACGTGCTGGTGAAAGGCAGAGCTGATGCACAGAGGAGGATGCGTGGTACCACCTTCAACTCATCATCACAGCCTGTGTGCAGGGCTGTGCTGGAGACAGGCTGGGTCACTCCTGCATGATGGATGGTGTCAAGTCAGGGGCACTGAGAAGAAGTGAGGGAAGAAGGATTTGGCTGGCATAGCCACATTGGGACTGGGAATGAAGCAGCAATGATGGCACGTGTGCTCGCTTTTCTTTGCAGTTCCCATTTGAGGCTGCTGGGAAGCTGGATGGGGAAGGGACCTTCTCTGCCACAGGTGACGTGTGCGCCTGCTGTCTGGGAAAACAGACTTCCTGGCCTCTTCTTTCCAAAGATTAGGCCAAGAAAAGCTGCAAAGACAATGTGGTTTGATTTTCCGGCCAGGAGGGAAAACTTCACCCATCTCAAGCCCAGGGTTTCTGCTTGATTGAAGCAGATCCTGCAGCAAGATATCCAAGTGGATGAACAGCTTTGAGTGATGGAAACTCCACCACATGCCAGAGCAAGCTGTTCGAGGGGTTTATCTCTGACTGTTAACACTGGCACTCAGCTCCCTCTCCCAGTTTGTCTGGCTGTACCCTCCAGCTGCTCACTGATACGCTGCCTTTGTCTGCTAGCCAGTTGGCTTTTTGGTATCTCCTCCTCTCAAAGGCACTTCTAAACCCAGACAAGTCAGATATTAACGTCATCTTGGGTTTAACAGTGATGTTAATGCCTCGCACCTCTTCCTCTCTCATTGCACAATGGGTTCCCAACACCTCAGACCAGCCCTTGAGTTATTTTTTCATGATTCCCAAATTTGCCACTATACTTTTAGGAGCGTGGAGCTCTGGCACAGACAGGGAGTCAAGTGCTTGCCTCGGTAAGCCATGTCCAGAGGCAATGCCATGTCCCTGCTGCAAACTGGTATTCCCCTGCATATGGAGCCAAGAGCTGTTTCAGGTCTGGCAGCTGCATCGCGGTGGCTCCTGGTTTGTTCATTATCCACGACATCCGTTTCAAGGCTTTTCCTTTGCAGGATGCAGTCACCTCTCTCTGTAAAGGCCAGATGGTTCCTTGCTTTTGGAAGGGGGTTTTTGGCCTTTGTTGAAAACCAAGGAAACAAAATGGGTTTTTTGCACCAAGAGCTGCACGGAAAAGAGATTCCTTCTGAGTTCATTTGCAAACTGTGCATTTGTTTGTTTGTTTTTAATGGCATTCAAGCCTGGAACAAAGATAAAGGTTTTCCAAATTATTGTCAAATTGATTTTTCAAGGCTTTGGAGTCAACGTTGCGTTTGACAGTATCGGAATACTCCGCTTCAATCAAGCTTTCGGATTTTTCCAAATTAAATGAAAGGGAGTTTTTAAACTGAAGAATGTTTCAGACCCAAAAAATCAAAACATTTCATTCTGAACATGTCAAAACTGGCCATTTTAAATGTTTTCACATGTTTTTTCTCCAATAAACAAAATCGGGCAAAATCACCATAATTTTGCAAAATCCCTCAGAGCTGACAAACTTGCGTTTCCGTCATAGAAAAAGTTGAACAAAACAAGATTTCATTAATTTCCTCTCCCAGTGTGGCATTTGGTAGGGGGGGAAAGACCTCCAGGAAAGCAAACACTGGAATTCCCAGGCAAAAGCATTAATTCATTCCTGATAAGCAACATTTCCCACTCCTAACTTCTGTTGATACACTGCAACGTGTACAGAGCACACAACCCATGGAGCCAACAGGCAGGGTGTGATTCCTGCCTGCTAGAAGGAGACTGGGCTGCAGTGGTTTGAACTGGGCAGCATCCCCTCCGCTCCATCACCCTGGTTTATCACTGTGGATGATTGCCCTCCCTTTTCGGGCTGGGAGCTGCGTGGGGTCCATGGACCTCATTTCACTGAAAGCCTCGGATGAGACGTAAAAACACCTCGGCACAAATCTCAACAATGTGTCTGCTCTAATGGTTGCCAAAGGGGCATTTTTCTTCAGAGCAAATCCATCACCGCGGCGAGTATCGGACTCCAAAGGGTGGCTTTTTAGGCTGAAAGGGCTCTGGCACGCTCAGCTCTGCTCACCAACTACAAAGCAACACCCACTGGATGAGACGGGGCTTGTATAAGATGCAACTGAGCACCCCCCGAGCGCTAATACTGGAAATCTGAGGTTAATTAGTCCGCACAAATCAATGCAAGGCTTGCTCTGGGCATGGGAGCGACCCATGCCTGCTCTCCAGTAATGTGTCCCTGCGTTGTCCCCCTGCAGTGCCCCTTGAAGGAGCACATTGGTGGCAGGGGACGGAGACCCTCTGCCAGCCCCACATCCTTTGACACAAGCCACCCAGCTCTGCCCAGCCAGGGCGAAAGGAGATGACTTCCTCTGCTCCCTGGCTGGTTGATTTATGGAGTGTGGGATTAAGGGCTGGAGCTGGAAACAGGGAGCTTTGAAATGAATGAAATTGCAAAGGATTTGGAAGGGTAACCGTGTTGCTCTGGCAGTGCCACCGAGCAGGCATGTTGTGCCAGGTAGGGAGGACAGAGCAGCAGCAGGACTGCAGAGAGCTGGCACCAGCAAACTGCCTGCGCTTGGGTAAATGGGCTGGAATAGACAAAATTCCTTCCAGTGTTCAAAAATGGTGTAGATGAGACCCTCAGTGAGAGCTTTAGTGGTGGTCTTGGCGGTGTCGGGGTAACGGTTGGACTTGATGATCTTAAAGGTCTTTGCCAACCTACTTCATTTTATGATTCGATGATTCTGTTCTTCCCCTGGTGTGCAGTAAATGACCAGTACAGGTAAGAGGGTATCACAGGAGCATCATGGTCTTGCCTTGATCAAGTCAGGGTGACTCAGTGGGTGTAAGGACCTCTCTTCTCAAGGTTTTCATGCATCAGCTTCCTGCTCTGCTGTGAACATGCCACCCACGGGCACTGAACAGCATCTGAGGGTTTGGTGTCATCTGCACATTGTGTCACTTGGGTGGACAGGCCCGGTGTCACTGCAGGCCAACTAAAACAATTGCAAAGCACCTTCAGCAACTTGCTTTATTGCAAGTAATTTTGATACCTGAACTGTGGGTTCTCCCTTGGCATTGAAGCTTCCTGATGCCATTCTTTGAGCAGTGAGACACCCCAGCCGCTTGCTGTCCAAAACAGGGAGGTGCCAGTGCTGAGACTTGGGTCAGGAGGCTGTGACAATGGGATCTCTGGCTCTCTCCTTTCCATGCCAGTGATTTAATTCTGCCCTGAGCTCATCAGGAGCTGCCAAAGTAGGAACGTGAGACCGAGGCGGGTTTGCGTTACACTGGGCATCAGAACATGTGCGTGAGGTTTTCTGTATTGCTTGAACAATGCCCAAACCAACCATTCCATCTCTTCTTGAGCACTCCGCTGTCTTTCCTAAAGCCCTGGGATTCAGGGTAAGTTTTGCCTTTCCCGTGCATCCTGGGGATCCTGCAGGAGCAAAAAAAAAATGGAAATGTGAGTTCATTTAAATACTTACAAACCAGCAATGAGGAAACCCAGCTTAGAGCATGGGGAAACTGCTGCTTTTACCCTTGTGCAGCACCGCTCCACCACGGCTGGTGGGAACGGCAGGACCCCAACGGGGGCCCCGGGGCAGGGCAGCACCCACTGAGCAAAGGGAGCCCAGCCCGGGGACCGGCCAGGGGAGTGCTGAACGTGCCTTTCATGGCAGCCAGCTCAGTCACACACCAGCCCTCAGCCAGCCCCAGCACAGCAGGACACGGCTGATCGAAGCCCGATGGATCGAGGAAGATCAAAGCTCCCCTTTTATCTCAGACTCCCTTCTGCCTTCTTCCACAGCTGGAGGGCGTGTGTTCCCCTTCTTTGTAGATGCTCCATCCCCTTCTTTAAATCTTCACTTAAAGCCTTCCTTTCTTCTCCAGCGCGCAGCTGAGTCCTTTCCGAGTGTGCCGTTGTAATGCCCATGGAGGATCCTATTCTAAAGGCATAAATTACACTGCACCGTGTCGGCTCCCTCTCCCTGAGCATCTTTTTCAGGTAACATTTTGTGTTAAGTGCACATTAACCAGTCCTGAACTGCTCCAGCATCAGGGGGACACCCCTCTGCCTGGCGTTCATTAGGATCAACGTCGACAGCACAGCCCAAACCAGGATGAAGTCTGACCCCCTCCCTTCCTGCTGCTGGGGCTGCCATTACCTAATTGGATCCAATGTAACATATTAGAGTACACATTATGAGATGACACAAATTGGGTTTGGTTCTTTCTCAGCAAACGAAGGGGCCTCAGTTATTGTAATGAGCACAGCAAGAAGGAAATTCATGGGCATCCGTGTAATCTCCTGTCTAAGGCAGCCCTCTGGGCTGAAGCATCCAGCCCAGAACAAGTCAGACACTGATGCTGACCCCTTCAACCTGCAAAATGGGGTGGATGTGCTGCTTGGGCAGCCCCTCTGTCTGCAGCAGAAGGGCTCATAGTTCACTCAAGTTTTGAGCACCGTTCGTAATCCTGGTGATGAGGGATGCATTGAGTCTCTTACAGGGGCCTGGTTGTCTGAGGAAGACAAAGCATCCCAGAATATAGCTGGTTTTGTCACAGTGGGCTGATGCATGAGGTCAGTTCTTCCAGAAGTGGGACCTTGCAGGGCTGTGGAGGGCTGTTGTTGAAGATCAACTGAAGCCAAGCCTTGGCGGTGCCTGAACCAGATGAGCTCCAGAGGACTCTGTTTTCAGACTGTTCCACCCAAGAGCTGCTGCTCATCACCTCATCCCACTGTTACCTTGGTCCTTTGTTCAGAATCCTGCAGGTCCTCCAAGCAAATGGGTAGAGGGCACACACCAAGCATCTCCTGCCTGGATCCCCAGCAGAGACATGGGGAGCATCATACCTGGAGGTGCAGGGACCAGAGAGAGCGTTTAGTTAATTCTTAGCATGGTCACACAGCGTTGCCCTCTAATTCCTCTTGAAGAAGCTCTTTGCTAACCACAAGTGCAAGAGTGGTCAGTCTGCGCTGTGTAGGAAGAGGGTTAAAGTGCTTAATGTTTACTGTGTTTATAGGAACTGCAGCTGATGGTGTTCATGTGCACATCCAACCTCTTTAAATACCTTGTGGCAATGAGCTCCACGGATTAACCACACGCTGCATAAAAGCTTGTGTCAGGTTTGAATTTACTGCCTTTCAATTTCCTGCATTATGAGTTTCTGCATTTCCTGAGTTGAACTTCTTGCAATCTTTATCTTCTCATCACACTCCAGACTCAAATTGGAGATATTTTCTTCTCGCAACTGAGATCAGAAGCACCACAGTACCAGCAATTCCTGCAGTATTTTGCAACACATTTGCACCTTTAGCAGGTTTTTTTCCCCAACAGAAACAACCAAAAAAGCACAACAAAAAAGTAAAGGAATATCCAAGTATCCCAAGCAAAACACAGCAGATGAGCTTCGGAAGGCGGTACCAAATTGGAGTTTCTGCTTCAGATGTTCCTGTTTGAGCAACAAGATAAAGATGCTGCAAGGGCTGGAGCAGCTCTGCTCTGGAGCCAGGCTGAGAGAGCTGGGCTGGGTCAGCCTGGAGAAGAGAAGGCTCCTGAAGGGGAGACCTTAGAGCAGCTCAGAGCACAAACACTGCAAAAGTCCATGCAAGCAGGGGGGAGAGACGCCAATGTCTGAGCATCCGGCTCTGTAGACAGCTCAACCTCCTCACCCATCTCAGCATCACATCCCACCACACAGGTTCTCTCCTTTCCTCAAGTTTAATAGAGGAGTGTGAAGGGGCAAAGCCAGTGTTATCTCTCTTTGTGCCACACTGGTCCCACTGCCCTGGCTGCAGTGGCTGGGGAGCAAAGCAGGGGCTGGGTGCTCTCCAAGATGGGTCTAGGACAAATGAGGCATCAGTGAGTGGTGGCACAAGGCTGGCACAGGCAGGGTAGCCAGAAAATAAAGCACTGGAGCAACACTGGAAGTTGTCAACTACCAGAGAGATGCACGTTTGGCCTCATCTGCAAGACTGGGCTGAGAAGCTGGTCCTGGATGCTCACAAGGAAGATGAGAGTTTCCTGCTGAGCACTGTGACACTATGCTAAAGTGTTCAGAGAGATCTTTCTTCCCAACCCAGGCAGCTAATGGCTGGTTTATGTCCTGAAGCGTGAGGGTTTAGGTCCCCTGCAGATTTTTATCCCATTTAATGTAACTGTAGATATCCTCTGTATTCATATAAATGAATAATCCTTTCTGAATCCTTCCAAGCACTTTGCTGGAGCAGCCTGGATATTATTAATCATAATGCTGTGCACTTACGCAGCGTTTTACCTAGTCAGAGCCCTGAACAAACACTGGCTAATTAACCCTGCCCATGCCTTGGGAGGCAATTATCACCCTGGCTGACTGGAGCAGGGAGGTGGCACCAAAAGTGGCAGTGAATGGGGATGTGGGGACAATGCTGCCTCTTTCCCCACAGTGGGTGCAGTGGAAACAGGTCATTATCTCCACGGCTATAGACTTACCTTAAACTGAGACTTCCTTCCTGAGGACTGTGGAAGAACATCATTCTATTCCCCCTACAACAGTGTGGCTTTTTGCACTGGAAGTGCAGAAAACTGAAAAGTAGAGCTGAAAGCATTTAATTAACTAAATAGAAATCAACATTCCGAAAAGAGATGTTCTTGGGGGCAAGTTCTGTCTAGTCAAAGCAATGGGGAGTTGGGGTGGGTGGAGGGAAATGCCACCAGAGCAGCTCAGGATGCTTTTTGCTGTGCAGCCACCACCAGCTGCAGGGGAATACTGATAATAATAATAATGATGCTAACGATAATATTTCTGTGCCTGGTTTCCCTGCAGCATCCTCCGCAGACGGATCCCAAAGCGCATTATAAATGGTGTTGCTGTTGTCACTCCTCTTGCACAGGCTGGGCTTTCACAAATGCCACGCAGCTGAGAGCCAGACTGGAGCTGACTTTGCATTAGGCAGCTGCTGCCTGCCTCGCTCGACCCCTGAGGGCACCAAGTCACCCAGACACTGAAAGGGCTGGCACCATCCGTCTTCTCTCCCTGATGGTGAGGGACACTGCTCCCCTTCCTTCTCCATCCATCTTCTCTCCATGATGATGAGGGACACTGCTCCCCTTCCTTCTCCATCCATCTTCTCTCCATGATGATGAGGGACACTGCACCCCCTCCTTCTACATGCTGTTCCCCTTCCAGATGCATCATGTTGGTGGAGACAAGTTCTACTCTCCCTTTGCTCTTTGCTCCATCACACACAATTTATCAACCCATCCTTTCCCAGTGTTAAGCCTGTGAATGAGGAGGAAGCACCAGGACACTGGCATCTCATCAGTGGGGCTGTTGCTCCAGCCTCAGTACAAAGTTCTCACTACAGGATGAAATGAGATCTGTGCTAGGATCTGTCTAGCACAAGAGAGGAGTTTGACAGAGAAGGCATTATCACTGCGCATGGATTGGTGCAGGAGGGTGGGCATCAGGAGCAGCAGTGTGCAGAGGGGCTAAGTCCTTTTAGCCCTTACAGGACATGGATGTGCTCTTCTTTCCTGTTAATCAGCCATGGGGATAAGCATCCACAGTGGCTGAAGGAAAGGAGCTATGCTCAGATCCATGCCATCCTCCTCACTGTCAGCCTGCAGCAGCTCCCCTTCCCCAGCCTGCCCTTGTCTGGCCACCTTGGGAAGCAGGTCACAGGGATTCCTCACTCAGCTCCTTCCCAATGCTCCTTCCCAATCAGATCCCACCTCCAGGCACATCTCCAGCTGAGCCCAAACTGCCCATTCCTTTCCCAGCTGAAGCCCTCATTTTGCAGGGAGAAGGCCATTTATTGCCAGATAAATAAGGCTGCAGTTTGCAGAGCCAGCTCCAGGCAGCTTGAGGACATGGAATAGCGAGTCAGGATAATCACAGGTGTATATCATCTCTCATGGGGGATATTATATCAAAGGCATGCTCCCTTGTATGAAGACAGCAGCTTGGATTTGCCTCAGACATCAAGTGCTCAGTGAGCATGGCATGTCTACGCCTCTTCCCTTCTATCTGTTGCACTTAGCTGCCCTCTTGGTGGATTGCTACTGCCCTTATCTATTCCGTATGCTAACACAGCAGGATGTATTCATATTGCCCCGATGTCATGTCTGTGGCTGGTAAATGTGATAGATGAACTGCCCCGCTCGTGCTGCTAATGGAAACCCAGCACAAGCAAGAGCCAACAGAAATACTCATAAGTCATAGGAGATGCTGTAATTTTCACTTTGGTACCTGCAATCCCCCATTGCCTCCCTCTGATCGAGGAGGAGAGAGGCTTCATCTGTAGCTGCTGGGGCCTGGTGCTTGCATGTGAGCACAGTGGGGAGCATGGTCTGCCTGCAGCAAGGAGCAGCCCCTGTCCCTGATGGCTGGTAGGGAGAGTAAAAGGTGCTTGTAGTGCTTTGTCTCCTGCAACAAAGGGAAGAGAGGGGGATTTGTGTGTGTGGTGTTACCAGGATGGGTTCTTGCTCTGTTAGGAGGGATGAGGAAGTTCTCTTTGCCTCTGGCATCCAAGATGCTCTGGGGTTTTGCTTGCTTTAATCCCCTCCATCCCTGGGAGAGGAAGAATTGTCTGTCCCTCCCAGTGGCACTCTTCTATTCCTCTTCACTTACACTGTAATTCACAAGGAGCTTATGTGACCCTTTGAGCAGACAATTTACACCTGGAGGGAAGGTGTTTGCCAGCCAGGCTTCCACTTCAACTTAGGAAGCCTGAGTTCAAATCTCTGCTTCTTTTCAGGCTTGCAATGGGATGTAAAGTTGCCTTTGCATGCCTCAGTTTCCCCGAACCGTGGCATGGCACCTCTGCACTCTATTCCAAAGGCCAGAAGGAGAAGCCATGAGCAGAAGGCAAGAATACAGAAGTGGATGGGTTCTGGAGATGGTTCTTTTCTTCCATGCTGGGGAATTTGCTTGGGAAGCCTGCACAATGGAGAAATCCCCTCTCCCATTTGGCCTGCTCAGTTGCTACCCTGGGTGAGCTCCGGTGGGTGATGAATTGCTCAAGTGGGAAGGCAGTGGTGCCCTTTCTGTTTGTGTGGAGTGTGTCTAATATACTGATATATGCTTCATTCATCCCTTTTAAATATAAATCAATAAGCTGCTATAATTCAAAAGGGGAGAGAGCACAGGGCAGTCAATGTGCTGTATAAATGTCTTCATTCCCCCGGGTCTCCCTGGCTGGCCTGGGGGGGCCATAGCACACAGTCACTGAGGGAGCAAGCTGTGCCAAGGAGCAAGGAAAAGCATGTCAGGGTTTTCCCTGTGTCCTGATGCTGCCGAGACCCTCAGCGCTGGACCAGGATGGTGGCTGCCCTGGCACCAGCTTGGTGACACAACTAGGCTGAGGTATGGGGTGAAACACTTCAGAACCCCTTTTTGCTGTGCAGGCTGGGCCATTTGCAGCAGCTTGAATACTACATGTCACTTTTCCCTTGCCTTGGTGCAGTGATGTGGGGCTCTGTGTTTGTGCATGCAGTGTGTGACCCAAGGGGGGATGCTCAGCAGGTGAAGGTCTCGCCTGCATTTATGTCTAAGCTTCCCTTGGTCCCTTCCAACACGATTCTATAAGCTGTTGGAGCATCTATCCTTTCCACTAGGTGTTGGGGACCTTGGGGTACACATACCTCTGTGGATCTGGACCACCCTTTCTCCATCCTAAACCACTATGGCTTACTCTGGAAAGCTGCCTGAGCACAGACTGTGGCTGCACCTACACAAGACCCTACAACCCCGTGTAGACCCCAACTACCCTATGTCCCCTCTGGTAGCTGACTGTTCAGGAGCCATGTGCATCCTGGGGTGAAAACCTCCCTGGCCCCTAAGGGATCCTAAGGCAGAGCAGGGATGTCAGCTCCTTCTGGTTCGGATAACACATGCAGTACAGTCAGATTTTCCTCTTTCACTCCCTACCACTCTCAAGTGTCCATACCCACACAGGGGCTCCCATCTCAGCAGCCAGGGAATGAGCTCTTGGGGGTCACCACAATTAAAGCAAAGCCTCTTGGCAGTGCAGAGGAAGTGCCAGATGATGCCTCCAGCCACTGATGCTGGTGCATGAGCACTCCTTGCTGTCTGTTACCCTGCTGAGAGCTGGGCAACGGTGCTGGTGGTGTTAACATCACAGTTAACAAAAGGGCTTCAAACCCTCCTTTGCACAATTGCAGAGTGGTTGAGGATCCAGGATCTGCTAAAATCACAGTAGTTTTATTTATGATCAAAAATGCCAATTTCCATAGTCTCCAGCATTGCACCCATTAATTCATGTTGAATTTCAGTGTTTCATTTTAGGCCCCATTTCTCTGGTTAATGCACATGATTCTCTTTCAAGTCCTTTGGAAGCCAGAGTCAAAGTTGAAAAGGAGAAGTGGCCCCTATTCTGGAATCTTCAGCTGAGAAAAATGTTAATTATCCCTCAATATTTTATTAATAATCAATTTCTTGTGATTATTTTTTTAATGAGATGTCATTACATAAATGCCCTCATTTTCTGGAGTGCGTTTGGTATTTGTAAGAGTCTGTGATACAGTTTGCATGAATAATTCCCGTTCAGTTGACTATTCCCAAACTGTTCAACCCAACCCTCCTCTGTTATTGGAGCTGTGTGTTTGGCCACTCCACTTGCTGGGAATTACTGCTAATGGGATGACTGTAGTTCTTCAAATAAGGTAAATCCCCGCATCCCAGCCTGGTTTGGGTTGGAAGGGACTTTAAACATCCACTCCCAACCCCCTGCCATGGGAAGGGGCATCTTCCACTAGACCAGGTTGCTCCAAGCCCCATCCAACCTGGCAAATCCAATGCTTCAGGGCACAGGGACCTGTTTCTTGGGATCAGGAAGCACCTTTTCACCACCAGCTGAGGATGGGCTGGATTTCAGTTCATTTCTCACTATGAGGTTTCCAGCTCCTCTCCAAGCAGGGCAAAAGCCAATGACCCTGCGATAGCTGCTCTGACACCGGATCAAGCCCCTCGGCATCATCTCTGAGCCTCAGAAGACCCCACCGCAGGAGACAGCCCACGAACAAGTGTCAGGATGCCTGCACATCGCGCTGCTCCCCACTGCAGGAGGGAGGGAATCCCTGCATTCCTGCAGCGGGGGGGGACACGGGTGATAAGGCACTGCCAGCGATCAGCAACTCCCAGAGCCCGGTGCCTAAGTGAGACGTTGACAGAAACAAAAGAACCCCCGTAAGGAAACCTCTCCCCCTCTGCCTGGCAGAGGGAGAGGGTTTGATTCGGGGGTGGAGGGGGGGAAGCAGGAGGTTTGCATACATTTCAAGCCTTAGCCGAAATACAAAGTGCTTTTTGTGAACGCAAAAGAGAAGGACGTGAAGCAGGCAGGAGAGGAGGAGGAAGAGCAGGGGAAGGATGCCTCAATACAAAAAAGCTTAGCCTGATAAAATATTTAGGACGGGCTCACACATCAGAATATTAATGCTCTGCATTCCTTGTGCTTGCACTCTGTTGATCTTCATTCTCCAGTGACCTTGTTTACAGTATCTGAATTTGCAGTCTGCATTTTAATAAGGCCCTGAGAGAAGGTCTGAGACACAGCATCTCACTGAACCAACTTCAAAACCCTCCTCCGAAGGGCTGAGATCCTGGAGGATGGGATCTAGCTCCAGGGTGCCTGGTACCCACTGAGGACAGACCCTCCGGAGAGCCCGGGTGATGCCAACCGCAGCTCAGCCGCCCCCCCCTTCAATGGGAAACTGGGGCAGCACGGAGGGAAGATGAATTCAGTGATGCTCCTTCCCACCCTGCCTCCTCCAGGTGGAAACCTGGCCTCCTCCACACGGAGCAGGCAGCTCCCAAACGTTGGCCGGTCCCCATGCTGCCATGGCCAGCAACCCATGGGAGATCGACCCACTGCTCCCTATGGCTGTGCCCGCCAGCACAGAGATAAGCAGCTGGAAGTGATGGGGAGCCACGGTCCCCTCGGCAGGCACAGGAGAGGTGCGGAGGCTGCTGATGTCTCCTGCAGCCGCCTGGGGAGCGAAGCGTGTTCCCGAACCTGAATTGCCTAATGGGCTGTGAAGGGGGCTCAGCAGGCAGAGCCCGGGTGCAGGGGGATGTGGGGGAGATCGTGCAGCCGCAGTGTTTGTCACATCCCTTGGCTGCTTGTGCAGAGCTGCTGTCGAGGATGGGAACCTGCGGGAGAGCAGAGGGAGCCTTCCCTGCGGATGTACCAGTGCCCAGCTCTGCTTGCTCCGGGAATGCCAGGATCCGACCCGCTGGAGCCAAGCTCTGGACACATCATGGTCCTGCTCCGGTCTGTGTCCACCCAGCAGAGGGTCGTGGCTGCCCATGGACACGTTGGTCGTGCAGCTCAGCACTGGTTGGTGCTGGAGATGTACATGGACATATGGGGCTGTGCATGGGACCCCTTGGGGCTGGCGGTGTCCTGTGTGGTAAGGCAGCATCTGGTAGCTCCTAAGAAGCTTTGTTGTCCCCGGGGACAGCTCTGCCCTGTTTGTCTATGGTACAGCACGCTGTGAGGCTGGTGCGGTGCCCAGGCACGGCGCAGTGAGCACCCTGGCACCACAGCGCTGGGTGGGAGCAGAAAAATAACAACAGAGTGTCTGGGGGCTTGGAACAACCCCCTTGAAAGCAGAACCTGGTAATGAGCTTGGTGCCATTCACACCCTCTCAAATACCCAGATACAGAGGGTGGAGGAGACCCTTCTGCTATCCCACCCCACTCCTACTCGTTCTCACTTGGAGAAGAATCAGGAATGCCCCATGATTTGTAAAGCCATCATCCCTCCTGCTCACCACCCACAGCATCTCTCCTTACCCTGGCCATGGGCCAGTTCTGTGTTGTACCGTGCCTGGGGTGTCCTCAAGTGCCACAGCCAGGGGACTGCGTGCAGCACCATCCTCAATAGACACCCCAGGGTGAGCTGCAGCGTGGTCAGTGTGCCAGGAGCCAGGAGGTCAGTACCAGCACAGCGCTCTGCATGGTTTTGCTCCAACACAAATGAATGAATCCTCCCAGAGAGCCTGGGAGGGAAGGAAGGATGGGCTCTTTCTGTTTTGCAGATGGGAAAATACAATATGTAGTCCCTGGCAAAGCAAAGCAAAGAAGCAGAGCAGATTCCTTCCAGCCTTGCCTCTCCCATTGCGAGAATGCCTCAACATCCATAGGGCCATGCAGCCATCTGGGTGTGTCTGCTCCTGCTTAGCACTGTCCAGACTCCTGAAGGAAACCTTCAGTGCTTCCCTTTTGCTTTCCCCTTTGACTCCTCACAGAGAAATAGCTCAAGGCAATGCATTATCTAGCCTGAGGAGCCAGACAACCCTGTGGCACTCGGGGTCCTCTCTTGCGGTATGATGATGAGCTCCACTGCCTGATGCAGAAAGGGAGGACTGAGACAAGGGGTAAGAACTGTCCTGAGCACCATGCTCCAGGGCAATGTACACCATGGGCAAGAGGACCAGCAAGGGCTCCCACTGTCCCCAGAGTTGCTTTGTGCCATGCCTGACAGGGAAAACTGGAGCTTTACCCAGGGAACACAAGGCTTCAACCATGATGCCAAAATGCGCAGAGCACCAGGGATGGGGATGATGCACTGCAGCCACGAGCTTTGCACGCTCAAGCAAAGCCAGTGCCGAGTTGCCAGCACACAGCACACGTGGGTGACACCACACCATGTGCATCTCTGGGCTTCCTGCTGTGCCCTCAAGAGAGCATTTGCCTTAGGACCATGGCCAAGGAACTGCAGCAGCCCAGCCGCTGTCAGCATCCTTCAGCAGAGGACAAGCTGGGGGAGAATGGATCAGGGAGCAACCGGGGATGATCTCCCCCAGTCATGGTATAGGAGAAGTGACACCATCATCATAAGCATGTCTTGGTGGCCAAGGCTTCGTGAGGCTTCAGACATCTCTGGAAGAGCCTTGAGAGTTGCCTCCATCGTGTCCATGACAGGGTATCAGGAGTGAAGCTCAGCAACAGGCTGAGCCTCTGTGGCTCAGGACATGAGTTTTGGGGCTATCCCAGTGCCTCAGAAATTCCCCGTTCTCCATGTGCCTCAGTTTCCCCATCTATTAAATGGGGTCATTGATGCATCATCCTGCACCGTTTGAGATCTAAAGATGGACTTCTAAACAGAGACTGACAGCACCTTTCCCTCTTCACCACCTCACCTCCCAAGTGCGATGGGGAAGAGGTTAAATATTAGGATCAGGCCAGTTAAAAACAATCTGTCCCAGCAGCACTGGAACAAGAGAAGGGTGCTCACAGCTGCCTGTACTTGCAGTGTCAAGGTCCTGAAGCATGTAGTGAGTGCATTTGGGGTCTACACATGCTGGTCCCCCCACGCCAACTCTCACACTCATTCCTCTCCTCACCCCACTTCCAGCAGAGCCCTGTGTGAAGGATGCAGTGATTTATTTGGGAACATTTCTTGCCTGTTGAAAGCCTGACCTCAGCTATGGAGACACGACGTGGGGAAGATGTATGAGTGTCTCTCAGCAAAAGTGCATCAGAGAAATTGAGCGTGAGCTGCCATCAATCTGCCCAGGTTCAGCGGCCCCGCGCAACAGCGAGGGAGATGGGGACCAGGAGGGATTCTGCCAAGGTCACCTGGGAGCTGACTCAGCCTCCGCTCCCCTCTCCTGCCATCCATCACACCCGCTGGGGAAGAGGCAGGGAGCAGAGGCTGGAGGCAATCTCCTTCTCATCCCTCATCCATTCCCCTTTACAGCTTCATTTAAGAGGCTGAAGCAGCACACGGGCACAAATGTCACTGGAGGCACGGTCACTGATGATCTTTTGGTGCCTGGAACAAGTCCTGACAGGCTCCATGGGGAGAGCCAAGCCTCCTGCCCTGGGGACCCCAAGGGCTCCGACAAGGACAAGATGGATGGGGACAGAGGGGACAGGCAGGTTTTTCCCTCCCAGAGGCTCCGGCACCAGCATTTGGATAACCTGTGGAGACTCCCCTAAAACTCGTGAGGACTGGAAATGGGTAGAGCTCTTGTGAGTGGCTTTTAGAGTAGTGGGAATCTGAGCAGGGCCGTTTCTGCCTGGTAAACACCACAGCAGGTATTTGCTTTACCGTCTGCAAACTGACTGCAGCACCCAGGTTTATGTTTTACCTTCCATGAAGCCCAGCCCCTGCAGGGACCCCATGCTCCCTCAGAGCATCTGCCCTCCATTGAGTCTATGCTGCAGAAGATCTCAGGAGAGCAGGTCAGCAGGTCTTAGGTGAGTGAGCTGCTGGGAAATAGGCTCCAAAGCAGTGTGAAAACTGTGCAAAGGGGCTCAGGTGCATTCAGATGTGGACACGAGTGTTGGTGAGTGATGCTCCCTGCAGAACCTCTGAACCTCCTTCTGAAAGAGATTGTCAGAAGGTGGCCAGAACCAGGGTCTGAGTTCAGACCTGTTTGTTCCTTTGCTGACCCACAGCATCCTCACTAATGCCCACTCAGGATCACATTTCTATATGCTGCAGTTAAACACTCGGTACCCGCCTGCCTGTGCGCCAGTCCAGCAGTTCCCACTCAGCTGCCTGCACCCTTGCTCCATGTACCTGCTCTGAATCCACAAGCAGGGAAATGATGCTGAATCCAACCCACCAAGCCAATAAACAGGTTTTGATTTTGACTTTCTGCAAAGAGCTTGCCCTGACATTAGCAAACAGATGGTTTCATGTTAGGAAGAACTGCACCTTCGTTTCTAGATCTAGACAGAGAAGCTCATAACCTAAACTAAGGTTATGAGCAGAGGTGCTAAACTAAAAACAACCAGTAAAGTCCATGCACAGCTCCCTATTTATACTGGTAAAGTCCATGCAAAGCTCCATATTTATACTGGTAAAGTCCATGCAAAGCTCCATATTTATACTGGTAAAGTCCATGCCCAGCTCCATATTTATACTGGTAAAGTCCATGCAAAGCTCCATATTTATACTGGTAAAGTCCATGCAAAGCTCCATATTTATACTGGTAAAGTCCATGCAAAGCTCCATATTTATACTGGTAAAGTCCATGCCCAGCTCCATATTTATACTGGTAAAGTCCATGCAAAGCTCCATATTTATACTGGTAAAGTCCATGCACAGCTCCATATTTATACTGGTAAAGTCCATGCACAGCTCCATATTTATACTGGTAAAGTCCATGCAAAGCTCCATATTTATACTGGTAAAGTCCATGCACAGCTCCATATTTATACTGGTAAAGTCCATGCACAGCTCCATATTTATACTGGTAAAGTCCATGCACAGCTCCATATTTATACTGTAAAGTCCATGCAAAGCTCCATATTTATACTGGTAAAGTCCATGCACAGCTCCATATTTATACTGGTAAAGTCCATGCACAGCTCCATATTTATACTGGTAAAGTCCATGCAAAGCTCCATATTTATACTGGTAAAGTCCATGCAAAGCTCCATATTTATACTGGTAAAGTCCATGCAAAGCTCCATATTTATACTGGTAAAGTCCATGCAAAGATCCATATTTATACCAGCAAAGTCCATGCAATGCTGCATTGTTGCACCAGTAAAGTCCATGCAATGTTCCAGAACACCAGCGAGCTCCCCCAGTGCTGTGGTTTCTCACAGCCCAGTAGGAAACCTGTATCCCTATTCCCAGCAGCACTATATGTGAAGAAAGCAGCAGAGATCTCAGCACCAAGGGGACAGGAAGCCCAATCTCTCACCCAGCCCAGATTGAATCTGGTTATCTTCTGCTTACAGCAAACAGCACTTATAAAAGAGCTCTTTCTGCATGTAGGCACAATTGACATTATGGCCCATCATAAGATTTGCAGGGCTCCTCAGCCTAACTAAGACCGTATGTCCTGTTTCTTGGAAGGACCTTGGCCTCATCTGAGCATCAGCATCCCAGCCTGCTAACGAGTGTCAATGGAAAAGTGCAAAACAACACATCTGCAAAACACATTTGGTGTTTTCTGTCAAGTGCCTCTCTGCAGTGCCGGGTACATTCATTCTTCTGTGAATCTGGCCCCAGATTACCTTCGTATCTTTGCAGATTGGAAGCTGTGAGAGTAATTGATTCTTCACTTCATTAGACAAACTGAAAAAGGAATTAAGAATTACGGAGGGTTATGACAAACTGGTTGGCCAAACACTTCTTTTGCTGAGAACAGGTAAGCTTATTTACCTCTTCTTTTTAGCAAATGTGAGCGAATTTGAAAAGAAACCATTCGGATTTCAAATGGGAAATCAAAACCTCATTACTGTGTAGAATTTGCTGTTGGATTCTAAGTTTTGAAAACAGATTCACTCACAGCAAAATATATTCCTCTTTTTTTTTCTGGTGAATAAACTATTGAGCCAAAAGGAGCCACACGACTGCCCACAGCTACCTGTGGGTAATGCTGAGAGGCCCCTGATTCGCATAGGGCCTTTGAGACCATTTACTTCTGGCTTTGTTGTGTGCTCCAGGGCACTGGTGATGAACACAACATCTCCTCCAGGGTCAGGCCAGTGGGGAATCACCTCAGCCACATCCATCCCTGAGCACAGAGGCCCTGGCACCAGGATCTGAGGATAAATGGAGGGAGATGTGTCCAGAAGGACACAGAGGGACTTGGCTGCATGGGGGTGAAGAAGGAGGAGGAATCCCCTCTCTTAGCATGGATGCCTATGACAGATTTCCAAGTCAGAAACGAAGCTGAGACAGTGAAGAGACATCAGGACCCCCAAACAGCAACCTGCCCCTCCAGCGCCTGTTGGAAGAGGCCCTGAGAGATGCTCTGGAGGCAGCAGCTCTTCTCTGCTGGTTGCAACAGGAGAGGGGAAAGCTTGGTCCCACCTGAGGTTTCAAGGCCATGTTTTCCAGGTGGGAATGCACCTCTGGGCATGGGGAGACTCTGCCATGGGGATCCCAGCTCCTCACAGCACTATGGATCCCGGAGCACCAGCACCTCCTGGGGCTGCGAGGCAGATTGAGCTGTTTGTTTTGCCTTGTCTGTCTCTTTATGCATCCCCAAGTCCCCAGTGACTCTGACAGCAGCTTCCAACACTGAAGGCATCCTTGTTTTCATATATCTGTTAAATAAAATGTCAGCAGGTGACAACACATGCTTCATTGGGGCTGCTCTGTAATTTAACAGAGTTAAGGAGGGATCAGAGCCTGTTGCCACATTTGGATTTAGGAACCAGTTTCATTCTGGCACTATTTGGTACAGGCCCACTGCACTGCACCATCCAGTGTGCAGTGACAGCTGCACACAACCAGGTTTCGTTTTGCACTGGTTAAATCCATGCTTGATAAACTCGATTTCTGGTGGTGCTGAGGTTGGCATCACCTGTGGTAGGGCAGCATCCATTCAGGTACACCTTGCCTATCAGATATGGGTCGGTTGGGCATGGTTACCTCTGTAGCAGAAGCATCACCCAGGAAATGTGACCCTGCGAAAACAAGAATGAACAAGCGTTGGAGGTTTTTACCACCATCTTTCTCCAAAAGCTTGTTTCTTTTCACCAAACCCAGCTATATCGTTGCCACCTTTCTCACACACTGTCCATTTGAGACCAGTTTGATGCAATCTGGTCCTTTCTTTTAGATGTTTTAATTTTAAAGGGACATATCATTATGCAGAACCTAAACCACTAAGAACCCCTAGGCTGGGACTAGGAGGTGGGAATGTTCTGTATGAGCCACTCAGCAACAGCCAAAGACCCATTTGCAGGGTCTTATTCAAAGCAGCAGCGCTGTCAATCACAGTCTATGTTTTGGGGAGAACAGGCGGATTTTCCCCTATCAAAGCGATATGTACAAAGCCTATCCCTGGCCTTTGCTCCCCTGAGCTCTGCCTAATGCTCTGCAAGATGACAGTGGTTGCCTCCAGGTGAGCATTCACTTTATAAACCTTGCATTTTGTACTTGAAATAAGACCACAATCAGTGCATTCTGTGTGTGGGGAGGGTTTGACTCCATCCTCCAGCACTCCCTGCTTCCAGCTGACACTGCTCATCAGCACTGGATAGGAAATGTTCGATACGAGTTGCAATGGCCATGAACTTCATTTCTATTGCAGTTTATTTGCACCTCTTCTTTTGTTCACTCTGCAGCACGTGTGCTGCTGGTCTCCTGCTTCGTGGTAAGTGAATTGCCCTGATTTCCCTTTAAAAATAAGTGGAGACAACCCCCTTTTCCCCCATTTATCACTATAGAGCTGCGGGTCTGTGAAGCATCAATTAGCTCTGTTGATTTTTCAGCTCTTTAAACCACCATGTAACCACAGTGGTGAGGGGCTTAACCCAGCCATCACCTCCCTGCATCCTCTGTGGTGCTAATCCATTTCCAGACGGGTTATTTGCGGAACAGGAGCTGGCGTTTGGCTTGCTCAGCTCTAACACAGGAACTGGGTTTGCTCTGACCCTCACCAAAACTTCCCCACTCTCTGGCCACGCTTTCTGCTGTTTCTCCACACATGAAAACCCCGGTGCCACCAGAAACTGTTGTAGAATTCAGGCAGAAAACTACTGGCAAATCGTTGCCTGGACACACAGTACCTTCCAATGGACACCATGCTAAAGGTGCCTGAAGCCTTTTCCTTTTCAAAGAGCTCCTCCCAGGATCCTGTTGATGCAGCACGAACAGAAGAGCATTAATCATCGGCCATTTCTCCCTGAAACTCTTCTCTGCAGGTCATGGGAAATGTCCCCAGTGACATGCTCAGTTAATTAATTTGTGTCTATGTGCATGAGAATAATTGAGTCTTTTTTTTTCTCCTATTGGTGTTTAGCAAGTATCTGCTGTTGTCCCTGTGGATGCAGGGCGAAGCAGAGCAACAAGCCCACCTTTGCCTCTGCTCTGGGTGAGGGGAGCTTGGGGATGCTCTGGACTACACCCCTGTGTGGATGATATCTCACACCCTGTCTCACACCCAGACCCATGAGCTCCGGGTCCCCCATGCGTGGTGGATGCTCTCCATGACCTCCCCTCCAGGACACTGCGCATCCTCTGGCTGGTTTGCTCTCCTTGGCGAGCTCACATTGACTTCCCAAGAGCTCATTCTGGGTCTGGAGTGCTGTGTCCCAGCTCCCCGTCACATCCCATTTACCACCCCCAGAATTACCCAACTCGGGCTAGGTTAGTCACAGCATCCTCTCTGCATTCACCTCTTTCCTGTGCTCTTTATGACAAACTTCTCTCAGACATTCATTACCACGTGAAGTGCAGCTCTCGGCAGGAGCTGGTGCTGCGGTTTCACAATCTCCTCTGCCTGAGTTTGCTGCACACTGTTAAAGCCATCAAGTGCTTCAGAGCCAGCTATTGTCAGAAAACGGGGTTACCTCCCGAGTGCCTCCCTTTTGGCTGGCAGACAGAGCAAAGCACTGTTTAACCTTCTCCAGCTGCCCTCCGCCTTTCTGGAGGGGCTGTTGACTTGTCTCACCCATTCAGCCTGCTTTCTTGGCTCGCTTTATTCCTGGCACCGTGGCCGAGCTCCAAGGAGGTTATGTTCCTGCTCACATTGATTTGTGCCCTAGAGCACAACCCTTGAAGAACACAGCGGCTCATTGCAGTGCCGCACAGATGCAGAGGTCCCCGCTCAGGCTGTGAGGACGGACCCTTTGCTTTGTCCTTTCTCGTGTCCCTCAGTCATTTCCACAGAGGAATTGAATGGAGCCAGGCACTTCAGTGACTATGAGCAAATAGGACAAAAGGAAGCATCTGTTTTTCCCTGCCCTAAGACAAGTTTGCATCGCAAGAGAAGAAATACCAATATGGGCTTAGGAGGTCCCATGATAGGGAAGCTGCAAACCTGGCACTTGGCTGTGCTGGGGACTGCCTGCCTCCAGACCCCCCGTATTTCCATAGCTGTCACTGCAATCCAGCCCCAGTCCTGCTCTTGTGAGCAGACAGAGGCTGTGTGCATCCAGTCCATCGAGCTGTCACCGTCTCGGAGTGACAGACACTTTACAAGCTGCGAGACAGACAGGGCTCAGCACCCTGCCTCCTGGGGCAGAGCAGGCAGCAGGATGAGCTCAGCTTATACTGGAGCTGAAACCAGGCCAGGAATTATGCATGCAGAGCAGCTGCCCTCTTTGGTCATCCACAGAGTGCCCTGGGAGGCTCCCTTGACTTCTGCAGAGAGGACATCTCCACAGACGTGTCCCAGCAAAGCACATACCTAAACCTATTTTCTTAGCTGAGCCATCCATCACTTCATAGAATCATAGAATGGTTAGGGTTGGAAAGGACCTTAAGATCATCCAGTTCCAACCCCCCCTGCAATGGGAGAGGACACCTCTCACTAAACCATGTCACCCAAGGCTCTGTCAGGTCAGAAACGTGTCTGTAGCTGGTTCTTTCACCTCCCTAGGTGAGCAGTGCTACCCTATAACAGGTCATGGTAGCCCAGTCGAGCAGGCAACGCTGTGCTTTGCACCCACAGAGATATTTCAGGGGCAACAGCAGAAAATAAGGGTGTGAAAAGAAAGTGTTGCAGTGCAAGCCTCCTACTTTGAACATCCTGGAGCTGTTCATCCTCCGGAAAGGAAAACAGAACATGAAAACACTTCAAAGAGAGCCCTCCAACAGCTAAAGATGATCTGGTGTGAAGCTGCAGTGGGAACTCGGGCATCCCCAGACGTGAGAGCTCCTGAGCATCATGAGTGTGTCTCTACATCGCAGCCACTGACTGTGGGAATCACACACTGTGCTGGATAATAAAGCACAGGGCAGCTCGGCACGGTCACCTCTATACCATGTGGGATGTACTGAGCTTTACAGCTGCAGCCCTACCCCTTGAACCTTAGTGGAGTGCAGCTGTACTGCTGGGTAAGAAGGAAATCCATTAAAATACATTCCTCTGAAGGAACAGCCCTGATATTAAGGGTCTATCAATAATGATTCACGAGACCATGATAGCAATGCAATTGCAGTGATAAAGGGTGACAAAATATTGTAAGATACGTGCAGTGAGGCTGCGGAGCAAATTATCTGATCTGAGAAGCAACATGTTATGATGTGCATGAAATCATCTGCTGCCCACAGTTAAGGCTATACCGAGACAGAGGGAATACATGCTGGTGGAATGAGGATTTTAGCTGGGGACTGCTCGCTTGGGATAGGGATTGACCACAGTACAGTGCTTGCACAGCACCTTCCCCAGGAGACCTTGCTCTGACCATCACCCCACACTTCAGTACATGCCATTAGTCATTACTGACTGGTGATGAAGAGCAACACTCCTCCCCTCCAAATGCTCTGATGTGGAGTCACTTACTGCCCAAACCATTCCTCTGGGGACATCCCTGAGTGTCAGCAGTTGGACTTTGGCTTCCTCCTGTCATTCACAGAGCAGCTCCAGGCACGAGCCACAACTGCTTGTGGCAGCAACCAGGCAGCTCAGGCAAAACCCCACTGCCTGGCTGATGGGTTTGCCTATGGTGCCGTGCTGGAAAGCTGGGCTGGCTGCTAAAGAGCTGCCCAGTTATGCATGGGGGAACTGGGGCAGTCCTGGATGCTCGGGATGCAGAGAAACATGATCCCTGGGGAAGGTGGTCATGGAAATCAACCTTTGAACTGAAGAGCAGTGGGCCCTCTCCCATGATCCCCTTTACGTAAAGCATCTCCTGAGGTCACTGCTGTCCCCAGCTCCTCCGTGATGGCTCCTGGAGGGCCTCAATGACATGATTATCCCTCCTTAGCAGAGCGTTTTCAAAGCCCGAGGAGGGCTTTGCTCGCTAATCTGGCATTCAGTGCAGATAATAGGCTTTGAGACGAAACCCTCTTGGAGTCTATTTTAAGGTGGTTTTGTAGCTTGTTGCCTGTGACAGCAGGAGCCATCCTGTTGCAGCATTCCCAGGACACTTCTGCCATGGCATGGTCACTCTCACCCCATGTGTTGTCCCTTTTCTCCAGGATGCGTGAGCTGAAGCAGGGTGCAACCTATGGACGCCATCCCCACCTCCTATAACTGCCCAGCCTTGCTGGGCTCACTTTTGTTAAAGGTGTCTCCCTCCTCTGGGTCCCTAAAAGGGATGGAGGTGGGAAGGGCATTTCCCAGGCCTGGAGCAGGGCTGGAATGAGCTGCTTTCCCATTGTCTTTGGCTGCAGGGATGCCCTACTCCAGCCCTGTGAGGTTCACTTCTGTACCCACTGAGACCTTATCCCTCTGAGGATGCCAGCATGGCACCAGCAGGAAAACTGCCACAGGCTTCAGGTCTCCATGGGGGATGTATCACCATGGGCAAGGCCAGCGCAGCAGAGGTGGCAGCAGGGACTGGGATGCAGAGGGATGCAGGGATATGAGCAATGCTATCAAGTGCTGCCATAGGCTGTTGGTCCTTTGGATGAGCCAACAGAGGCTGTGTTTGAGGATGGGCTGCTGCCCCTTCCTTGATGCTTATATGTCCCTAGACTCACCTGCCTTATCCAACTGCAAAATGGACAGGAGGAAAAAGGCACCATGGCTCAGTAGGGCAGCACCAGCCTGTGGCACAAGCCCTGAGTGCTGGGAAGGCAGGGATGGGGAGGCAGAGCCACATGTGTCTCCAGGGCTCTGTGGTCCAGCCTGGCGTGCACTGGCAGAGCTGCCGGGATTTGTGGACTGGAATAGCATGAAATGATGTTGAAAATCCAGGTTAATCTGAACCGGCTCCAGAGGCCAGCTCTCCGAGAGCAGCCTCTTTATCTCCAGTGTGAATCTAAATCCACAGCGGGCTTAACTCGTGTCTTGGCAGCTTTATGTCGGCTCTGATTAGTTCACATCACCTCCTTTACAGCTCCCTGACCCTCTGCTGGGGAAGCTCGCTCCGGATTCTCAGTATTTTATGTTTCCACAGCAGTGAAACCAGGAGTCCCTGGGAAAGGCAGATCCTGAAAACACCGCCCGGGCGCCTGCCTCCCTGTGCACCTCTATCTGGGGGATGTTGTGCAGCATCCCCTGACAACCAGCATGGCACTGGGCACCCTGTGCCAGCGCCTCAGCACCCTCACAGGGAAGAGCTTCTACCTAAGAGCTCATCTCAGTCTCCCCTCGGGCAGGTTAAAGCCATTCCCCTTGGCCTGTCCCTACAGGCCCTTGTCCAAAGCCCCTCTCCAGGTTTCCTGCAGCCCCTTTAGGCACTGGAGCTCCTCTAAGTTCTCCCTTTCAGGAGCCTTCTCTTCTCCAGGCTAAACAAGCCCTTTACACTGGCCTCAGCTGATCAGTGGTGCTGAGGAAATCCCAAAGGTTTGCACCAGATGCCAGAGATGGGGCCAAAAAGCAGAGATCTTGTCAGCTGCTGGAATAGGAAGTGCAGATCCAGGGATGCTGGCTGAGAAAAAGCTAACATTGCTGCCCTAAATTATTCCTACTGTGTGCACTGGGAGGTCCCTGGCTGGGTGTGCTGGGCCATCCCTGCTGTAGCAGCGGTTCATGATATGCTGTAATTAAGTAGGCACAAGTCTAATCAGTCTGCAGTGGCACAGAGACTTGGACAAATGCACTGCTAATCCCCGGTACCCCCCTGCAGCTGGGACAGGCAATGTGTGAAATCATGGCAAAGCACCAGCAAAATGCAGGTTGTTGCCTGGTGGCTTTTTCTGTTGCAGAGAACTGCTCCAGCTGAAAGCGATGGTCTCAGTAGGGTGTGCAGGAGGCAGCCCCCGAGCATGTCACGCTGGGCATCTCCTCCAGAGCACAACGAGGAGACAAAGGGATGCAGCCCTGGCCTTGGCCCAAGGGTCTGCGATGAGGAATATCCTCAGAAGGGCAAGACAACAGCATCCTCGAGAAGTGAACATGCAGCCCTCCGGGAGCGTCAGCACCGCTTTGCCCAAGGAGCCCCGAGCAGTAAGTTCTGCTGGTTGGATGCTGCACATAACTGTGTGTTACAGCTGAAATAGGCTCACAGAATCAACCGGGTTGGAAAAGCCCTTTAAGCTCACCCAGTCCAACCGTTCCCAGCACTGCCAAGGCCACCACTAACCCATGGCACTGAGGGCCTCGTCTCCACGCTGGGTGAACACTTGCAGGGATGGTGACTCCACCACTGCCCTGGGCAGCCTGTTCCAATGCCTGAGCACCCTCTGGGGCAGGAATTGTTCCTCAGCTCCATCCAAACCTGCCCTGGTGCAGCTTGAGGCCGTTTCCTCTTGTCCCATCCCTTGTTCCTTGGGAGCAGAGCCCAGCCCCTCCTGGCTCCATCCCCCTCTCAGGCAGTTGTAGGGAGCCATCAGGTCCCCCCTGAGCTCTGTCCCTGTCCTGCACTGCTCCAACGGGGCATGCAGGCAGGCTGCAAGACACCATCCCATAAAGCAGAGCTCCTGCTGCCCTTCTGCACTGAGAGTGCCTGTAGCAAGCCTTGGGTGCATGGACCATGAAGGCACCAGTCCCCCTGCCCACTTCGCACACCCAGTGAGAGCCAGGGCAGCAGAGGGGTTAAGAGAGCCTGTGCTCTCCACCATCAATCCATCCTGCAAACCTGATGGCCCCGTCTCTTCAACGGGCCCAGATTGATTTCTTGACTGGGAGCAATGAGCAGCTTCCCATGAAAAATGAGGCTTTGCGCCGTCAATACGAGTTCTAATTACAACTTAAACCCAGGACATTCTTTAGAGCGCAGCCCAGATTTACAGCGCTCGCAGGTGGGCGTGCAGCCCGCTCTAATTAAAAGCAGCACGCGCTGCAGATTGCTTCCGACAGCCCATTCCCAGCTACCCAGCAAGGGCACAGCCGGCTCCTGGCACTGAACTTGCAAGGGAGGGAGCAGGCACCCCAAGGGCACAGAGCATCGCTTTGGAGGCGTGGGGAAGCTCCGGTTTCCTCCTTTCTTCTGTAGAATCATGGAATGGTTTGGGCTGGAAGGGCTGGAAGCTCATGCAGTTCCAAACCCCTGCCATGGAGGGGGGCTCTTCATCAGGGACTGGAGCAATAGGACGAGGGGTGATGGGTTTAAACTTAAAACAAGGGAGATTTAGGTTGGATTTAAGGAAGGGATTCTTCCCTGTGAGGGTGCTGAGGCGCTGGCACAGGGTGCCCAGAGAAGCTGTGGCTGCCCCATCCCTGGCAGTGCTCAAGGCCAGGTTGGACACAGGGGCTTGGAGCAAGCTGCTCCAGTGGAAGGGGTCCCTGCCCGTGGCAGGGGTTGGAGCTGGAGGAGCTTTAAGGTCCCTTCCAACCCAAACCAATATTCTATGGTTCTATGCAAGCCTGTCCTGCACAGCAAGACCTGATGGTTGATCCTCCTCCTCCTTCAGCCCCCTGGTCACTGTCAATCACTGCTCTCTGCAGCTTGATGATGTTCTGTAGGAGGCTGTGACTGCTGGATGATAGCAAAGGGCAAAGGTTCTGCCCAGGGAACAGAAGCAGCCCAGTGCCATTGGGACTGAAGGGACAGGCTGCTGTGGTATCCTGCAAGAAAAGCCACCGTCATCCAGGAGATGGATTTATTGCCAGCAGCCGGTGGGATGTGACCCTGCAAGGAATCTGCCAGCTCAAGGGAGGCCACAGATGCCTGTGGAATGTGAGAGATAGGAACTCTGTGTTAGGATGAGCCAGAAACGGGCTTCATGACTCAGCTGTCTGGACCCAGCCGCAAACAGCTGTGGGGGCCCTGAGCATCCTGGATGAAGGCAGAACCTCAGGCTCCTTCCTCCGTGGTCTTTCAGATTTCCTGCCTAAAAGAAGACAAAACCGGGCCGTGTCACCCAGCCCCTGATGTGGGTGAGCAGCTTCCAAGCCCAGATGTGACCAGATCCTGGCACATCTGCTACGATTTATCAGAGCTGATGAGGATGTCAGCAAAGTTCATCCATGTGGTCCCTGTCATTCCCACGTGGAACGGGAGTGTTCTGTTGCACTGAGCTCACTAGGACGTGAACAGAGTCCCCTGTGCATCCCTGGGCCAGACAGGCCAGGGGAGAGTCCCTCAAAGCTGATGTACCTCAAGCCTGCCTATTATATCCCTTGAGAGCCAATGGCACAATAGGGAAAATATAGGATGGAACCATTTCCTGATCCAAAGATGTTCCATTTCTGCAGTCCTCAGGTCCAAGGGGCCACAGTGGGTCCTCAGGCACAGTCTGGATGTGAACAGAGTCATTCTGCTCACTAAGGCTGGTCCTTGACCCTCCACTGAGAAAAGTTCTGTCCAGGTCTTAGCCTTGGCCACATCACATCAGGCTGCTGCCCTTGGGGTGAAGGAGGTGGAAGGCTGGCCCTTTTGGATCCAAATTCCTGTTGGCTGTAAAAGATGCACCAAAAATGCATCTGCATCCCTGCAAGACTTCAGCCCTAAAGAGAAGGGGTCTCTTGGGTCAGCATCTTTGGAGGGGTTTGCCTCTGTCCAGGATCTTAAAGCTGCTACTTCCCGTGTTTGGACTCGGTTTGTAAGAGAAGCTTTGGTATCAGTTTGGTACAGAGGATATAGAGGCCATAGGTGTTTGCATCACCTGCAGTTCTTGGGAAGCTAACCTATATTTTGGGGAAGTTTTCTCTCTTTCAGAACAGTAAATTGGGTATTTCTATGCTAACCCTTTTCCATATTTTTGCTTCTATTGCTCTGCTGTGGAGTGACCCACTCTTAGATCAGGGTCCGGATGCACCCTTCAGCAGCCTCCCGGGCAGTAACTGTGCCTGGCAAATGGCACATCACAGAAACAGGTCTATGGGAGCCCCTTTACCAGGGAAGTATTGCAGGGAGCTCTTGCACGTGGATGAAAGGACCTTTTGGGGACGTGGGCAGCCTTCAGACAGCAGCATTTGCAGGACTTTGTGATAAGAGCAAGAGCATCCTTTGCAGCTGATGAACACATCAGGAGCCATTTCAATGGGGCAAGGACCCCTGAAGGGAAAATGTGGGGTTTCTGGGAAAAACATCATTTTTATCCTGGATTCATTGTGCTCCTCATCTCCCAGCTGAAACCATCCCCACGCTGGGCTATGCGGAAGGCTGATAAAGAGGCAGAGAATAGGAGCTGGTTTCCTGCACTCAGCAGACAACGCCTGCACCTCCCTCTGCCTCTGCTTTTATGTAGTTTGGAAGTGCTTGGAAACCGCTGGGCACAGACACTTCTGAAGCAGCAGCAACTTTGCACGGCGCGTTTGTTTTATGTCTGAACTGTACATACAGCAGTGAATGGAGCTCATAAAAGATGGATGCTTTCTTGTTCTTTTTTTGCTGGTTTTGATTTATTATTTACTTCACTTTTTTCAACTCTTCCGAAGTGCTGTAAATCATCTAAATCATTTTTCTCCTCTGCTCGGCTGGTTTCGGTGAGCTGAAGCGAGATTATGGTGCTGGGCTCCTCTTGCTGTGGGCTTCTCAGGGAGAGAATGAGAACCAGGAAATTTAAGCTCTTACATAGCCACAAAGTACTTTGGAAAGACTTAAAGGCTTTCTTCTGCCTGCTCGTTGCCTGTATTGTACAGCCTTTGCTCAGATACACAAGCACTTGCTAGCACACGTAGTCCCGTCCATGTCTGTGGGTGGTTCATGTGAATAAGCACTCACCAATAGAATCATAGAATGGTTTGTGTTGGAAAGGACCTTAAGATCATCCAGTTCCAACCCCCCTGCCGTGGGCAGGGACACCTCACACTAAACCAGGTCACCCAAGGCTCTGTCCAACCTGGCCTTGAACATCGCCAGGGATGGAGCATTCACAACTTCCTTGGACAACCCATTCCAGTGGTGCAAGGAAGGGTTGCACAAGCTGCCCCTTGTGCAGCTGGGTTGCTGCAGGTCAGGAGAGCCATTTCCGTGGGGCTTCAAAGGGAACAAGGATAGGACTCTGGATCTGGGGATTCCGGAGATGTGGAGACTCTTTAAGCATATAGACACCAGTTCACTCCAGGGGAGCAGCTCTGAAGGCTGGATGTGAAAGGTGCAGGGCTGGTTAATGTCTGGGCAGTGCAGTGAGGCATGAGGTTGTTCTCATGGTGTGAAGTTCAAAGATGCTCCAGCACCCAAGGCTCCTCCAGCAATATCGCCATGACCTCAGAGCAGCTTCCCGTATCTGAAGGGGACCTTTAGGGATGCTGGGGATGGGCTATTCATTAGGGACTGTAGTGACAGTACAAGGGGTAACGGGTTCAAATTAACCAGGGGAAGTTTAGATTGGATATAAGGCAGAAGTTCTTTACTGTGAGGGTGCTGAGGCACTGGAATGGGTTGCCCAGGGAGGTTGTGAATGCTCCATCCCTGGCGGCGCTCAAGGCCAGGTTGGACAGAGCCTTGGGTGACCTGGTTTAGTGTGAGGTGTCCCTGCCCATGGCAGGGGGGTTGGAACTGGATGATCTTAAGGACCTTTCCAACCCAAACTATTCTGTGTTCCCTGTGGGCAACTGAGCAGGAGATTCAGTACCCAGATAAAGAACTGAGGTCTGTGTCCACAAGCAGAGCAGACCCAGAGAGCAGGTTCTCAAGGGCACTCAGCACAGTGTAACGTTTTGGAGGAGCTTAGCACCCTTCATGCACCCCACTGGCTGTGAACCCCTGTCACACTGCTGACCTGAATTGTTCAGAAACGCAGGACAAAGAGAGCTCTGTGAGACCCCAAGCCTTGCTCCTCCAGCCTCCCCTTCCTTGTTCTCACAGCATGGGCATAGGAGATAGGAGACGAAGAAACACAGAATCATGGAATGTGTAGGGGTGTTCAGTGTCTCTGAAAGGGGGTGACCCTGGTTACCCTGGATCTAAAGGGCTGGAGTCTGTGGTGTCCCCAGGAGGCATCCACCAAGCAGGGAATAAATAGAGCGGTTCAAACCCAGAAGCACGGAACGATCCTGTCTGTGGGAAGATGAGAAAAGAGGCAGCAGAGCCTTGGAAGGGCAGAGGGGTCCTGCAGAAGCAGTAGATGGGGTGAAGTGATCCCTCCATCCCTTTCCCACAGGGGCTGTGGGACAGGGCAGGATCAAAGGGCTCTTTTCACCTCCCCACACTTTCAGCAAGAGGCAGGCAGCGCATCCCCCCCCGCTCCAGGCACTGGAGTCGGGGGCTCTTGCTCCTTCCTGTCACTTTGAGTCTTTATTTTCCACCGGGAATTCAGCTGCAGGGGGAGAAAATGAGCAGGCTGCTAATGAAAGGGCAGCTGCTGCTCTGTGTCAGGCGTGCGAGACCCTACTGGGAGCTCAGCTGGACGCAGTGGGTGGCTGGACACCGTTTATTTTTACATTAGAGCTATTTTCCTCTCTCCCTGTCTGCTCTGTGCTCTTCATTTCTGAGTCAGTTCAGCCGCTGTCAGATGGACATCGATGCAGGATGCGAGCACGAACCTTCCTGGGAAAGGCTAATTTTAGGATAACAACTGATGGGGGGAGGATCTTGGCTCAGCATCCATTAGCATCAATGGCAGAGCTGCCCTTGATGAGTGGTGCTACCTGCCTTTGCCTGGTTCTTACCAACACTGCAGCAAGCCAAGAGGCAAGAGTACAATATAGGGCAGAAACTTACTGGTATAGGGCAGAAACTTACTGGCTGCTGGCCATAAAAGAGATTTTCACAAGTATTTTTCTCCTCCATCACCAAATAAAAAGTCAGGAACTGCTGTGACAGGAAGGGATCATCTGGGTCTGGTTTCCTGGGCAAGGAGAAGGCTATCAGAGCACAAGGCGCCTGTGCATCTACAGATGGACAAATAGGATGTAACAAGCCAAAGCTGTGTTGGAGAGCATGTAGCATCAGTCACGGGTTTGATAGGAACAGGGATGTCTGCAAACAACCTCCTCATGAGTGCTCTGAAAGTTGAGCTGATAACATAATAGAATCATAGATTATGATGGAATGGGGCCTCATGGATCATCTGATCCAACGAGTCCTCCTGATATTCACGTCACTGACTACACCTCAGATTCGTAGAATTATAGAAAGGTGTAGGTTGAAAGGGACCTAAAGCTCACCCAGCTCCAACCCCCTGCTATGGGCAAGAACACCTCCCACTAGAGCAGGGTGCTTCAAGCCCCGTCCAACCTGGCCTTGAACACTGCCAGGGATGGGGCAGCCACAACCTCAGTGTGATTCCACAGAGCCAGCTGGGCTCCCGCTGGTGCCCCAGGCATCAGCAGAGCTGGACACAGCAGAAGCTTTCATTTCCAGGAAGAATGGTGCTGAGTTAGGAGGCAGGGAGAGCCCAGCTTTGCTTTCAGACAGTGATTAATCATGGGGACAGGGTGCCAGGGAAGCTGTGGATCCATCTTACCTAATTTCAGACATGTAGAAACTGAAGGTCTAAATCTCAGTTAGCCCTCTCGGGGGGCCAGTCCAGAAGGTGAGCCTCTGCAAAGCCAAGTCAGAGCCAATTTGCATTGCAAGGTTTATGAGCTTATGAGGGATGCTCAGAGGTGGAGAGTGGCAAAGAGGGGCAGGGTGGGGATGCACTGGGCTAGATGGGGTGAGGAGGAGGAAGCTGGGTACCATGGGGACTACACAAAGTCCAATGGCCACATGGCTGTGAGCCCTCTGGATCCACTCATCCCTGGAGGCGTACAGGCTGCTGACCCTGGTCTGACACATCTGAGCACAGTGATGCCCCGGGCTGGCTGGGAGCACTGTGCCCACGCTGCTCTGCACTGAATCAGCCTGACAACAGCCGGAGGAGCAACGCACTCCAACACCACGCTTTAAATGCCCATAAATTTGGAAACGGAGCCAGAGCTCTTTAATCTTGGTTCAGTTTTTCATTCGTAACGAGATAACAAAGGAAGCCAAGCATGAGCTCAAGCCATGAATTATTTAGGGAGGGCACATCCATCTCTGGTGGTTTGGGCTTTGCTCTGCCATCCTGGGGTGCATTGGGTGAGCTTCAGTTGGCCGAGGGCCATCTGGATGCAGGATTCCTCATCAGGGATGTGATGTCCTGTAGGCACTGGAGAGGTCTATTCCAGCCCTGATGGACATGGGAAGGTACAGAAAGGTCCTAAGTCTGTGGCCTCTAGGATGGCTGTGAGGTCTCATGCAGCACTAGCCCCTTTCAGCCAGTTGTCCTTTGCATGGGGCACAAAAGGCAGGGATTTTTCCTCTGGAAAAGGGTGGATATTACACACACATCCACAAAAAGAAGGATATTTAACAAATGCTTGCCTTAATGTAGAGAACAGGAAGCTCCCCTAAAACAGGGGGAAACCAGCAAATCAAGGACCCACAGCAAGATATCTCTGCACGAGCTGTCCCATGAGCAGGGCTGAGACCTTGTGATGTGCTGGGATGAGGGAGCCCAGTGTCTCTTGCCTGGTTTTGGGGCTGGAGCCCTCCATCCATCCACGCTGCATCCTGGCCCGAGGCAGGGCACAGCTCTGTGGAGGATGCCGTGCCAGAGCACCAGGGTGGAGGAGCTGAAGAGGGAAGCTTTTTCACCCCGCTCCGGAGCACGGTGAGAAGGATGGAGGCTCCCGAGCAGCCTGGAGCACCAATTTCACGGAAATCCATTTATCTCTGCTTCCTGCAAGCTTCCCGACATGAATAAATGATGATTGCAGAAGTGATGAACCTGCCCCTGTTTAGGTGTGAAATGAATGTTTACAGGCATAGAATAAATCAAGTATCCCACGGGCGAGCAGCGGGATATTAAACCAAACACCTCTGTGTGCTTAGCACTTGCTGTTAGAGGCCAAGGGTTTGAAGCCTGGCCAGGTATCTCCATTAGCCCCAGTGCGACAGGCACGGAGCACCAGGTACCTGGTGCAGCAAAGGCTGAGAGATCTCCAAGGACAGGAGGGAGCCAACAGCTCTCGGATGAGCAGCTTGCCTCCTGCCTTCTCCACCTTCCCCCTCTGTCTCCCTGCATACCTCTCTCCCTGCTCCAATCTGCACAGGCTCTAAGAAGTCAGGAATACAATGCAAATTCGTGAAGGATTGGCAAGCGATCGCGTGTGCGCTGGTTGCCTGTCAGCATGCAGAGCACTTCTAATCTTGTCACATAAATAATACGATTATGTAAAATATCAAACAGTTGGAATAAACTTAAAAGCCACAATGTTCTAGTCACAGACTTAATGGGGGGAGGAGGGGGGGGACGACCAAAACAAGTAAGTAAAATCCCTTTTTATTCTGCAGCATGGAGGGGGAATGGCTCCAAAAGCAACCGGAGCCTCCCAGGGGATGAGGAAGTGGGAACTGGATGTGGAGACAGAGCTGCTCCTTAAGGAGACCCGAACCCCAGCCTCGCCTAGGCAGGACTGATGGAGAGCAGAGACAGCAGAGCTGCGGGGTCAGGATCCTCCCCCTGGGTCACCCAGGGCTTTGGTGTCCCCTGCACACTGATTTCTGCCACCCCCAGAAAGCCGCTGCAGCCATGCTGCTGGTGTGGGACACCCCTTTTAACCAACTGAGAGGAATACAATGACCCCAAAGCCCCCTGAGCCAGCTGTCTGCACTGGAATCATTGCATGGTTTGGGTTGGAAGGGACCTTAAAGCTCATTGAGTTCCATCCAGGGACACTTTCCACTAGAGCAGGTTGCTCCAAGCCCTATCCAACGTGACCTGTAAGCTGCGTTGGTGCACACGAGGGGTCTGAGCTCGCACAGTCAGGGCTGTGCATGTGCTTGTGTGGAGGAAGAAGGGAGCATTTTGTTTTCCATCTCAACCAGACCGCTCTCTTTAGCGAGCTCTAACAAAGGGACAGTGGCTTTTCATGACGCTCTTGATCTCGGAGCCAGTAGCAAAATCCTCCCGGCGGGTCCCTGGGCACCGTTCCCTCCTCTCTCATCCTGTAGGGATGCTGGGAACACTGCAGGCGGTACAAATAGAGGGCAGCATTAGCGATGCAGAGTGATGCAGAGCCAAGATGGGAATCGTGCTCCAGGAGCACGCAGCCCTCCCTGCCTCTGCACCGCATCCTGGTCCTGCAGCCAGAACGGGCTGGGTGCTGGGGGACAGGCCAAGGGGAATGGCTTTAACCTGCCAGAGGGGAGACTGAGATGAGCTCTTAGGCAGAAGCTCTTCCCTGTGAGGGTGCTGAGGCGCTGGCACAGGGTGCCCAGAGAAGCTGTGGCTGCCCCATCCCTGGCAGTGCTCAAGGCCAGGTTGGACACAGGGGCTTGGAGCAAGCTGCTCTAGTGGAAGGTGTCCCTGGATGGAACTGGGTGTTCTTTAAGGTCCCTTCCAACCCAAACCAATCCGTGGTTCTATGATACCTTTGTAGGACAGACTGAGCCCAGTTTCTAAGGACATTTTCTACCTATAAGTGTTGGCTGCCCCACTTTCCAGGTCTGGAGTAGGCTGAGACCTGCCAGCTCATTGCACGCACCACGGAGCAGTGACCCAGCACAGGGAACTGCACACCACCCCCAGAAGAGCCTCCTCGGATCAGTGCTCCCAGCCTTGGCTTTGCTCCCGCGTTAATTCCTGGAGGGAAACCCCTCTCATTGCCAGATAACTGCACCTGATGCCCACGTCTTGCCACTGTTGCCACAGCGCCTGAGGGACCCTGGCTGGGGAGCAGCTGCCTGCTCCATGTGTGCTCCTCTCCTCCCAGCTCCCGCTCCTGGTCCACCTCCCAGACAAGGCATGGGGCACCAGGGAAAGAAGCCAAAGCCCTGCCGAGGCAGCAGTGTGCCCTCCTCGCTCCCAGCATCTCCCCTTTACCTCCACCAGTTGCACGCCAAACCAGACTAGCAGCACCATGGCAGGGAGTTGACTCGCTGTCCCCCAATCCCTGTGGTCACATCAACCCCAAATACCCCCTTCCAGGGCTCAAAATGTCTTTGAATGACAAAACTCCCTTACTTTAGTGACTCCTCATCTCCTGTCCCATGTGTCTCCCTCCTGCAGGTTGTTCAGGACTTCAAGTAGAGACTGGAGATTAGGAATAACAGATCCAGATTGGACTCCAGCACCGAGATATTGCTGTTATCCAAACCCAGGAATTTCTCTTTCTGAGCAGGAAAGAGCATCTTCCCAGCACTGCCTCCCCTCACACATTATGAAGAGATACAGTTTGGTAAATCTCATCTTAGCCAAGGGCATTACCCCATGCCAGTTAGCACTAGATCAAACCCAGGTTTATTCAGCCTCCCACTAATCCCTTTGCAACAAGAACCACCTGCAGTCTGGAGTCCAGGATTTAGCGGGGATCAGCGTGCAGGTGTCTCTGATTTGATCATCCCTTTGGAAACGGATGCGCTCTGCAGCCCAAGTGAAAAGCAGCCTGCGGAGGGGAAGCAGTGATGGGGAGCGAAGTGGGAGAGAAAACACGTCTGCAGGGATGGAGAGAGCAACAAAGTGGAGGCTGGTGGGTTGTCCCCTCCCAAAAAAACACATTTTTGGGAGGCCAAAAAGCATTGGAAAGAGATGGGGGAAAGAAAGGGAAAAATACCTTATTTTCACGAATTCTCCAGTACTTAAAAGCTTGAGACCCGCAGGGGAAGCTAATAAATTTTAAATAGTTTGGAGAGTTGAGACCGGCAGTTTAACTTTGTGCGGCTGCTGAGTTGTTTTCCAAGTGTATTTAATGAAACCCTTCATTATGTTCAGATAATTATGATCTCTGCGATTCTGCTGCTGTTGGAGTTCACCATCTGTGCTCGCAGGTACCCGCTCCATCTCGACACAGTGGGCACTGCGAGAGATGCTCGCACTGGGCTTCCCTGGCCGTTATCACTCCCTACAAGTGCCTGACAGGAGGATGGAGCCAGGAGGGGCTGGGCTCTGCTCCCAGGGAACAAGGGATGGGACAAGAGGAAACGGCCTCAAGCTGCACCAGGGCAGGTTTAGATGGAGCTGAGGAACAATTCCTGCCCCAGAGGGTGCTCAGGCATCGGAACAGGCTGCCCAGGGCAGGGCTGCAGTCACCATCCCTGCAAGTGTTCACACACCGTGGAGACGAGGCCTCAGTGCCATGGGTTAGTGGTGGCCTTGGCAGTGCTGGGAACGGTTGGACTGGATGAGCTTAAAGGGCTTTTCCAGCCTGGTTGATTCTGTGATTCTATGATCGATGCTTCCCTGAGATGATGGTGTCTGATGCTAACAGGTCCCTTTGGGGTGAGCAGGGCTCTGATGTCCCTTTTGCTCTTCACTGACTTCCACTCTGACCATGTGAGTTTGCCAAGGAAGAAGTTTTGGCTGCCCAGGACAAACTCTGGGCCCTGCAGCAATGGGTTTTGCCTTGAGAGCTCCAGCCCCTCACAGCAGCCCCAATCCCCATCCCCTGCCTGTGCGCTCCTTCTACGTGCCCACCCCATCCCTATCCCCTCTTCCAGTGCTGCATCCCACAGAGGACACCAAGCCCAGCGTCCCTGCTCCAAGCCAGCCTCCCTCCTTCTCCAGGAGGGGGAGATCCAGCTTTTCCTGTATCAGCCTGGTCCTCAGGGTGTGTGGCACTGCAGTGGCTGAGCTTCAACAGTGCCTGCTGGGGCTTCACCTCCACTGCCCCACAGCCACAGAGCTGATCCACCACATGCTCCCAGACATTCCTGCTCGACTACTTGGTCTGGAGAAGCCCATAGTTGCTTGCCCCCTCTTCCTCTTACAGCAGAGGGTGAATCACCCACTGGGGAGCTGGAGCTGTCTGTGGAGCGGGGCTGCAGCTCCCACTGAGTCAGGCTCAGCCGCCCACTGGGAGCTGAGTTTGGAGGCTGCCCTGGCTCCCAGCCTGGTGGAATGGGGTTTTCCACATGCTCACTTGCAGGGAGGGTGTCGCTTAAGGATGGGCCCCTCAGCTTGTGGTCCTCCATAAACACAGCCAGGCTGGTGCACAGCATCCTTCTCCCACGTACTCCCTTGCAGGGCAGGGCTGGTCCTGCCCCAGGACCCAGCATGAGCTCCAAGTTCAGCTCCCATCCCTGGCCAACCCTGCCCTTCATGTCTGGATTGGGATGGGAACACCCTTGATCCTGTGGCTGGTGCAGTGTGATCCGCAGGGATGGCTCTGCTCCAGAGAGGCTGGGGAGAGCCAGGACCGAGTAATTCCACCAGTCACAGTGGGCATCCATAGCAGGAGCATGGCAGCCGTGGGCTGCTTTGCAGATGCTGAAGGGAAACAGCAGTGGGAGACGGAGCCAGTGGTGAGGCATGAGAAAGGGGACTGCAGGCCTGAGGGGGAGGAGGGAGCGCCGGGTGCTGCTCTCCCCGCCTGCCAACTGGGCGCTTTTCCCCCTCTCTTAAATGTCAGCGATGATGTTTCCTGCCCAAGCCAGCTCTTCCCCTTGGGGACCGGCCAGCAGGGTCTGTTTTATACCCACTCCCAACAGCTTGGGTGGCTTGGGACTGGGGCTGCCGCCTGGGCCGTGCCAATTTGGCATCAGCACCAGGCTCCCCAGCCAGCTCCTCGCAGAGCCCGCACCCGTGCTCAGCACTCGCCTGGCTCCAGGGCTCCAGCTCCACTCTCCTTCCACACTGGGTTTCCACCGGCAGCTCTGGGATGAGCGGAGGACCATGAGCGTTATCCCTCAGTTCACCCTCCTCTTGTGGAAGGCAGAGCAGGGACCCTTCTGTGCAGCCTTGGGAATGTCACCCCCACCTCTGTGTCCTGCCCCACAGTCCTGGGATTGCAGAGGGAAGCATCCCCCAGCAAAACCCTGAAGGGAGCCAGGGGTCAAGGCAAAGCCTAAAGCTTCTGCTGCTTGCCCACAGCACCCCTCAGGGAGCTGTGAATCCCTGGCCAGGGCATTGCTGCTCCCCTCGGTGCCTGTGCAGTGCCTGGCGTAGTGGGGCTCCTGCTATAATGCACATAATTGACACTTTCTTCCCTGCAGCATCCACAGGGTACAGAACTTAACAGCTCCGGCTGATTCCCTTATTTAGCTCAGAAGACATCTGCGCTGCTGCAGGGCACTCAGTGCAGCACCAGGGCACTTCTTGAACTGGGGTTTAAAGCCTGGGAGCTGGCTGAGTGCGTGGTTCTGCCTCGGGATGCTGGCAGCAGGGGCAGATCCTGGGATACAGGAGGCACACAGGGCAGGAAGGGCGTGCTGGGGACAGCCCTGTTGCTGGCTGTGGTGTAAGGCGTAGCAGGGAGTGTGGAAAAGGTGACTGAATGGGAGGAGGCATCATGATATGGGGATGCTGCACACTAGCAAAGGGGCTGTGGATGTGTGTGAACAGGAGGGTGTGCACAAAACAGAGGCTTGGACATCAGAGGAGCTCCAGGAGGGGAAAAGTAGTGGTGGTTTGCTCTCCACCCCAGTCTTAGAGGATGCCAGGAGGGAACGGATGCATGGCAGCTTTGCCTTGGAGTAGGGACCGGTTGCATCCAGGAACAGCAGCTGACATCAGGGTGATGCCCACAAGGGTTGAGGCGTGACAGCAGAGCCTGGAGCTCTGTATGTAACGGGGAAGAGCACACGGGATCCTGACATCCTGGATTCTCCCTTCATGCTCCCCAAGAGTATAACATCCCGTTCTCCGTCACTGGTGTTGGGTTGTGTCTTCCCTGCAGAATGTCCTTGCCTGGGGGGTATCAGTGGGGAAGGGGAGTACTGGGCACTGCAGATGTGGCTTCAAGTACAAGTTACCATTTTGTCTGGTTCCAACACGATTCCCACAGTCAGGATTCCCAAAAAAAGCTTCCCACCTCATGCCAGAGAGTCCTGGCTCCCTAAAATGTAAGGGAGGAAAAGGAGTGGCAGAGAGGAGATGGAGAAAGACACTTGTAATGTGTAATGATCCTTTAATGGTCTCCCTGGCCCCTTCCCAACACATATGGGAGCTGGATGAGCCAATTAAACCAACACCAATTAAATCGGCATAAATCACATCCTGTAAACCAGAGGTGGGGCTCAGGCAAACACCCCCACTGCAAAGGATGTGAGAGCTGGCCTGGGGTTGACCCTGACCATGGAGGCACCATCAGGGAGGAGAAAAGGATGGTGGGGGCCCGTACCAGAAAGGGGGATGACAGAAGGGAGAGGGGTCGGAGTCTGATGGGCAGAGGAGGTCTCCCCTGTGGAGCAAGGGATGCCAGAGCTCAGGTAGCGGCTGGGACAGACATCTTTCCTGGAGGACTTCCACAGGGTCACCTCGGACCCTTGACTGTGGTGCCCCTTGTGCATCGTGGCCCCCCAGGCCAGCCCTCCTTCGCCCTACAGCCTCCTTCCCTATCTGGAGGCTCAGCCCTACAGACACTCTCCTTGCTCTGGATGGCCTCCAGCAGCTCTGACTTTTCCCTTGTGCATTCATCCCAGGCCAATCCTGAGCAACCAGGGTTGCCATTACCAACCAAGGGGACTGAAAAGTGCCTGTGGAGGCCCCTTCCCTCCTCTGCTCATGCTCCTTGCTTTGCTCTCCCTTCGACCTAGCCCCTCCCCGTCCCCTAAGAAGGGTCTTTCTCTGTTGGATGCATTCATCCTCATCTTGGTTGGAAGAGCCTCATCCCGTCCCCTTGGGTTCTGTGTGCCCCTGGCTCTCACGCACAGGTAGCCCAGGGACCAGGAGGACAGAGGGAGGCTGCAAAGCCATTAAGAGAACAGTTACAAGTGGCTGTATCCACCTGAGTGTTGAGACCCAAATCGCATTGGAGATGTCAGAATGTCATTGCTGCAAAGAGGTCTGGGGCACACAAGTGGAGTGGCAACTCTTGACTTAATCTAGACACTGTCATTGAACCACAAAGGAGCAGGGACTCTAATTAAGCCCCACAGCCCTTTGGGAAGTATCAAGTGAGAAAAACAGTTCGCAAGCTTTAGGCAGGGTGATTTTAAACAAATGAGGAAGTGCCTTAGAAACAGCTTAAGATGAAAGCTACCAAATTAAAACCCTTGCAATCAGTATGGAGGCTACTTATGCAACAACCTCCCGAGGAGGAATTGGAATCCCAGAGATAAAGCTCTAAACAAATAAAGAGGCAGGAGATGAAGGGGAAAGAAATGAAACTTGGTCAAAAAGTGAAACACAAAGGGCTGCTCGAGCCGCCTTTGAGACATGGAAACCGAGCATCGTGTAGGGAGCTTTTGCACAGGGGCAAAGCCAATGTCAGCCGGGCATTGGTCGTAGGTTAAGTTGGTTGCACACTAAGTAGAGCACATTGGTTGCATCCTCCAGGCCTGGAATGATGCTGCTTCTGAGCCCTTCCAAGCGTGCTTAGCTGCTTGGAGTTATACTTGGGGTGCCAATGGCAGCTGGGTGAGGCAGAGCTGTGACACAGACATCAGCTTTGGCTTCCAAAGGATGCGGGTGCACAGGGGCAGTATGAGAATGGCCCAAAGTCACGGGTGACACCTGCAAGATGCCCTTCTCCTGGCTGTGCTTTTGCTGCTGTCAGGCTGTGCTGCCAGATGCCTTGAGCTCTCCATATGCTCTACAGAGGTACCCCCCAGCTATACCCAGCCTGTGTTGTGGAGCAGATGAGGGTACTGGGCACACAGCAGTGCAGGGACACGGGCATTTGACAGCTGCTATGCTGGGATTAGCTTCCTTCATGTCCTCAGCACCACTGGCACCCATGCTGGAAGGCAGGGGCAGGAGGGCAGCCAGTGAACATGCCGGTCCTGGGTTTCAGTGCAGCTTTCCCATCCTGCTGGTGCAGGCACAGGACCATTTTCCAGCCCTGCCAGTGCACATGGGCTGCAATGGGCTCGCTGCCACCTCCCCTGCCCTGCGGTGGGCAATTAATCAGTGTGGCAGTGATGGGATGCAGTTCCCAGCCAGGTCAGACACCACCAGCAGCTCTGGTTTACCTCCCATGCACTCACTCAGCAAGGCACGGTGCTTGTCCCCCTGTGGGACATGGGTGATGGGCAGGAGAGGTTTGGGGCAGGGACCGCTCCTGCCTTCACTCCAAATCTAACTTCAACAAGCTTAGGAAATTAGGAGGGAAAGGGGGGGGGAGGAAGAAATAAGATAAATAAACCCAAATAAACCCAAACCCTCCGCTCTCCTTTGATTCCTCCCGTTTTCTCCACGCCAGCATCGCTAATTGTCGAAGCATCTCGATTTGCCGGCTTCCCTTAAATCACAGGCGCTTCGCAGATTATCAGCCTTCCCCACATGTTCCCTACCTTGCTTCCCAGCTACAAGACCCACGGGGAGCAGGCAGCAAGCGCCGGCAGCAGCGCAACGCCGCGGCCCCCCCCCAGCTCTGCCCCTCCGGCTGCGCTGTCAGAGTGTGATTGCCTCTGAAACCACGGCGGCTTCCCCCCGTAGGTGCGGGGCCGGGGCCGTGAGGAGCTGGGGGCACCGTTGTCAGCTCCTGGCAGCTCCCAGGCTTTGATTTGCACAAAGGGAAGGCGGGAGGAGGGGGAGGGAAGGGATATGATTTATTCAGCAACTTCCTAACCGGTTTTTTTTTCTTTTTTCTTCTTCTTTTTTTCTGTTCCTTTTCCAGCGGCTGTGAAATAACTGAAGCCGACGGAAAGGTGAAGTGCTGGGAGAGATGAAGGAGGCACGTTTGAAGGGGGTTTTTCCCCCCTTCTTTTTGTCACTTCTCTCTGTAGAGCTTTTAATTCCTGGAGCTCAGCTCCTTCCTGGAAAGTCTGAGCTGCTGGGATGCCGGGGAGTGGGCTCCCTGTGGATGGATGGGGTCCTGCTGGTCGGGACAGGGTCAGGTAGAGGAGGAGGAAGGAGGTCCTTGTGCTCAGTGTGTGTTGGCTGCTTTCAGCCCTATCGTCATCTATTAGTCCCTCACTGCCCTGTTGCCCATCCCTGAGGATGTGGTGCAGGCAGCCGGAGGCAGCTCTACTGTGCCAAGACCCAGACATGGTTGGAGCCAAGCAGAGACAGTTCTACTCCATCCCCTGCAGAGCAACATCCATCATGGCAAAGGACACAACCCTTCCTGGTGCCCTCGGGACAGGGAGCAGCGTGGGTGCCACAAGGGAGATAGAACCCAATAGATGGGGTGGGTCATTTTCTGCATGCCTATGGAGATGTGGTAGTCTGGGTATCAGCACATCCCTCTCAGTATTGGAGGCTTAGCAAGAAGAATCAAATGGCATTTACAGTGTGGAAAAGTGGAATCAAATCCTCTTCTTTGGAAGGGAAAAATATCTTTTCCTTTTTTTCTTTTTTTTTTTTTTTGAGGAAAAATGATGATTGAAAACTTGACTTTTCCTTGTACTCCTGCAACTGCATTTTTCACTCTTAAATAATAGAAAGCCCAGAACAGCCCCAGGAGCAGGGATAGCTGGAGGAAGCACAAGGCAACGGCAGGACCAGCACCATCCAACACAGCTTTCCATGTGTGGAAAAGGCCTTTTGAAGCCCTGCTCACCCCATCCACACCAGGGATCTCCCCTGGCATTTGTTTTGGGATACAATCACCAGAAACCGCTCCCCACACATGATCCTGCACCAAGGAGTGATGCAGCCCTTCTGCACCACCAGGACCATCTGCATCAGCACGAAGATGCCTGCGGTCCTGCAGGGAGAAGCTCCTCACGCACGATTCCTTGAAGGTTTGGGGTTTTTTCATTTCCCATTTGCAAGTTGCTGGGAAGCTGATCCTGATTTCTGCAAATGACTTCGTTATCTGCGAGTGTTCACGAAATAGTTTATGCAAACAAAATTCCAGCCCATGGGGTGTTTGCGAACCGCTCATTTCATGGTATGTGATTAGTAGAAATGGGTGCAAAGCAATTTTCATGAGCTGTCCTCAGCACCCAGGTTCCTCAAGCCCATGTTTCCCTCACCGCCTTTCTCCTTATAAACTAGAATTAACAAAATATTAACCGGCATATGATCACTCAAACATTTCATGCTTTGTTTCTAGCTAAAAGCTCTAAAAGGAGCGTGTTTGGTGCTCACAAGAAGAGCAGTCCTCTCTGAAATGCACTGATAAACAGAAAGCAAAGCCTGTCCAGGAACCCCCTTGAAGGGTGAGCAAGTAGGAACATGGGCTTGGCTGTGGCTTGAGGACCACTCTGGACTAAACTCCCTTTTGTGAGTGCTTCATCTGTACTTCAGCCAGCCCCACCAAGAGGAACTGGTGGGGTGGAATAAGGGATGAAAGAAAAATGGGGTGGGAAATGAGGGTGTCCTCTTCCAAAAGAGCATAGACATCCTATCAGGTGCTTTTCCTAAAGAAAGAGACATAAGTCACCACACTGGACCCATCCCATTCCCCACCCAGGATCCATTCTTGATGGCAGGTCTATGATGAGGGTGTCTGCTCTCCAAGGCTAAAGTGAAAACCCTCTCCCAGGCACCATTCTTCACCCACCAAAGCTTTAAAAGGAGCATCCCTTTGGTCATCTCTTGTCTGCCTTCTGCTTCACATCCCTGTGCATCCTCAAACCCCTCCAATACTGCTCACTATCATAAACCATTACATCTGTTCACTTCACCCCTCCTTCAATCTACAGCACCCATGCCATGGCCAGGATCTCCATTGCAGGTCCACCCCTCGTGCTGGGAAAGACTGAGGGACCCAAAGCTGGTCCCAAATGCCCTGATGGTGATGACCCAGAGGGGTGAGCTCAGTGCTGGCTCTGTGGGGCTCAGAGTGATGGAGATGGAACAGGCAGCTCAGAGCAGAGGTGGAGGCTTTCCCCATGGGTTTAACAGCGGCGACAGCAAACGGTGCCCGGAAGATTTATTCCTTTAACACATCTGGTAATTACATTCCGCAGGTGTGTGGGGCCTGGACCCATTCCATGCACACAGGGAGCGGGGATGCTCCAGTCCCCATTTGATAAACCTCATAATAGAATAAATACATTAAACCAACAGTCCCCAGCTGTGAGTGCAGAGGAGGCACATCCTCTCCCTATGCTCCCCCTGCCTCCCACAGCCCCGCACCATGGATGGGATTCAGCACCACAGCCCCCCTCCCATGGTGGGGATTCTCCCTGCTCTGATGGTACATGCACCAGCACAGGAATACACATGAGAAGAGAGGATGGAGAGAAGCAGCGTGGGGTGCCCAGGACTCTCCTCCCTGACTCATGGGGCTGGCAGTGATGCAGACAGCAAAAGAAAGCAGGGAAAGCGTAGGTAGGAAACCAGGGAGCTGGTGGAGGGAGGATACGGGGTTTGAGGAGAGAAACATGACCAAGCTTCAGTGTGCGATTGAGCCCAGAGCAGCTCCGGTGCCTAAAGGGGCTGCAGAAAACCTGGAGAGGGGCTTGGGACAAGGGCCTGTAGGGACAGGCCAAGGGGAATGGCTTTAACCTGCCAGAGGGGAGACTGAGATGAGCTCTTAGGCAGAAGCTCTTCCCTGTGAGGGTGCTGAGGCGCTGGCACAGGGTGCCCAGAGAAGCTGTGGCTGCCCCATCCCTGGCAGTGTTCAAGGCCAGGTTGGACCAAGCCATGTGGGGTACATCCCAGGAGCCCATCTGGTGTCCCTATGTTTCATGTGGTGCTGTCTACAGCTGAGGGCAGGAACGTGGTGCTGTGGCTCCAGGAGGAGCTGAAGCCTCATCCCCTCTGTGACGAACAGGGTGAGGATGAGGAAGGTTTGTCCCCAGCTTCCTCTCCAAGGGATCTCAGATTTTCCAGGGCCATCCCAGCAGGGGTGGTGGCAGCACCAGGGTGTGGGCACTTCCCCCAGCCCCACCCTGGGGGCTGCGTGATGGATGCTGCTGTAAGCACAGCTGGATGCTCCCACCGCTGCTGTAAGCACAGCTGGATGCTCACACCCAGCCCAGAGCACGGCAGATGTCTGGGACTGGTGTTCAAGGGCTCTGCAATGCCCAGCTATGCTCAGCTGATGCTTTTTGCTGTGCCGGGGGTCTCCATGAGGTGCTGGGGGTATCCTGGATGGCAGCAACCCAAGGCAGGAGCTGGCTGGAGGGTACCATGTCCCACAGCACCCAGCAAGGCGCCGGCACAGACACTGCGGCTGCGTTTTATTTTTATCCTTCACCTCCCTGCCCCCTTTGCAGAAATGACATAATTATGGGGATTTAATGTTCCACTGCTAAATTTCTTCATTTTTCAGGATAATTTCCACTATTTCATCAAGGAATAATTAATTGCATTGTCTTTAATCAGTTGTTTTACAAATCCAGCAGCGCAAGAAATGTTCATAGCCAGACAATGCAGGCAGCTGCTCTTCCCTTCTGGGTGTATTAATGAAGTGAAAAAGCTTGAGCTGGGGAAAAAAAATCGGCTGGCAAAAAACAAGCAATCTATTGGCAGAGAGATGGGAAAGATCACAGTGTAATCCCTTAATGTGTGCGACAGGGAGGGAGGGAGGGAGGAGGGATGGAGCCCAGGTTGGGCGACAGGAGCTCAGGGGTGCAGTCCCCCCCATCCCTGATGGCACTGGGGACATCCATCACAGATTTTGTGGGGGTGCACAAGTGTGTGTGCCCATGTAAACATGTATGTGCACAGTAAATGTCTGTGTGCGAAGGTGTATGTGTGCCAATGCTCATACATCTATCAGCCAAAATGTGGTTTCTAAGAGCTGCCTTAAAGCAAACCCAAAGCTCTCCCAACACTGGAGTAGGGAGGTGATGGATGCGGTGTCACTACCTCATTGGTGTCAGTATTCCAGCCTGAATTTCCTCTTCCTTCAGCCCCTTTTCTCTTTGTTTCCAATTCAAAGTTACCCCTCCAGGGCACAGATCCCATGGAGATCCCAGGAATGCTATCAAGTCCAAAGCTCCCTGCTCCAGCATCTCTGGAGTCTCACCTCTGCTCCACTGCCTTAGGGTACATGGCATCTCCTGCCTGCCCTTCTGTGGTTCCAGGCACACTGTGCTGTGCTCTCAGCTGGGGCTGGAGGCATGGAAAATAAAAGGCAACAAAGAGAAGAAGCAAATGGGTGATGAGACACCCCAGATCCCATGGTCTTTCCTTGATCCAGCTCAATGCAAGGCTCAAACCCCCAGTGTGCATGTGGCAGACAGTAAGATGTGATCGCCTTTGTAGACCCCCCAGTCTATCCATGCTCCAGGGTGCTTTTTCCCCATCTTGATTGACTTCTCCATCCCTTTGCCCAGTGCAGTGGACGGTTGAACAAGAAGGCTCAGTTGCATACTGCTGAGGCCTGGGCATGGCCCCATAGCACAGGACTTGGGTGCATATTCAACCCTCCCTAGAGAGGCCTGATGCCAGGGTCCAGCTCTTTGATCTGGCCTGTGAGCTCATGAACTCATTGCAGCTGGGAATTTGTCATTCCCAAGTCTGGATTGATGAGCTCCTTTAGCAAGGAGCTGCCCCCAGGACGCTGCCCAGCCCCAACACCTCATGGGGATGGCATTGCCAAGATCCCATGTGCTGGTGGCTGAGGCATCCATGGGGATCAGAACCCCCTTCCCCTCCCTGAGCCCTGCGTGTGCCCTTCTCCGTATCGCACTATAATCTATTTGCCATTCTAGTTCTTGCACAGCACTTGTAAATCAGAGCATACTTTACAAAGGACACCGATATCATCTACCCACAAAGCCTGTGCAAGGCTTTGCACAGCCTGATCCATAGTTTTGGCACAGGTACAAGCGTGGTGATAATTCAGGGTGCTCCAGAATCAGCCAACAGCTCTGCAGGTGCCAAATGACCTTGGTTTAGCTCAATTCAATTAGGGTAAAGGGCCAGGATGAGGCAGGAGGTTGGCAACGGAAGCAAAGGTTGGAACTGAATGAGCTTTAAGGTCCCTTCCAGCCTGTGGTTCTATGATATTTCTCTGTATGAGGAGGCAGAGCTGCAAGAGCAGTGTGCACTGTGGTTTTCACATGGTTTAAAGCATATCTGTTTGCATACATGTGAAGGGAAAGGATCAGGGTTGCTGTGGCTTTCCCTCGGTATCTGTTGCAATCAGGTATCTGAAGGTTTTCCCTAGAGGCATCTGCAGCAGTTAAAAAGAAACCCGTGTTAGGAGAGAGGCCCCTGTTAGTACAAGGAAGGTCATTGTCAGGCACTGGAAGAGACACGTGTCTCCAGGAGCAGGGTCTGGGGGCATCTCTCCTCCACAACCAGAGACAAGCAGCTGCATCGCAGATAAGAAACAGATAAGGACCCCATTCTGTCCTCCCTGCCCTTGCTCAGGTGGAGAAGGAATAAGCAGAAGCTTAATCCTGCTTATCTGGGAAGACTGGGAGAAGCTTTTCAGCAGCCCCATGGAAGCTCTGCCACACAGATGAGAACAGCCCGGCAGAGGAGCGGGCCAGCATCTGTCCTGATTCGGAAGCAGTGTGTGTTGGTAAGGGAGAGCGATGGTGATGGGAGGAGGTGCTGAGGATGCAAGAGGGAGAGCAGGGAAGCTGCAAGGCTGGGGACACCCCAGGCTTTCCCCAGCTGAGCTCTGAAATACCTTGTGCTGCTGAGAACGGGCGAATTGAATTGCCTGCGTGCGGATGACAGCGTGGGGAGGGATGTGCAGTGGTGCTCCAGCTCTGAGCCAGGAGCCTCAAGAGGCAGCGAGCTGGCCAGGGACCACAAAGACGTTGCAGCAAGTGGGAAACTGCAGCGCTGGGGCTTCACTGTGGGTCTGTGTGCCTGTCACCTCAAGAATGTGCCACGCTGGTTTCCTGGCACAAAAGCAATGCCAAAGTTGCCTGCACACATGCCCAGGAGGACTGAATTCCTCATTTGCCTTCATGAATATTCACAGCAAGTGCCCCTGCGTTCTCCAATCCAGCCCTGGCAGCGCAGCCATGTGATTTAACGTGACTGATCGCCATGTGGCCAACCCAGCTCAAAAAGCCCTCACTAAATACCCACAGGATCCACAGAGTTAAATTATTTGAAGGGAAATAGAGCTCTCCCAGAATTTCCCATAACAATCACTGCAATTGCAGCCTGCAAATACTCTGTGCATGAAAAGGAGCCGAATTTCTCTGGGGAGCTTCATCCTCTGCTCTCAGAATGAGCCTCCAAAAGCAACACCTTCAACAGGTTTCTGCATTAGAAGCGTGTTCTTCGTTATTAAACTGCTTTATACAGTTATCACCCCAAACTCCTCTGCAGCGTAAACATATCATTCCTGGGAGAAGCTGTCAGTGCAGTGCCAAACTACAGCATGCAATTAAAGCCCTAAACAATACAGCACAATAAATCACTGGCGCTATGGCCGGTCAGTGTCGCCAAGCATGGAGTAAGGATCTTAATTACATTTAGACCAAACAAGTATTAGATTATTTATGGGATACTGTAAGTGCCTGACAATGGGTAGAAAGTCATTCCCCACGCATCCCTGGGCATTTCAGAGTCCGGGTGAAGAGGTAGAGAAAGAGAGGGAGAGAAGCAGAGCCAATATCCATCATGGAGCAGTATTGGAAGGGAAAGAGCTGTTGCTTTAAATAAGGCCCAATTGCATCATCAATTTAAAAGCAATAGCAGCAGCATCTGAAGGAAGCAGCCACTGCCACAGGTGCCCAAACATTTGGAGAGCTGCCATCACCCACAGGAGCCACCAGAAACCTTGGTACTGGGTCATGGGTTTAACCCCAGCACACCCGACCCCCCTGTTCCCCAATATCCAGGGCTGCAAAGAGCCTTGCTGCACCCAGGGGCTCTCTCTGGGCCAAGGCAGGACAGGGTGCTGTTGTACGCATTATCCAGCACACCCTGCAGCTCACAGCTGGATTTTAGCACGTTCCAGATGTGGCCAGGACTTGGAAGATGCAGCTTGGCTAGGAAATCACAGGGCGCAGCTGGGGCTATACGGGTCTGCCTCCAACCATGGACCATCTCAGGGCTCATGGATGCTCCAGAGCAATGTTTAAGGCCTGGTTCAGTGCATCCTTCCTGTGCAATGACCCTGGAAAGAAGAGACTCTTCTTTGCTCAGGATGACAATCCCAGAAGACTTGTGCTTGCTCCCATGGTGTTTAAGCACAGGAATCTGTCTGGAAGAGCTGTTTGCTCACAAGAGCTTTCTCCAGGGAAAGATACTGAGACATGAGTGGATCTGCCCAGCTGCCCTAATGCTGTCAAAGGGTCAGTAATATTGCATGTTGCTGTGCTACAGACTGCAGTCCCTTGCTGCTCCAGGTTGTGCAGCTGGGTAGGGATGACAAAGGATGCCTGTCCACATTGGCACATCCCATGTTACATGACTGGACGCACAACATGCAGGGATGCAGGTGGGCTCCAGAGAGGGATACTCTGACAAGCATCCCATCCAGACCGGAGTGCATTGCTGAGGCATCCAGGCCACTAAATGTAACGTGAACACTGGGAGCATCATGGACAGCATGGACATGACGGACATTGCTCCTGCTCATGTTCAGGAGGCAAGTTCATGCCTTGAGCTCTCTACAGCAAACCTCAAGGAGTGACTTAACCAGAGACTGTCCATAGCCCAGCCCCAACTGCAGCCCAGGCACTGCCCCATGGGCTTGCTCAGCCCAGGAAGCTGGGGGTGATGGCAGAACAGGGGCTGTCCAACAATCTCCTGTTTGGGGTCTCAATCCTCCCTCTGCCACCCTCCACAGCCTAGGGCAGGTCAGCAGGGACATGTTCATCCGACTGCAATGTCTGCAGCCACGCTCCTTGTCTAGACAGCCATCAGTCCATGGGCGACGGCTGGTGGGTGCCCTTCAGCCCATGGCTGTCCAAAGTAGGTCAAATGAGTCTGTTCTACCAGCCAACCCTTTATTGCTATCGACAAGCCCGTGTGGGACATCTAATTCCAGCTGAGCTGCCTGAAACCAGGCAAGGTGATCACACCCTGCATCGCCAGGAGCCTTTGGTCCTTCTGCATGCCATTGTTTGGCTCCCTGTCCATCCCTTCCATGTCTTGAGTGCTCAGAAGTGACCACAGGGTTTGCCAAGCTCCTCACACAGTGACTGTGAGCTCAGCACCAATTCCAGGCATCAGGTTTGTGTTTCTTTTAGGACAGATCTAAGACTTTGGCCCAGTATTTCAGACCAAGAAGGGCAGCATGGGCACTGCCATCCATGCCTGCAGAACTGAGGGCCACATGCACCAGGAATGGGGCACGTTGCTCATAAAATACACATAAGGGACAGTACACGTAAGTGTCCATTCCCAGTGTCACTCTTTCGACTGAGCTGAGCCAAATTGACACCTTCCGCTCTGCCATGGGATCCTGGACGTGGAGCCAGCGTTGTGGGACAGCCCCATCCCGGTACCTGTGGATGGGGAAGCTGCTGTTTGCAGAGAGGTGAGGCAGGAACATTCCCAAGCCTGGGAAAAGCCATGAGCAAGGCAAATATGCCTGGTGCTGGCAGAGGGGGACGACACAGAGCCCTAATTGCAGGGCAGACTGATGGATCAAGCTGACAAGCCCAGCTGATCCCAGGCGCTGGTCCAAGGCGGCACCATGCCACGAGGTGGCTGAAGCTCCTGATTGATGCCAAGGTCATAAGGAAGCACAGGGAGGGGGAGGAAGGGGGCTCAGCTCATTGCTGGGGATTATTGACCAGTGCTGGACCACAAACAGCCACAGGGTTCCTTGTCCAGTCCGTCCATGCCCACCAACAGCTGGGATGAGGGATGCCCTGAATGAGGACGGGGACACTTTGGACCATTCTCACATGGTGCAAAGCACTTTGAGGAATTGGGAGTTAATGCTCTTTTTTTCCCCATACTCTTCTTTTTAATCTCTCCCCCCCCTTCCTGTCTCAGCAGCCGACAGGCAGTAAAAGACCCTTTGCAGTTGTCAAGGCAACGCCGTATCACAAAGACGTTGCCTTGAAGTGGCAGCAGCCCAGGGCTCCGCTCTCCATCTCTGCCGCTTCCCTCCGCTGCCAGGGATGCTGCTGGGGGCGGCAGGACCGGACCCGTGATGCTCTCAGTGGGGCTGTCGGTGTGGGACCGGCTCCGTGTGGGTCCTGACGCCTCCAGCATCACCTCTGCCCAGACCCACAGCGCCATAACCCCACAGCAGGCACCAACCTGCACCAGACCCATTCACTTTGCTGCTGCAGTGAGCCCTCCATGAGGCTTCTCACAGCACAGCCAGGCCTTGGGGTTCAGTGGGGCTGTTTGCATCCCATGGAGCCCCCATGTCCACAATAAGCACTGTGGTGCCCATGCTTGGAACCTGCCAGGGGCAGAGATGAGCCAAGCTTTGGACAGCCTGGCAGGGACCATCTCAGTTGAACTTGATGATCTTAAAGGTCTTTTCCAACCTAGTCGATTCTATGGCAGCCCTACAGCTCACCCCTTCCCAACCTGCAGAATGATCGCAGCAGGGATCCTTTTGTGGGCATTTTTCCAGGGGGAGATGGACCCTCTCCATCCTCCCAGCATCTCCACTGCAGGCAAGAGCATCCCTTCATTGGGGAAACCAAGAGCATCTTCTCCACATGGCGAAGGAGGTGGAGGGTGGATGAGACATTGCAGGCTGTCTCCTGCAGACCAGGCTTCCCAAAGAGAAAGACAAGGAGAGTTTCATTCGGCAGCAGCCCTTCTGTAAAGGAGGTTGCTGGAAAACCTGGATGCCTCTGGAGATGAGGGAGGTGCAGAGAGGCATCCCCTGGATGGAGAGGCGTGGATGGGCTGATGGCCATGGCTCCGCAGGGTGCAGGGCTCCTCACGTACCCACCTTCTGCAGCATTCATTCATCTCAGCAGCTCTCGGGCTCTGCCCTGAACCACATCTGCCTGGTTTCATCACATCCCACACCAGCGTGGCCTGGGTGCCCCAGCAGGACCAGGCAGAGGCCTCTCCATCCATCCCCATGCGGTGCTGCCGGGGTGCTCCACGCACATGTGAGAGCGGAGCCACGCTGCGGGAGCTGGCACGGGCACGTGAACAGCCAGAAGGGAGGTGGCACGTGGCCACCGGTGCCTGCCAGCAGAGCCCAGCACCCCCGAGGTGCTCACAGCCACATCCCAGCCCGTCCCGCAGCCTTCCCCCAGGCCAGCGTGAGCAGCCCCATCACACACATGGGGGTGAAGCTCTGGAGGTCAGCACAGAGCAGCGCCTGCATCCTCCGAACCCAGAGACACCGCCAGAGCTGTGCTCAATGGGGCGTCTTTGCCAAGGGCTGGTACAGCAGCACAGTGGGAGCTGGGCATTGCCGTTGAGTCCTGCTGTTGACACCTCTGTTGGTCAGGGTTGGATCCTGATAGACTGATCTGAATCCGCGCTCAGCGTGGGGTGCTGTGGGGCCAGCTGTACACCATGAAAAGAAGCAGGGAGGAGTCATTCCCATGGGCACAGGGGGTTTGGAGCAGGAGCCCACGTTGATGGGTAGGGGTCACAAGCCCTCATCTCAGGGCAGGCGCCCAGCACGCCCGTCTGGTTGGCTTCAACATCATCCCCTCTGACTCTCCCAGGCTGGCATCTTTCCTAGCACCGAGAGGTGCTAAAGCAGGACCCGTGCTCCCAGCCAGGCTGGGTGCTGACAGTGCTCAGGGAAAGGGCTGCGGGAGCAGATGCTCATCCTCAATACGTTTGGCATTTCTGCTGCTCTCAACTCCAGGGAAATGATTGCTCTGCTCTGAGGGATCTATAAATAGATGTTGCCCACTAACCCCCGCTCCTGGGAGGCCAGCACCGTGGCAGGAGCACGGTGATTGCTGCTAGAGCTGGTGCCTGGGTCAGTGCTATATGCCCAGCCTCTCACAGGAGGCAAAGGGACCGAGGGAATAGGTGTTTCCTGAGGTAGGCAGTGCCTGGGGTGGTCTGGGAGAAAGGAGGATGAGAGGTGGCATCTCTCCCTGGTACATAGCACTGCAGGGTGGCACAGCCCTCGCTGTCCCATCACTCCTGGCTGAAGGCAGCTGCCTGCACATCCCTGTGGGCAGACGTGAAGGGCCCCCATTTTTATCCTCATGGGATCCTTGGCAGAGCTGAGCCAAGCACTCTTTGGGCAGCTGCCTGCCGTGGAAACCCCTCTGGAGCATGTGGGAAGCAGGTTCAGGTCTTGGTGAGCGCCGCACTCTCCATCCCTACCAGCCCTGAGGTCTGGGCTCAGCAAGGGACACAGCCTCATGAAGATGCTGTTCCCCAGCAGTGTTTCAGCTCTGGGGGGCTGTTGTGGGCACGGATTCCTAGGGATGCACCAGGGGGTTCTCTGGATCAGACAGGACAAAGCCATGTAGATGTTATCAGCAGGGCCAAGCTCTGCTCTTGGCAGCAGCAATGGAGGGACAGAACACCTCGTCTGCATCAGTGCAGTTGCCAAGGACAGGCAGGATGCAGCCGGGGTGAGCCCTCGGTGGAGATGGCCTTTCCAGGAGGTGGATGTCAGCAACGGGAGGCTTTCATTAACGCACCTCCCGCTGTGTCCCTGCCCGGATGACGAGCTTCCTCGGGAAGGAGGGGAGAGGACGACCTCCCCACCCTGCCAGCTTGGAAAACCTCACCCAGGCGATGCCAGGATGTGTTGTATCCCGTTGCCACGGCAACTGACATCTTACGCTGCTGAAGCAGGCGTATGCGGAGTCATGCCACATGAATCACGCACAGCATCTGACCTCGGCATGACGGGCACAGGCAGGGACCAGCGAGGCACTGTCAGGGCTGAGCCCCTGGGTTGGAGGCGGTCACTAGTGCAGAGATGGGTGCAGGAGCAGCGCTGGTGGAGGCAGCGGCATGGAGCCCACCATCAGCATGAATCTGGACCCTGCTACAGCACAACTTGTGGGACAGTGGGGACAGGAGCACATAGGGATGCTGGAGCATCCTCACTCCAACCTGTGTGGGGTAGTGAGCACAGAGGGGATGCACAGTGCAAGCCACGCATGCTGGGCTTGATGCGGGAGCCAGTGACATCCCCTTGTGCAGTGCTGGTGCTGAGCATCTCTCCCTCCCTGCCCTTGCAGTTTCGTTCATCCTCTGAAAATCAAACTGGAGGATTTTCCATGGGATATCCCAAATAAGTTTAGACCCATCTGGTTTTGCTGCCAGGCTGGGAAGTGACTGGGGACCCCCGCTGTGGCAGATGTGTGGCTTTACAGGGGTGTTCACTCAGAGCATGCGACCAAGGTTCCCTTTCCAATTCTTGGATGTCCACGTGTTCCCAACAGCAGGCGCAGGGCTGAGCTGGATTTGTTCCTCCTGGGATGCTTGGCACAGGGGACCGCTCTCTGTGGGTGGATTCGAGAGAGGAGAAGACTGCTTCCGTCTGTCATGTTATTTAAGTGACACCTACCAGGCATCAAGGTCAAGGAGACCAAATTTTTCCATCTCAAGCGAAATGTTTTCCACCCAGCAGTGGAATATTCCCCCCTTCCCCCTCCCAGATGGAGCAATTACAGTTTTTCCTCAAAAAAAAATGAGGAGGAAAATGAGCCTGTGAGGTTGCTTTCATTTCATCCCCCTTCATCTTTACTTGGGGTGGGAAAAGGGATGGAAAAGAAGGTTTGAGGTGGGAAAGAAAAACGCCTCAACCCCAAAAGCTGCATTTAACTTCATGAAAAAAAACTGGAAAAATTATGTGCATCTCTGTGCTCCTTCCCTTCCAAAGTGAGGAACTTTTTACCAATGAGAGAAAAGCAGCGCAGATTCCCCAGTCAGCCTCTGTGGGAGCACTGGTTCTTGTTGTCAGTGGTGAATCCCAATAGGATCTCATTTCCTAGCAAAGCATTCTTCTGATGGAGCCTTCCCGGTGCCACAGCAGCATTTCCCAATCTCAGAAGCCTCTGAAGCCCTGGGTTACATACACAAAGTCATTCCTCCAGCAGGAACAGACATTGTACCAAAGGGGGACCCCAACCCACTGTACATCAAGCAGAGAGGACAGCCAGCAGTGCTGCTGCGATGAAGAGCTTCGCATGCATCTTGTCTGGGGACACTTAGCCCTCTAAACCCCCTCAAAATGAAGTTTAATTGCTCTTGTAGCCAATTTATCCTGCTGCATCCACCCACCTCTGGTGAGATCTCACTGGAGGCATCAGGGTGGGGATGCAGAAACAAGAGGGAGTGAAATCTGCTCTTCTGGAAGCAATAAATGCCTTCTGCCTTTTACAGGCAGTTCCTGACCTTGCTGCAGCTGATGGGCAAGTTTATGATCTTGCGTTTTAGCTAAATGGAAGAGGCAATTATTCTTCCTTTTGGATTAAAGTGGCTTTAGGAACAGAAATTTGAAACGAGTGAAGAGCCCTGCGAAAGCTAAACCCACTGGAAAACCAGGGTCTCCTAGGAGAGCAGCTAGGGATGGAAGAGCTGGCAGAAGGCAACTGTAAAGCAAAGGGCAAGCAGAGACCCAGGAATGATGCTGACTTTAGCAGGAGCAAGGCAATGGCACTTGGAGGACAAGCAGCCATGGTCATCCGTAGCAGGGACATTGCCTGCTGCTGTTTGTGCTACCTACATTTGGTGGAGCAGACCCCCATTTCCAACCCAAATGCTAAGAAAAGGCTCTGCCAGGGCAATCCCTGCTCCTTCATCACTGGGAGAGGCTGCTGTGGGTTGCACATCACTCAGAACAAAGAACCATACAGAAGAAACCCTGATGTGTTGCAGCTTCTCTGCCCTGGTGAGCAGGGAATGGTCCTGCCTCCCCTTTCTGCTTGCAGGATCTTGGCTGCCAGCTGCTCTCCAGCTTTTACCCCAGAGGGAGATGCATTCACTACAGCAAGTTGTCTGGGAAGAGGGCAGCAGCCTCTGAGCTCATCTGCACAGGACGTGGGCACAGCTCAGGGATCAGTGGCTTTATGAGCCCTGGAGCAGATTTCATACGGAGGGCAAGAGTTCTCACATCCTTTCCACACATATTCCCACCCATAAGCAGGAACGCAGGAAGAGACTGGGAGTACCAGCCCTGTGCTTTACAGCAGTGGGAATTTGGGCAGCTTTTTCCACTAAACCCCTTCATATCCCCCATGTTATCCCCTCATCTGTCTGACTGCAGTGAGTGGGAGGCTATGCAGGGCACTGGATCAGGATGCTGCTCCCTTTCTTCTCCTCCAGTGCCAGGCTGATACCTCCATGTAGCATGGTACCTCCTTGGTATCCTGTCTGGTATCCTGCTTCCATGAGGCAAGAGCTCACACAAAGCTATCCTGAGTGTTTCTGCACCCTGCACCACCAAGGATGTGTCCTCAGCTTTGGCACTATGGTGGCAAGACCTTGTCCAACACAACCAAGAGGTGCCAGTTTCTCACCATGGGGTGGAAAGCAGCACCTGAAAGAGAGTGTGCAGCCTGTAACAGCCAGCAGAGCCAGGCTGAGATTCACTGATGTGTAGTCCTGACAGCTCACCTCCTGCACACAGAGGGGCAAAGGTTCTGCAACACAGGAAACCTCATGTGGTCACAGCTTAGGGAAAGTTTCTTCCTCTTTGGTCCAAGCTAAAGCAAAGATGAGTTAATGTGGATTTCCCTCTAGTCCACTTCCAACCTGGACCCTAGAACTGGAAACTGGAACATGCCAGGACCTTTCTGCCCTTCCCTAGAGCAATGCTGCAGCATGGTTTGTCTTTGTGCTTTGCTCCTTCCTCCCAGAGGACACGCTCAGTCCCGAACATCCTTTTCTCTGCTTTTCTTTGCATTTGCTGCCTGCGCTTCTGATCCATCGTTTCTGCAACAACAATGCCGTCTGTAACTGGCTCCCTGGGAGAGAGGCATGGCCAGAGGGTGAAGATGCAGGAGCACCAGGGACTCCAGGATGCACATTATTAACATGTCCTGAAATAAAGGCAAGCTTTGTGAGGCATTTGCTTGCTGGAGCCTCTCCAAATGACTCCAGCCAAGATCTCCCCACCTGGGAGAAGGTTCTCTGGCTTTATATAACCCCAGCATGCAGACATGCATACACTCACACGCACACAGGACGCAGATCAATGCATACATGGAAACACACATCATGCCCTCATTTATGGACACATATGCACACCTTCCTGTGAAGATACACTCCCATGTGTATACCAGAGCAGAAGGGGAGGTCAGTTTGTGATACAAAGCCCAAACTCCAACCCCTCCATGCATTCCCAGCCAGGGCAATGCCCCAGCCCCATAGCATCATTGTATGGGTGAGTAGGTGAGGGCTTAAGAGCCATTCAAAGGGCTGAGCTCCCAGCACCAGCAGCGGTACAGATGCAGCACACCATGGGCAGAAGCAGGAGCGACCGACCGCGACTGACAGCTCCGGTAGCAGGTATCACCATCCAGGGGGTCACTGGCCTTCCTCCTGCAGGCACGGACAGACTGACATCCCCTAGTCCCTGCTGCTGCTCACTCTCCCACCTGCAGGCAGACCTGGGGCTGCTCTTGTCATCACCAGACACAGGCTCGTCCCCTCCGAGGCTGCCTGGAAGAGACGTTTTCTTCCCTAGAAAAGTTCAAGCAAATAATGACAATTGGATTGAGATATTTTGGGGGTTTTGGCAGTGAAAAGGTTCAGAGCAAATGTGTTTTTAATAAACATTTTGACTGAAATTGAGCTCTTCCCCTGCAGTGATTTGATTTTTATCCTAATTGCAGTTTTCAACAGGAAAAATAAGCGCCTGGTCAAGTGACTCAGATACCACTGAGCAGCACATCTTGGGTAGCCAGGCCCTGAGATATGACCAAAGTGTGACACTGCCCAGCACAGGGTGAGGGCTGGGCATGGGTTTAATGCCTTCTGGCCCCTGACTTCCAGGGCTGCAGGTATGAACAAGAGCAGGCAATGCCCCCAGCACCCTTGGGTGCAGCCTCTGCCTGCATCCCTGCTTGCCCTGATGCACTGCGTGGTGGGAGGCTGTGCCCAGAGCCATGTTCATTGCACAGAGCAGGGTCCTGCCCCCCTTGCAGCTCACACACCCTCCTGTGTGCCCTCCACCTCTCTAAAGCTGATACCAGTCCTATAGATCAGTGGAACTTGCTGAGCTGGGGTGATGCTGGGGCTGGAGAAGCTGGACTGGCACAAGCTGGACCAAAGTCCCTATGGTACCTGTAGTTGCTCTACATCACTAGCTGCTGGCATGGAAATGGCTGGCATTTCTCTTAGGGCCGTGCAGGCTGAAGGCAATCCAGTTCTCTCCTGGTCCCTGTACAGGCTGTTGTCCCTTCATTTGGCTTTCTCTCCCCTCCCAAAGGCAGGAATTTCTTCTCCTTCCTCAGCCAGGTTCAGCCTGTGCAGGATGCACTGAGGTGGCAGATGCCTTCGTGCCCTGGGATGCTGGGGGTCCACTGCTTTGCTCTTCCCTGGTCCTGGAGCAAGCAGCCTCATGCGATGCTCAGGCTCGCTGGTAGCTCGGAGGCCTGATGGTAATAAATGAGTCAGGAGCACATCTGCACGCAGCGGAGACGCTCCCTGCCAAGTCGCTGCACTGCAGGACCACTCTCATCTGTCTCTCTTTAACAGGAACAAATGGAAATGAGTGAATCAATTAACACAGCACATTAGCAAAATGTCAGAGCCTCCCCATCGCACTTAACCCTTCCCTCTGCCAGCCCGTGCCAGCAGCCCAGCGTGGGCTGAGTCAGCAGCACTCACTGGCCAGCAGGACCCATCCCCATCCGCACAGACAGCAGGGGCTGGAGCTGGGACCGCAGCAGGAACCACCTCAACTGGGGATGACACAAAGGGGAGGGCTGGGATTGCAGCTCCCACATAGGGAGCTGGGAGCAAGATTCCCTCCGGATCAGGGTCAGGAGAAGGAGATGTCTGAGTGCCAGCTCCTTTATTCCCCACCATCCTCATCCTTGCCTGGAGAAACCCCAGTGAGAGCATGATGTGGCCAAGGTACCCCGCATGTGCTGAAGCCTATGTGGAGTTGGGCTGAGTCAGGCCAGATAACCACAGAGCTGGGTTCTCCTGCTGTAGGATGTGTTACAGTCCTGACCCGATGGGACAAGGGCTCGCCAGCTCTGTAGACCTGTTGTTTCTGCACAACAACGCTTGCACATGTGTGAGCAACAGGAGCATCAAGCCCTCTCTCCTCCTCTTTGCCACTAAGTGTCATAGGCATCAGGAGAGCTGTACTAAGACATAATAAACCCTCATCAGCTAATTAATAATTAGAGACACTTGTGCCTGAAAGCCTGGCTCCATTGGTGGGATGATGCACCTCAGCTCGCCTGCTAGGCACAAGCATCAGGATGTCCAATCCATGGCTGACATATGCCTGGGCTGCTGGTTGGTCCTGATCTACAGGACACATAGGGGTCCTGTCTCCTAAACCCAGGAATGTCTCACCCACATGTGTTTAGGTACGAATCCCCTACTCCACTGCCTGGGTGTCAGGATGCAGGCAGGATGCACCCATGGCCATGTGGTTGGCTGAGGTCCTCACACCAGGTGGGACAAGCAGCCAGAAGTTCAAGCTATCCCCTCCTTCCCATGGGATGGAAACAAGGCTCTGAAATCCCAAATTAGGTTGAAATGGAGATTTCTCACATGCTGGTCCTGCAAGCAGGAGACCTGACAGGAGCTGTTGCGCTTGCGTCTGCTTTCAGTGGCTGGGCTTGTGAGCATGAAATGTTCTTAATAAAAGTCTTGGGAAGGGTGGAAATAACAGAAAACTCCCAGCATCAGTGATAGGAAACCTTGGATGCTGCCGGCAGTGGTGTCTCTGAGTACATAAAAAGGACATGGAACTGTTGGAACAAGTCCAGAGGAGGCCACGAGGATGCTCAGGGGCTGGAGCACCTCCTGTATGGAGACAGGCTGAGAAAGTTGGGGCTGTTCAGCCTGGAGAAGAGAAGCTGCATGGAGACCTCAGAGCAGCTTCCAGTGTCTGAAGGGTGCTATAGGGATGCTGGGGAGGGACTCTTCATTAGGGACTGCAGTGACAGGACAAGGGGTAACGGGTTAAAGCAAACAGGAAGTTTAGATTGGATATAAGGAAGAAATTCTTTACTGTGAGGGTGCTGAGGCCCTGGAATGGGTTGCCCAGGGAAGCTGTGAATGCTCCATCCCTGGCAGTGTTCAAGGCCAGGCTGGATGAAGCCTTGGGAGGCATGGTTTAGTGTGAGGTGTCCCTGCCCATGGCAGGGGGGGTGGAACTGGATGATCTTAAGGTCCTTTCCAACCCAAACTATTCTGTGATTCTATGACACTGCCCGCAGTGGTGTCTCAGAGCACATCTCCCGTGTCACCCCATCTCCCTGTGAAGGCACCGATGCACTCGCACTGCGAGGCGTGTGCACAGACCCTGCGCTGCCAAGAGGTTCATCACCCACCTCTGCTCCTGAACAGCGCTGCCAAGCACTGCTCCCATCTGAACTGGAGGTGGAAGCCAGGAACACTGGGGAAAGCGCTGTAAATAGCCCCAGGTTTGACACAAAGGAAGGAAGAGCGGAGCTGTCTGTGGATAAGAGCTGTCACCTCACGTACCCAGGAGCGCCAGCAATGGCAGGATGCTCTAGGAGTGATGTGAGGATTTGGGGAAGAGCCCCTGCACCCTGGGGTCTGCTTGCCTGGCTCTGCCCATCCTGTCTTGCCTGTGAAATCAAGGCAAAGCTGTGATAAGCCCCCGGGAAGCCAGCACAAGGGCACTGAATGACCTGGGAGACCTTCCCAGCTCTGTGCTGCGCATCAGTCATCACCACCTCTGCCCGGCCTAATGGCCAAGGGTCTCACATCTCCATCTCTCCCATAGACACAGGTGTGGAACTCCTTGCATCCAGGGCTGGATCGAGCTAGATCCTTTCAGCATTATTTTGCCTGCTTCCGTTTTTGCTCCAGGGATAGCCCCAAAACAGTGCAGGACGTCCCCGACAGTGCTCACAAGGACCCATTGAAATGCTCCTAAAGAAAAAGGCAAGGAGGAGCCCTTCTGAGCAGATGCTGCAGAGCAGTCCCACCAGCCAAATTCCTGCATCGTGGCATGGGATGATTACCCACCGTCAATGGCTTCTAATCCACTGCCATCGATTCCCACAGGAGAGCCCGGCTCCGTGCTCCCTGCTGCATACAAATCCCGCCGGCAGAATAGGGATGGATTGTCAAGGCATCACCTCGATTATGCGATGTGGCCCTGATAGCTCTGGGGACTTTGTGTCCGAGGCTCCCGCAGCCCTGGATAGAGCAGGGTGTGAGAACCGTGATGTGAAGCCGAGGGCGCCGAAACAATCACTGCCATGAATTAATGATGTTCTGCATGTCTATGGGCTCTTCCAGCTGGAGATTTGAAAGCACTTTGCAGGCACTAATGAGGAGGAGCTGGGTGGACACAGCCTGAAAGGAGGTACCCAAGCTCAGAGTGCTGCAAGGCACTGATGCTCCGGGATGCTGCCTTGTCCCTCCCCAGTCTGGGATGCTCTGGAGTGACTGTGCGTGACTCAGTGGGGGCATATGTAATTCGTGCGTGTGCTCCCCATTTCAGCCCTGTCATGCTTCTCTGCAGGTGCTGTCAGGGCTCAGGGCTGATCCAGTTAATGGGCATGGCAGGGGCCCTGCTGTGCTGACTGATGCATCAGACATCATGTGAGACCTGGCAGTGCTGCCAATGGCGCTGCGTGCCAGCCCTCCCCACAGCCCCATCCTGAGCAGAAGTTGCCTTTTCCTTCCCCTGTGATTCCTGGGCACATGAGACCAGTATCAGTGATGGGAACTGACTGCATCCCTAGTGGTCCCTTGCCTCCCCTGTGCAGTTCACCACCTCTAGCGAGCCCAAGGGGCATCTGAATCAACCTGAGACCAAGGACAAGGAACTGGCCTCTGTGCATGTTGCATTTGGCTCCAGCCCTACCTAGCATTCAACCACCCAGGCCATGCAAGCAGGGAGAGCATGGGCTCCAGGACAGCCTGCTTTAAAACCCAGAGCCACTGATGCAGTTTGGGGTCTGACCCTCCTCTCCCAGTGGGCCTGAACTGTGCCCAGAGATGCCCACAGTTGGTGGCTCTTGTCCCATGGAGGTGTAGGTGCGGATGCAGGATGTCACAGCCAGGCCACCGGTGCTCTGAGTACGGGTGTCCTGGTTCATCACCCTGTACCACACTGCCCCGACCCTTCAGCAGGGAACCTTCCAGCAGCCTCTTTCCCAGGGAAGGATGAGGGCTTCCTTGTTCACATCCTCCCTACGAGCTGCAGCGGCTGCCTGCCATCCCTGCCACGTGACTCCATTCACTCACATTAGAAATGTATATAAATATGTATGTATTTACATATTACAGGCTTGTTTGCAACCTTTCCAGTCCTCCAAGGGAGGGTTAAGGAGAGCAGCATCTGAGTAGTCAGCGTCCTTCTAAAGTCAGGGCTAGGCAGGTGCCTCCTGAGCAGCCAGAGCCCATGCATGTCTGTCCATGAGCCGTGCCATGTCTGTCTGGGTGCCCGTCCTCTGCAGTGCTACAAGGCAGCAGCATCCAGTGCAGAGACGTAAATACAGCCCCACTGGGACACGTGCTCTGCAAGTCATTATGCAGAACCCTTTTTTTCTAAACTAAACCCCAAACATGGTGAGATTCTCATTTCCAAGCATGTTCACAGCCCTTGACTAATCTGTTTCTCCACTCATATTTTTATCTATCCATCTATCCATCTTTCTATCCTTCTCCCCCCTCCTCCAGCGCTTCACCCTACCTCTCTCCACAGAGATTTTTCCCCACATCCAGTAAGTCTGCATGTAGCCATCTGTTTGTCTGTCTCTCTAGCCATCTGGGTGTCTGCCTACAGTGTTTGCTGTGTCTCTAAAGCATATACAGGCTGCATGTATAGATCTATCAATTGGAGGTCTACTTGCCAGTCTCTCTAAGCTGTGTTCTGTAGGCTTCATTAACATGCAAATTAGCAAGATCTGACTGGCTCACTTAGCTGCTACTTCTCTTAGACAGCCATGCAACAATGCAAATACTAATGAGGCTCTGGAAACGGCACTTGCTCTATTGCTAAGCAAGCATGCACAGAGCGGGCTTTGGCAGTTTCAGGCATGCCATCCATCCTCACACCTGCTGGAGGACCCAGGACAGAAGGGATGGGTGATGGATGGATGATTAGGGGCACTGATGCGGAAAAAGAGGCGAGAATTCCCGCTCTGATGGGGATGCCAGCGCTCCCAGCCCCAGGATCCTTGGCTCCAAGATCCCTTTGTCTTCTTTGCTCCATGCCACTGCTCTGGACCGCAGCCACCAGCGGGATCCCCCTGCTCAGGAGCACACTGGCCCCACTGTGCCAGCCGACACGGGTTCACATCGTGCTGTACTGGCTTCCCACCACGCCAGGATGCTGGGATGTGCTTTCAGCCTCTCTTCAATGTACCTGGCTTGTATATCTCTTCTCTATGCTGTGCTCCCTTTCCCCTGGTCCCCTGGTTGAGAGCCGTGCTGGCTCCTGCGCTCTCCTGCTCTTCTGCCTGCAAGCACATAACACGAGTCCGAGTCACCATGGGGGAAGTTTCCTGTAACTCTTCAGCTCCATCTTCTCCTCTAATGATAATTCAACCATACACCTCCTTGTAAAACATCTAAAATGATCAAACGCCGTGCAGCAAGATGAAGGCACCTCATCTTAGGAACCTGGTTTCCATATTCCTTTTTATCTTGGAGATAAAATAAAGAACCATTTGCTCTGGCTGCTGCTGCCGTCTCTTGCCTTTCCTCACCCACATCACTACCCACCCCCTCGGGAAGCAGCACCACAGCCAACCCGGGCTGCTTTACCCCCAGGTCCTTTTCATCTCGACCCTGACTGCTGTCACAGGAGAGGCACAGACCAGCTCTTGCAAGCCCTCACCAGGGGCTTGGAGCTGAAGCACACATGGGAAGCAGATGGCTGGATGGGGAGGATGACAAGCCATAGGCAGGAAGGGCGTCTTGCCCTGTCCTGAGAACACCATGGTCCATAGGAAGAGCTATGCTTTGGTGAGGGAAGGGGTGATGTTCAGTGGGGCTGGAGCTGCCTCAGCTCATTGCAGACTCAACAGCAGCCCGCAGCATTCTGGTGACTCCATGCTGTGATTTCCAGGGCCCTTTCTCACTCCAGAAAGAGTCTTACAAGTATCTCTATAGGGGTCATCTCTGCCCAGCAGCCAGGACTTCTAAGGTGAGATTTCAGACAAGCCCAGGAGGCAGGATTTGCTCCTGGCTTATAGACAAGTTCCTGAGTGTAGGCAGTGGAAGACAGAGCTCAGGAGCTGTTGCTCTCATTGTGCCCTCTATCTGCATGTGGTCCTCCTGTTCTGAGCCAGCCCTGCAAATACCTCTGCTTCCGCTTTCACATCCTGCTCATGGGCACTGATCCTGCTGGACGCAGATCATGCCAGTGAAGATGCCCTGGCAATTCTGACTCTTTTGGGACTTAGAATGACCAAGCCATTGCAAACAAAGGTTTCAGATGAGGGTCCGCATTCCCTGCTCAAGGAATTCCCTGGGATATTGGTCACATGTGCAACGCATACTTGCAAATCCTGGCTGTGTGAGGAGCACCATGAATCAGGCACAAGCAGTTTCAGATTCACCTCTCTGTTTAAGGAATGTCTTGGAGTGCTTCTCCCAGCAGGGAGAGTCCCACTGCAATGCAGGGCAAAAGAGAGGGGCTGTTCCCCTCCATCACTTGTCTCTGCTTGGCAGTGCCTGGGGTTCCACTAATGCATCCATGGAAGGGAGGGCTCCATTTTCCAGTCCTGGACTCTGTAAAATCAGTGTTTCTACCCTGAGAAATGGAATTACTCTATTGAGAAGATGTGGAGACCTGCTGCAGGGGGAATCCGTGGCAGGATAAATCTATCTGATGAAATTGCTCCGCTCCGGGCATACCAGCATAATAGCACCCTGTGCTTGGCTGCACTCCGTGTTTGCACATCACCAGCCTTAGCAGCTCTCCAGGTCTCTCCCCACTCAAGTGTGGCCTCCAGCACTGGGTTCGTCTCCTCGTCACAATGGGCTCACGCTCTTGGAAGGAGCCTTCAGTGAAATGTGCCTCATTAGAGAGCCTTTAATGAACACTCCCCAAGTGAGATGCTCCCTCGCTGCTCTAAGCTTCAATCTCCCACCCCAACCCCCTGATGCTCGGCTGTCCCTTGGCTTGGTGCTGGTGCCACAGCCATGTCTCTGGTTTGGCCTGAGGCTGCCTGGCTGCAGGGATGTGTCCTGAGGCTACATCTACATTTAGTGACTCCAGAGCAGTCATTACCAGTTTTTAAGCCTTCATAAGGCCTAAACATCCCCATGTTGCCACTGCAGGAGCAGCGATTCCGAGATCAACACACGCACTTTGAATAGGAGCCTGGAGAAGAGATGGGGAGCGCTGGTACCCCCCTTTGCACACAGCAAACACAGCATCACACAGGCAAACACACTGGATGGATACAGAGACAGAATAAAGCTTCAGCTTAATTCGACCTGTCGACTCTTCAGGGCGAATCACGGCGTGAAGGGCACCTCATTAAGCAGAGCAGAAGCTGATCCCCAGCTCCGGGGTGCCGGGTGGCTCCATCCTGCTGAAGGGTGACCTTTTCTCCAGCGGGAGCAGACGGGTCCTGGCACTCACGCTCCGACCCGAATGGCAGCGAGTGCTGCAGACACTGACACGTCCCGAGCACGGGGCTGAACTTTTCATTCTCAAAGGCTTGTCAGCTCCTGAGAGCTCCGAGTGCTTGCGGTGTCTCCCGCTCGCTGATGGGGTGAGCGTGATGCTGGTGCTCCCTCCTTCCCCGTCACAGCAGGATCTGGCCCGAGATTCATAGCAACAGGAAGGTGTAGGTGCATCTTGGGCCTGCCATGGACAGAGCCTGCCTTCTGCAGCACATCTGGATGTGACCCAGACATGCCCGTGGGGAGGCAGCGTGTCTGCACGAGTCCCCAGAGCATCTTCGGTACAGGAAAGAGACAGACCTACTGGAGAGGGTCCAAAGGATGGACACAAAATGATCAGAGGGATGGAGCACCCCTCCTGCGAGGAAAGGATGAGAGAGTTGGGCTTATTCAGCCTGGAGAAGAGAAGACACTGGGGAGACCTTATTGAAGTCTTCCAGTTCTTAAAAGGGGTCTATGAAAAAGATGGGGAGGTACCATGGACACAAGCTTACTTCTTAGCAGGGCCTGATGTGATGGGACAAGGGGTGATGGGTTTAAACTAAAAGAGGGAAGATCAGGCTGGATGTGAGGAAAAATTCTTCACAATGAGGGTGCTGAGGCGCTGGCACAGGGTGCCCAGAGAGGTGCTGGATACCCCATCCCTGGCAGTGTTCAAGGGGGCTTGGAGCAAGCTGCTCTAGTGGAAGGTGTCCCTGCCCGTGGCAGGGGATGGAGCTGGAGGAGCTTTAAGCTCCCTTCCAACCCAAACCAGGCTGGGATTCCAGGTTTCTATGTTTCTATCCCAGCTTGTGGTGCAGAGCAAGCAAAGGAGCACAAGCCCTATGGGATGCTGCTGTGACCCCGTGTACAAGCACTTTGGTGCTCCCCTTCACCCCAGCTGTGTCCCCATTGCATGTGAGGCCCCATGGGCAGCGGGGCACAGCGAGGCCAGCAGCAGCAGATGCTGCCTGGCTTCCAGCTGCCTCAGAGGAGATTTCTCTTGCCTTCCATGCTATGACCGAGCTGGGGAAGGAGAACATCCCCTCCCCTTGCCAGCAGCACAGCGTGCATCCTGCAGCCCTGCAGCTTGCAGAACGTGCTGGACTGCACAGCTCCCTGGAGAGCTGCCCTTCCACCCCTTCCCGGAGCAAGAGAGAGGAGGATGCTCCTCCCTTGCGCTGCCCTCCACGGACCTTTAATTCTTCCTCCTCTGATGTTAATCTTGGAGGTGGTGCACAGGTCAAGTTTAATATGCTGTCCTGGGGGTTTCATTTAGAGCCAGCGAGAGGGAGACTGGCGATTGAATTAGGGCTTCCCGTGCGCTCTGAGAGCATCCCCAGCTTCAAAAGGCAGCAGGCTCTGCTCAGCAAGTGCCAATGGAGGCAGCTTCCTGCACACTCTTGTCAGTACCTGCTGCCTTTCTGCCCCCACCACACACACCACGCTGCCTTGGAGCCCATCCCTGACTTGCATCCCTGCCTACGAGCACCTCCTGGTCCATGTGCACACGTGTGTGCCAGAACCTGACCCTGCATGTTGGGGGAGAGACAGTGGCAATGGCAATGGCAGTGTTTGCTCACGCCTACCTCTGCCTCAGTTTCCCCATTGGGTAATAGGATTCAAAATGCATAGAATCATAAAATTATAGGACCATGGAATCCCAGACTGGTTTGGGTTGGAAGGGACCTTAAAGCTCCTCCAGCTCCAACCCCTGCCATGGGCAGGGACACCTTCCACTGGAGCAGCTTGCTCCAAGCCCCTGTGGCCAACCTGGCCTTGAACACTGCCAGGGATGGGGCAGCCACAGCTTCTCTGGGCACCCTGTGCCAGCGCCTCAGCACCCTCACAGGGAAGAGCTTCTGCCTAAGAGCTCATCTCAGTCTCCCCTCAGGCAGGTTAAAGCCATTCCCCTTGGCCTGTCCCTAAAGGCCCTTGTCCAAAGCCCCTCTCCAGGGGGTACTGAAGCATTTCTTGGGGTGCCAGGGGTACGCTGATGCTCCCAGCAGCCAGGTTCCTACCATGCAGACCAAGAGACCTCACCCCCATCCATTGCTTGGGCACATGGAGGCAGTGCCAACCGAAAGGACAGGCAGCACAAGACTGTGGTGGGGATCACAATACCCATTAAACCAGCTTTCCATCTGCCCTGGTAACAGCAGGGGTGCCGGTGGGTGAGGAGCAGGAGCCTGGCAGGCTGCATGCAGGGAGCAGGGTTATGGGGGCAGCAGGACACGGGCATCCCACTGCACAGTGCACAGTGCCTGGGGATGCTGGACACCACCTCCTCCGGGGAAAGAGCCCAGCCCCAGTTGCATGAGAGCTGATGTGACACCAGTCTATCAGGGGAAATGCAGTCTGTGCACACAGGAGGTGAAGACACAGCCCCTCTTCCACCAGTGTTGCTCCAGCAAAGCAGAAAGCAGGTTCCTGCCTTCCCTTAGTGCTGGGGAGCAGATCCACTGCTGCCTCTGCCACGATGCTCTGTGCTGGAGTGAAAAGCAGCTGCACAACAGCATCTCCCTCCTCTGGGATTGGGGTCTCCCCAGTGCAGATTTTTGCACAATGTACAAATTGGGGGCTGAAAACCCACCCAGAAATATCAAAATGTTTGATATCTTCATGCTGCCGAATCATTAAACAGTAAAATGGGAGATAGAATGAACAGAAATGTAGATTTGAAACAATCTGATAATGTAAAAGCCCAAATGGAATGAAACCAAATGATAATGTCAAATTGAAATGTTCGTCTCTCATTGGAAAGAATCCTTTCGACGTTATTGAAACAAAATGGGAAAGTGGAAATCATTTGATTTGACACTCCTCCATAGAAAAATATCATCAGGATCAACATGTTCCCAGGAGATGTTCAGACTTTAAAAGCTGCTCTGCTGGAAAAACGTTGCCAGACAGAAATGAGACAGAGCAAAGGAGCCGGTTTCTCCCTCTGCCCCCTCTCTGAGCCAGTTGTTTGACACAGAGGGAAGGTTGATGCAAGAGATGCTCGAAGGGGACAGAGAAGGCTCTGCCCTTGACTTCACCAGCATCCCAGCTCAGTGCCCAGTGCTGGCCATCAGCCTGACCCTGCACCATCCCCACCAGGGACACCCCAGCCAGGGACTTGTGTTTTTCCTGCCTGTTCCTTTCACTATTCCTTATGGCAGGCAGCAAGTGCTGTCGGCAGCAGCACTGGGGCTCATGTGGGAGGTTCTGCAGCAGCAATGTTGGTGCTCCAGCTTTTATTTCACAGCCGATAGACTTGCCCAGTCCTGTTTATCAGTGTATTTACATCTTCGTTATGCCCCCACTCGAGTCTGGCACCTCCCAGAGCAAGTCTTGCTCCAGGATGCTGATCTGGGTGGTTTGCACCCCTCCGGCACTGTCTTTGCCCAGTGTGGTGAGTGATGGACCAGTGATAAAGGACACCCACCCCTCTCTGCACGTTCTTTTGATAACCTGGCATCCACCTCCAGAAAACCTGCCCTTGGGGGTACAGAGCCCTCAGTCAGGATCACTGCCCCAGACCCTCTCTCTTGATACTACCTCTAGCCTAGCCTGGAGGAACAGGTACCACCATCCTCCCCAGTGAGTACCACCATCCTTCCCAGTGGGTAGCACCATCCCCCCCCAGCAGGTACCACCATCCCCCCCAGCGGGTACCATCATCCCCCACACTGGGTACCACCATCCTCACCAGCAGGTACCACCATCCTCACCAGCAGGTACCACCATCCTCACCAGCGGGTACCACCATCCCCACCAGTGGGTACCACCATCCTCACCAGTGGGTACCACCATCCTCACCAGCAGGTACCACCATCCCCCCCAGCAGGTACCACCATCCTCCTGAGCTGGTCCAAGGTTCCCTCTTCCCCTGCCACTACCAGGTCCCTGGGTCTTTCCCAGCCTCAGAAGACCCAGCAGTACCAGCACAGCACAGAGCCCAGCTTTGCTGCAGAGCAGCAAACCGATCCTTGCAGCCCATTCTGCCCATAAGACCTGTTGGCAGCAGATTTTCTGCCTGTGCTGGGTGAGAGCTGGATGCAGCTGGGGCCAAACCTCCCTCCTGGCTCATGTCCCTCCTCCCCAGGCTGCAGCTCACAAGGGCTGGTGCTAATGAAGATTTCCTGGAGCGCTTGCTTAGCAGAAAATGATTGGTTACACCCGAGCTCGTAATTAAAAAAAGAGAGCACGAGTGCACTAATGGGTATTTATTTGACTGTTACCTTGTCATGTATTTATTGATGCAGATAAATTCAAAATCATTAAATGCTTTACAGGGCCTGACAATTTACAGCCCCTGTCAGCGCTCCATGCCAGGCCTCTGCGGCAGCAGAGCAGCATGCGATGGGCAGGGATGGATCCTGGCTCTTCCCTGCTTTGCTGTGAGAGCAGGAGCCACCCAGGGTGTGTGGATGCAGGGACCGGCAGCCCCAAACCGAGTGTGGTGTGTGTGGAAGGTGCTGAAGTGATGCTGTGTCACCACCTCTGCTCCGCAGGGATGCGCAGCGACAGGTATCTGCTTGGGGCTGGAAGCGAGCGTGGGTGCAATGGGCACCTTCAGTGCTACATGGTGGGTTTGAGCTGTATCCCCCATCCCTGAATCAAGCATCCCTGTGTGGATAAGAGCGCCAGGCAGATGGGACTGGAGGGGCCTCAGGGGCAAGGTGAGGCTGAAGTGATTTGTCATCTCTATGTGGAAACCTCAAAGCAAGCACGCAAGAGCGTTGCTCAGAGGAAATGATGAGCCAACACCACTGCAGTGCAGGGGGACTCCTGCCCTGCCTTCTTCCTTGGGGTGGAAACCCCTTCCAATGCCTCGCCATCACAAAGCCGATGAAGACAGCGGTGGATGAAGGAAGGATGAAGTTTTCCCAGCTCTGTAACAAGAAGCAGGGGCAGCTCTGAGTAGCCACAAACCTCAGGAGAGCATCTCTCCGGAGACTGATCAGGTGTGCAGGAGGAGACAAGGCATCTCTTGACTCAGTGTTTTCATAGCAACGAGGCCCTGCCTCCATGCTGATTATGCAGCCCCTAATTACCTTATTATTCCCATTAGCCAAGGCGGGGAGCTCCCTCCTCTCAATGCACCCGCAAACAGCCTGGGCTCGGGCATCCCAGTGCTCCAATTGCCTTCCACCAGCATTGTAGAGACCCATGCAGCTCAGGTGAGGCAGCACATGAGCCAGCACAGCTTCCTGCCTCAGCTCTCCAGCTCCACCCTTAGCACACAACTATGCACCCATGGGTGCACATGTGCACACACCTCCTGTGTGTGTCTGTGTGCACGGTGCAGCAGCTTCCCCGCTGCTTCCCATGGGACTCCTCAGGGAGATGGTTTTCCCCAGAGGAGCAGCGCTCATCCTGTTCCCTGCAGGATCCCTGCAGCACGGAGCACACTAAAGCAGCAGCAGCACTAATCAGGGCAGGGAAAAAGGTGCTGTGGCACCCATCCTGACTGCATCCAGGCCACCACGTCCCTGTGACACAAACGTGTTCCCAGGACTGGATTTGAACAGCATCGGTTCCAAGAGATGCTGAGAGAGCTGGGCTGGGTCAGTCTGCAGAAGAGAAGGCTCCTTAAGGGGAGACCTGAGAGCAGCTCCAGTGCCTGAAGGGGCTGCAGGAAACCTGGAGAGGGGCTTGGGACAAGGGATGTAGGGACAGGCCAAGGGGAATGGCTTTAACCTGCCCGAGGGGAGACTGAGATGAGCTCTTAGGCAGAAGCTCTTCCCTGTGAGGGTGCTGAGGCGCTGGCACAGGGTGCCCAGAGAAGCTGTGGCTGCCCCATCCCTGGCAGTGTTCAAGGCCAGGTTGGACACAGGGGCTTGGAGCAAGCTGCTCCAGTGGAAGGGGTCCCTGCCCATGGCAGGGGTTGGAGCTGGAGGAGCTTTAAGGTCCCTTCCAACCCAAACCACCCCATGACCCACTGCAGATGTGGCACCTCCCTCTCCCACAGCTCTGTCCTGAACCTGAGCTCACCATGGCAGGGAGGATCCCAGCTCCCTGTGCTCAGACCTCCTCATTACATCAAAGGCCTCTGAGGTGGAACATCCCCATCCATCCCTGCAGTCTTTCACCACGGGGAACTGTCCCAGGGTGGGAGCCCTGGGCATCCATCTGGTAGCTCAGCACCCACTGGCCATGGTGGATGCTGCACCAGCGGGTGTTCAGTGACAGGCTCTGCTCTCATTGCACTCGGAGCACGCAGCGTGGTACCCGGATGGCATCATTGTTCAGGAGAGAAAAGGCAAGAACTGGGGCTGTGTGTGTTAAAGTAGGTCACACGCGAGGCTGGAGACGAGGCCACGGGCACAGACTGTGAACGCAGGAGGGAGAAGAGATGGAAAAGGGGGGTGGGAATGTCTGGGGATGGACAATAAGAGTGCACAGGGGAGGTCATAGACAGGCAGACATGCAGGACCATGTCCCTTCAGCTGTGCAAAGGCCCAGAGGTCTCTGTGTTGTGTTTCCTGCCATCAGCAGCATCCGCACCTCTTTCTCCATGGCTACCCTTGCACCATGGGAGACAAAGTCCTGTCCCCATTGCCCAGCACAGCCAGTATGGGAGCTCTTGCCTGCTGGGATCTGTGCAGGGAGGATGCTCGGAGCCATGCAGCCTCTGGCTGCTCTCACTGCTGGCTGCACAAAAGTCTATCCTCCCGGCAGCCACAAGTCATAAACTTTTATTGCAGCACAGAGCTGCAGCAGGGCTGGGGGCAGAGAAGCAGCTCAGCCACCACGATTACGATGAGACACATCCCTGTGCCTCTGTGCCCCTGTGTCCTCTGCAGAGGCCAGGCTGGCCCCAAGACATGCTGGGAGAGCATGCAAGGGCTTCCCTCTCTCCAAATCCCAGCCATCCTGTGGCTGTGAGTGGGTAATGGGCAATGAGCACGTCCAGCACAGCATCACTGCAGGGCCATGAGGATGCTCAGGGGCTGGAGCATCTCCTGTAGGGAGCCAGGCTGAGAACATTGGAGCTGTTCAGCCTGGAGAGGAGAAGCTGCGTGGAGACCTCAGAGCAGCTTCCAGTGTCTGAAGGGGGCTACAAGGATGCTGGGGAGGGACTCTTCATCAGGGACGGTAGTGATAGGACAAGGGGTGATGGGTTCAAACTGAAACAAGGGAAGTTCAGGTTGGATATAAGGCACAAGTTCTTCCCCGTGAGGGTGCTGAGGCGCTGGCACAGGGTGCCCAGAGAAGCTGCCCCATCCCTGGCAGTGTTCAAGGCCAGGCTGGACAGAGCCTTGGGTGCCATGGTTTAGTGTGAGGTGTCCCTGCCCATGGCAGGGGGTTGGAACTGGATGATCTTAAGGTCCTTTCCAACCCAAACCCTTCTATGATTCTATGCCCACTACACAGGGTCCCCACCAGCAAACACCCCATCCTATAGGCAGGGGCAGAGCAAGGCTCCCCTGTGCCTGTCCTGGCATCACCTGATGCTTCAGCACATGCTTGAACCCCGCATCCTGCAACCTGTTGGGTTGTGAAATGCTGAACACAGGCAGCAAATGCCCTCCTAGCCCCTGTGGTGATCAGCCGGTGCTCACGGGCAGGAGGTGCAATTAACCTTCTCTCGACAAGAACAACTACCAACGTTGCTATTGATCATGAAATTATCCAGCCCTCCCCAAGCCCCAGCCACAGGATTGGAGTGGAGGTGGTGTGGCAGGGGAATGGAGCATGCAGAAACAGGGACGCAGCATCTGCAGCATCCCCACATGCTCCTGGTGCACGTGGAAAGGAGCTGGCAGACATCTCCATCACCTCCCACCTTCACACCCCACATCAGCCCTGCTGCAGCGACAGTGGGGATGGCTTCAGAGGGCAAGCTGGGCTCCGGTGCTGTGATTCCCCAACCTTGGAATGGTCTGGCCCAAGAAGATGCCTGAGCTGAGACACATTTAGACAGCAGGAGTTAGGAAATGGCCAAAAAGACCCTTGATGAGGCTGAAATGGAATGTGAAACAAAGATTCTGTGAATCCACTGCTCTAACTCCTGGCCAGCCCAGCACAAAGGAAAGTTGAGTCTTTGTGTTTCAGAAACTGTTCGTGATGAGAGGTTGTGCATCAGGCATTGCAGTGAATAAAAGAGAAATGGGAAGCTTCCTAATTCCAAACCTGTTGCCTCCTTTACATCTCTCGCCATACATGTATGTGAACCAGGGATAGGTCATTTTGGGATGGATCGGGGTGAATCCTGTGGCCTGTCCTCTCCATACTATCCTTTGTGCAAGCCACGGTGTGCCTGCAACCCTCTGTGCTCAAGCAAGGTCACCCCATCGACCCAGGTCTGACCCCTGCCTCCAGGCAGGATACAAGAACCAGAGGGATGCAACAGGGGGAGAGTGCTGTCCATTGGCATCTGGAGTGAAACCACTGCAAACACTTCAGTCACTGTGTAATTATGCCAAAGCACTGCTCACTCGCTGCGTGACCCCTGCAGAATGCTGGGCTGGGGAAAATCTTTCACTTTTTGCAGCAGAAACCAAGAAACTGGAAAATCTCAGGGTGAAAATTGTTTCTGGTCTGGGTTAGGAAAATCAGGCTCTGGCTGTTGGGAAGCCAGGCGTCCTCCCCATCTCCTGTCCTAACAGCTTTTGTCTGGGGCTTTTCGTTCCTGAAAGGGAAGGGCTGGCAGGGTGGGGGAAATCTGGTGGCAACGCAGGGAAAAGGGAGATTTCTCCACGAAATTTACAGTAGAAAATAACCAGAGGTTTTATTTGCCTCTTTGGAACATCCCTGCTGGAGCCGGGGCTGCTGTGGTCTCACACCGGGTGTGCTGGGGCCAGTGCACCAGTGCGGATGCTGCGTGCTCCCATCCCTTCCTCCCCATGGAGCCGGGGCTGTCGGCAGCGGCAGCTGCCAGCGCTAACCCAGATTCCAGGGGCGTCATGCCGCCGCGGCTGCTGAATTGGCAGCATGTAAGAGACACATCACCTGGGTGACAGGGTGTCTCTGACTGCGGGAGTGCTCGGGTACACTGCGCCCTGTGCTAAACAGCCCCATCATTACGGCTGAGCTGGGGAGACGGAGCGGGAAAGTTCCCCGCCGTATTTGGAGCAAGGATGGAGGTTGGGTTTGCAGAGTGCAAAGGGAAGGGAGCATCCCCTTTGCTGTCTCCATCCCCAAACCCTCCTGGCCTTTGGAAGCAGCGTTGCTGGCTGGCTGGCTGGAGGGTGAGCATCTCTCCAGGACCATGCCCTTGCTCTCCCGGCCATCCCCGAGCTCCCAGAGGTTCTCCTCAGCCTGAGGGCAAATGAGGGAGCAATTATGGCCCCTTTTGTTTATAAATAGCTGAGAAGCCGCAGACCGAGGCTGGAGTCAGGGCCGGGCCGTGCAGTCCGAGGGGTTTCCCTGCGGGAATGCAGATGCCAGGCGGCAGGAGCCGCGTCTCCGCGAGGCAGACGCAGACAGAGGAGGTAGCAGGGAAGCCAAGGAGACAGCCACAAGCGCACTGGTAACGCGGCCCTGGGGACGGGGCTTTGGGCAGCGCAGCGACGAGGCGGAGCCTGGGCTTGTTATGGGGAAGCTGCTTCCCACCATCAAACGTGCTCTGTGGAGAGGGGGATGCCCCAAAGAGGGGTCTGTTGCACGGGGGCCCTTTGCACAGCGAGCTGTGAGCAGCCAGCAAAGGCTCGCATCAGCTGAGCTGGGGCTTGGGAAGGGCAGAGCTGTGGGGGCTTTGCAGGATGCTGGTGGGCATCGCACTCATGCAGCATCTTTAGTGGCGGGCTGAGGCTTCCCATGGGTGTGTGAGCACCAGCGTTGGCTGCACCAGCTCTGTCCTGCCTCTCAAGGGAAGCAGCACCCACCAATCTCATAAATTCATAGAATGGCTTGGGTTGGAAGGGATCTTAAAGCTCCTCCAGCTCCAACCCCTGCCACAGGCGGGGACACCTTCCACTAGAGCAGCTTGCTCCAAGCCCCTGTGTCCAACCTGGCCTTGAGCACCACCAGTCCTCCTCTCTCCAAGTGACTTGCAGGGGCCTTTCTGCACTCTCCCAGCCAAAGGGTGGGCATTTTTCAGGCTTGTGAAGACCTCCCTGCAATGGGCCCATCAGAGGTCCCTCTTTATCAGGTACACTTGGGCTCACACCACTATAAGAGCCCCATTGCACACAGCTGAGTTGCCTGTGTCAAATCAGGGACCCCTACTGCTCCACTGCTCAAGGCAGTTGGGTTTCCAGCCTCAGCACCAGCACTGCTGCTGGACAAGAGGCCATCTCCATGTCTGCATAGGTGGTTCCAACCATACTCCTCTGCATCTGATAAACATCAGCCAGGTCCTGGGTCTGTTTCCTCTGCAGCCCCTCTCCTAGCCCAGCTAAAGGCTGGGACTGAAGGAGAGAGACCAAGCAAGAGGCTCACAGATGTGTATTCTGCTCATTGCTCACAAATACTAATGGCCCAGAGTTATTAATATTGCCACTGTAGTCATATCTGGGTAATTACTGCCATTAACCACCAGCAGAACTATTGAGTTCCCCTAATCAGTGCATTATAATAATTGGGACCAAGTGTTTTATAGATCCGGACACTAATTCCTTCTTAGCACCTCTCCCTCCCGAGGAGCCATTCCTCCCTCCTTGGTTCCCAGCCATCTCCCAGCTTGCTCCCTGTGTCTGACTGCTGGGGCACTCGTGTGACCCATATGCCATGGGGTGGATGACAGCATGTGCAGGGATGCCCTATGCCTCCATGCAATGGGAAATCATGGCTTAGGTGTCTAAGGAGTCCCTGCTCAGGGCTGGCCTCTGTGTTGGGCTGTCTCTAACAGACCCACCATGCCACGAAGGTGGAGCTGGGTCTACAAGTAGGGCTTTGCAGGGGGAAGATAGGTCCAAGACCTGTGCATGTGGTCCAGCCATAGCGCAGCTCCCTGGTAGTGGGAGGCAGCAGGACCGGAGGGAGCGCTTTGGCTATTCCCATTGTGCTGGGGCAGAAATCTGCTGTGGGTGAAATGAACTGCATGGTCTGCTATTTACACCCGTTTCCTCTTGCTCTGGGAAGCTCCTCTCTACTGCAGCCATCTGGATCTTGGAGCCCAAACCCACCTTGGCCAGGTGGTTCATCAGGTAGTGATTCAAGGGGTTCCATCAGACAAGCATCTTCTCCTCTGGATGCAGGAGAGCCCTTGTTTTGTGCAGCGTTTCGGGAGGGAGGTCAGCCCCTTTCCCAGCTCTGCTCTCCCTAAGCACCAGCAAGCCCTGGTTCTCCCCAGGGAGATTTCCAGGCTGGCTCCGGAATCAGCATCTGCCACAGACCTTTGGGTCAGACCAAGGGGACAAAATCAACCCCAAAGCAAGCCCTGCAGCCCCCCAAGACACCTTTGTTCCTGCGTAGAGCAGAGCAGCAGGTCTGTGACTCATTCATGGCTGGCAAAGCTCAACCACATGTAATTCGGAGCTGGGCTCTGAATGAAAACCCCTGCAAATGCTAATAAATCAAACATCGAAGAGGAGGAACTCTTGGGGAGGGGGTTGAACAAAAGGGTTTGCTGTAACCAAGCCAATGCGTTCGCTTCCAACTGCAGCCAGTTCACAGGCGTTTGCTTGATGTTTGGAGAAATAAAATTAAGGGGAACTTTGAAACAAAGTCATTTGGAAGAGGGGAAAAACAAAATCAGAACATTTCACTCTGGAAATGCTGAAATGAAATGTTTTGATCTTTCCTTTTTCCCCTCCCAACAAATCATGCAGCGGAATTCGACTGAACCTTTGGTGGTGTCAGATCTGAATTCTTATGTTTTACAGAAAAAAGGGTCCCCTCTGCTCTCACTGACCAGAGAGGAGATGCTCTGTGTCCTTGGAGGTGGCTTTGGGGCACCAAGAGGGTCTCCCCATACGTACCTATGAACCCTGGAGGGGAGGTTCACCCCTGTGGAGCAGAGAGCAGCATTGGAGCCATGCTGCAGAGCAGAGCTCACCCTCCTGTGGGTCCGATGTGCTGGGACAGGCCAAGGGATGGTGCACAGCCCCATCACCCTGGTCCCTGGGATCCAGCAGGTGAGAGGACAGAGGGCTGCAATCAATAGCGCTAATTGCAAAGGCAATGCCTAGCAGAAATAAGATGGTTATTCTGCATCACTGGACACTCTTACAACCAAATCGTCCACAGAAAATGAGCTGAGCAGGAGAAAGAGGAATTAGATTTCTAATTATTCTGCTGGTGAAAAGCATTTCAGAGCACTCGGAGGGCTGGAGGAAGGAGAGGCTTACGTCTTTCCTGGGCTGCAGGAGCTGCCATCCCTGCTGTCATTCCCGGAGGGTTAACGGAGCCAGGGAACAGGGACTGCAGCTGGAAGCACAGACGGCTCCTTGGGAGGCTTTGGCCAGTGCTTCTTTTTCACGGCTGGGTTACTTACTCCTTTGGCACAGCCACCTGCACAACTGAGCAGGCAGGGCTCTGTGCTTCAATGCAGGCACTCCCGCAGACCCTTGGGCATCCCTCAGCCCCATCGTGGGCTCAGGACACCTCCCATCCATCACCCACCCTGCTGAGGGACCACCTGCATCACCCCAGAGTGCTCCCAACCATCCCCACGTAGCCAGGCAATGGGGCAAGTGAGCAGAACCGGAGCTTCTGGACCTCAGCCCACATCCTGTGCCCCCTTGCTGAGGCCATGTCCTGCATATTGAGAAAGGCAGGAGGGAAACACTGAGATTGTTCTGTTATTAATGTTCACGTTGACTCATGCTGGTGGGCGTCGTGTGACTCGAGGGAGTCTCCTGATGCTGCAGCTCCAGGGGCTGCATCATGAGGATAATGGGAAGTCCTCCCGCCTCTGCTCCCTGAGCCGACAGGGAGCATCCAAGGCATCCCTGGTGCTGATGGGGCCTGGCTGTTCTGGAGGGTGGTCCTGGACCATAATGCTCCTTACACCCACTCCAGCATGGTGGTTCCCTTCACTTGCATTCTCTTGTGCATGTGGGTGTAGCTGCAGCAACCCAGAGGGCCATAACCCTCCCTTAGGTGTAATCTCTACATTGGTTCTGATGGCAACACGGTGCCCTTGTGGAGAAAAAGCTGTGGGGTAGGGAAAGAGACCCTGCTAGGTTTTGGTACCCACCACTGCAGAGAGCAAGGAGATCTGAGAGCAGTTTCCTTTTCTCCCACCTCTCAGCCTAAGTCCATCACCCAGCCTCCTGTCACCTCCGAGAGAAGGGTCCTGAGCAGAGCCAAGGGGACATTCTGAGGTGCTCTTCCATAGCCCCACAGCCTGTTGTGGGGGGCTCAAAGCAGGGCTGGCTGTGAGCATGGTGCAGCTCAGCAGGACACTCCACAGGGCCCCTTCTCTCCTGACCCCATTGGCACTTTGGATCCAGCATCCTCATGGGTACAGGGATAACTCCAGCCACTTTTCCTAGTGATGCTATAGACAGCAGAGCCACCAGCACCTCTTTCATTCCCCGCAGCAAAAGCAGGATCAGTGGAGAGGGTTATGTTATTGCCTCGGACCCAGGGCAGGACCCGCTGTCTGAGATAAAGCATCAATGATCTCTCCTGGTCTCTCCCATCTCACCCCTGCAGAAATGCTGTCCAGGAGCTCTGAGCCGCCAACACACTGCCCATAGGGAGCAGAGGGGCCATGGTGTGGGTGCAGGCAGTGTGGGGAAGGGTCCCTGCCTGCCACAGCAGAGACAGAGCAGCCTCATCTGTCTTCAAAAGGATGAGCCCCAAGTTCTGAGGCTGCCAGGGGAGGAGAGCCGAATAGAGCCGCACACGTGTGTATTCATGCTCTTACACACATATACATATATATATGAGCCCCCTTTGCCTTTGAGTCACCAGTGTTAGAAACGGGCTCTGCCAAGAGTCTGCTGAGAAACATTCCCCCCTCTCCCTGTTTCTCCTGCTCTCTTTTGCATAGGGGCTAATTTTATCTCATGTCTTTCATCTGCCTATGTCTCCACCACTCCTGACAGAAGAGAGACTCTCACAGATTTCACTGGTGCTCACCAGCTCTAAAAGCTTTCATCTCCCTCCGACGATGAGAGGATGTCATCTGCTCGCTCCAAATTACAGCGGAGGCCTTCACACTCAATCGCAGCATTTTCTGCCTAATTTCCCAGGCAGCAAGATTAAATGTGGGCTCGAGGCTTGCCTGGCGTGAGCAACCCGGCCCCGGGGAAGCCAGGAGCTCGCTCCCTGCTCCATGGTGCAGAAGGCATGCGAAAGCGCTCTCTCCAGAAGGCAATTCCCGAGCCCGTGTTCCGGAGGGGATGTGCAGGAAGGATGCTGTGGTTGGCATGGCCGTGTCAAAGGGGGCTGGATGGGTCTGGGGGGCAATCATCAATGTTACAGCACAGGAAGATGTGCCAGGGTCTTACCATAGCAAAACTGCACCGCGGCACTGGCTGCAGGGGTGGCTGAGGAGCATCAGGACCAACAAGACCTTTCTGCCTCCCTGTGAAGCGAGCTGCTCATGGCCCAGGGCTGGCTTTCCTCCCAGTGTCCCTGTGGTCAGGTAGCTGAATATGAATCCCTTTGCAGTGCCAGGGCATTCCAGCTCAGCACCTCCCTGCCTGGTCAGGTGAAACTGAGGTGAAACTGCTCCTTTACTTCTTGCAATCTCCCCTCCATTCACCTCTAAAAGGCAGAGCCTTGCCCAAATCCCCGTTTTCTGACACAGCTTTGACAGCGGTTTCCAGGCCCTTGACGTTGTCTCTGGGTGCTTTGCAACCACATCAGTGCTCAGCTCTGGGGCAACAACAAAAGGACATGGAGCTGTTTGAGCGAGGCCAGAGGAGGCCACGGGGATGCTGCAAGGGCTGGAGCAGCTCTGCTCTGGAGCCAGGCTGAGAGAGCTGGGCTGGGGCAGCCTGGAGAAGAGAAGGCTCCTGAAGGGGAGACCTGAGAGCAGCTCCAGTGCCTGAAGGGGCTGCAGGAAACCTGGAGAGGGGCTTGGGACAAGGGATGTAGGGACAGGCCAAGGGGAATGGCTTTCTCCACTTCCTATGGTGATGGAAGCACACTGCTCCTTGCAAGTGATGTTTTAAAGCGAGGCAGAAAAGCCAGCACAGGGATGTCAGGGCACAGTAGGTAGGTCAATCCCAGGGACAGCCCTCCCGACCATCCTAACCTCCCCCTGCAATTTCCCACCCTTCATCCTGCCCCACGAATGACGTGGTCTGATCCCATCCCTTTAGGACCTCACATCTGGTCCCAGGGCTCATACCTGAGGCTGCAAGCGCTGCGTGCTGCTGGGGTGAGGACACACACCTAGCGCAGACCCAGGACCCCCAGGCAAGGAGCCCTGTCCCACTGTGACCGTGTGATGTGGGGAGCCAGCAGCTCCTCCCTCTGCTCCCCACAGGCAGAGCAGGAGATGGAGTGAGGAGCAGACGGTGTGATTAGCTCTGCTCAAAAAGGTCAAAACACTTATCAGACACGAGCGCCAAAGCTAAAAATACACCCGGCACCTCCCTGGCAAGTGACAGCCGTGGTGATGGGGAAGGGGGGTGGATGTGAGCAGGGCTGATGCACTCCTGGATGGGTGCCTGGATCAGCAAGATTCCCCTTCTCCCGTCCCTCTGCGTGACTAGGGAAGAGCGGAGTCACTGCCAAAGGCATTCGAGATGCTCTGAGGGTGAATGGCTGGGTGGGATAAGGCAGGAAGGTCCTGAGAGGAAGAGTTGTGTTCACCATCAGGACCCCCTCACCTGCCCTCATACAGGCCACCACCTGCCCCAAGCCCCTTGTATGTGTGTTTTGGTGTTTTCCACCACAGTGCAGCAAATGCATCTACCAACACCTCCAGAGCTGCAATGGGCAGGAAATCCTCAGCGGTGCTGCAACTCATGGTCCTTTTTTTGTCTCAAGACAGGAGTGTGCTTGGTCACATCTCCCTGCATCCCCTTTGTGCCTCTTTCCACCTCAGCTCCTCTCTCAGCCTGGGAAAGGAATGGCTCCTCTGAGACCCTGCAGCAGCTTGGCCTCCCAGTGCTAGCAAGGAGGATGTGCAACCTGCTGGCCTCGTGGGCCAAACTGAACTGTGCCTCTTGGGTTTCGTATTGGAGGTTTCATTGCTGGCAGAGGCTGAGAAGAAGCAGCAGAGGCTGTGGTCAGAGGGCTCTGGGCTAACAAGTTACTCCCTGGCTCCTGTGGTCACAGGGAGCCCAGCCCAGGACCTGAGGCCATCCCTCCACAGTCCATTCCCATGGTGTTGATGCCCTGGGTGGGACTGAGGGATGAGAAAGTGGCACTTCCCAGCCAGGATTGCTCCAGCCTGGTGCATGGGAACGCGCAGCGTGGGGCTGCTGCAGGGCACCGGTGTGCCACGAGGGATGGGACCCAGTCGGGATGTGAGCAGCTTCCCCACGTGAACCAGGGCTGCACCAGCAGAGCCTGCAGTGACACTGAGGAGCAATGACTGTGCCAATTTGCAGCAGGGCTCCTGAGCGCTGTCACGGCCGATCGCTGTCATCACATCGCCTCGGAGCCCTCACCTGGGTGATGGTTGAGCTCCTGGTCTCCTCATTAGGAGCAGTTGCCATCATTATCGCTGTGTTTACTCCTGCCCTGCACCGTGCAGGCAGACACGGGTGCTGCTGCCCCTGTGGGGACGAGATGCTCAAGAAGACAAACTGCATTGAGGCATCTCAGGTGGCCAGGACCTGCCCTGCTGTCCCCAGGGGCTGGTTCTTGTGTCCTTGTGCCATGGAATAGATCTTGTTCCCTCTTACACTATGGTTGTACAAGGACACAAGGACCCCACTGTATCGTCCCTCTGCTCATCTCCAGTGAGAAAAGCAGGAGGGGATTAGTACTTAGAGCTTCACCTCCACTTTGCCCTTCCTCTAGGTGAGAGCTTTTAATTTCCTCTTAGGGCCAGAGCAGCAAACACTAAATGATGTCAGATCCCTTGCTGCAAAGCCGAGGGATCCCCCAGCCTCTGGTTAAGCCCTGGTTGAGCGACAGCCCGGTACCTGCAGGTCAGAGACCTCCCTGGTGCTGCTGACAGCTCTGCTGAAAGCTCTTTGTTCCTCAACCCCTAAGGTCCTGCTAAGTGGCGAACAGCACAGAGAGCATCTGTGGAGCCCACGAGGAGGCCATCCTGGTGGAGGGATGCTCTCTGAGCTGTTTTCCCTGCTCCTATGAGCAGCGACAGGCCATGAGCAGCACCACTGCTCGGTGGGGTGGTGGATTTACCCACGGGCAGGCTGAGCCCCGAGCGCGGGAGGGCTGGCTCCTCTCCCATGGGTGTGATGCTCTCCATGGGTGCGCATGCAGAGGGAACGATGCTGTCACTGCCACCCTTCACTCCCTGGCTGCCTGCACCTCTCCCGTCATCTCCCACAGCCGAGCGTTCCGAGCAAACCTGTTGATTGCAGATGCAGTTTTCCCTCCGTAATCACCCTCCTGGTGCTGGAAGAGCGGCTGGAGAGCTGATGTGCGGAGCCACCGAGCCAGGGCTGCTCCGGTGGGCGCCTGCACCTTTAAATAGGGGAGGGAAGGGAAGAAATAAATCCTTCGCCTAGAGGGCAGTGGAACAATTTTGACTTTAGAAAGAGAGCGAGCGAAGTGAGCGTTAACAACTCCTGATCCAGTCCCTGGGCATTCATTAATGTTTCATGGTGCTTTCAATTATTGCCTCCTCTGCCACTGCCGTCATCTGTCTCTTCAAATCGACGGTATAATAACCACTCAAGCAGAAATCCACTCCGCTGCTGCCCGACGCTCCCCCCTTCCCCAACCCCAGCCTCCACAGCTCCCTGGCTCCCAGCTTCCCATCTGCGCCTTGCATGGCTCACTCCGGAGGTGCCTTTGCCCCTTCCCTGCGCGTTGCTGGGGATGCTGCTGGGGATCAAAGTCATCGAATCACACAATGGTTTGTGTTGGAAGGGACCTTAAAGCTCCTCCAGCTCCAACCCCTGCCACGGGCAGGGACACCTTCCACCAGAGCAGCTTGCTCCAAGCCCCTGTGTCCAACCTGGCCTTGAGCACTGCCAGGGATGGGGCAGCCACAGCTTCTCTGGGCACCCTGTGCCAGTGCCTCAGCACCCTCACAGGGAAGAGCTTCTGCCTAAGAGCTCATCTCAGTCTCCCCGCAGGCAGGTTAAAGCCATTCCCCTTGGCCTGTCCCTACAGGCCCTTGTCCAAACCCCTCTTCTTGTGTCCCCTTTAGGCACTGGAGCTGCTCTAAGGTCCCATGGACAGACTTGGCTCCATAGTCTCTGCCAACCTCCTCCATCACCACTCCTCCCTTACCCCTGGCACCCAGAAGCTCCCATCGCATCACTGAGGGACACCCACCAAGGAGCCCACACTGGCCTTGGGGCTCTCCCATGCCCTGGGTGGGCTCAGGCAGTGGGGCCGGATCTCAGGGGAGGGATGTGGGACACGTCTGTCAGTGTGTGATGGGGTTAGAGCCTGGGGCACAGGAGCAGGCAGCCTGCCCATCGCTGCCTGTGCAGGCAGAGCCATGCACCACGTGTGTGTGGGTGCAGAGGGTGAGCAACCATGGGGTGCTGCGTGCCCTGCTCTGTGTCCTGGCGCGGATATGGGGCCAATGGGCTGGGCGGGGGATATGGGGATGACACATGGGGTGCAGTGCAGGTTGTGGGGCTCAGTGACCCATGTCAGGGTGTTCGATCCTGCCCTGTGCCGCAGAGCACAAACCCACTGCACAAACCTCTTGGTGCGCACTGGGATCTGCTTGATAAAAGCCTGACTCTGAAGCAGGAAACATATCCGTGATCCGGTGGGGATTTAGGTTGGGTGTAAGAAAGGAATTCTTCCCTGTGAGGGTGCTGAGGCGCTGGCACAGGGTGCCCAGAGAAGCTGTGGCTGCCCCATCCCTGGCAGTGTTCAAGGCCGGGTTGGACACAGGGGCTTGGAGCAAGCTGCTCCAGTGGAAGGTGTCCCTGCCTGTGGCAGGGGTTGGAGCTGGATGGGCTTTAAGGTCCCTTCCAACCCAAACCATTCCATGATCCCATGATTCCCTGTCCTGGCTCAGTCGGGGAGGTCTGCAGAGGGGTGAAGATGGTGAGGAGCAGCAGCAGCACCTACAGATCACTGCAGTTTGTGTGTCTCGCCCTGCAGCAAACCACAGAGCTCAGCTCAGCCTTTCCGTGCCTGGGTAGTATCGGATGTGCCAGCACCAAGGCTGCAGACCATGCACAAGCCCCATAAATCTTACATTTGCCTTGTGCAGTCTTCAGTGCTCACAGACACAGTGCCCCTGGGACTCAGCACCACGGGGTGAAGGAGCCAGAGCCTTCAACTCAGGGCAAGGATCTGCAAAGGACCAACACTGTGCTCCCAACTACTCTGCCCAGCATCCCCCAACCTGTCTGGACCCGCTGTTGCTATCTGGAAGGAGAGGAAGAGCTTGTGGCTTCCAGCACAGGCTGTGATGAACTTGAAACATCCCGTTTTGGTGTCTGTTTCTGCTCAGGAAGGCAAAAGCATTTTGCTCCAATGAAGTCACATCCTCCAATCCCAGCCCTGCATTCGCACCTCACCGAGGTGCTGGGATTCTGCTTCTTAACATTTATGATTTTCTCAGAATGGAAATAGTGTTGAAATGTCAAAATTTCCAGTGGGACATTCCCTGTTTAACTGTCCCTCCGGGCTGGGATTTATTGCTGACAACTGAATCACCCACATCTTGTTGCTATTACCATAAAGCTCTTCTCGCTCCTGGGGTCCTCCCCAGCTCTGGCATCCGAGGGCTGCCCAAGAGGAAAAGGATGCTTGTACCAAGGCCACCTGCGAGATCCAGGCACACTGTGAGGACAGAACAACACCCCACATCCCTTTGTGACCATGTCAGTGGCCAGGCTCCTGTGCATTCCTCCCCAGGACAGGTTTGCAACCTCCTACGGTGGGCTGCAGCGAGGCTGGAAGCACAGAGCTCCTTGCAAACCCTCGCTGCTCCTCCCTTCCTCCCCCTTATCCCACTGCACCACTCTTCCTTCCGAACCTCGCTTCTCCCTTTCCTGGAACTGGAGGAGGGCTGGAAGGAGGCAATGGGGGACTTGGCTCCGGGTAGGGGCTGGACTCGGCGCGAGGTGCTGGGATGCATGGGAACGCTCCAGCAGGACTTTGACCCTTTTCTTTCTCTCTCTCTTCCAGAGATATTTCGGAGTCCCTCTGATGGGAGCCAGATGTGCCCCAGATGTTTGCGCTTAAGCAGAGCGCTCGGCAAGGATGCGCCCGTGCTCTGGTGCTGCCGGCAGAGCCCTGCTCACCGCGGTGCTCCCGTGCTCACCTCCAGCGTGCATGGGGCAAGCACAGACAGGCAGGGACACGAGCAGGCACAGGGGAACGCAGCAGTACCCTGTGCACACCCTTGCACGTGCTCTCACATGCCCATGGCACGGGGAGCATCCAAGCGCATGCGTGTGCATGGGGTTTGCACATCCAGAGACCTCCTCTGGGTCTCTGCAGGACATAATCCCAGGTGTGGGCAGATCCTGCCTGGGCTGCCCGGCAGCCACCTCTCCAACCAGAGGGTTTTGAGCTCTGATGGAGCTCTGCCCTCCTCCACCCCATCACACTGGTGTGGTGTGAGCCTTTTGGCATCTCCTTTTGGCAGAGCGCTTTGCCTGACAAGCACCGGCAAGCCCCATCCCTCCAGAGCCATGCCCGAGAGCCGCATCTCCCTCCCCAGCAGGAGCTGAGCTCGCTTCTCCACATGCTCCCAGCATCAGTGTGATCCCTCAGACCCAGAGCAGGACCAAAGCCCCTGTCAGTGACAGCCCCTGCAGTGCCTGGCGCCTTCCATGGAGCAATTAGCCACAGGCACTTTCCTCCATCATTCACCTGCCTCCCAGCACCATCCAGTCCTCCCTCCAGACACGTGCACACAAGATGTGCATCACTGCAGTATTTCATAGGAGATTCATGGAATCACTGAATCCCAGCCTGGTTTGTGTTATAAGCGACTTTAAAGCTCTTCCAGCTCCCATCCCCTGCCATGGGCAGGGGCACCTTGCACTAGAGCAGGTTGCAAGCTTGAACCCATCACCCCTTGCTTTCTGTGTGCCCTGGGAGGACGCAGCGCTCCCCAGCCTGATCCCAGCGCTCCCTGGGATGGGCTGTCCAGCCCTGCGCTCCCCCATACAGTGCTGCAGTCTCCTGGCTGGGGCAAGGATGTGTTTTCACGGTCCCAGAGCATCCGGAGCTGTGAGTGACAGGTCCTGGGGGCTGTTTCCTGGCCGGCCCCGCGGTGTGACAGGAGGGAGGGCTCGGTTCCCTGCCACAGGCAGCATCCAGACCCAGGACCGTTCTCCTCGTTTCCTTTCCCATCTATGGGCTCGTGTTGCTGTTCTCAGCTCGTTGTGTGCAGCGCAAATCTCAGCGCTGCCAGATGACATTTAAGAGCAGCGGGTGGGGATGGGGGGACAGCGCTGTGGCGGGAGGTGGACGGGGGAGCAAACCCATCCCATCCAGCAGTGCTAAACCTCGGCTGAGCCTGGAGCAACGCGCCCCATCCGGGAGCTTGGATGTGACCCTCCATGCGTCAAGCCGGGGAGCCGGTGCCGATGCCCAGCGGTGGTGAGAGGTCCGGGTTGGACATCCCAGCACGGAGCTGTGTGCATGGGGAGGGGGGTTGGCACTGCCTCTCCCTCTCCTCCGCTTCCCCCCCCCCCCCCCCCGGCTCGCGCTCCCTCCTAATCCCCACAAATGCTAAGATATTTAAATGTGGTATTTTCAAATCTAATCAGCGTTCCAAAGCTGTGCTGCCGCCACTCACATTTAATTTGATCCATTTACCAGCTTTGTGGTGCATCTAATCAAAGAGAGGGAACAATTAGGTTAATGTCAGGGGTCACCCCGCGCCCTCCCGCGCCGCTCAGCAACAGGAGGCATCCACGGAGACACCGGCCCCCAGGAACAAAAGCAGGAGCCAGGGGTCTGTGGGGCCTGGGCTGGAGGTGGCCGCAGAGATGGATGAAGTCGTGGGTCATGCACATCGCAGGGATGGCTCGGAGGGTGGATAGGTGGGATAAGGCATCCTGCTTAGCTTCAGCATGGGAGGACATGGGGACTATCCCAGCCTCATGTGAGGGTGTGCGTCCTGCTCCAGCCAGCTCTTGACTCCTCTGGCCCTAGAAGAGGCTGTTCCATGATGTGATTCACCAAGCACATTACAGCTTGGTGCACGATAATCTGGATAATATAAGTCACTTCGTCTTCCAAGGACACAGATCATAGAATCCCAGCCTGGTTTGTGTTGAAGGGCTTCAACCCCTGCCAGGGGCAGGGACCCCTTCCACTAGAGCAGCTTGCTCCAAGCCCCTGTGTCCAACCTGGCCTTGAACACTGCCAGGGATGGGGCAGCCACAGCTTCTCTGGGCACCCTGTGCCAGCGCCTCAGCACCCTCACAGGGAAGAGCTTCTGCCTAAGAGCTCATCTCAGTCTCCCCTCGGGCAGGTTAAAGCCATTCCCCTTGGCCTGGCCCTACAGGCCCTTAGAGGAAGTCCCTCTCCAGATGGATACTCCAGGTCTGAAGCATCCTTGTGTGTCCTCCCTGCTCCATCCCCCATGCCCTCTCTTCCCCCTGCCCTAAACCCCCTTATCCCTATGGTTGTTACACCTTTCCCTGCCAATTCCCCTGTGAGCATCCCGACAGCAGCAGGATCTCCAGGATCCATGCCATCATCCATGTCCCAGGCCATCACCACCACTGACCGCTCCATGCCCACGTTCCCTGGGATGTGACAGCAGTGTGGCGCCTTGCTAAGCCATGTCCCAGCCTTCCCAGTGGCTTTTCTCTCCCCACACGAGCTATAGGGATGTTTATGCACTGGGTGATTCAAACACACTCTTTGCAATCTGCTGCAGAGGAGGGGTGCTTGGCAAGGCTCCCCTGCCCAAGCTGCGCAGGGACTCTGGGGCTCGGGCACAGCTGGGGGCTCCCAGCATAGACCAGGCTCAACACAGGTAAGTGGGGGCAGAGATGTTTGTCCCTGTCCCCTCCACAGACCTGCTGCCTCTGCTCAGCTTATGGGTACCCAACAGTGTTTGATGCCCAACCCACACCCATGGAGCTGGTGGGATGGATGATGAAGGACGGATGCTCTGGGAAAAGGGGATCAGAGGGAAACCTTCCACGTGTTCCTTTCATGGGCAGGAGGGTGGGAAGCAGTCTGGGGGCTCTGACAGAAGCTCAGTGCCCCCCACTTTCATCCTGAGGCTTGCCTGTGGCTGCAGGGTTTGGTCCCTCTCTGATGTCTTCCCTGGGATGTGTGCCCAGCAAACTGGCACTCACCGGTGCCTGCCCACCCTGAGCCCTCTCCATCCCCAGGGAGCTGTGGAAGGGATTTGGGACGTTGCATTTCTCAGCCCACCTTCTCCAAAGAGGCTTTTTTGTCCCCGGACAGAGCTGCCCCTCTGCAGCATGGGTCCACACAGCTGTAAGATGATAAGAGCTGGATCTTCAGCCCATTTTCCTGCATTTCAGCATGCGCAGGGCACAGCAGCATGGAGTTGCCCATTTCCTTATGGAGCACAATGGAGCTGAAGTCTCTTTATTGCGGAGAATGGGGAAACGTGAGACTTAAATGCTTGTTGGGGCCACCCTTAATTTAGAGTGGGCACTGCATTTCCTCCTTCCTTGTGCTCTCCTTTCATCCCCTTCACTACCTGCTGGCTCATTTCACCTCCCCTTCACCCATGGTCTGTGTGTCTGACCCAAGACTGCAGTGTCCCTCCCCTTCCTCCTCCTTCCTCTTCTTAGCAGGGCCTTAGCATCACCCCTGGTTGCGATGGGATGAAGGGTGATGGTTTTAAACTAGAAGAAGGAGATTCAGGCTGGATGTGAGGAAGAAATTCTTTATGAGGAGGGGGGTAAAACACTGGCACAGGGTGCCCAGGGAAGTGGTAAATGCTCCATCCCTGGCAGCATTCAAGGCCAGGTTGGACAGGGCTTGGGGTTTGAGGGTAGGAATGTTCAAGGGCAGGAATTCACTGGAGCGACCCTCTTGATGGGATGTCTTACGGAGCTGGGAGACAGCAGCATGAACCGGCAGCACCGGGAGCCCTCTTCCCTTGTGTCATCACGGGCCATACCCTCTCCCTGTCATTTTTCCCACACGCATCCCTCTCCATCACCCTCTTCCCCCTCCCATCTCCCTGTCTCTCCCCCTTATTCCCTTCTCCCACCCCACACTCCTCCTCAGCAGGGAGGAAGGCTGCAGCACCAAGGAGCATGCACGGGAGCGCATTGAGGACATGGGAACAGCATCGGAGAGACAGCGCCGGGGAGGAGAAAAACATGGGAACAGTTGGGAAAGCTGCCCCCCCGTTTGGCTGCAAGGAGTTAATACTGTGATCTGTTGTGTGAGTTCTGATGAGAAGCTAGTTGACATGCAGTGCTGGAATAATGAAACGTAATACACATTAATAGGACCTCCTTCTGTGTGATTGCTTCTGCTCCACTAGCCCCATTGAAGATTTCACTTTTCTTTTAACAGTCAGAATAACAGAATGTGACATTAAGTCTTTTACATGCAGCAATTTATTTTAAAATATTGGGGCACTCAAAACAGTATCCAGAATGTTAAATAAGATATGCATGAGATGGAAATCAGAGCAGCACTGCAGTGAGGAGACAGGAGTCAGACACAGCCCTTCCCAGGCAAAGGCAGCTCCACTTTTATTCTTAATTGCTGGTTCAGGCACAAAGGACCAAGTTGGAAAGAGCATTGGATGCTCTTAGCTCACAGGTCCAGATGGGAAGTCAATGATCAGTGGGGATCCCACCTTCCCACCCATCCCCATGGTCACAGATAGCACAAGCAGCCTGTGAGGTGCCCTCTCATGCTGTGGGTTCAGCCTGGTCCAGCACTCAGCAAGCCCACGGAGGGTCCAGTGCTGCCCTTTGGTTGTGTTTGTGATGGGAGCCGATGGATCCCTCCTGCTTTGCTGGGTGCTGGGGGTACTCTGTCTCCGTCCCCAGTTGGGTTGGACCTGTTTTGAGAGCCCCAAAGCTGGAGGCAAAGAGGGGCAGCTCCTCTCAGTGGGGTGATGGATGGTGGATGCATCAACAGAGGAAGGGCTGGGTGCCTGCAGGTCCTGGTGCTGGCTCCAAAGCATGGTGTAACCTGATGTGGCTCCATGTGCCAGTGGAGGAAGGGAGGAACCAGGATCTTAGAGGTTTCTCTGCCTTTTTCAAGCTGCACATACATGGTAAAATCATTTGAAATAGTAGCCTTGAAGGACCCATGTTCTCACCTTCGGTTCTGCACAACCTCCATCCCTTCCATAGGGTGATGTCCTGTAGGGTAGATGCCCATTGATTTCTACACGGATCACAGGGGGAAACCTGTGCCCTGCTGCACGAGGCATCCGCTTCCCCTAACGTGCCTCCAGAAGAACCACCACGTCCCCAGAGCAGGCAGAGACTTGCCTGTCATCAGCTGGCTCTGCCCTGCTGGCAGGGGCTGAGTGGCAGGTCCCCCCCTGAGCTGCTCCATCTGCCTTGCTCACTGCATAGGGAATGGCAATGCCACTGCCTGGGTGGCGATGGCTCCTTGGCTTCTCTTCCAACACTGAAAGCATTCCCATAGGGAACGCTGCCTGCTGAGCTCTTGATCACAATGACAGTGCCCAGTCCCTGCCTCCAGTGACCGTATCCCTGCTGGTGCTGAGGTCTCCTCTCTGCCAGGCTGGCATTCCGTCAGGAATATTGTGCTGCCAAAACCCTCATGTTTTGCATTCACCCTCCCTTGGACTGAGCTGTGCTTCCAAGCCAGGGACTGGGGCTCATCACTGTGGGAGCTGGGGGTCCCCATTGTGCCACCCATGGGTGGCAGGACCCTGTGCTGAGCCAGTTGTGAGCACTCTGCTGCTCCTGGAGCCCAAACCCAGCACTCGCTTGATCCTGACCTTTGTGGTCCCTCAGCCACTGTCCAGATGCAGCGTTTTGAGACATCCTTTCTGCCTGTGCATGGTGGCATCACCATCACGACATCTGGATACACGAGAAAACACCACAGGGGCTCTCAAGCTCCTCACACCACAGACTGCACTGCATTCCTCCCACAGCTCCTCTGCCCAGCCCTAGACGCTGGGTCAGAGGCCTGAAGCAAAGCTGAGGGGCTGAGGATGCAGTGAGTGCTCCCTGCCCACAGCACCCCCTGCTTTGCCCCTTGCTCTGGGGAGCCATCCCTGCTTGGCTCCACATCCCAGCGATCCCAACGCCAGGCACCTCCCTGCTCCTGCAGACCACGTGCAGAGCTGTCCCCATGTGCCCTTTGCTGGCTTAAAGCACCGCTGGAGACTTAGATTGTCCCCAGGCCAGACCCCCCCTTGGATGTCGTGCAGGGCAGTGCTTTGCCTCCTGCTCCAGCCCAGCAGCAGGACCCTCCCCTCTCTGCAGCACTGCCCTATACTCGTTGCAGGGGGTCGAGGGGGTGTTTGGAGGGGGATCTCCTCCCCAGTGACGCCTGCGGTGCCTGGAGGACTTGATGCAGGCACAACCCGTGCGCATCTGGCTTCAGCACTTGCTAAGTAGTGGGGGGAAAGAGCCAGCATCCTGCAGGAGAGCTGCTGCAGCGCTCCTGAGGAAGAGCCGCTTCTGGAAGCACTCCTCTTGCCTGCAAGCACTGGGAGCAGGCGCTGACTTCATGCTGCACAGCTGGACGGTGGGAGCCGCACATCTGGGGGTGCTGAGCGGGGCAGCGGGGCCATGGCCTTTGTCACCCATCTCCAGAGATCTGGAACCTCTTCACCCCAGAGAAAACCCGACCCATTGCTGTGAAAGGGGCCTGGGAACGCGCTGGTGTCCTTCCTGCCAGGCTTGTCCCCGCGCCAGCTCCACTTCAGTGTTATTCTAATTTAGGGAGCTGATGCAAAGCCTGTCCTGGCAGCCCCGCTCGGCTTGGGCCGGGGTTATTTTGGTTTAGCTTCAGTCATCTGAGGACAGGTCACGCTCTAACCCAGCCTCTCCCTGCACGGCAAGGGCTGGCAGCGGGTCACAGCCATCCCTGACACGGGTTAAAGGGACTCACTGCAGGAGCACAGCAGCTTTGGGGTGCTCAAGTGCACCTAGGAACACCACACAGGGCTTTGGCTGTGGGTTCGGGTGCCCTCCGCCCTGCACAGACACCCGGGGCTCCCATGGGGATGCTCTAAAGCATGTTCCTGAGCGCGGATCCCATCCATGAGAGCTGCTTTTATTCCCCTAAACCTTGGCAGGTCCCTGCAGCCTTGCTGGGGGAGGATTTTCCTTCTGGATGGGCTGGATGGACCTCACCCTCTGGCACCAGCGTGTCTGCTCTCCTCTGCCCTAAACACCCACTTATCCCATGGGACAAGTTAAATAGGGGAGCGCTGGGGTGGGGAAAGGGCTGCGGCATTCGGGAGCGTCGGCACAGGGGTGGGAATGGTGCTCTCTGGCACTGAGCTGCCCAAAAGTGGGGCTGCAGAGGGGGTGCTGCTGCAGGGAAGGGGTGCATGGCATGGCAGGAATGCCGTGGGCTCCCGGCACTCGCCTCCAGTACAGCCCGGCACAGCCCCACTGTGATAAACCCAGCCTCGGCGCTTCGGGCTTGGACACGGGTCTGCGTCTACACGTTAAATTCAATGTGCCCAGGGGGTGTTGCTGCAGACTGGGGCCAAGGAAAGCACAACACAAGTCTCCACGATGTCCTCTTAGCCTCCAGAGTGGGATGCTGAGCCTGGGAACGGTCCCCAGTGCCTCCATACCCAAGAGCTGGCTGTCTCAGGAGGAAGCTGTGCTCTGGCTCTCTCGATGCCCGAGTGCCTGTGTGCAGCACTATTCCCCAGCACAAACAGGCTCTTCTGCTCAGCCAGGACCACAGCCCACAATGGAAACACCAGCCCCATGCTGGGGAAGCACCTGAGCCAGGCACAGAATGGGGCTGCCCAAACCCACTCCACAAACGACCAAAGGATCCCAAGCGTGATGTGCTGCTGCTGGGAAACGGGGTGGCTGGAAGGGAATCAGCACCCGGCCCCAAGAAAGATGCTTTTCCCTTGGAGCGGAGCGTGAGGGTGCTTCCTCAGCACTGTCATGTTGTCACGTTGCAGCAGGCAGCCTTGCTGAGCCCTGCTTTCTGTTTAACTGAAGCCACAATTCCCTGGGGTCCCGGTCCTGGGATCCCAGGCACATGCGCTCTGCAGAAAGGGAAAGGAGCCGCCAAGGCTTTGGCATCCAGGCCCCACTGGATTCACAGAGACCCTTGAGGAGGTGGAAGGGCAGGACGAGGCTGAGGGAAGGAGCAGCAGCGATGCCATCACATCTGGAATGAAGCTGCAAAGCATCCGGGAGCTGTGCACACTGCGGGCTCCAGGCTGGAGTTGATGTTGAATGGGGACAACCCATAGGAAGCAAAGGCTGAAGGTGCCTGAGGGGATGGAAATGTCCCTGCACAACCCTCCAACAGCCAAGCAATGGCAAAAGAAGGCCATGGACAGCTGCCTGAAGATGGGTCTCATTCAGTGAGGTGTTTCCCAGCACAATTTGGTTTAAGGGCTCCACATCCATCCCACCTTAAGGACCACAGGAACGCTGCCAGGGTGAACGCTGCCCTGGTGCATGTGCTGCATTTTGGAAAGCTGTTCTCTAACACACACACACACACACACACACACAGGAAACCTGAGACCAAACTAAGCAAGTCCCTTAGCACCTCCCTGGGCTCAGCATCCTGCAGAGACTCCTGGGGCTGCTGAACCTGGTGCTCATGCTGGTGTCAAGCATGTGGCATCCCCTGACTGCAGGCTGGGAATGAAAATCAACCAGTGGAGCTCATTAGGCCAGGTTGGATGGGGCTTGGAGCAACCTGCTCTAGTGGAAAATGCCCCTGCCTATGGCAAGGGATGAAACTGGATGAGCTTTAAGGTCCCTTCCAACTCAAACCATTGTGGGGTTCATTCTGTGATTGACACCAGCCGCATGACTGTGCTCCTGGGCCGTTGAACCCAAGCAGAGCCAAGGACCAGCCTGGCATCCCAGGAGATGCTGATGGTGCAAAGGCAGCAGCCTATAAAGGAGCCTCAGCCTTGTTTCACTGGAGCTGGGTGATGGCAGGGTGATGGCAGGGCTCCATCACTCTGAGCCTGTGCAGGCCATGCTTGGCCATGCCCCACAAAAGCAATTCTGACCCTGAGCAAGCTCTGCAATCATCAGTGCTCTTCAGGGATGGCTGACAGCAACGAGCAAGAGCAAAGAGGTGCTGTGCCCCCTCCACCTGCCCTCCCTGGCATGGGAAGCTGCCGGGACACAGCCGTTATCCCAGGCTGGAATCACTTTGTCCTGCTTTCCATGCAGGAACACATTACCCCAGGAATCAGGTGGCTGGTGGGAGCACCGTGCTGTGTCTGTGTGTGTGTGCTGGCTGCTCTATGCAGTCATTACATGATATTTACGGTCTTTATTAAACAGCAAGGGGAAAAAAACCCCATCTGATACATGCAGTGAGCGATGGAACTCGCTTGGATAGGCAGAGAGCAAGCAGCATCCGGCCACGGATGCCCTCAGCACCCCGCGAGGGGCGAGCTCTGTGTCTTTAACAGTGGTGGGAGCAGGCTGGGAATGTTGCTGGCAGGGCTGCACAGGAGCCGTGACGGGGATAAAGCACAGTCTTGTTTAGCTGATGGAGAAAATGCCTCTTTCTGTGCTTATTTACCACGTCCGGTGTCAGGGCCCGCAGCAGGGGTGAGCACGTGTTGCCATCCCAAAGGGATGTGGCACCGAATCTCCCCTTGATTCAGTGCCACGCAGCCTGTGAGCTGCTGGAGGGGACGGTGCCTGCAGCCCTGTGTGCAGCACAGCCCATGAGTGGGTATTACCCACTGCAGACCAGCCAAGGGCCAGCACACTGAGTCCCTAAGGGGCTCTGAGTCCCAGGATGATGGGGAGGACAGGGACAGAGTCTCAGTCCCATGGCTCTTAGAAGCATCCCTCTCTTATCCCTACATGCACTCTAGCACCGAGGAGACATGGTCCAGCTCCCCGGGGACCCCTTGCAGCAGGGGACCCCCATGTCCCATGTCCTGCTGCTGGGGTCCTCGGATCCAGCTGCAGCCCCCTCGCTGTCATCCCACTGCCTCTTGAATCCCATTGGGAGCAGCGGTGCCAGCGTGTGCGGGAGACCTCCCTGTGTGGCTGCGGCGTTGGAGCTGTGGGTTTGTAGCCTGGCTGCTTCCTCGCTCAGCATGGAAGACACTCTACAGTTTTTAATTTGCCAAAAAAGCCCTCTTTTTAGTTTACAGGGACAGAAGGGGGACTTTTATGTGCAATCTGTACAGCTCTCCAGAAAGCACTTACATTTATGATGTTCATGAAATTTATAGCCAGTTGGCAGTGCTGCTTTCTCCTCTCCTCTCCACCAGCCACCCTGGCAGGATGGCAGACTATAATAAGCAAGCCACACATTCAAGTGGCATAAAAGGCATTTCTACAAGTTAGCCTCCTGCCCAGCCTTATAAACTCTAACAAGTCTCTAACAAGTAGGCAGGATCTCTTTATACCCAGGGAGAAAAACCCCTTTCAGAAATGGCCTTTTCACAAAGCCCACACCTTTCTTCTAATTAAGGTTAAATAGCTCCATGTTTTCTGGCCAATTTCATTCTTTCCCCTTATTCCCCTCTTAACAAGGCAGCCTTTAAAAAGACATCACTAATTGGTGTCTGCTTCTCACATACCATGCGTGCTTTGATAGTCAGTTAGAAAGCCTTCCCCATCGATCAAACTTCCACTGAAAGCCTGCTAATGTGCTCCATGTGTCTGCCACAAGACAAAGCCAAGTGGCGGGTCCCCAGCTCCCTTCTCCTCCTGTTCCCATACTCCCGCTAAGGGACCGGGGGTCCACAGCCAGGTTCTGCCCCTCGGGCACCCCCGGCACCGGCCTCCCTGGGAATAGCCCAGCATTGAGAGCAGCGCAGGGGAAGCAACGGCCCCTCGATGTGTGTGGCAATTCGGAACTTAATGGGGAGTGGTTAAATGTTAAGGGCAGGATCTAAAACAGAGCAGGCGGGAGCAATTGTCATGATGATGAGGCTGGAGGAAGGCCAGGGAGCTTTCCTGCGAGTCCCTGGCTCCCCAGTGCTTCCTGGGCTATTCAGTGAACTGCTCCCGGGGAGGGGGATGCTGCCATGGCAAGGGGCAGTGATCGGGCCCCCAGCTTTGGGAAGGAGGGAGCGGGGTTCCTTGGATGTGCTGTTCCCCTGCACCCTGGTCCTGGAACGACAGAGGCTGCTTCTGCAGCGGGTGCAATCTGCAGCTCATCAGCCCTGCTCCAGCAGCAGGTCAGAGCCGCCGCAGCGCCCTTGGGGAGCCACAAGAGATGGTTGTCGTTAGGACAAAGCCAGACCCTGCCCAGGGCCCTGCTTTATCCTGGCCCCGTTCCTCACCTCCACCCTCCATCCGTGCCCGGGAAGATGCTCTGCCATGGCCCCACTGGGCTTCCAGCTCTGAGCGGAGCAAAGCTCCCGTTCCATGCTGCTCTGTGGGGTCTCAAAGCACTGATGGTTTAACTGCAGTGATGGAGAGGCCACCCAGCAAGGGACATGCTCAGGTCCAGAGCGGGAGATCCCTGGTGTCTTTTTGGAGGCGATGGCAGCAACAGACACTGGAAAGGAGCCTTTGTCCATGACCCAGGCACCTCTGCCCGGCGAGGGGATCAAAGCAACCACCATGCAGGAAAGCAGCAGGGCGTTGCTGTGGTGCTGTTCTGACTCAGACATCCCTCTGTTCCCTACATCTAAGGAATTACTATTCATTTCTTAGGAAAAGTTGCCTTTCCCAGCTCTAACTCGTTCTGGCTGCCATACCTGCCCCTGGGGTGAAGCCTTCATGCTGCAGGTTTAGAGGTCTCTAGCGGGGTTATGAAGTTAAGCTTGGAAGTGTTGTCTTCCAGCATGGTCAAAGGGGCTTTTTCCTGGGGTAAGAGCCAAGGATTCCCAGAGGAGGCTCATGAGGGTCGCAGCCAAACCCAGGCATCTCTTTGGCATCGCTCTGTGACAGGCACATGCTTGGCACAAGATGCTCTGCAGAGCAGCAACCTCTGACCGCACGACCGTGGCGAGGTGATGGGGTGTCCCCAGAGGACACATGCACACACACCCCCGACTGTTCTTTAGCCCTTTGTGCTGCCAGAGCCAAGGAGGAGAGAGATGGTCGGTGGCCAGGCGCTGGCTCCCTCCCAATGCTCAGTGGGGCTTGTCAACACCATAGGTTGTGCAGATGGAGACCTGCCAGGGAACGGCGTTCCCAAACCTCCCAGGCAGGCTGGCAGGTGGCTTCCCAGCTCAGCAGCCAGGGATGCGGCTGGTGAGACGTGCAGAGCCCTGACATGGGTTTGGAAACCCTCCCGCATGCTTCTGACCCTGCCATTCCCACTCAGCCCTTCACGAGCCGGGCAAGGCGAGGGATTACCCGGCTGCTTACAGCTTCATCCCCATTTTTCCACTGCAAGACAGCACCGGAGCTGGATCTTCCCTCTCCGTGGGCCCACAGCAGCTCCTGGGCACGGCAGCACGTCCCCAGGCTGGTATCCAGGCCTGAGGGCATCTCCCAGCTCCCTCGGCAGCCAGATGAGGTGGGATGCAGCCGCTTCCATGGGCAGGCTGCCAGGGTAGAGACGCATCCCGGTGGCTCCAGCCCATGGATAGGCGGCACAGCTGCTTGTGCAGAGCTCATTCAAACGGCATTCCCGGTGCTGCCGGCAGCCTCTGGTTAACAGGTGGGAACCGAGAGCGCACGTTTCCCACTGCACAGCTCTTTGTTCAGCTCCTGCTGCTTCCCTGGCTCCATCCCGGCTGCCAAGCTCACAAATCTTTCCCCTAACAGAGTTAAAGGCTTCCCGGAGTTTGGCTTCCTCGGATAACACAGTCCCGTGGCCCACATGTTAACTGGGATCTATGGCATAAGCTAAAGTGGGACTGGCACTAAACCTCACAGACCCCTAAAGCCCAGGCCCTTGGCTCATCCTCACCTCTGCAGGGACCTCCATTTGCACCTATTGCCTTCAGAGGAGATGGAGCCTGGGTTGAAAACCATGTCTAAGAGGGGCAGGCAGCACACATGGCCTCTGCCTTCAGCTCCCTGCATGGCTCCAGGACTGGAGAGGACAGGAGCAGCCAGGTCCCATGGTCCTTGAGGCCATGGTGCTTGGATGAGCAGCACAAGGGGCTGCAGGACATCAGACATCAGGGCTGGGGTTGCCTTTTCCCTCTGCTCCCCACTAACGCAAAGGTGCTTCACTGATGTATCCGGACCTTCACCCCACCAGCTCCATGTCCCCCCAGTGCCTGACCCACAGGGACCCTGCAGGGCTCATTCCCCAAGTAACTCACCCTGAGTACTCAAGCACCTCATTACATGGCTGAGCTAATCCTCAGTGTCAGATGCACCACCCCACATCTGTGCTTTAAGCCAAGTGGCCCCACTGGTGCTCCATGCACCGCATGGCACCGGCTCTCCAGAACACAGAAGGAGCCTGCCAGGGGCTTTGGATCAGAGCAGCCCTCGTGTTGGGCTGCTGTAATGAAGTGCTTGGGGAGAGGTACATGAAACATCCGAGCAGCACTGGGAGTGTCCATGCAGGGTAATCACACTGCTGATAGCAGGGCTCTTGAATGAGGGGTGTAACTCAACAGAGGTGCACGGTGCAATCCAAGAAGCTCTGGGGGACCAGAGACATCTCCATGGGGCTGGCAGATGTGATACAGGATCTACGGGAAACCTGTGACCTTCTGTCGTGGCAGACGGTGGCCAGGTGGGGTACCCATGGGTGTCTCAGATGGCACTGGGTGTCAGCGGCAGGATGCTCAGGGACACACCTCCATACACAGATACCTGATACACATGTGCCTATGCATGTGCATGTGTCATAGACATCTGCCCCTCGGTGCTTCAAGTTCAGAGGAGGCCACAGGGATGCTGCAAGGGCTGGAGCAGCTCTGCTCTGGAGCCAGGCTGAGAGAGCTGGGTTGGGTCAGCCTGGAGAAGAGAAGGCTCCTGAAGGGGAGACCTGAGAGCAGCACCAGTGCCTGAAGGGGCTGCAGGAAACCTGGAGAGGGGCTTGGGACAAGGGATGTAGGGACAGGCCAAGGGGAATGGCTTTAACCTGCCCGAGGGGAGACTGAGATGAGCTCTTAGGCAGAAGCTCTTCCCTGTGAGGGTGCTGAGGCGCTGGCACAGGGTGCCCAGAGAAGCTGTGGCTGCCCCATCCCTGGCAGTGTTCAAGGCCAGGTTGGACACAGGGGCTTGGAGCAAGCTGCTCCGGTGGAAGGTGTCCCTGCCCGTGGCAGGGGTTGGAGCTGGAGGAGCTTTAAGGTCCCTTCAACCCAAGCCAGGCTGGGATCCTGTGCTTCCATGGAATTGGTTGGGAGCAGCTTGCCCTGACTCTGCAAAGGAGCTGCGGCACTTGGGGATCTTCTCAGCTTTGCAATAAGCTCGCTGTCTACCCTTTGGTCTCCCCGTGCCTCAGTTTCCCCACTTGCATGGATCCTGCCATGAACAGTCCCGAGGGAACGGGGGTGGTTCCTGTAGCAGTAAATTCCTTGTACCAGGCAGAGCTGCGTTTTCTTGAGCCCAAGGAACTGAATGGTGAAGGAGTGGAGGTGAGAGAGGGAGATCCATCAGCTGCACAGAAACGCACTCAGTGGAGGAGTCAGCACGGCAGGCATGAGCAAACCCATGCCTGGGGCTGATTGAAGCCCCCGAGATGAGCCCCATGTGCAGAGGGATGAGAAAGCCTTGTGGGGAGACCCGCAGTGCCCGCTCTGCTCAGCTTATCAGAGGCAAGAGTGAGAAGTGTTTTGATTGCAGCCTGTAAGTGCCTTCATGGGGATAAATCCCAGGTACTAAAGGGTCTTTAATCTAGTGGTGAAAGACAGAGCAAGAGCCAGCAGCTGGAAACAGGAGCCACGGGAGCTGTATTTAGAAAGGAGGCACATTGTTAATGGAGGCAGAGAGAGGGGATGCAGTGCCCAGGGGTGACTTGGACCCAGGCTGGACCCCCCTGGCAGAGGGGCTTCACTGAGCTTAAGAGCTCATCTCAGTCTCCCCTCGGGCAGGTTAAAGCCATTCCCCTTGGCCTGTCCCTACATCCCTTGTCCCAAGCCCCTCTCCAGGTTTCCTGCAGCCCCTTCAGGCACTGGAGCTGCTCTCAGATCTCCCCTTCAGGAGCCTTCTCTTCTCCAGGCTGCCCCAGCCCAGCTCTCTCAGCCTGGCTCCAGAGCAGAGCTGCTCCAGCCCTCGCAGCAGCTCCATCCAACAGCTCCATGTCCCTCTTGTGCTGTTGCCCCAGAGCTGGACCAGGACTGCAGGGGGGGGTCTCCCCAGAGCGCAGCAGAGGGGCAGGATCCCCTCCCTTGACCCATTTGATGCAGCCCCACACACGGATGTTGATGTTCTTCCTTTGTCATTGAACCAATGTTTGAACGTGGTTCTCTTGGAGGAGGGAGAGATGCAGCAGCAGCAACCTCTGCCCCTGCCAGCTACGGGTGCAGGAGAAGGGACAGGCAATGATGGAGGTTGCCTGTCTCCAATGGAAGGGATGCTGGCTGGGGCCAGGAGGACCACAGACCTCCCCTGTAGCTCCTCCTTCCCTCCCTAAGTGCATCCAGGGCTCTGGGTGAGGGCAGCCATCACCCACCCTGTCAGACACATCTCAGTGCCTCTCTCCCCGCTGAAGGGTGCCTTGCATGATTGACTTTAAATATAAGAAGTCAAAACAACCGAAGGCCGCCCATGGAAAGCTGCATTCCAGCTCCTGACAGCCCACGCGGCCTCCTCCCGGCTCATCAGCAAGGCTCAGCTCCCCCTGACACGACATTTCTCTTTCTCTGTCAGCTGGCAGAAGTCACCTCGCGAGGTCCTCGACGGGGAGGGGGACCAGGATGCGAATGGGTTTGTTGCTGCTTCGCAGATGAGCATCAATCTGGATGAGGCTGAGCGTGCCCCCGAGGTGAGAGTGCACCAGTGTCTCAGCATTTGATGGGTGGCTGGGGACGTGCCACCTCTGATGGAGGCATGGCAGTGTGTGCTGCTGTCACATAGGGGAGAGAAGGCAGGATGAGAGACGAGGCACCGTGGGTATCTCCTGTACAAGCATCCCAGGCACTGCAGCCTGCCAGGCAGAAATGCAGTGAGGGCAATGCACTGGAAGGGGGTTTTGAGGGGATTTGCAGGTTTGGTGGTGCTGGAGGTTGAGGCGTGGGGACAGGGAAGCAGTGGGAAGTGAGGATGTATTGACAGAGTGAGATCCTCTCCTCCTGGAAAGGAAGATGCCTTGCTCCAAACCCATGGGGTGACCTTAACTCTGCCCCTGGGCCACAGTGGCACAGCCCTGATTGCCCCTAAGACCATGATCACACTCACACTGACAGGAGACTGTGCCTGTGCAGTGCCATGCTGCCCACACGTAGGGGTCCTGCTGGGCACCGGGGGGATGACTGTCATAGAGAAAACAGGAGCTGATGGGCCATCTCTGGACTTAGATCTGCTCATACCAGCAAAGAACCTTAGGGGCTCAGGCAGGCTGGAGGCAGCATCTTTCTGCCCCAGAGACATCCCTGACCTCCCCAAATGGCCCTTCCCCTTGCAGTTTGCAGCAGTAAATGGGGCTCGTAGGCTGGCTTCTGAGACTTGGTGTCTCACCCAGGCCAGGATCAGCAAGCAGCATCCACCTGGAGCAGGACATGGGCAGTATTGCCAGGTGAGGAGAAGCTTGCGCAGGAGCAGGGAGGACCGAAGCCTGTTGTCTGCAGAGAGGAGGTCTTGCTTTGGCTGCAGGGTCTTCTGGATGCTCAACCCATGGGTCTGGTGAGAGGTTCATTCTTGTCTCAAGCAGATTAGACCAGAAATAATGGCAGAGCAATTACTGTGAGGAGACAGATACCAGGCACCCTCCAGACCTCTTGTGCCCTGTCTGCAGCCTCAAAGGCAATGAAGGAGCAGCTATTCACAGTGGGTTTTAAAGTTCAGATGTGCTGGAGCAGTGTCAGGAGCTTCTCCATAAACTGATCTTTATTCTACTCCTACATCAGCCATGGCACAGGGGTGTCAAGCAGGGGGTGACTGCCTTGAAGGGTCTGCGACGTGCAGTAATCACCCTCTAAAGTCACAAAGAAGGCAGACAGCATCTTCAAAGAGCTGCCAGAGCAAGGAGCTCTCACCTCAAATAGCACAGGCCAAGAGCTTTCACAGCCTTTTATGCATAGCCAAGAACTGAGAAGCATTTGCAACCCATCATCTTCACCGTGCCCTTGCAAAATAGCATGAAGAGCATGTGCCTATGGAGAGCCAGCAGCCACCCAACAAAAGGGGACAGATCTTGCTGTGGGAGCTCTTCATCAATCTCCTGCATAAGACTTTGGTCTGGAAAGCTTTGGTTTATTAGAACAGGGTGCCCAGAGAAGCTGTGGTTGCCCCATCCCTGCAGTGTTCAAGGCCAGGTTGGATAGGGCTTGGAGCAAGCTGCTCTAGTGGAAGGAGGGGGACAATGGCCAAGGACTGTTAGAAGTGACCGAGTCAACCCCCTGATGCTCACTGACATTGGTTGGGGTTTGTTCCTTCCTATGTGTGTGCATAAAGCAAATGTCAAAGCAAGCAGCGTTTCAAGATAAAATCAGTGTTAATAACACTGATTCTGATAACGCTGCTACCAAGAATAACTGTGTCAGCACTGAGAGAGGGCAGGGAGAGCCCAGGTTCCAAGCAGTGTGCACGTGGAATGCTGCAGCAGGACAGTGGGTTTAGGCTGGAACTGTCTGCCTGGCTGTCCATGCTATCACAACACTGATGGAAGGCTGAGAACAGGCTGAAGTTGTGTCTGGAAACCAATGGGGTTGATCTCAGGGTCCTGAACTGGAGACGGGGTGAAGGCAGGATGTGCTGGGTCACTGCAGGCTGTGTGAGGGGCTTGTCTGAGGGTCTTTGGTGCCGGCATGGGTGAGTATGTGCATGTGCAATGCAGCAAAGGGAGGGTCTCACTCTGTTTCTTTCTGCTGGAGCCCCATTGCCCTGTTCCTCCCCATCACAGGCGATCTCTCTGCTGCTGTTTCCCTCTTATTACTACCCAGCGCAGGAGATGGAGGATTTTCTGCCATTGCCTCGGAGCAAGCGTGCTCTTAAGTTCCTTCCAAGACTCACACCAGGGCCGCGGCTCTGCATGTGTGGTCTCTTGGACTGCGCAGCGCGCTCATAAATAAATAAGGAGAAAAGTTCTTAATCTTCATTCGAAAGCTCCTGGTATCACAATGCTGCTGCACAAAAGCCATCTTATTAGCCCCAAGTGCAAAATGCTGCCTTTTCTTGCAGAAGCTCATTAATTGCAGGTCACCATTCAACAAGAAAGATGAGGCACTTGAGTTCTTCAGGCTCTCATTAGCCACCGAGCTGAACAGTATGTGTGAAATTAACAGTCACCTGAGTACCTCTATAATTTCATAATTATTAGGCCTAATGGGTTAGTCTCTGCCAAATGGTTTTAACTCCTTCCCAGCCGGAGCAGGGACTCAGCCGCGCGCCATGCCAAGGTTGGCGGATTTCGCGACGTTTCTACCCATTTTAACAGCTTTCCTTGTGGAAATAATAATAAGGAGAGGAAGTTTCCAGGATCATGTACTGTTTGCATGGTTTAGCATATGTTTAGCTTTTAATTATTCATATACAGCGCGCCAAGGAAGCAGATAGCCTGTATCCCAGAGAGTGGGTGAAAGAGCTCTCTCTGCAAAGGGATTTTAATTGGGTTTAAAACGTGTTCTCCGTGTGTGTGTGTTTGCATTTGCGTGTGTGTGTGTGTGTGTGTGAGAGAGAGAGTTGAGCCTTTGGTTTCTCTTCTCCTTGATGATTACACTACATTATTTCCCGTCTCTTGCGTTTTTATTTATCTTAGGCTTAAAAAGCAGAATCGGAGCTGAGATTTCGGTCTCTGCTTTTGAACTCGAGGATCTTGGAAATGGCACTGCCTTTTCATGGGGATTTGCTCCTACTTGAAGCCAGCTTAGGTGGGGAGCCGGAGAGGAAGGCTGCCTCTCACCTCCAGGTACCTCACTGTTTTCCTTGCTTTTCTCTTGCAGTCCAGGTAGGAATATGCACAGCACAGCCCTCACTGAATTGGGGCGCCTCTGTCCCCTTGCACCCCATAGGTGGGCACTGGGCAGCCCTCCTACCTCCACAGCCTGGGGATATAACCCCTGCTCACCCCAGCACTGCCCATGCTGCTGGGACAACCCTGCCCCTTCCCATTGTCCTGGCAAAGGCTGGATCCAGGCACAGGGTGGCCACCACGTCCAGTTCCAAACATACAGTAGGTTGAGTACCTGTGAATTGAGGTTGCTTCTTAAAACACCTCTGCACCCACCATAGGATGGGTTCTATGGGGATTGATGTGCTCTTCGCCAGGACCCAGGATACCACCCCCTTTCCCATGGCTGGGCTCAGGCACAGGGTCCAACGTGCTGCAGGAGTAAAACCCTGGGAGCTCTTCTTGGTGAGGAGCTGTGGCTCCAGCAGCTTCTCTGGCATCAGCAGAGGTGGCTGTGCTGCACCAGCCCTGAGCTGTGCCCACCCTCAGCCCACAGCCTCCCCATTCATTGCCTCCATCACACTGGGGTCATGGTTGGGGTTTTCAGCTGATGCTGTCCTGACATCGTTTTTCATTGTACAAGAGCTAAGGAAGGGGGTGCATGAACCCCCCTGTGGCTGCAGTGGGTCTGAGCAGTGGTTGTGTCCTCACAGTGACTGCGACACAGCGGGGTCCCAGGGCTGCACCAACCTCCACCAGCAGCCCCAGTGCCAGGGGGCTCATGGCAGCAGTGGGGACGTGAAGCTCCCAAAGATGCTGTCTCCCAGTGAGAGCAGGGACGGGCTCCTCAGGACCCTTTTCAAGACGGGAACCAGCTGAGATACCTGCAGACCATTGGAAAAGACAGAGGCTTGGATGGAATCCAGCATCAGAGCCCATGAGCTAATGTTTTCATGGCAGCATCCAATTCCCTGCGTTGCCTGAGCTGGGAGATCAAGGCTGGGAGGAGGGAGGGTCTCTCTTCACTTAGGTGCTGCAGAAACGTCTCCTTGGATGATATTTCACCTTACCTCTCCTTGCCACATCTGTCAACTTCTGCTAATTACTGAGTTTGCTATCACCCTCTGCACTGATGTGAAGGGTAGGGAAAACAGAAAAAGGAGGTTAAGGGATTCTACAATTATAAATGATGTCTGGCAGGCTAAGGTACCATATAATGCATTATAAGCACTTAAAAAGCTAACCCGTTCTGTCTTCTTTCTTTGGCATAAATAATGGCTTTTTTATGAATAAATCATGCAGCCAAGGTCTCTGAAAATAGCAGGAACCTGGAGCAGAATGTCTCCATCCTCATTTTTGCTAGGACAGCAGAGAAGTCAGCAATCCACTCCATCAGCGCTGATAAACCAGGGCGAGCGCAACTCCCGGTAATGAAACAGGGAGATAAAGTTTGGGGAGGGTGAGCGGGGCAGGAGGGATGCTTCTGCCAAAGCACCGAGTGCACCCGGGCTCCAACTGAAACATAATGGACTCTGAGGAGATAAGCATTTCTTCCTTGCCCCATGAATAAAGCAAGACCTCGTAACTCACAGAGAGGCAAAGCTGCCAGCGACTTGAAAGCGCTCCCTTCTGCTTCTGGTTTGTGTTTCCTTCTAATGAAGCTCCTCCAAAGCCGGGGACGGGGGGGGCTCAAAGTGGGGCTGGAAGCGAGCCCTGCCTTTGCGTGTGTGGAGTCCGGCGCTGCGGGCGGCGGGACCCACCCGGACCTCGGCACAAAGGGCTCGCAGATGCGCTGCGCGCCGGGGGGAGCCGGCCCGGCCGACGGGGAGGTCCCGCTGGCCCCCGGGGCGGTGGGAGCAGGGGGAGCGCTGCTGAGCAGTTAGTGAGGCACAGAGACATGGAAGGGTTTGGGTTGGAAGGGACCTTAAAGCTCATCCAGTTCCATCCAGGGACCCCTTCCACCAGAGCAGCTTGCTCCAAGCCCCTGTGTCCAACCTGGCCTTGAACACTGCCAGGGATGGGGCAGCCACAGCTTCTCTGGGCACCCTGTGTCAGCGCCTCAGCACCCTCACAGGGAAGAGCTTCTGCCTAAGAGCTCATCTCAGTCTCCCCTCTGGCAGGTTAAAGCCATTCCCCTTGGCCTGACCCTACAATCTCTCTCTGAGGTGGAGGTGGACCCTGATGATCGATCACCTTACAAAGGGTCCTTCCTTGCTCCCTGCTCTGGCTGGAAATACCCCACTCCCGAGTGACCACATCAGGGCACGTCTGCAGGTTTCATGCTGCCTGTCAAGGCACACGTGGTGCAAGCATCGCGGGGTCGGGCTCCCTGTGCACAGCACCCTGCATCCTGTCCCAGTCCTGGGCTCTGCCAGCTGCAGTCCCTTTCCTTCAGGCACAGCCAATCTCTTGCTTGCGAGAAGCTAGTGAAGAAAAGCCCATCCCCTTAAAAACACTTTCCATGTGGGTGCAGGTATAGGAGCCCCTGCCCGTACTCACCCTGCTCCATGCAAGGATTTGGGGATTCACATTCACCTCATGGATCTCGGGCAGGACAGCGACTGCAAACAAGGTCCAGGGCCTCAGCCCACAACCAGAATGGCCCCTGCACAAGCCAAGCCTGTTGTGAAGTTGTGAAGCGCTTTTGTGCTGGGCAGGCAGCCCCCAGGCCTCCCATGCATCCCCATCATGTCCAGAGCTGCAGCACCAGTGTCAGAGACCATACAGCTCATGACAGTGGAAGGTGTCCCTGCCCATGGCAGGGGGTTGGAACTGGATGAGCTTTAAGGTCCCTTCCAACACAAACCAGTCTGGGATTCTATGATCCTATGATCGTGCCATGCCATGGACCATCTCCCATGGGGTAAGCAGCAGCTCCCTGTGCATCCACCTATGCGTGCACATATCCAGCGATCCTCCATCCAGTTATCCTGGGGTTCAAGCTCAGTGAGAGCTCAGCACACACGGGCACAGCCCTGTGCCCATCACTGGGCTATGGCAGCCAACAGCACTGGTACCAGCAGGCTCTGTCTGGTACATGTATGTGCAGCTCATTCACACTTGTTTGCATAACCCCTGTGACACACATCCCAGCAGCACCCACACTGGGGTCCAGTGCTGCCCTCTTTGATTCTCCCCAGGTCCCAATGGCTTTCCCAGCAGACCCTTCCCTCTCCCCTTGCTGCAGGGAGATGCAGGTTTCCTGGAGACAGCACCTAAAGGAGGCTCCACGCTCCTCCTCCTCCTCCTCAGGGTCTCCCTGCACACAGTGCAGCCCATGCCGAGGAGGGATGGTGGAGGCTGCGGCGCAGGGAAGATGCTCACGGTGCCCTCATGCTGTCTCAGCAGGCAGGCAGCCCCAGGCCAGGTGGTTGGGCTCCTTCCTTGGGCTTCATTCAGCAAAAGCAGCTTGTGCTGTTTCTCCTTCTCCCTGGGGTGGGCTGCTCATTTTTGCCCTGTAAGACAATGCCCTCTTCCAAAAAACAAAGAAATTATGAAGTACATATGAACATATGGTAACATATATTCTGGGCTGCCTATGTGGCCAATTTTCTGTATGTTACCATATGGTGCCGCGTATTTAGCAAAAATATAACTTGACTGTTTCTCTTTCCATATGGGGATTCTTTTGCCTTAATTAATAACATTGAGCAAAAACTCTTTCTAAGGTTTCCAAGATTTCTGCAAGGGAATATCTTATGACAGACACATGCTCCTGAAGGCTTTCCTCCTTGTTTGTCTATAGCCTTCTGTCCTCATCCTCTTTCGTGTGCTCCAAGGGCATCTGTGGATACATCTACCCGTGGGACCACAGGGAGGGAGATGCTGCACTCCTCAGCTCCCATGGGAACCCCTGTCCCCTCCCTGGGAGCTGACCTTCAGCTGGATCCCTCCAGCTCATCCAGGAGCTTTGAGGAGCTGAGTTAAGGAGCACGGGATCAACGGGGAGGCCGCTGGTGCAGTATTCATGGCCACACAGGGACTGCTGCCTTCAAAGGAGTGGGAAGCAGAGTACACTTCTGCAGCTCTCCAATTAGGGCTCTCAAGCACCAGTTATCTCATAGCAGAGCAGAATGTGTCCAAGTGTCCTCTCAGGACCAGCCTGCAGCCAACGGCAGCGAGATGAAGCCAGTGCTGGCTCTGTCTAGGCAGGATGGGATGGGAAGGGTCAAAGGCATGGCTCCGGCTGCCAGGCTCCATCCCGCTCTCCCGGCCAAAGCCTGTCCATGGACAAGTCTAAAGACAAACCCAGATGTGCCCCTTGGCCCCACAGGGATGTCCCTGCCCCATAGGCAGGCGAAGGCAGCGGGCAGAGGGGAGCTGGATGGGGATGGAGAGTGGGGACAGCAGCAGAGATGCTGGATTCCCACCTCTCCCAGTGCCTAGGGTCTCAGTGGGGAACCTGATCCCTTTTTCTCCTCCAGCACACACAGCGGGGTGGGAAGGGACACGGGCAGTGCCTGGGGTGGCTCAGCTTTGCTGTGGGATGGGTTTGTTCCTCCTGCTCAGCAGCAGCACATCTCAGCCAGCAGCTGCTCCCCATGGGGCTGTCCCCACTCCCTGCCTCCCAGCAGCACACAGGCCCCATGCGATGCTTTGCTCGAGTGGTCTCAGCCTTCCTCAGCTCCCAGATCCTCTCTGTATTAAAAATGATGAATTACCTAAAATTGTAAATAATGATATAAAATAATATAAATTATATTAAAATTAATTATCTAAAATGGGCAATTATGATGCAAAATAATATGAATTATAGTATAAATTATCTAAACTTGTAAATTCTAATACAAAATAAATTATATTATTAATGACTCATCTAAAATGGTAGAAAATAACACAAAATAATTGAATTTAAATTATGAATTATCTAAATTATCTCAATTATTATAACTTATATAAATTTTTATATTTCTATAACATAAATGTATATGTATATCATTATCTCAATTATTATAACTTTTATACATTTTTATTTTTCTATAACTTAAATTTGTATGTATAGATGATGTCCAAAGCCCTGTGTCCAGGTGGGACTGCATAGACCCCCCCCAAGCCACCCATCCCCATGCACTGTGTAAGACCAAACACCCCCCCTTCTCCTCGGTGGCTCTCCCCAGCTTCACCCATCCATCCCTGTCGCTCCCCTCTCGTCCCATGGCCACGCACGCACAAGCAGCGGAGGCAGGAACGCGGCCTTGTAATATTTAAAACAATTTTATTCATGAAAATATGCTGTACAATGCACTATACACAGTTCTTTACATTGCCACATACACAAACTCTAACAGCACGACCAAGAAAGTTACCATTGCCTACGATAGATGCGTGGTGAGAGATGACGCCTGTCAGAGACCCACCCCCCCCAGTCTGTACAGTTATAAATACGAGGGAAAGGACGGAAACTGCTCTCTGAAGCCAACCCATGGGGCCCCTTCGCCATCCCCTCGCAGGGACAGGATGCTCCTTGTCCCCAAAGGCTGCCCTGTGGGGCAGGAGAGAGGGAGCGATGGAGCGGGGCGGTGGGGAAGCTGTGTCCAGAGAGGGAACCCGGAGCCTTGCACATAAAATGAAGCCCTGGTTTCCTACCCCCACCAGCCCCCCCAGGACCAACCTGCCCCACGGCACGGAGCCCAGCACCCCGTTTCCATCACCGCCACCCCGCCCCATCCTGGTACCCGCACATCCCCTGGCTCCACGGCGGGACCAGCCCGTGTCACCTCTCCCTCCAGCCACCCCTTTTTTGCCGGGGGTCCCAGCCCTCGGGGGTGCCCCCCCCACCCCCCCCCCCCCGCCGTCCCTCGCACCGCACAACGACTGCACACACGACGCTGCACCAACACGACTCCACCGCACACACGAGAACCCCACGGTCACGGAACCACAAAGACACCTTCGCAATGGGACGTGCCCCGGGGCAGGGGGGAGGCGAGCGGGACAAAGGCTGGGGGGGGGGGGGGGGGGGGGGGGAAGCGGAGGAGGGGGCTGCTTCTTTCCTACTGCTGGTGCGGCTTCCCCTGCGCCATGGTGGTCCTATCGGTGACACCCAAAGGGGGGCTTGGGGGGCCCTGTGCCTGAGCATCCCATCTGCAAATGCTGGTGTGCTGCTGGATGTGTGCCTACAAGAGCCAGGTCCCCTTCCCTTTCTCCCATGCTTTGGGGGGGGGGGGCAGAGCCCCCCCTTTTCCTCCCCTGCTGCCTTCCCTGCCTGTCCTTCATGTGCAGAACTGGGGGTGCCAGGGATTAAATAGCCATTTGCAGTCGGTTTCCGACCGTGTTAATTATGCCTGACACGAGAGGTGGTGTATAAAAGGAATGTGGTAATGCTCCTGACCCTAAAGAATAATTCCTTTTTAAAAAAAGCATTCGAGAAAGGTTATATATAATAGAATATATTAAATTCTGTACATGGTCAAAGAATGTAAACATAATGAATTAACTTGTAAGAGCATCTTTAGAGACTCTGCCCAGGGCGAAGGTGAGCGCTGGCGCATGGGGCTCCTCTCTCACACCCATAGGTTAGGTGAGGTGCCCACCCATGGGTCCCACCTTGCCCGCTCTGAGCTGTGCTTCCCCTATGGCTCAGTGGGACCCAGCGCCTGCCCCATGGTAGAGGAGGGACAGAGGGAGAGGGGATGAGCTGGACAATGTGCTGGTTCAGTGGGGTAACCCGCGCTGCAGCACGGGGCAGGGGGTTAGAGACAGCCCATGCTGTGCAGAGAGCCCCGTGGGGCAGAGCAGCAGCTCCCACAGCCTCTCCTCCCACCCTCCCCATCTCCTCTGGACCAGCCCGCAGAGCAGTGGGGCTGGTTTGGGCTCCTGACACATCACAGGACCACGTGTGGATGGTGGTCCCTGTCCCCATGGTGCAGGGCTGACCCTTCTTGCTGTCATTCCCCCCACCCCAGCAGCTCTCCTGGCATCCCAGGGATGAGCAGGAATGATGGACGCTGTCTGGAGTCACTCCTGACACCGGGACTGGCCCCTAGGAGCCCTGTGCCACCTCCCTGAGCAGCGTGAGTCACCGCAGGCCTGCCCACCGCATCCCTCTTCCACCCCATCACCCAACATCCAACACCACGGCCAAGCCAAGATGAGGCGTGCGATGGGGAGCAGCCATCGGCGTTGCCCACAGCCTCTCTCCTCCCCTCCCTTTCTTCCTTCCAATGCAAAAGCTCAATGGCAAAAGAGTGCATGAAATCAAATAAATACACCCCCCTCCCCGACCCTGCGGCTGCCCCCGGCACAGGGGACCCAGCCCAGCAGCACATCACTCCAGCAGGACCACGTTGCCCTCCATCACCAGCCCCTTCCTCACTGCTTGGAGCCATTGAGGTGGCCTGGGCATGGGGCTTGGCAGAGCTCCGATCTCCACCGGGATCTAGGGGTGAGGAGCCCCCCCCCCATGCCGTGGGGCAGGGTCCCTGCTCCTGACACTTGTACTCAGGGGACTCGTTTCCCAAGGGGGCTCAGAGCAAAGGGTCCCTTTCCGAAGGGGGGTTCCCATGCCACCAGCCATCACTGCTCCATCACCCAGCCCAAGCACAAACCAAACTGGCACCGTCCCAGCGGGGCACTAGGACTGTCTGGAAAGGTTTTCCCTTCCTGCTTCCCCCTCCGTGGACCCGGCTGACTCCGGCTGCCTCTCCTGGCTGCCTGCCCCTGCATCCTCAGAGGATGCTCCCGGGAGGACCCAGCAGATTGGGCACATTTTTGGGCTGGGGGCTCAATATTTGACCCTAGGGTTTGCGTTTCGTGTTCGACCTCAAGCTCAGACCGACGGCTCTAAGCCCATCTTAACAAACAAAGGCAGAAGAGAAAAGGAAAAGAAAACCCAAATGAAGTTAGTCTCAAGGTTCCCCTCGTGGCTTCTCAGTGGCGAGCCCCCCACCCTGGGGGGAGCGTCACCCGGGCACCCAGCTCTGGTTCGTGGGCTGCGGGCCCCCGGGCAGCGTGGGCACATTGAGCCCGTTCTGCGGCGGGAGAGCCGAGTCGAAGTTGAAGTCCATCTCATCACTGTCCATAAAGTCATTCAGGATGATGGACTCCACGTCGCACTCCAGGCTCCCGTTGAACATGTCCAGGTCCAGGTCTGCTGGGAACCTGTCTTGGCCCAACACGGGGGGATGGACAGCCCCCGGGTAGGGGCCCTGCAGCGAATCCAGCAAGCTCATGTGTGCCCCTTGGTTATTAGCGTAGGAATGCAGATGCCCGTGGTGCGGCATGGCCGTCATGCTGCACGTGTCACTGGGCAAGCTCATAAGGCTGACAGGATTAGCTAAGGCACTGGTGTTGACCGCAGGGTGGTGACCGGCTGGTGACGGGTGGTACAAAGCATTGCTCTTCATGAGAGAGCCCGAGTGGGACGGGTACGAGGACAACCCCTGCTCCCCGCTCCCGCACAGCAACGGGTTGTGTCTGTGGCCACGGGCCGGCACCATGGGGCTGGCCTGCGGCAGGGGCAGGTCCCCCGGGACCATGCTCTCCTTGTGCGCGTAGGAGATGGAGGAGAGCAGGTCCTGCAGCGAGGCGTTCCTGTAGGAGCTGACGGGCGAGAAGGTGGCTTGCTTGTTCTCCTGGATGGTCTGCATGGGCAGGCGCCGCATGAGGCTCATGGCGGGTTGGCTGTAGATGGTCCCGCAGTAGGTGTTGGTGGCAGCACCCATGGTGGAGCACTTGGAGTTGAAGGTGAAACTGGAGCTCCGCTGCCGCAGGGCGGCCGGGGGGAGCTGCTGCGAGGGGCTGATGGTGTATCCGTCCTGCAGGTCCTCCAGCATGCTCTCCCCGAGGCTCTCGTTCAGGCTGATGGTGCCGGTCAGGTCGGTCAGCCGGGGCAGCTCCACGGAGCAGCGGGTGTTGAGGGAAGGAGACATGGTGCTGGAAGGGCTGGGGTACATCAGCGGGGAGGAAGGGGTTCCGTCATCCTCCTCCAGCTCATCCGGCTCGTGGTTGGACATGATGGGCGAGAGGCGCCCGCTCAGCGTGCTGGCCGTGGAGTTGGCCCGTGTCCTGAAGTCCGCCCAGGCATCGTACTCGTCACTGGCGTGGGACGCGGGGCTCTCCGACCACTTGGCTTGCTGGGACGAAGGACTGTCCTCCCCGCGCTCCTGCGTCACCTGCAGCTGCTTCTTCTTGCTGGCCTTGCCCTTGATGCGCAGGAACTTGCTGTTGTTGTCCATGGAGACCGCCCGCCGGCGCGGCGTCTTCCCGGTCTTGCCGCCCTCGGGGTTCAGCATCCACCAGGAGCTCTTGCCCGTGCCCTCGTTCTGCACGCGGATGAAGCGGGTGTGCAGGGACAGGTTGTGCCGGATGGAGTTCTGCAGGGACAGCAAGGACAGAGGCAGGGTCAGCGGCGGCTGCCGCGGCACGGGCAGGAAGGGAATGCCCACGGGGATGGGGGGGTACATGGGGCATCATGGGGGACCTGGGCTCCATCCCCTGGGATGGGTATAGGGGCTCGGGGGGCTCATCTGGTGGGTCTATCCCACAGCACGGCCGGTATTTCACATGCAGGAGCCCACAGGTCACGGACCATCGCTGCATCTACCTATTGTTAGAGACATGGCTGTCATGGCAGGGAGTGAGGGGTCTTAAGTACATGCCTTGAGTCCAGAGGAGGCCATGGGGATGCTGCGAGGGCTGGAGCAGCTCTGCTCTGGAGCCAGGCTGAGAGAGCTGGGCTGGGGCAGCCTGGAGAAGAGAAGGCTCCTGAAGGGGAGACCTGAGAGCAGCTCCAGTGCCTGAAGGGGCTGCAGGAAACCTGGAGAGGGGCTTGGGACAAGGGATGTAGGGACAGGCCAAGGGGAATGGCTTTAACCTGCCCGAGGGGAGACTGAGATGAGCTCTGAGGCAGAAGCTCTTCCCTGTGAGGGTGCTGAGGCGCTGGCACAGGGTGCCCAGAGAAGCTGTGGCTGCCCCATCCCTGGCAGTGTTCAAGGCCAGGTTGGACACAGGGGCTTGGAGCAAGCTGCTCTAGTGGAAGGTGTCCCTGCCTGTTGCAGGGGTTGGAGCTGGAGGAGCTTTAAGGCCCCTTCCAACCCAAACCAGGCTGGGATTTGATTCTATGACATCTCTTGCTGCTGAGCTGCAGTTCATGGGATGCCACCCCAGCTCCCTGCGCCTCAGTGTCCCCAGGGTCTAGAAGGGAAACACAAGCCACAGCACCCAAAGAAGAACATCAGTCCTGAGTGCACAGCCCTGATCCCAGCACCATCCCTGGGCTCGGGGCTGGTTGGTGACTACTGGAGGGAGCAGGGACCACGCTGCAGGAGGAGCGGAGGGATGGGGAAGTGGAAGAAGCCAAGGTTCTGGGGAGAAAGTTTGGTGCTGCTGCCAGTGTACAGCGGAATACTAATGAAGAGGCGAGCGCGCTCCAGCCTCATCTATCATATTATGCAATGGCTTACTTCTCTGCACTTCATTTATTTGGAGATTGCTCCCAGGCTGGCTCCTCGCCAGCAGCCACCAAATCCAAGTCTACAGAAATCAATCTCGCGCTGACTGATTAAGCCGTGTTTAGAACTAATTGCTCCTTCGTGTGTGGGGAGAATAAATTACGGGCTTTAATTTCACATCTTTAAAATGCAACTGCAGGTATGGGCTGGCCGTTAACCCCTTCCTGCGCCGCTGGGGTGGGGACAGGGAGCAGCTCATGGACACATGCTGCCCGTGCCGATGCTCAGCACCTTCAGGTGGGGAGAGCAATCTTTGACTCAGCAACACCTCTCCCTTGAGCCATAGCACGACCTAAACTCCCCTCTGCACTACCAAGCCGTGGGACACAAGCAGAGCCCGTGGCCATCACCATGTTTGCAGAGCCAGAGCCACCAGCCTTGCACCACAGACAGGGTGATGGGTGATGGCTGGTCACTGGATGGTCCCCATCCCTTCCTGCCCGTGCTCCCCGGGCCTGCTCATCCCAGGATGCAGGCGATGCTGCAGCCCTCCACAGCTGGGACCAAGGTGCTGTGCAGAGCACGGAGGGAGGGAATGGTGTCCGGGGGTTGGGAATGCCATGGCTGGATGGGGATGACATTCATTGCAGTGCTTCCTCCCACTCCGCAGCTCCAGCACAGGGCACCCAGCAGCACCCCCGGCCCCAGGGGGTCAGGCTGCCCGAGGGAGAGGAGCAGGGTGGGCTGCTGCCTCTTGTGCAGCCGAGCTTCATTAAGAGCCAAAAGACAGCAGCAATTAAGAGCAAGGCGCAGTGAGCCCGGCTCTCTCCTCATTAGCACCCCGAGGAGCTCCACTGGCCATGGCTCAGGGCGCAGGCACAGGGCAATGGGCTGCAAAGGGGCGGGCCAGGAGCTTGTTAACACCAGGCAGGCAGGGACCTGCTTCACTCACCAGCACACCACCACCCCCACCAGCACCCTGCATCCCACAGCACCCAGCATCCAACAGCACACAACATCCTACAAGCACGCAGCATCCTACAGCACCAAGCATCCTACACCACTCAGTATCCTACAGCACCCAGCATCCTACAGCACCCAGCATCCTACAGCACCCAGCATCCTACAGCACTCAGCAGCCTACAGCACCCAGCATCCTACAGCACCCAGCATCCTACACCACTCAGTATCCTACAGCACCCAGCATCCTACAGCACTCAGCATCCTACAGCACCCAGCATCCTACACCACTCAGTATCCTACAGCACCCAGCATCCTACAGCACCCAGCATCCTACAGCACCCAGCATCCTACAGCACTCAGCAGCCTACAGCACCAAGCATCCTACACCACTCAGCATCCTACAGCACCCAGCATCCTACACCACTCGGTATCCTACAGCACCCAGCATCCTACACCACTCGGTATCCTACAGCACCCAGCATCCTACACCACTCGGTATCCTACAGCACCCAGCATCCTACACCACTCGGTATCTTACAGCACCCAGCATCCTACACCACTCGGTATCCTACAGCACCCAGCATCCTACACCACTCGGTATCCTACAGCACCCAGCATCCTACACCACTCGGTATCCTACAGCACCCAGCATCCTACACCACTCGGTATCCTACAGCACCCAGCATCCTACACCACTCGGTATCCTACAGCACCCAGCATCCTACACCACTCGGTATCCTACAGCACCCAGCATTCTACAGCACTCAGTATTCTACAGCACCCAGAATCCGCTTCCCACAGCACCCGCATGCCACATTATCCAGTGCCAAGCTGTCAGGGAGCCGTGGATGATCACAGGGCCCAGGATGTGGGGCTCAGCCCCTGGCATGGGGTGATGTGCAGGGGACATCAGGGCTTGGCACAACCTCGCTGACAGCAGCTGCCTTGGCAAGGGTCTGGCAGACTATGGCAGGGTGCAGGGGGAGCAGGTACCAGTCCCATGATGCCCCCAATGCTGCCCTGCCCTGTGACCCAAAGCCCTACATCACTTCTCATAGCAACCAGCACCTTTGCTGGGTCTCCCTTCATGTCCCCATCTGCCCCCACGTCACCCCTGCCCTGTTCATCGCCCTGCCCCAACATCTCCCACCAAAGCAGAGAGACCCTCCAGCATTCCATCCCCACGCAGCACCGCAGCCCTGTGGTACCCAAACCACACACGGCAAGGAGCACCGGTCCCCATTGTGCATCCAGATGGTGCCAAGGGACATTATCCACCACTTCGGGCTCTGCAGAGGGGCAGGGGATGCGCTGGGTAATGGAGACAAGGGCTGGAGATGGCACCAGGGACGAAAGCCACGGTTGACCCCAATGCAGGATGAGGCTGGAGCCCCTGCCAGCCGCTGCTGGAGGCTTTGCCAACCTGGAAGACCCCAAATACCATCCCAGTGCCCATCTGCCAGGGCTGGCCCTGCTGCAGGGCCTGGAATGGGGATGGGGGGGGCCGCTGGGAGCTGTGGGCACCCACAGAGCCTCCTCACCCCCCCAGGAGCCCTTCTCCACGGTGCCTCATTGTCAGGGGAGCCGGCAGTGTGAAATCGGTCTGATTAGCAATTAGTCCCATTGTAAAAGGATTAGCCGGACCCCATTGTCTGCATGAGTGACTCGACTATCAATTTGCATCTGGCAGAGGATGATGATGTTGATGATGCTGCTGCTGCTCCCTGGGAGCTCTCCCTGGTTCCCGTGTCCTCCTGCCCGACAGATGCTGTCTGGTGAGGCTGTGCCCAGGGGGTGGGTGCTGGTAGAGCCCGAGATGGGCATCGATGCCAAGCACAAAGGTGCAGGATCTGAGCACTTTACTAACCCCTGGGGGTCTCTCCTCTGACGTTGGGGTGCCCACAAGGCACAAGTGGAAGGGGGGGGATTGACATGTGTGCCCTGAGGAGAGCATGGGGTTGGGGAAACAAGCACAGTTCAAGGAGAAGGCTCCTGAAGGGGAGACCTTAGAGCAGCTCCAGTGCCTGCAGGGGCTGCAGGAAACCTGGAGAGGGGCTTTGGACCAGAACCTGTAGGGACAGGCCAAGGGGAATGGCTTGAACCTGCCCGAGGGGAGACTGAGATGAGCTCTTAGGCAGAAGCTCTTCCCTGTGAGGGTGCTGAGGCGCTGGCACAGGGTGCCCAGAGAAGCTGTGGCTGCCCCATCCCTGGCAGTGCTCAAGGCCAGGTTGGACACAGGGGCTTGGAGCAAGCTGCTCCAGTGGAAGGGGTCCCTGCCCGTGGCAGGGGTTGGAGCTGGAGGAGCTTTAAGGTCCCTTCCAACCCAACCCAGGCTGGGATTGTATGATCAAACACGATGCCTTTGGCGGGTGTCCCCAGTGACCGTCCTCCCCTGCACAGCACCCCTCAGGATGAGGCACCACCGAGGCTCTTGCAGCCTCTGCCCCCGGGAACGTTTCCTCCATCGCTGCAATTCTTACGTGCGCGCAGTAAATCAGCACCAATTAACCCCGGAGCCGCCCGATGCCGCCGGAGCCTCGTTAGTGGCCCTGTCGCTGCTGCCTCCTGGTACCAGCGCCTGAATCTCCACCAGGTAACGGGCTCATTATGTGCAGGGACCAGCAGACACAGCCCCACAGACACTGCCCCACAGCCCCCACCGCCAGCCCCATGCAGCCCCCATCAGCCCCAGCGCTGTCTCGCTGCCCCCCCGGGGCCCTGTCTGGCACCTCCCGCTGGGGCAGCCGGGGCTTTGCCCCCCCCTTCCAAGCGCATCCCTCCCGGGTACGGCGGGGCTGGGGGCTCCGCTCGGTGCGTTCGGGTCAGCGCACGGCGGGAGCTGAGCCGCTCCGACGGGCCGATAATTGACCCAGACGCCCATTAGCGGCGCATCGGGCCGGGTCCAGCCCGCAGCCGACACCGCGGAGCCCGGCGCATCTCCCAGCAGCGCCCGTGCGCACCTCGTTAGGAACCGGTAATCCCCCCCCCCTCGGCGTCCAATGGGGCTAATGGGGGACCCCATGCACAGCCTTGCCCTGCCCCACAGATCCGCGATGCTATGGGGCAAAGGATGGGGCCAGGCAAGCTCCATGCTCTGCGGTGCAGGAGTGGAGCTGCGAACCCGCAGTGTGGGGTCTGGATGTGTGAGCCTGGGGATGGTGCTTGCCCACTGGGAACCTCTGCTGATCCCTGGGGCTGAGTCATGGTGCGGCCAAGCCCAATCACTCTTGAAGGAGAAGGTCCAGATGGGAACAGCCACTGTGACCCCAACCCACTGCCAGACTCACTTGTCCCAATCCAGAAGGAGCCTGGCTGTGGCTGCCTGGGTTTTTGGGCTGGTTTCAGGACAAACAGGGGTGCTGTGACTGCTGGATGGGTTCCCAGGGTGAAACCTATCCCCTGCCTGGCTCTGTGCTGGCCCTGACCCACCTCTGCCATCCAGCTCATGGCTCGCAGTGGGTCTGATCGCTGTGGGCTTGGCAGCTGAGTTTGGTGCCTCTCCCCTCCCGAGCGTGAGCTCTGGAAGCGATTCCCAAACCCACCAGAGATGGGACCGATACAAATCAAGCCACACTCTGCTCCTCACAGCCCCCCCAGGCAGACCCCCTATGCCCAGCCCTTGCCCAAGGGATGCCAATGGGACATCCCCGCTCTGCAGCCCCAGAGCTCTCAGCACACAGAGCCCCACATCACGGTGGGTGCCAAGACATGGATAAGACCCCGACACAGAATGCAGCTAATAGAGGGCAGCTCAGCCCCATCAGGAGGCTCCTTACACCCAGCCTTGACATGCAGGGGTCTCACCCCATGGCTTGGCACCCACCGTGACACAGTGCCCCAAAGCAGTGGCAACAGCCGCAGGCAAGCATCCCTATCCCGGCCCTGGTCCTGATGCTGCCAAACAGCTGGTTCCAGCCAAGTTCTGCATTGGGAGTGCTGCGGTTGCCATGGCAGCCTGTTTATTTTAGCCCTTTCCAAACCCAGGAGCATCCTCCCTGCCCTGGCAGGTCCTGTTTTGTCCCCATCCCTGGGCACCTTGCTGAGAGCCCAAGGAGCACCCAGAGCACCCATCCCCTGGGTCTGGGATTCTGTGAACACCACAGCCAGCGCTTCACCACCCTCCTTGTAGAGAATTTCTTCCTCACATCCAGCCTGAATCTCCCTCTTTTAGTTTAAACCCATCACTGCTCATCCTCTTCAACAGCCCCTGCTAAGAAGCCTCTCCCCATCCTTCTCATAGGCCTCTTTTAGGAACTGAAAGGAGAAATCATCTCAGAGCTTCTGGCCCTGGCGCTGCTGCCCGCTCACCCCACGGCTGGAGGTGCTGTGCCCTGGGCACACGTCAGGAGGGACCTCACCGCGCTGCCGGGCACAGGGGACCCGTGCCAGACCCCACTGCTCATCCCTGGCTCCATGGCAATGCTTTGGGGCTGGCAGCAGCAGGGGAGTGCCGGGCATGGGGTGAGCATGGAGTCAGTGAACCCCTTCACAGCACCCTATGGGAGCTCCAGGCAGCACTCACTGCTGGATACCTCTGGATGCTCTGCATGGTGCCTGTATCCCACTGAGAGACACCAGCATCCCTGCTTCTGGGGACAAAACACCCCGGTCCCATCCAGCCCCCTCTCCAACAGGCAGGAGCAGGGGAGGTGCCTTGGAAAGACCCTCTCCACCATCAGCCACTTACCCAGTGCTGCTCTAATTACCCCAGAGCAGCTGCAGTAAATCACGCGGAGCTGCCATGTCATTTCTGCATGAAATTACAGCATTTTGTCTCCCCTGGGTTCAATTTCCTCCACACCAGGTTCGCACCGCAGCCAAACACCGCCAGCAGCTGCATCCCTGCTCCTCAGGTCCCATTCAGCTCCCAAGCCCTGCCTGTCCCCACGCTGAGCACCTCAGAGCTGCTCCACACCAGTATCACTCAGTCCCCAGCCACACACAGACCCTGCTGGGAGACACAGCGAGACACTGGGGGGGGAACACAACCAGAGCCCTCTTGCCCCGAGCATCCTATGTGACATCTCATCACTGCATCACATTGCAGAGCCCCCGCAGCTCATAGCCACAGCCACAGCAAGGTCACCACAGGGTAGGAGGGATGCTGCTCCCACTGAGAAACTGGGAAACTGAGGCATGGAGGAGCCAGTGGCAGAGGGGATGATGGGCTCCACAGCCATGGCTCCTGGAGCCAGCTCTGCCTGGTGAGAGCAGGAGAGGGTGCTGGAGGGGAAGAGGGATGGGGGCTCCATCCCTGACGTCCCCCATGTAGCACCCACTGCAGCCAGTGAGATCCTGGGGTCTCCCACTTGATGCTGGACAGGAACCAAAAGCAAATGTGCTCTGGGAGGGGAGATGGAACAGCTCCGTTTCCCCAAAGGGAAGGGTGAAAGAGAATCCATCACATCACCCCAGGGCTGGAGACCTCAGCCAGAGCCAGCTCAGTCACACAGCCCTGTCACCCACCTCTCCTGTCACACACTCCTGCTCCTGCAGCGGAGCAAGGCACGGGCAGTACTGGTGACACTGCTGGCGTCACCCCATAGAGTTGCATTGATGTGATGCCACCCTGGAGGTGAGCACAGCCACAGAGCTGCACCCAAATCGCCCCTCATCCTGATGCCTGGGCTGGGGCCAGAGGTGAGCACCTCCTCCAAGACCCATTGCTCAAGGGTGACCAGGAAAGCGAATTACCAGTTGTCCTGGACACTTCCCAACCTCCTTTGGCTATTGTCCCCTTGGGAACATCAACTCCCCACAAGCCCTTTGTGCGGGATGGGGTGGGACACAAGGTGGGTGCGTGTCCCCAAGCTCTGCCTCTCCTCCTGCCCCCAAAGCACCCATTCCCTGGGGTCCTCAACACCAGCCAGACCCAGGAGGCACCTTCAGGATGGACTGGGCAGTACGTGGCAGGCAGGGCTGCCTGCTCCAACCAGAGCTGCTGGGCTGTTTGCCTCATCTCTTCCAATCCCTGGGCCCATAAAGAGCAACCCCAAGCCTGTCCCCAGGCTTGTCCACAGCCACCCAAGGCCACCACCCGGTGCTCTGATTCCTGGTAGCGGGCAGGCGGGCGCAGCAGGAGGCAGTGGGAAGCTGAGGTCCTCCTCTACCTGCCTGCCGGAGCCGGATGCTGGGTTACCCGGGAAACGGTGATGACATCGCAGGGATGCAGGGAAACTCTGCCCGAGGTGTTCGGGATGCCATCGCTGTTGCCAGGGCAACGACGGGCGACATCCTGCAGGTAACCTGGGGTGATGGAGCGGGGCTGCACCCGGCATCCTCTGCCTCCTCCTCCTGCACTGGGTGCCCTGGGGTGGGCAATGGGGTTGGCCCGCAGGAGGAGGGGACATCTCTTGGGGACATTGACACCCGACCTGGGGCTGCTCTGCTGCCTTTGCCTCCCCGCAGCAATGCCCAGGGTTGTGTTCCCCTGCCTGCAGATGCCCAGCCCATCTTGAGGGCTCTACCATGGGGCTGGCAGCGATTCCGCTCTGGGGAGCAGCACCCCTGGGATGCCTTTGGATTAATCAGAGTCTCTGCTTTTCCCTCCAAGGGCTCAGAAACACCAGGGATGCCCCAAGGTTTCCCTCCAAGCCCCAAATTTCCCTGGTTTTAAATCTCAGCTGCTTGTCCCCACCAGGGATGCACCACCCGGGGCAGGGTGTCCTCCCTCTCTCCCAGCCCTATTTGATCACATAGGGTGGCAGGAAAGCCACAACCCGCTGCTGTGGGTTGCGCTTCAACACACACAAGCTGGCAAGGGGCGGGCAGGGATGCTTCCAGACCAGTATAAAACCAGCAGAAACAGGGGGAATGAGACACCAGAGAACAGTGGGGACTGCTGGGGGCAGATGTGGGATGCGGGCTCTGCCCCCCCCCAAGGACAGCACTGAGCAGGGATCAGCAGCCACCCACAGCCCAGGCAGCAGGCAGCAGATTCCCTGAAGGATGCTGCAAAGCAACAGGAACAACAACTCCCCTCCTGCCATCCCGAGGGAGCTCACAACCCCCGGCAGAGCAGCTTTCCCTCTAACGGCAAAGATTACATCAGCCGGAGCAGCCGGTCCCGCTGCCGCTGGAGGGAGGAGCTGGATCGAGCCCAGCACCAACACAGCCCCATGGGCCACTGACCCACAGCGATGGGTGCCAGAGGGACTGACTGGGAGAGGGGTGGTGATGCCATGGAGCATCCTCGGGATGTTGTTCATAGAACACTGGGGTTTGGGTTGGAAGGGACCTTTAAGCTCCTCCAGCTCCAACCCCTGCCACGGGCAGGGACACCTTCCACTGGAGCAGCTTGCTCCAAGCCCCTGTGTCCAACCTGGCCTTGAGCACTGCCAGGGATGGGGCAGCCACAGCTTCTCTGGGCACCCTGTGCCAGCGCCTCAGCACCCTCACAGGGAAGAGCTTCTGCCTAAGAGCTCAGCTCAGTCTCCCCTCGGGCAGGTTAAAGCCATTCCCCTTGGCCTGTCCCTGCATCCCTTGTCCCAAGCCCCTCTCCAGGTTTCCTGCAGCCCCTTCAGGCACTGGAGCTGCTCTCAGGTCTCCCCTTCAGGAGCCTTCTCTTCTCCAGGCTGACCCAGCCCAGCTCTCTCAGCCTGGCTCCAGAGCAGAGCTGCTCCAGCCCTTGCAGCATCTCCATGGCCTCCTCTGGCCTCGCTCCAACAGCTCCACATCCCTCTTGTACCATTGCCCCAGAGCTGGATCAGGGCTGCAGGGGGGAATCTCCCCAGAGCTCAGCAGAGGGGCAGGATCCCCTCCCTGAGCTGCTGCTCACTCTATGGGGGTGCAGCCCAGCACACGGGGGGGTTCTGGGCTCAAGCTCACACTGAAGCCGGGTCATGGGGAGCTTCTCATTGACCAACACCCCAAGTGCTCCTCAGGGCTGCTCCATCCAATGCTATGAGTCTCTCTGGAGCCAAAGACCCTGAACCTCCACCCTGCTGGGCTCAACCGGTCACTGCTGCTGGCGCCTGCTCTAGTGGAAGGTGTCCCTGCCCATGGCAGGGGGCTGGAACTGGATGAGCTTTAAGGTCCCCTCCAACCCAAACCAGGCTGGATTCAATGATTCCATGATCCCCGTGGGAAGGCAGCTGCTCCCATCACCTGGAGGGGTTCAATCCCTCCTCATTTGATGGAGTGGGGGGGACACCTCCAGCAGCTCCATGGGGTCCCTGTGCCGTGGGTGCCCCCTTGGGTGTCACCGCATGCCCAGTGTGCCAGGGCTGATGTGGGGGAGGACGGGACCCCCCCATCCCGCTGCCATCCGGGCTGTATCCCAGGGGATCTGGCAACCCTTCAGCCACCCCCCCCCCCGTTCCCCCTGCTCCGTGACACGGAGCTGTAATTGCATTAGACACTGCTGCCCGGGCAGCGCAGCCTGAAAACCATCCCGAATTCCTGGGCACGGCGCCCGCTCTCTGTCTGCAGCCGGTCCCATTCCCCATCTCCTCCAGCACTGACCCACAGCCTCCAAACCCTCCCCATAGCGAGCGGGTCCGGCCGGGCTCAGCACATCCCCATCACCCCATGCAGTTGATGCATCCAGGGTAGCACAGCACTGCGGGGACCCCCCCCCCTTGCCCCCCATCGGGGTCCCCTGCGCTGATGCAGCCCCGCGCCAGCTTCCTGCGCTGCAGAATGTACCGCGGCCCCGCGGCCGCAGCCAGGGACACGATGTGCTCCCTGCTCCAGGCCCTGTTTTTCCTGGCCCCGCTCCTGCTCCGCTGGCGGCCGGGCGCTGCCGCTCAATGCAGCTTTTGTTCGTTCCCCCCCCCCGCCCTCCTTTCCCCTCCTCGCTTCCCCGCACACCTCCAGCCCACCCCTTCGGACCCTCCGGGAGCCATCCGGACCATCCCTCGCCCCTGATCACCCCCTGGCTTCTGCCGTGGCTCTGCCACCATCCCGATGGCTTTTTGCATCGCCAGTAGGGCAGCAGGAGGGGCAGTGATGTCCCCATAGGGCAGCCCAGCAGCTCCAAAACCGCACATGCCTCCAGCAGCATCCGGGAGCTGGTGCCCTCCAGAGCACCTCTGTCAGCCCCGAGGAGGGAGATGGATGTTGCGCCCCTTCCCCTGCCCATGGCCTCATCCTGCTCCATGGACACGCAGTGCAGATCCATTAAAAAGTCACTCTGGGTACAGCCCATGTGGATGTCACCCCCTCGCAGGGCTCAGCACCACAAAGACCCCCTGCTCCCCACGCTGATGCTGTCTCACTGCCACTGCTGCCAACTGGGACACCCACAGCCGCAGGGCTGCAACCCATCTTAGAATCCCATAATGGTTTGGGTTGGAAGGGACCTTAAAGCTCATCCAGTTCCAACAGGCAGGGACACCTTCCACTAGAGCAAGTTGCTCCAAGCCCCATCCAACCTGGCCTTGAACACTGCCAGGGATGGGGCAGCCACAGCATCCTCACACCCCCTGGAAAACAGGTATTCGAGTCCAACACAGCCGCTTGTTTCAGCTTCTCCTCTTTAAACATTCCCTTACAAACCACAACTGCCCCTATGTCCTTCCAGCCCAGGGAGCCAGCTCCTGCCTGCCCAGCGCTGCCCATCCCCAGCCTTCCCCTTCTATCTGGGCTGGCTGACCCAAATCTGCTTTTCCACTGTGGAAAACCCCTCCTCACCAGCAAACATTGCCCAATGGACTCACAAGCCAGCTCCCCACACCCCAAACCTTCATTGACCCAAAGAGCCAACCCCATGCCCGCTGGCTTGGCACAGGGATGCCAATGCCACACACACTGGGAACGGGTACAAATACATTGGGATAAACCCCAAATGCTTGGGCACAGCTGAGCATGAGGCCGGTCCTGCCCCACAACCCAGGCTGTGGGGCAGTGCAGGGTGAGGATGAGCTGTGTCCCCAAGAGCATCCTCACAGCCATGTGCTGCATCCTGCCCCCGGGAATGGCAGGGAGGTAGAAGGGACACACTGAGGTGCAGAGCTGCTCTGGACCCTCATCACCCCCAGAATCACCCCCGGGTCTGGCTGTTGAGTGGTACAGCACACACTGAGCTGTGCACATGGGGCAGCCACGGGGATGGGACCCCTAAGTCCCTCCCCACGACAGCACCACCATCCCCTGGCATCATGGCAAACACCCAGTGATCCTTCCTCAACCCCTCCATCCCCCCCATTTCTCCATCCCCCATCCCTCCATCTTTACATCCCCCCCCCCATTTCTCCATCCTCCATCCTTTCATCCCTCCATTTCTCCATCCTCCATCCCCCCCATTTCTCCATCCCCCATCCCTCCATCTTTACATCCCCCCCATTTCTCCATCCTCCATCCTTTCATCCCCCCATTTCTCCATCCTCCATCCTTTCATCCCCCCATTTCTCCATCCTCCATCCTTTCATCCCCCCATTTCTCCATCCTCCATCCCTTCATCCCCCCCATTTCTCCATCCCCCATCCCTCCATCTTTACATCCCCCCTGCCTCCTTCCCTTCATCCCCCCCCAATCCCTCTCCACCGCCAGGGACCACCCTAAACCCGCTCCCACCCCCAGCACCCCACAGACGCCGCCTGCTGGCACTGCTCCTGTCTCCCCAGCCCCTTTTTCTTACGCCCCCCTCTTTCCTGGCACCATCTTTCCCCCCCTGGCAGCGGGAGCGGGGTCTTCCCTGCATCCGTCTGGCAGCTCAGCCCCTGTCGCCGCGGGGGCATTAGCACCAGAGCTGCGGGGAGCTCCCGGGGGAGAAGTAAGTGGATCAAAGGGTTTTAGCAGCAGACGGCTCCCAGACAAATCTGGATCCTCTTCAAGGCGGCCACTTGCGGCTACAAATGCACTTTGTGCCTGCAGCTCCCCAGCCAGGAAGTTTCACACCGGCTTTATTGCGTTTAACCCCTGGCTGCTCCCAGCCTGGATCCCGCACGGATGGGCTGCGGGGCAAACCCAGCCCTGCAGGGATCGGGGAGCTGGGTGGTTGTGCACAGACATCTCCCCTCCCCCCCCGAAAAGATGGGGGGTTAAAACGCCCCATTGACAGTCCTGCTTATCCATGGAACCACGACAAGGGGAAACTGAGGCACGCAGTATGGGGGGGATGCTGCTGCTCCCTGGGTCACACACATCAACATGCACACCCATTGCCATCCCCAGGCTGCAGGTCGCAGGTGACAGATACCCCCATCCCTCCATCCCCACATCTTTCCATCCCCACATCCCTCTATCCCTGCATCCCTCCATCCCTTCATCCCTACAGCTCTCCATCCCCACATCCCCCTATCCCTGCATCCCGCCATCCCTGCATACCCCCATCCCCACATCTCTCCATCTCTCCATCCCTGCATCCCCCCCATCCCTACAGCTCTCCATCCCCACATCCCCCTATCCCTACATCCCTCTATCCCCACATCTCTCCATCCCTGCATCCCCCCATCCCTGCATCCCCCCCATCCCACCCTGCACCCCGGCCAGCCTGGCCCCACTTATGGCCCCCCAAAGCCAGCTGGTGCTCTCTGGGCGAGCTGGGAGCCAGGGCAGGGAGGGGCTCTCCTGGAGCCTCTGCTGGGATGAATTATTCAGTGTGGTGATAAGTACAGGAGCCCCTGGTTCTGCTCACTCCCTGCAGGCAGGAGCAGGATTTGTGCCAGGAGCAGAGAGAGGGACCAAGGCCATGCCCAGCCCCATCTCACTGGGGCTGTGCCACCATGGGGCTGCCCCAGAGAGGATGGAGGGGACCCTGAGCATCCTGAGCCAGCTTGGCTGGGTGGCCGTGAAGTCCTGCCCTGGACCCCCAGAGCTGGATAAACTGGGAGCTCTGGGGTGCTAGGCTTGGCCCCACTGCAAGCACTGCCCACCCCATGTCTCCTCTTGCTGCCCCGTGGGGGCTGCAGCACCCCACACTTCCCAGCCCAGCACCCTACATTGCATAGCCCCATACCCCAAATCTTGCAGCACTGCACCCCAAATCTCCCCATAAACCCCAGTTGTGGGGTCACTCCCTCGAGTCCCCCCCACACACAGAGATGCACCCCTGCCTCCTGGGGATGGCACAAAGGACCCCACTGCACATCCTGAGGGTACCCCCACGTCCCCCCTGCCATGTCCCCACCTCCCAGCCCACAGGCACCAACATGAGCCCAGCACAGAGCTGCTGCTGCCATAAAGCCCAGTGCTGATGCAGCCGCTCCTTGGCTCCAGAATAGAGCCAAAATAAGAGGGGGTCAGCCAAAAAATACACAGGGAGGGCGAGCGGATCCTCCCGCCAGGATCCCAGTGCTGCTGGGCCAGGAATGGGGTGCAGGAAACCTCGGCTCCAAGGTCCCAGCACATGGGAGGACGCATAAGGACACAGGGAAGCAGGGATGCTCTGCGGGTACCAAACGTGCCTGGTGGGGTGGGGGGCACCCCTAATAATAATATATCAAATATATAATAATAATAATATCTAAAATATATAATTATATAGAATATGTATAATAAAGTTACTATTATAAATACATTAATAATATATTCTAATATTCCAAATTATATCATATATAAAATATAATAATGATAATAATAAATGTGTCCTGTGGTGCTGTGCCGGCAGCAGTGGGGAGGTGGATGGATCATTTCTGAGCAGGCATTGGCATGGCACGGCACAACGTGGCACGCAAGGAAAGGCTCATCCACAGCTCCATAGGGGCCTGAGGCAGCACCTCCTTACCCCATCCCCAAGGCTGGGGACCCCATGGCATAGTGAGGTCACATCCCCTCAGCATCTGAAGCACCCCAAAACCTGGCACGGTCCCTGCCCATGGACTGGGACTGGATGAGCTTTAAGGTCGCTTCCAACCCAAACCAGGCTGGGATTCTATGAAGAGAGGTGATGATCATTGGCACAGCAACTGTGTTCCACCTGGGGAAGGCTGTGAGCACAAGGCCCTGCAAAAGAGCCTCTTTGTCTTTGCTTTCTTGTTCCCCCTCCAGCTCGCAGGTAATAGCCACGAATGGGCAAACCCTCCTTTAATGGACTCTTAATAATGCTGTAATTTCCCTTTGCAGAGAAAGTTTTCCAAACAGTCAAAGATTCAAAACAAAGCAATGATTGTTCCTATTAGCATTAAATTCTACTCTGGGAGAGGGAATAAATCAAGCAAGGGGATTCAATTCAAAACAGAACTATAAAAAATCCAATAATGATTTTTTAATATTAATAAGAAAAATATATTGTTATGCACCCTTAGCATTTAAACTTCTAATCCAATCAGCGCAAAGTGCAGAGATAAATCACAGCCACTGAGGAGAAGGGAACAACCATCAGGCAGGCAGCAATAAAACGCTGTCTTACATCCCTGGGACAGGCTCGGCTCTGACAGCCTCAAGAAGCAAAAAAAGGCCAAATTTATGGTGCTGTCGCTCCTGAAGCCTGTTAATTCCATCCCTGCATCACCCCACGCATCCTCTGCTCCACCTAGGGCAGGAGCTGAGGGCAGGATGATGCCTGAACCCATCAGCATGGTGCTGAGGAAGCAGGGACTGGCCCTTCATCATCCTCCTTAAACTCAGCTCCCAGTGCAGGGTGGGATGGATCCCAGTGCCCTGCACTCACTGGGGGAAGGAGCCTGGGGATCCACTGCTAAAGGAGGTCCCAGGCATGGTCTCTGAATCTCTGCCAGCCTTAGATGTTCCACTTGGCATTCCCAATCCCACGCTACCAAACACATCCGAGATCCTGGGCAGGCTCCAGGGATGCTCGGAACCGCAGTGCACTCTGATGCGGTACCCGCTCCTGCCAGCATCCACACACCAGGATGGAGCTGATGGTACCCACTGGGCCCCGCTTCCCTCCCCATGTACAGAGGGGATGGTGGGCAGCCCCCCCATCCCACAGGCCGGGATCACAGACCAGGAATAACCCCCGAGAGGCCGCCCTGTGCCATCCTGCTTGAACCCATTACAGTGAATGGCTCAATGATGCTCCGCTGAGGTTATTCCCACTGGCTTGGGCAGACGATGCGGGATACAGGGACCAGCAATGAGCCCGGATGAGTGGAGAAATGCCACCCTTGGGTCCCCAAACCTCAGTGCTCCTGCTGAAAGCATCCCCATCCAGAGGGAAGGGAATGCTGAGCCACGGCAGGGAAGGAGGAGCAGCGAAGGGACAGGCCATGCAACAGCAGAGGACAAAAGACATCTCAGGCACACAGGGAGATCCCGGCATCTGGCATGCTGCTGACGCCACCAACCCGGGCGAGAGGGCATCTGGGGACAGGGGATGGACACGCTGCTCCAGGAGCACCCTGAGGCTTCATTCCTGTGGCTCCAGCTCCTGGGGGGATTAATGACAGCTATTACAGGTCCCAGCCTGCCATGTGGAGCCTCTCTGCTCTGCTTCGGCTTCGGAAGGTTTGTGACGAGGGTTGGGGAACAGGATCCAGGCTTGGCCCTGTGCTACCCACCCACACAAACTGTGGCATCCCATCTCCGTGTGGCAAAGCTGCTCATCAAGGAGCGCCCAATCCCTCCTGGCACTTTGCAATGTGTTTTAAGGGAAACTAATAACAACAGAGGTGATGAATCCCTGCATCTGGCATTTGGGCTCTCCCACTGCCAGCAGCCAGGGCTGAGGTGGCAGCAGGACCAATGTGTGGCACTGGGAGCACCAGGCTCAGTGGCTGGTCCAGCCTGAGGCTCAGCCCTGCACTGCAGGGATGCCCAGCAAGCCCGAGGAGCAGGAACCTGCATCCCACATCCCTGCCAGCCTGGCTGATGGAGGAAATGCCAGCGGTCCCCAGGGTGGCACGGTCACCAGTGCCTTGGTGATGGAGCAGCGCCACCACTCACAGCACTGCAAGGCTTTCCCACTGGATTCCGAGTGGGATCTGGCACCCTGGCACACGGCACTGAGGTGGGAACGGAGCAGGCACAGCCCCACAACACCCATCTCCTCCGCACCCCACCACTGGCCTCGGCTGCAGCCTCCTCCCAATCCCATGGGATCGGAGCCAGGCTCCCAGGGAGACACAAAGGCTGCTCCGGGCAGGGTGCTGGCAGCAGCACAGCCCACGGGCAAGGGATGTGCCTATGGGGGAGCACCGGGAGCCCGGCCACGGGTACCCACATGGGGGGGTTTGGGGAGAGGAATGGGGGCACTGAAGTGACCCAGCCGGAGCTCAGAGCAAGTGTCTGGTCTATAAATGGGCCTGCCTGCAAGGCCCCAAGAGCCAACAGCCCCAACAGCCCCATAACAGCCCCAACAACAGCACAGCCATCCAGAGAACCCCAGCAACAGCCCCATAACAAACAGCCCCATAACAGCCCTCGCCTTTCTGCTCTTCCTGGCTTTACGCTTCATTTCGTTGGGGTTTGGGGTATTTTTCCCTTCCCATCAATCACTGGCGGCTGCTCCTGCCCCAGCTCGGGCTCCCCCCACCCACTGCCCCCCACAACAAGGCCGCTCTGTGCCCTCCCTGTCCCAAGCCCATGCCCCAGGAGAGGACAAGCCCAGCATAAGTCCAAGGATACGGCTGCCATGTGCGGGCACGCATGGGAGCGCACGTGGCGAGCCCGGCACACGTGTGTCACACATGCACGGGAACACGTGCAAGCTCAGCCGTGCATCGCTGCCTGCAGCCCCCCGGGCAGCACAGGCAGGGCTCTGCCTGCATTGGGGTACCCGGGCAGCGGAACCCATCCCTAAGGGCTGCCCCACAGGGCACACAGGAGCAGCAAACGTGGCTGTACCACAGAGCGGTTTGGGTTGAAGGGACCTTGAAGCTCCTCCAGCTCCAACCCCTGCCACGGGCAGGGACACCTTCCATAGAGCAGCTTGCTCCAAGCCCCTGTGTCCAACCTGGCCTTGAGCACTGCCAGGGATGGGGCAGCCACAGCTTCTCTGGGCACCCTGTGCCTCAGCACCCTCATCACTGCCACATCCCTGGGTACAAAGAGCCACCAACCGCAGCAGACAGCAAAGCCCAGGAGCCTCCCTGCTGCCATGGAGCACAGCACAGCACGCAGCTGGGTGCTCAAAGGGCAGGGTGATGGGGATGAGATCCTTCCTGAAGGCCCCAGCCACACACACACTCCACCATCACCCTGTCCCGCACTGGACACCAGCCAGACCCACGGGTGACAGCTCAGGATGCTTTGGGATGTTGGAGCATCCCTGCTGGGAGGGAAGGGACCAGCCAGCTTGCCCTGTCCCAGTGCTGGCTGCCTGCTCCTCCTCATCCCTGCAGCGGGTGAAAGCAAGCTTTGTGCTGGGGTTCCAGCTCTCCTGCCTGGCTCCCGGCCAAGGCACCACACCAGAAGGGTGCCCAAATGGAGCTCCCGTGTGTCCTGCTCTAACCCACGGTGCCTTTCACCTCGGCACACAGCAGGAGGCAGGAGCCATGGGAAGCAATGGGCTGCTTACCCAAACCGTTCCTTGGTTCTATGGCAGCAATGGGGCTTGGGGTGCACCCCAGGGATGGAGGCTGCTGCCTGGGGCTGGGGGTCTGACTGCACCCAGACCCCACTCCAGTGGTGGGGAAGGGAGATTCATCCCTTCCTGCATGTTCCCTCTGCGAGAGGAACCCTAACCCTAAACCCAGGGGACCCCCCATTCATGCAGCATCCCGATGAGGATCCCAAGGAGCTCCAGCTCGCTCCCACATCTCACCTGGCCCAAACCACTGCATTGCCCCAAAACATTTACAAGGCTTTTAAAATACAAACCCAAACACCAAGAAACGCATTTCCAGCCCAGGACACTGCATCTTCCATCCCAGCACCGGGCAGGTGGGAAGGAGGGATGAAGACCCGGACCCGCAAGTGAGGATGGATGGAGATAACAACAGGCTGTGAGAGCTCTTCTAGTCCATAGGACCTTAACTGGAGTTTATATTCCAGTGGTTATTAAAAATAAAGGGGGGGATTAGGGGGAGAAGCAGAGAGCAGAGCAAGCTGTTCATTTGGAGCCTTTCCCTTGGGTTTAATAAAGCCCCACTCACTGCTGTAGTATCATTTTTATGCTATCATAAAGCTGGACCATTTAGCAGGTTTGTGTTACTTCAGCAGTTAGCGCTGCATGAAAAGCGATTCCAGAACAAGGGAAGGGGGGGGGGGGGGGATAATTTATAAGGAAGAGGGAAAACCTCCAAAAAGAGGGAGAAAACTGAGGCGGGAAGGAGGAGAGAGCCTGGGGGCTCCTCACAGTGATGCCACCAGCAGCTCAGGGGAAGCAAGAGGGCTCTGCATCCCTGTGGGAAGTCGGGGATGGATGAGGAATCCCATGCTCCAGGCCTGGGATGATGAAGAGTCATGGACCCCAGCCCAGCATCCCATGGGTGCTGTGGGAAAGGGTCGGAGGGGTTCCCAGGGGCACTGCATGTGCGGGGATGGGAGCTGGGGAGGCTTATCCAGGGATGGAGCAGGGGAGTCCCCTCGAGGGCTCCTCCAGCCCTGCTCAGCCCCAGCACATCCAGGAGCTCCCGGGCTCTCCCGGCCCCTCGGCAGCTCCCCACGGGCTTCTCCGTGCTGCTGGAAAATTCTCCATATATGGAGAGGATGGGAATACGTGAGCAGAGCCCAAACCCCCCCAACGGGAGAGCCCTGACCCCGGCCGTGCCCCCCCTCCGGGGCCATGCAGCACCCTCATGCTGATGGCAGCAAGCTGGTTGTGCACCCCAAAGCCAGGACACCCCCGGAGCTGTGTCACCCCAACACCCCCCTGCAGCACCACCCACTGCCCTCTGCAAGGGGGCAGTCATCCCCATCAGCCCCAGTGCTGGTTGGAGCCTCTCCAGCCGCATGGGCAGCATCCCAGTTGGATGCAGAAGCCCCCATCCAAGCAGGGCAGGGGCTCGGCTCAGGGGGACACCAGTGATGGAGCACGCAGGGCCTGCAGCAGCTTCCCCAAAGGAAGCTTCTTGTGTGCCTACATGGACAGGGCCATGGTCCTGCTACCCTGGCCGGAGCTCAGGGTTCCCCACACCCCATGGGGAAGTGAAGCCCCTGGAACCCCCAAACCTATGGCCAACGAGATGCCCCCACCCCAACACCCTTCCCACCCCTTTTCCTCCCTCCTTAATTCATCTCCATCCTGCCCTGCAAGGGGATGGTGGCACTTTAGGTGGGGGGGGTGTGTGTCTCTGCTCCTAGCTCCATGGGCCCCCCACCCCAGGAGCAGCCAACCCAGCAACGTAAAGAGGAGGAGGAGTAGGGGAGGGCTGGGAATTAAGGATTTCAGCGCTGTCAGAGCCGCAGCAGACAGGCATCCACCAGCTGAGTGCCTGATTGTTGTATTTTGGATGTCAAACCGGAGCAAGCAGAAACCTTTAGAACGCCTCAGCGCCGCTGCCTTTCTGACGGAGGGTGTTGGTTTCCCATTAACAAGTGGGAAGCGTGAGCTGGAGCAGAAAACTTCAAGCGCTTTGGAATTGATAAAACAACAACTCCCTAATTAAGCAGAACTGTCAGTCAATGGGTGCCCGCTGCAGCAGCGCCTGGAGCACGAGCCCGACGGGGGGGGTGCCACCTTCACACCCCATTAGACCTGGTCCTGATGCTGAGCACGGCCAAGGGGTTTAGAGCTTGCACCTCAGTTTGTCTCCCCATCAAACCATGCCACGCAACACGCAGGTTGGTGGGAAGGAGACCCCAGAATGCACCCACCCTGTGCAGTATCTCGCCCCTCTGGGATAACTATTCCCAGCTTGGGGAATGTATCCCGATGGAACATCACACACCACGGCCAGACACAGTATTCCCATGGCTGGCTGGAGGCAGGAAGGGGTCCCGGCAACAGATCCTAGCGCAGAGCAGAGCAGAGTTTGGAGAAGTCACCACACAGCCATGGGATGCCCCATAGGATGCCGTGTCCGCAGCGGGGCTCCCAGCTCTCCACCACTCACACTCCCAGCACAGGGAGGCTGTGAAGCAGCAGCCCGTAACCCAGGACCACGCTGCGACACTGCTGCACTGGGGAATGAAACACTTCAAACCCATTGGGCTTCCCCCAGGCCGGGGCAGGAGGGACCCAGCATCTCCAGGGGCTCTTCCATCAGCAGTTCCTTGCCACAGCATCGATGCCCATCACCTCGGTGCTCCCTCAGCTGCCAGCCACACTCGAGGCACTCGGGGGGACAGCCAGAAGGGACACGGGGCTGTGGGGAAGGTGTTTAACCCCTGGCACGGTGGGGTCTGATGAAGGCACCAAGCAAAGGGGGCCCCCGGATGCTGCTTCTTGCCCTGCCAGTGTGGCATCGGGCACCAGCAGCATGAGGGCACCGTCCTGGTGTTTCACTGGGCAGCCCTTGACCCCACCAGGGCGGCACTGGGTTGGGATGGGAGGTTTGAGTCGAATGCCAGCACCTCTCCAACTGGGAGATGGGCCAGGAAGGTGGAGAGCGTCCCATCCCAGGGTGCAGCCATGAAAATGCACCCATGCACCCACCTGCACGGCTGCTGCAAATGTCCCTTCGTGCCAGCATCAGCCAGACCCTGACCCTCTCCCCTTTGCACACCACACACCACGAAGCCTCCAGCAACACACACGGGGCTGCCTGGGAATCCCTTTGCTCCTCATCCCAGCCCTGACAAAACACATCCCCAGATCCCATCAGCACACGTCCCCCATGGTCCAGAGCCTTGGGGAGCCCCTTCACCCCCAGCACATGCCCGGGGCCACACAGCTCTCGCTCCAGACGGAAGGCTGAAAGCCCCACACACACCACAACCACCCCCTGCCACCGCCACAGCCCCCAAACCCTGCCCCAGTGACTCTCCACACTGGACTCTCCACCAGCTGCTGCTGCCCCCCCATCAGGAGCGGGGCAGAGCAGAGAGGATGCCCAGCCTCCGTGCAAGACCAGCTCCCATGGCCCGGCCACCGGTGCCATGGACAGAATCCAGGCTCCCTGCCCCGAAATAGCCCCGTCTGCAAGCGAGAAGGCCCCCCACGGCCGGGACACGTCGTGCCAGGGCCGGGGTTGGTACCAGAGCCTCCAAAGCCTCGTTACACACTAATCACACTGGAGGTGACAGGGCTTAGGGGAGGGCTTAAGAGAAACCGGCTCCTTTTTACTGACACCATCTGGACACAGGGATCTCTTCCCCCTTCCCGGGCGAGCGTTAGCTAGAGGGGCAGGAGCCAGCGTGACCCCCTAGCACCCAGCACCCTCAGTGCTAGGACAGTCAGCGCGATGCATCCCCGAGTGAGAAGGGGGGAATCACTGCCCGCAGTAGGGATTTCCAACAAGCCCACGGTGCGGTGCCAACCGGGAACAGAGCCGGGAATGCCAGCATGAAGCCAGCGGGGGACCGCGTGATGCCTGCGTGCCCGCCGGGATGGTGGGGATGAGACCGGGGGGGTTCGGGACGACACACACTGGGGGAAGCCAGCCCGGAGACACGTGTTTGGACGCGACACCGGAGGGCAGGCACCCGGCACGGCTCGGGTCACCGCGGGCACGGCCGTGATGCTGCTGGGACCGTCACTCGCCGTCTCCCGGTGCCCGCACACCGCGACCACCCGCCCGGTGCCGTCCCGCGCTCCCGGGGCTCAGCTCGGCCCCAGGCCGGCGGGGGAAGCGGGCACCAGCTCACCCCGGTTCCAACACACAACACCACGAGGCGCCGGCTTCCCCCGGGAACTTAACCAAGCCCTCATCCAAGTGGGGATCCCCCAAACACACACACACACAGCCAGGGGCAAAGCTCCGGTTGCGCAGGGGGAAGCATCCACGCGTTGGGAAGGCGGGAGGAAAGTTGTGCCGGGGATGGGGTGAGAGGGGTCAGGTACCTTCCATCCGGCGGAGCTGTTGCTGTCTCCTTTATCCTTAAAGTAGGGGACGTATCGCACCATCCAGTCGTAGATCTGCGAGAGCGTGAGGCGCTTCTCGGGCGAGCTCTCGATGGCTTTGGTGATGAGGTCGGCGTAGGAGAGGTTGCCCCAGGCGTTCCTCCGGGAGGTCTTGGCCTTGCGGAGCTGCCCCACGTCCGCGCCGGGAGGCGGCAGGGGGGGAGCGGCGGCGGCTCTGCGCTCCGCCGGGGCCGCCGCGTTCTCGGTCCCCTCCGCGCCACCGGCCCCCCGCGCCGGGGGTCCCCCCGGGGCCGCGGCCCCATCGTCCTCCTCCGCCGCGAAGTCGGGGTGCGGGAGAGGCCAAGTGCAGGACCGGGGCCGGCTCTGCGGCTCGAAATCCGGGTCGATCTCCACCTGATGCGCCTGGAGCTTCTCTTCCATGGTCCCCTCCCCGCCGCTCCCGCCCCCCCCCCCCCCCCCCCCCCCCCCCCCGGCAGCCCCCTCCCCGAGTTACGGTCGGTTTCCACCCAAAAAAAAAAATTAAAGAAAAAAAAGAGAAGAAACAACCAAAAACCCCCCAAAACACGGGAGGGAGAAGAGTGCGAAGAAGGCTCCGAGCTCGGGTGGAGCGGAGGAGGGAGGAGGGGCCGCTCAGCGCCGGGTCCCGGCGGGGCCGCAGCCCCGGGTCCGGCCGCTTTCGCCCTACGCGGTGGCTCTGCCCGGCTCCGCGCCGGGGACCGGGAGGTTAACGGGAGCGGCGGGCCGGGGCGGGTGCCGCATGTCCATCGGTCTCTCCAGCAGCGCCAGGCGAGGCGGGGGGAGCGGGCTGGGTTTGGGTCGGTTTTGGGTCTTTTCTCTCGTTTGTTTGTATGGTTGGTTTGGTTTTTTTTTTTACCGGCCGCGGAGCTGCGGAGTCGTTCCCGGCACAGCGGCGGCGGCGGCGGCGGGCGGGCAGGGCGCGGGGGCTGCCGCATCCATCGGCGGACGCTGCAGCGGGGCTGTCGGCTCGGTCAAGCAGCAACAGATGCACCGGTGCGACCGGCGGCTGGCGGCATCCTCGGCGGGGAACCGGCGACCTCCGGGGGCCGGGCGGCGCTGGGGGGGGCACCTAGGCGGGGAGAGGCGGAGGGGCGGGCGGCCCGGCGCTAAGTCCGGCGGCGCGGCGGAGCCATGCTGGCGGGCGGCACGCACCTGACAGCGCCGGGCGAGGGCGGCGGCGGCGGCGGCGGCGGCTCCCCGCCCCTACGCCCCCCCGCTCCGCTTCAGCGGCCGCGCACCTGCCCGCCGCCGCCGTCGCCGCCGCGCTGCCGCCACGGCGCGGGCGGGCCACATGCTGGGGCGGCCGCCGCTCGGTCGCTCCTTCGCCCGCTCCCGTCTCCTTCCCTCCCTTCCTCCGCCGTGCCCGGCCCCGAATGCGGGCGCCGCCGTGACACCGGGGGGGAGGGCCCGGAGGGGCGGGGGGAGAGCGGCGGAGGGGAGTGCCCCGGCGGGGCGGGACGGAGAGAGCGGAGCCGACCGGACGCACCGCCCCCCCCAACCCTCCGGTCCCGCTCCTGTTCCCGTTCCCCCCCCCTTCCCGCCCCCTTCCCGCCCCTCCGGTCCCGGTCCCCGACCGTGGCCCCACGTGCGCCCCGGGAGAAACCCTCCCCGCTGGTGACGTCACACCGAACACGCCCCTTTACTACGGGCCACGCCCCCAGCCTCATGCCACGCCCCTCAGCCCTTCGACTACGCGGGGTCTGCCCGGGTGGTGACGCGCGTGATGTCATCGGGGAGGTGTGAGGTGTCGGTGACGTCAGAACCACGGTGCCTGCATCCCTTGCACCGGAGGATGCTCTGGGGCGGCCCTGGCCTCGGGCACGTGCGCTGCTGCTCCGCTGGCCCCATCCCATGTGCGAGGAGCGGGGCTAAGGTCACCCCCGCCTCCAAGGGCTCCCCAGGCAGCTCCAACAATGGGGCAATGTCTGATATAACGGGTATCAATTATTACAGAGATAATAAATCGATGCGATAGATGCAATGCAGCACGCTGGAGGGACCCGACATTGCTCTGTGGCATCCAACCTGCCTGTGGGCACCCGGTGTTCCCATGGCACATCCGGTTGAGGTGCTGCATTCCCGGACCCCCAACCTGCTGCCAAGCCCTACATCTGCTGGCCCAGGCGGGATGGACCTGACCCCGAGCCCCGCTGACCCTGCAGCCCTCAGCATGGAGCCAGCTCTACACCTCCCTCCTCCCCGGAGCGTTTCTCCTGGGATCCATCCCAAATTTCCTTGCTATGGTTTACACCCACAGTCTCCTTCCCTTATCCCAAGGGCCCCAGGGTAGGATCGTTCCCTCCTCTCTCCGCAGCCTTTTGCCCACTTGGAGCCTGGTGGTGTTTCTTCTCTCAGTCTTGCCTTTAAAGCCAAAACCCTCCCACATTTCTCACCCGCTCTTCCAGCCTGGATTTCCCAGCCGAAGCTCAGCTCCCCATTGCCAAGCCGAGCTGGAAGTCCCACTCTGCACAATCCTTCCCATGCTGCTCCTGTGGGTCCCTTTCCCTCCCTGGGTTCTCCAGCATCATTTCTCCTCCTCCATCATAATGGGTGCATCCCCCTGCGATCACCCTGAGCCACCTCATCCCTTGAGTGACAGCACTTGGACCTCCTTGCCCTGTCACCCCCCTGCTTCATCAGCACCCTGTGCTGCACAGACATGGTCTTGCTCACCTGCTGCCTCACTTTCCCCACCTTAAAGCAGAATTTGCCCCTGCAGACAAGGCTGTATGCCCATGGTGAAGGTGGCAGCCTTCCCCCAGCCTGTCTCCAGAGCACCATTAGGTGCTAACGGCCTCAGAAGGATGTGAACAGGGGGACCTCCAGCATGCACCACAGCATCCGCTACCCAGGACAAACCCCTGTGTGCTGGGAAACCCAGCAGCATGCCAGCCATCTGAGAGAGGCAAAGCCACACATGCAGCGCATCCTGTGCCATGAGAACCAACCCGAGTGCTACTTGGAGCCTTTGGAAGGCAGCGTGTGCCCATCCGCTGAGTGCTGGGGTCCCAAGCTGCACGGATGCAAACACTTCCAGGGAAGCTGAAAGGGGAAGAGGGGCGGATGGAATAAGGAGAGTGGAAACGTGATGTTTTTCCCTTCCCGAAATGAACTTGGGTGTTTTGACATGAGCGGAATAAACATTTTGACACTGCTGAAACAAGAAAGTCAAAGTGATTCTGGGAGCCTTCTTCCTGGGGGAAATGGCAGGAAAATTGACAAGTTCCCAGGGAAGGATTTGATTCCAATAGAATCCCGTTTTCTGATGGAAAACCATCCCAGGCAGCGTCTTCCTTCAGCAGGTTTCCAGGAGGGAGCTGGGTCTCCTGCTTACCAGGCACCAAAGTCATTCCCTAGCAGAGAAGGAAAGCAAAGCTGCCTCATCCTGCCTGGAAAAGGGAGGGATGTGGGGTGACAACACACCCCTGTGCTCCCTGGGGTTGGATTCTCCAGTGTCTCGTAAGGGCTGATGCTCATCCCTCCGCCCATGGAAGGGGCACAGGCAGTCCAACAGCAGCAAGGATTGTCCCCTCCTTCACATCCCTGTTCAGCCTCGCATAGCAGAGCATCAGAGTGGGACTATATTGGTTGTCAAAAGCAAAAATACCTCTTTTTGTTTGGGGACATCTCAGGAAGGGAAGTTTTGAGCTGAAAACCCAAATTGGTGCATTCTGAAGGGCTGGAGTTTTGCTGAAAAACCACGTGGACACTTGGGAATGGCCTAGGAATAGTCTCACGTAGCTGACAGCTCCATTTCCGATGTGATAGGAGATGGGTGGGAAGCTCCTGACCAACCTTTGCTGTAGGTTTTGAATTTTCCACCACAATGGCATTTAGGGAAAAATCTGATCTTTAATAATAGTAATATTCAATAGTCGTTTCCAGTGCTAATTCCTGGTAGCAATTCCAAGTGATTAAATATCCCTTTGCTTTATAGAGAGCGCTGTATGTCATGCAGCAAGTTCATGAACCCTCTAATCTCACCTTCTGGCACAGCTACCATGGCCAAACATGAGGCAGTAAAATCCCTACAGCTCAGCACACTGTTCCCTGTCTCCATACCAAAAGGCTGCATCAGCTCCCTGGGCTCAGCATCGCCTTGACAGCTCTCAGACACTTGTCACATTCTCTCCTTATGGGTGCTTTTGGTGGCCAATGTGGAGGTGAGCAAAAGGGCACCCCAGCCCCAGCATCCCTCTGGGTACCACACTGGGGGGTCCTCAGCATCCCTGTTGGGATTCATCCTGCACCGTGGCATCTGCATCTAAGGATCCCCAGCATCCCTGTTGGGATTCCCCCTGCACCATGGCATCCACACCAGGGCCTTGGTTACGCCTGAATTTGCAAGGCCAATTCCTTAGGGAATCAGTTCCAGCTTCTTCAATAGCTTCAACCCCTATTTGCATTTAGAGGCAAAACCCTTCCTCTCGAGGTTGCATGCTAATGCAGCACCCAGGAATCCCTGCATGATCGCTTCCTAGTTAGTCTCATCTGCCTGAGTGAACTGCAAACTGTTAAGCACATGGAGTGTGTCAGCCCAGATATTATCAGAACCCAGACTACCTTTCGCTGGCACCCACGGCTTGCAGACACACAGCAAAGAGTTATTTAAATCCTTTCCAGCTGCCTCCCATGTTCCCAGAGAGCCTCAGCTCCGACAGGTCCTTTAACCCTTCCCCTCCTTAGGTGATGCAGTTTGGGGTTGCTCCTTTCTCCTCTGAGCTTTAGGCACCACCGTGGTCCAGCCACCCCTATGGGCTCCTCTCCATCACCACCAGAGCTGTCTCCCACCACCCTCCACCTTGCTCACACACCAGCAGCAGCCCCAGCATCCCGGATACCCACACCCAGCCCTCCAGGTCTGTGTTCCCCCCAAACTTAACCCTGAGCTTTGTATTTCAATTAGGAACCCCAAAGCCTCTCAGCCTCCAGCCTGCGGATGCTCCATCCCTCCCCATCTATCCCAGCTTGGCGCTCTTCCTCCCTCCTCCTCCTCCTCCTCGGCTGCCTTCCCGGAGCACATACTGAATGCGCTGTTTCACGAGCCTGCCTTGGAGCAGGAGCAGGAATCAAGAGTAAAACCCCAGTTTGCAAGGCCAGCGTGGTTGAGAAGGGCCATCTGGCTGGGCTCGCGGTCCAAGCTGCATTTGCTGGATGGTTTTGAAGGTCACTGAGCAGGGGCTGAACACAGTTCCCTATCTCCACGTATAAATAACTGCATTTCCAAGGGGAGAGCAGAACATGCCTGTAGGAAGGGTCCGGGGGGACCTACGCACACCCTGCCTGCTGAAAGGGGAGGCAAAGCAAGAAAACAGGGCTGCAGGAGCATGGACCCATGGACATGCATTCATGTACACACAGGTGCATACAGACATACCCATGTGTGCAATCTCTTGCGCACACACATGCATGCCACATGCACACATCCATACATGCACTCACGCACGTGTGCCCATGCTCATGCATGTGCCCATGCATGTGCACGCATGTAAATGCACTTGCACCACGTAAACACACATGGGCACGTGCTCAGGGGCCCTGGTTCATCCAGCACCCTGGGCACAGGGTGCCCAGAGAAGCTGTGGCTGCCCCATCCCTGGCAGTGCTCAAGGCCAGGTTGGACACAGGGGCTTGGAGCAAGCTGCTCCAGTGGAAGGGGTCCCTGCCTGTGGCAGGGGTTGGAGCTGGAGGAGCTTTAAGGTCCCTTCCAACCCAAACCATCCCATGACTATGATTCCAATTCCCATGCCCTGCCCTGCATTGCACAGGCTGGGCTCCAGCACCCAGCAGTGCTCAGGACCTCCTCCCAGCCACGCTGACACCACTTCAACAGGAGCCAGGCTCTGCTGATACCCTGGAGAGCCCTGGAGGAGGTCTCTGTGCTCCCACTGCTCCCCGGTGCCCGAGCCACCACAGCCCAGCCCCGCTGTGTCCCTTTGCCCTGGCAGAGCAAACACTCGGGGCTCCTCGGTCATCGGCCAGGAATGAAGCATCCTCTGCGTGCACAGGGCAGGGAGCCAGCGGCTGCAGGCAGGGGAGGCAGCGCTGCCAGTGTCCATCACTGCATGACATGAGGTGTGGGTCTGAGCATGGGTCAGCATCCAGCCCGCTCGGGGCTGACACTGCTGGGCTTGGGTGCCAGCACCACGCTGCAGTGAGGAGGCTCCCCCCACCACAGGCACAGTGATAATGGGGGTCTCACCCTGTCACAGCACCAGACCCCGGTGGGTCCTGCACCCCTGAGGTCGCAGGGAGCTGAGAGCATCTCTGCACTGGTCCTGGGATGCTGGACAAAGGGATGCACTGGGATCGTTGCCCTCCTGGGTCTCTGCAATGGACTTGTGCCCATGTGCAGTCCCACACAGCTCCCCAGATAGTGCTGGGGATCCAATGTCCCCTGGGGAGCCCTGCTTTGGGTACAAGGCGATCAGGAGGTCCCAGCAGGACAGGCAGGAATGGGAGAGCCTATCCAGAGGCAAAGATGGAGCTGGTGATGCCACAGCCCCATGCGAGGCTGGAGAGGAGATGGGGGTGAGTTTGGGAGGCAGAGGAGGCACAGATGCTGGAGGGGTGGGTGTCTCTCAGCACCCTGAGACCCTTTGCTTTGCCTGGGAGAGGTGGAGAGCTGTGCTCCACATCTGGGACACACACCATCCGTGGGCAGTCCTAAGGCTCTTCCCCTTGCACCCACGCTTGCAGCCGGGGGCTGGCTGCCTGGTGCAGGTCCACAAAGCGGGGTTATCCCTGGGGATGCCTCCAGCTCACCGGTGGGGTGAGACCTACACCCAGAGCCCGGGCACGCAGCCTTGAACCCCTCCATCCGCACCCCACGGGGACTGCGCTCTCCCCCTGAGCTGAGCCGCTGCTTACCCCCCTTTTCCCGGCTGGATGAGCAGCCCGGTCACACTTTGGGGGTTTCTCACCCATGACCCCCAGTGCTGCAGAGCCCAGCCAGAGCTGTAATAAGCAGAAGCGGTGCTGGGGACGTTCCTCCCCTCCAAACCACGCACCCGCAATGGAGCCCCGTGCCAGGGAACATCCACATTCCCAGCGGGCGCCAGCACCCCGAACCTATGGAACCCCTCGCAGCCCTCTCCTATGGGATCACCGGGAGGTGTCGGGATGCTGGCACAGGCGTTGCCAACCCTGCTGCAGCACAGGGAGCGGCCGCGAGCGGGAAGGAGCCGAAGCAAGGCGGGAGCAGGGTGCGGACCCACTGCCTGCTCCATGTGCCAGAGCCTTGCCGGGAAGGCTGAGGCGGGTGCTCAGCCTCACCCTATGGGGCTCCAACAGGGGCCCCGCTGCCCGCAAACCCCACTCACGGGCTCCCTGAGGCCGCAGGGTCTGCCCCCATCATGTGGGAGGTTACAGACACCCTTTCGTGCTGGTGAGGGTTGGGTGGGTTTGGTCCCCCACCCGCTTTGCGCAGGTATTTGTCAGAGGCTGTTTCGGAGCGCTCGGGCTGCGCTCCAGCATTCCTGCGGCTCCGGCCAGCCGGGACCTGCTGACCCGGCAGCGCAGGACATGCAGTTCCCTGCCCCTGCCCATGGGGAGGAAGAAGCACCGGGCATTCCAAGAGCCCAGCTCACGGCGCAGACCCTGCTCCTGCATCCCACAGCATCCCGCAGCAGCAGTGATCCCAGCCGGCAGCAATCCTGGCCCCTGCCCCGGGGCTGAGCTCCTGTCCAGCAGCTCTGCACATAAACAGCACGGCCTCAGCCCGCGGGGCCCTCCCTGCACAGAGAATCCTGATGGATGTGGTCACCGGCTCCCCCATTGCCTTGGGAACATCCACGTCAGTCCCTGACGCTTGGTTTATGCTCCCAGCCCGCAGCAGTGCAGACCTCCTGCCTTCTGCCCCTCCAACCCTGTCTGCCCCAGTTTCCCCTGACCCTTGCAAGGGATGTGCTGTGCAAGGGACAGTGCTATGGGATGGGCAGTGCTGCAGCACAGAGGTGATGTGCGAGCACCTGGGCAAGGGCAGGAAGGGACCGCTGAGACCTCATCCTCACTCCACACGTGCACCAACAGAGCTCCAAACCTGGCATGCCCTCGGCCCCCAGGCACATGGAGATGTATCCCAGCAGCAGCTTGGGAGAGGTGCAGCCCAGCATCGAGCATCTCTCAGCCCAGGGAAGGGTCGGGATGGCCCAGGCTTCCCAACCCAACCTTTGGGAAGCACCACCTCCAGCCAGCCTGTGGTGGTGGATTTGAGCCCATATTCATAGAATCATTGAATCCAGACTGGTTTGTGTTGGAAGGGACCTTAAAGCTCATCCAGTTCCAACCCCCTGCCACTGGCAGGGACACCTTCCACTAGAGCAGCTTGCTCCAAGCCCCATCCAACCTGGACAACTTCAGGCTTCACCCTTCCTTTTTCTCCAGGGAGGGCCTCCTTGCTCAAAGATGCTGGTAAAAGCACCCACCCCTCAGCTTCCCTCACCCCCTGCTCCAAGGACGTGCCCTGCTTTGCTCTGTGACCCCATCACCATGCAGTGCAGTCAGCAAGGACAGCTTCCAGCATCCCCTGCCCACACCAGCCTGCCTGCATCCCCGGCCCCAGGGCAGCGGTCCAAGCGATGGGCAGAGCCCGAGTCAGCCGAACAGATGGGCTTGGGTACGAGCAGCCAAGAGGCCCTGTAAATACATGTCATGTTTGGAGGACAGGGTTCCCACCGGTGAGTATCTGCCTGGCTGGCTCTGCATGCTCTGTAGGCAGGGGGATGCTCGGCTGCTAATCCATCTAATCCTGCTCTAGGCTGGATTCGCTTTAAAACATAAGTGGCTGAGAGCAGTTTTTGGTCCATCTGACTCAAATAGTGGGCTCTGATGGGGAGAGGCAGAACCACAGGAGCCTTATTTACATTGATTTTCACTGAATGCACTGCTTGGATCAAGGAATTAAAGGATTACAAGGCAAGAGCAACCTGCAAATCAGGCGAGGGCATCCCAGTGGCACATAGGATGTGAAGATCTGATTAGCCACTTGCCTGTGCTTTAACCCCTGTTTAGTGCCCCATTTCCATACTCACAGCCAGTGCCCAGGCGTGCATGCAAATGAAACAGGGCCTCATTCTTGATGTTTTGGACAAAGACCAGAGGGATGTTGGAACAAAACACCTAAAGCACCGCAGTGGTGCAGCCCTGGGAGCTCAGCAGATCTGCTCACTGCTGGAGCATCCCATGGGGACAACGGGATCCTCCCGAGCATGCAGAAAGCAGCCATCGGGGATTGCCAGCGATGGTTTTTCCCACCCCATGAGCTGAAGAGCATCGAATGGATGCTGCAATGACCTGGGCAGAAGCCTGGAGAGATGTCTGCTCCGCTTAGCTGGGGCAGGACCTGCTCTTGTATTGCATGGACCATGTTAGGGTTAGGATTGGGGTTATGTTATGGTTATGGCTATGGTTATGTTTAGATCTAAGTTAGGGTTAGAGTTAGGGTTATGGTTATGGTTATGGTTAGGGTTACAGTTAGGTCTAGGTCTAGGTTAGGGTTAGGCCTATGGCTGGTAACACAGCTCTGGTCAACCCCACAAAAACCTCAGGAAGGGCAGCACCAGGTCTGGCTGATTTTCTTGCATTAAAGCAGTGCATCATCTCCAGAGCACCTTTTGCTTGGCTTTTGGGAAAGGGGCAACCATGACTTCAGTGGTGTTCCAGGATTCCCGAAGGGACCTGCACCCACTGTGCACCAGGCAGCTTCAGTCAGGAGCCAGGTCTGGGTGATCATCTCAGGCTCACAATCACCTCATCCTGCTTGACACGGCCGGACCCAGACAGCCCTTTGCAGAGCTTCCCCTCAGTTCAGAGACACCCTGGCTGCTCTGCCTCCTGTCTCCACATTCCCTGGTACGGAGCCAATGCCCGCGTCCACCCATCCCCAGTGTGGGAAATGCCTGACCCAGATTCAGGGCTCATTTGCAAGTCGAGTTCCTCATGAAAAGCCGGTTCTTGATGCTGCATCTGACCATGAGTAACTCCACGTGGTTGCACAACACCGGCTTGTGCCATCTCGCTTCCCTTTCCATCCTGACGAAACCTGGTGGCTGGGCATCACCTTCGGTCGGTGCTGGCAGGTCCCTGCTGCACATGGGCAATGCCTTCCTAAAGGCACCAACAGGACTGGGGCCACCTGGTTTCCCAGTCCAGGAAAACCTGTTTGCAAGTGAAATACCTTCAGCTTGTAAAGGAAAACCTGACTGCAGGAAAGCTGGAGAGGGGCTTTGGACAAGGGCCTGTAGGGACAGGCCAAGGGGAATGGCTTTAACCTGCCAGAGGGGAGACTGAGATGAGCTCTTAGGCAGAAGCTCTTCCCTGTGAGGGTGCTGAGGCGCTGGCACAGGGTGCCCAGAGAAGCTGTGGCTGCCCCATCCCTGGCAGTGTTCAAGGCCAGGTTGGACACAGGGGCTTGGAGCAAGCTGCTCTAGTGGAAGGGGTCCCTGCCTGTGGCAGGGGTTGGAGCTGGGGGAGCTTTAAGGTCCCTTCCAACCCAAGCTAGGCTGGGATTTATGAGTCTCTTCCAATGGTCCAAGGTGTTCCTCTGCCTGTGGGGGTTATAGAGGAGCATCCACTGCAGAGCAAGCATCCAGGTTAGCACCCTCAGCACCGGCTCTCCTTCCCTGACCAGCTCAGTCCTCATCCATGCTGCAGGTGCTGAGCAGACCACCCCTGTGTGACAGACCGGTGAGGGGATGTCCCACCAAGGACCAGGGAGCAATACCTCCCATGACATCTATAATCAATAACCTGGGACTTCTCATTTTCTCTTCTGCTGCCAGCCCAAACCTGAAGATCATACAGAGACCCTGGCAGGGTTGAGCCCAGCACGAGCCAATGGAGATTGTGATGTTCGTATGAAACATCGATCAGTTCCTTGCTAATGCTGCAAAGGCAGATTCCGACACTGGAGAGGGCACCACGTTTTGTTTTAAAAGGGTTCTTTCCATTCACAAGCTGTGTCATTAAAAGCTTCAAGTCCTGACAGTGAAACCCTGTAGCAGATAACACAGTCTGTGCTGCTCGGAGGCAACTGCTCCTCTTAACCTGCTTTTCCCCAGCCATCTCCCATGGTGTTATCTGAATTGCCCCCAGCCATCCAGGCCTCTGATGAGAGACTCCTGAAGCTGGTACTGGTGACTTCTTAAATAATACCCAGAACTGCTTATTGATTGTAACGTCCCCCCCCCTCGCCCCAAGGGCTCGGGTGTAATCAGTGTCTCAGTACAGTGGCACACAAGTGCTGCTCAACACCAGCTCCTGCCTCGAGCGTCTTGTCATCCACCGCCTGCATCCCATGAGCATCCAGATGAAGCCCCGCACCCAGCCCTCTCACCCCACAGCCATTCCTCCTCCTTCCACAGCGAGTGGAGGATGCAGAGCACGGAAGAGAGACACTCATTTTGTTTGCACACCAAACCAGAGCCATTTGTCCTATGCCGCAGGGACAGGAAGGGGTCCCACTGCCACCAGTGGGCTGTGGAGCCCTTGATGCTGGCTCTGGGCAGCCAGGGCTGAAATGATGCAGTGCTTCATCCAGTGGGGCCGTGGGGTTCCTCTAATGTGGGTAGAAGGACCCGAGTGCAGGGTGATGTGCCCCAGGCAGCCCAGCGAGGGTGGGTACATGGGGCACAGGCACCCTGTGCTCAGCAGTGGTGGCCTGGAAAGGGAAATGTCCTCTGGAAACCACCACCGTGAGCTGCTTTGCAACAATAGGTGTGCAGGGAGCTGCCAGCGCTGCAATCAGGTCTGTAGCAAGGAAAGCTGCACCAAATAGGCTTCTTATTATGAAAAATCACTGAGGCAGGCGAAGCAGGGCAGCCTGCCTGCAGAGCCAGTGTGCAGCTTCACTGTGAGGATGCAGTTGGTCCCACAACACTCCTGACCTTACACCACATCCAAGCTTCCCACTCAGGGATCTCCAGTGCTGAGTCCTGTTGGTGTGTGACCCCTGCTCCAGGACACCTGAGCATCCCTATGTCCCCTGCATCATCCTAATGTACCGCAGCTCCCAGGCAGCAGGTCCCTGCACAAGGCTTCCAAGCATCTTATTAGACCCATCCTTGGGTTCTCTCTATCTCCTTTCTTGTTCCTGGGCTTGGAGAAGGTGACAGCAAGAGCTGGATTTGCCAGGGATTCCTGATTCCACAAACTGAAGCTTTAAGGAAAGCATCAAATGCTGCAACAGAATGGAAAGGTTTTGCCCGTGTTTTCAGTCCAGGAATGCAAGAGCCTGAGGGACATGGGGGAGATGGCAGGCTCAAGAGGCAGGTTACATGTGCACATAATGGAGTGGCACGAAGGTTGAGAGAGCTAAATATTAAACCCTGTCAGCTCAAGCCAGGAAAGACTTGGAGGAGCAGCTTGCTAATGGTGTAAAAGCTGGTAATAAAAGCCTTTTTCAAATACATCAGAAGCAAAGAGCCTGCCAAAACGTCTGCAGGGCCAAGAGATGGGGAAGACGCAAGAGAAACGCTGCGAGGAAAAGGTCACAGAGATGAATGATCTGCAGCATCCTTCGCAGGAGGAGCTGTGCAAGGTGCCTGTGCCAGGGCAGCGCTTTGGGAATGGGGCTTTGGGAAGCATTTCAAATGGAAGCATCCGTCAGAACTAGGAGTGAATCACTGGGATCAGGTGGATTTGAGTGGGGAGATGTGAGTGGTGAAACCCCTGAACTGTGGAGCTGCGGTTATCCTGGTGCCGCAGGAGTGGGGAGAGCGGATGTGCCACCCTCTGAGAGGGACCCAGAGGGGCTGAACAGAGCCTGGCTCTGTACTGGGAGTGCACAAGGTTTGTGGGGAGATGCTGTGTTAGTTTATTAGACTCTATGGCTGTGATGGGTAAAACCAGATGTTCCCAGCACACAGAGGTGTGCTCTCAGCCCTGCGGGGCTCGTGCCCCCACACAGCCTGATGCCATGCTCCCACACCCGTGTCTCTGGGGAAGGGGAGGATGTGCTGCCAGCCCCATCCCCTACTCCTCAGCCACCACAACCTCAACCCAAGCTGGTCATTAAGCTCAGCCCCTGGGCTGGTTGGGCTCTTCCCTGCGGATGGGGTGAGCTGTGCCTCAGACGTGCTGCTCTCTCTTAGGGAAACCGGGATGGCCAGGTATCACGTACACAGCTGCAGTGTGGATGGATCCAAGAGCGAGGAGCTGAGTAATCAAACTGCAGAGTAAATTCAGCACCAGGGAATACAAGGGGATGTACATGGGGAAGAACAAGGCTATAGGGATGTGTGCAAGGGTGGACTCATGTTACTGAAGGAAGCAGCAGAGAGTGCAACAAAACCATCAGTCCCGATCTCAGGGGTGGTCCAGAGGGCAAACTGAAGGAGAATAGCAGGGAACAAAGCAACACATTGTTTTGAAACCACATGAAACACACCTTGCATCCTTGCCATCAAAAAGGGAAATGCAAATGTCGGCACCAAAAGGCAGAGGGTGAGGGTATGGATTATCTATCTTCACCCTGGTGGAGAGAAACCAAGGCTGCTGTGGTGTGGGGAGGTGTGAACAAGAGGTTTGGCAGCAGGTCATGAAGCCATCAGCATCACCAGGAGGGGAGCACTGGTGTTTCTCACACCGCAGGAGCTGAGGTTGCCCCGTAGAAAGGGCAGGTTAAACCAAACCTCCTGTAATCCCACTGTGGGGTCCATGGCCACCCAATGTCATGGAACTCAAAAGGTCTTTGGGCTCAGACTGGGATCAGGACACACAGGATCATTGGAAGATGTAGGCTGGAAGGGGACAGCAAGGACACCCTGGCTACTTGGGACCAGAGCACAGGGATCAGGAGCATGGATGTAACTCAGAGAGCAAAGCTGCTGTGCCAAAGCTCAGCTGAAGGATGGTGAGCCTGTGCTGAGAGGCGCCAGTGCAAACCACAAGAAAGCCAGGCTGGGCTCCTTTGTAGCACTCCAAGCTTGACAATTAATGCGTGCAAGCCACTGAATTACAGGCTGGAGACACTGGGAGCCCAAATTGCAGCTAACGAGTGCTGTTGATTGGCTTTCCGGAGGCCATGGAGACACAGACACTTATTCTTAGAGACACGGATCCCAGAGGGACCACGGCGGACACAGGAGTCTCTCCCGCAGCACTCGCATCCTCTGTGTCCTGGTGCTGGCAGCAGTCGTGTTTCTCTTCCATGGATGGGGAGTGAGGCAAGGATACAGGGAAAAGGTGGCCACCAGCCCTCACCCCCATCTATTTGTTCAGCCTCAAGCATCCCAGCTAACTTTATCTCCTCTTTTCATGCCATAGACTTCCATCCTAAAGGGCATAACTGCAAGCGATGCGTGAGGCTGAGCAGGTACCAGTCCCCTGTGACTGAGGATGCTCTGGTAGCAGTGGCTCTGAGGGGGGGGGGGACAGATAGAGAAGGCTGGATGGGACAGCTGGGTTTCCTTAAGGCAGATCAATGGTGCAGAAAAATAACCACAGCATCAAGAAATCCTATGAAAGCATCACATCACCAGTGCTGTGCAAACACTCCCGCATCTCTCTGCTTCCAGACACACCAACCGGCGCAGGAACGTGTTTGCAGTCAGTGCATGCTTCCCATGACACTACCAATTAATTGCTGGAGGTATCCGAACACTTGGTTTTCTCTCCCTCTCACCATGTGCTCCTGTCCTTCCTCTCATCTCCACGCTGGATTTTTCCTCCCTGATTATCTCTGTGTTCATGCTCTCCAAGCACCAGCCAGGCATGAGCCTGGCATCTCCCGCTGCGGGTCAGCTCCAGCACTGACTGGAGCAGCCAAGGGCAACCAGCTGGAAAATCACCAGCATCACTGCTCCAAGGTCAAGGCAGCCCTGTCCAGGGCAGGTCTTCTGCTCTGGGGCAGCTTCATCACCTTGGGAAGCTTGTCTGGTGCACGCAGGATGAGCTGATTCAAGTGCTGGACCGCAGCAGCCCCCCCTTGGGGCAGTGCTGGACAGCCCAGGGCACTCGTGTGGGCTCCTGCAGTGGTTGAGAGACAGATCTGGGGCTCCCACAAAGGCGGCGCTAGAGGTGAATGAGCAGGTTTGTAGGGGAGGATTTATTCACCAATGCAAAAAGCAAACACCCAAATCCCACCATTGAACCGCATGGCTGCACACCTGAGGATGTCCCCAGTCGGATGCTACATTTCTCAATGCTTACAAACTTGGTTAGGGCTGAAAAGGCTGATTTCTGAGGCTGTCATCAGCTTTTGGGGCAAGAAGGATGCGTGTGCCTTTGGCAAGCTCCCCAGGCAGGAGATGGATGTGTCCCTTATGCCCCTCACCTTGCTCAGGGTGAGACAGGCTCAGATCCTGTCTCAGCTGGATGCACAGCAAGGACCTTCTCCCTTCCCAGCTCTCGTTGCACTGATATCCTTGTGTCCTGGTATCCATGACACCTTGGCTGTATCCAGCTCAATGCCTCCAGCTTCAAAACCAGCAGTCTGAAAGGTGGGAAAGTGCAAGGGTTTTGGGGGGGGATTTTTGTGTGTGTTTGAGGTTGTTTTGATTCCTTGGAAATCCATATTCCGAGCGGGTGCACCATCAGGAAGCAGAGGAATCTCCAGACTTCCTAGAGCTGAACTGGGCTGAGTTGCAGGGTGTCGTGTACCCAGCTCTGCCGGGAGCTTGGACCAGGCTCTGTGGTGGATGCTGAGGCTGGGCACCACTGCATGTCACCACATAGACATCAGTGGGATTCATGGATGGACCCCACTGACTTGAAGATAAGAGCTTCCCAAAAAGGCTTCACTGCCTTCCCAGCACAGCCAGCCTGGGAGAATGAGGTTCTATTTTCTCTGGGTCCCCCTGAGAACAATGCTTTTGTCCCAAGGAATTTACAACAAATTCCCTCTTATCAAAACCCATCATTTCACCAAAACCCCCGTGGATGTCATTTTCTTCAATTCTCCATTTATTTTGTTGAAATGATGATTTCCCCTTTCTTTTCCATTTTCAACATGCTATTTCCCATGTCTTTTTGCCAGACCCTGGCTACCACAGGTTGAAGAGCATCAGCCTTGTTCCTCAGGGGGATGTTGGTGCTGTAATTTTTGCCTTGTTAGTGCCTGATTTTACATCTTCCCATTTGAAAAACAGCACAAAAGGCTGTGGGTAAAGAATGAAGCTGAAAAGCTAAACTAAACAGAGTCCATAACAAATCTGTGTCTCCCACTGTTGGGGTTCGTAGTGGCAAAATGAAAGCAGTGGAGAAGGTGGGAAGGAGGATGCACAGCTCAAATCTCACCCAGGTCATGGCTGTTTTAATCAAGTAATTAAAAGTCTTTCTTCCTGCTGGGGAAAGCACATACACCACAGACAATTGGGGCATTTCTTCCCCAATGCTATTGCGTTCCCATCCATAAACTTCACCCCTGAGCAAGCTTGGTGCTGCCAGGTTCTGACAGATGTCTCCGAACATCCCAGAGGCTGCACTGATGTGCTCAGGATGCTGACTTTAGGAGGAAGGCTGCAAGTGATGGAGAAGAGCGGGACCTGGACCAGGTGACCTTTAAAGGTCCTTTCCAGTCTGATTCTGTGAAGACTCAGAGGGCAGGATCCCATCCCACAGCCTGTGCCAGTGGGCAGCCCACAAGGGCTCGATTTCAGCCGTGTTCGTGAGCAAAACCACAACCTCCAGCCATCAGCCGTGCAGCACCGGTTAGAAGCAGCCCCAGGGATCAATGCAAAGCCACCAGGATCCTGGATGGAGCAAGTCCAGGCCCGTTAGCAAAGCCAAGGACACGCTCGCTTGCAGAAGTGAAGAGCAGCGTGGTCGAACTCCAGCCAGAAGCTCTTCCCCATCGTCTACAGAAGCTGCTCAGCTCAGAGGGATTTCATGGGGTCACCCATGTTCTGGGAACAGGAACACTTTTGCACATGTGGTTGGACCCCAGTAAAGACATTCATCTTCTTTTTGGTAACGAGAGGTTGTCCCCCACCTTCTCCTGGGCATCTTCCTCGACAAGAAACATCTTGCATGCACATGTTAGAAACCTGCTGCTTCTCCATATCAGGAGGGGTTGTCTCCCAAACTCCTTTGAGGTAATGAGATTATTTTGGGATGACAAAGCTCCCTGGACAAGTTACAGGGACAGTGCATTGGCACTTGGTCAAAGCTAAATACCGCTGCACTGAGCAGTGTGGACAAAGGAGGAAGATCGAGCTAGCACGGATAAATCAGACACGAGGGTTATTTCTAAGAAGATGTAATTTAGACAGCCTGACGTTACAGTATTTCTTGGGTTAGGCTGACTGAAAGGAGGTCAGGAATCTGAAGTATGGGTGATGAGAAGTTATCTTGGAACCAGCATATTCACTTTATTGAGAATAGGGGTAAGGTGCCCATAAATCTTCCTAAGAGCATTTCAGGTACTTTTATGACTCTTGCATGGGATTTATTGCATATTTTCAGGGAAAAAAATAAATATATAATTTGAAAGAACATTGTCAACCAGTTTTATAGCTTTTATTTATTTTTTAATCTCCATTGTTTGCAAAGGCCTCCTCAGAGCTGGGAAATGCAGTTCTGCCCCATCACATCCAACACACAAGGAATTCTGGAATAATGAGCAGGGGCAGAGGCAGTGTGTGCTGGGCACTGATGGGACTGGGGGTGGTGGGTTTGGTATCCCTGCAGCAGAGCCAGAGCAGCACCGGCCACGCTTCCATGCGTGGATACCATGGATTTCAGCACAGGCAGTCGGTGTGCTGGGTTTCGCTGTGGGAGAGGAGCAGAGAGCTTTCCCATTGTATTTAAAAGCCCATTTTTCCAGTGGTGTTGAAAGACCCAATGCGGGGCTGGCATATCCCAAAGGCTGCCTTGGGAAAGCGAGCAGATAAGGACTGATGCTGCTGGGGAGGATGCTCTTCAATTGTGGACACAGCACTTTGGGACGAGAGGGTCTGAGTTTTAACTGGTTCCACCAGGACCCCCTTTTCGCTCAGACCCGGCTCATGCCCAGGCTGGATCTTGCCCAGATCCTGCAGATCCTGCCCAGATCCTGCAGGTTTTCCAAACCTGCAGCACTTCTGGCCAGAAATACAACCCTGGAGCCTTCTTTGGAAAGCCTGAGCTTACCTGACCTTCCCTGGCCTTCCTATTAGTAACTGAGATGATGCCCTTGAGGCTAGTCATGGCGTGGTGGTGTCTTCTCTGCCTGCTACCACGGTACAGCAACCCAGGGACAAGCCTGGACCCAAACCTCCCCAATGCCACACACTAAGGACCAGCAGAGCCTGGCAGGGAGGAGACCAGCGCTGTGAGCACTGATGGGCAGCAGGGAAGGAGCTGCCTGCATGGCCTCCATCCTCCTGGCAGGGAGGAGAGGTGGTGGGGCCAGAGGATGGAGTGGGAGGATGGACCAGCATCACTTCCAGCCTGGCTCCTTCATGGACATGGACAACCCCTTCCAAAAACCCCTTCCGAGGAACATTCCCTGGAGGCTCTGCAAAGAGGAAAGTTGGACACATCAACCAGGCAAGTCTGGCTGTTATCCCTGTTCTCTGTCATCATCACTGACCCCTCCAGCTTTGCGGGGTTTTCACCTCCTTCTCTCTCCCACAAAATGCTTTTCATTCAGTGACTGTTGTTCCTTTAAATACTTCATGAAAACTCATAAAACTCCATAGGAAATGAGCAGCAGTTTTCTTCTCAGAAAGGAGCTTGTGCCAGCAATGCAGAAAAACCCTCCTTGCTTGAGCGATGCAGGGAAAAGGAAAGAATAAAGGAAGGACGCTAGCGAGCAGGGAAGCAAGGAAGGTTGATTTTCATGTGTCCAGGACATCTGCTTTGCCAGAGATGCTGTGACCATGAACACCAGCATTTTTAAGGCTTGTTCCAGACAGCCCATGAAATCTGAATGACAAAAACGGGCTCTTCCATCCCCTGCTGCTAATCACTAAAGACGTGGCGTGCTCCGAGCAGAAGGGGCAGAGTGGAAACCAAAGCACCCCCCGTGCCAGTGCACTTTCCCGATTTGCTGCCGAGGGATTGGGATGGAGAAGGAGCAGGAGGAGGTGCTGAGCCTGACAGTGCAGCCCTGCAGGAGCCACCTGTCCGTAGCTGGGCTGAAGCTGCTCCCAGCATTGCTGCAGCCTCTCTGGAGAGGCCGTTTTGGATGGGATAGTTCGTTATCAGCACAAGCCCTTGGTTGGCACTTCTTGGGCCACTCTCTCGCATCACAGAATTAGACTGGTTTGGGTTGGAAGGGACCTTAAAGCTCCTCCAGCTCCAACCTCTGCCACAGGCAGGGACACCTTCCACTGGAGCAGCTTGCTCCAAGCCCCTGTGTCCAACCTGGCCTTGAGCACTGCCAGGGATGGGGCAGCCACAGCTTCTCTGGGCACCCTGTGCCAGCGCCTCAGCACCCTCACAGGGAAGAGCTTCTGCCTAAGAGCTCATCTCAGTCTCCCCTCGGGCAGGTTAAAGCCATTCCCCTTGGCCTGTCCCTACAGGCCCTTGTCCAAAGCCCCTCTTGCCAAAGGAAGGTTCTGACCACCTCTGTCCCAGCCCTCGGGGATTGTGCAGCAAAGAAGTAAATCACACAAAGAAAACCCAGCCCCTGGATTTCTCCTGTCCCAGGGCACTGGTCCTCCCCATCTCCTCAGAGAGGTCAGGTTGATGGGGTTTGATCTGCACTGCTTGTGCTGGTGTGAAGTGTCCCTGATGCATCTTTACACACAGTTTTCCTTAGCTTGGTCTTGCTCAAAGCCTCCTGACGGAAGAGCCCAGGGGCTGGTGGCATCAATATCCCAACCTAGGGAAGTTTCTCCTTGGAGTAAAATCACAGCAGCTTAAAAGCTTCCTCTGCAGGTTCATGGGTTTGTTTATTTCTATTGCCTTTTATCTAGTAACTGATCTATTTTCTTGCATTTTCCACAGTGTCATTGGAAGCTGAAGCTCACAGTGGGCTCAGCAATTAGTGGTAGCACAGAAATATAAGGCAAAAACAAGTATTGCTAATGAGCTGACACATTAAACAATGAGTCACACTTCCATAAGGAGCCCAAATCGAGTTATAACCCTAAATAAACAAGCTGTGAGAAACAGTTTACAAAATATGAATGTGTTACTTATTTAACTGCTGTTGAGAAGCTGTGATCTGAACCCTGAGATGTAGTTAAATATCTGTAACAAATAATGTGTGCTTCATCCAACGGGCACAGTGGAGCCTGGCGCCGTTGGGTTGGATGGACCCTGCCCCTGGATGCAGGTATGGGCAGCACAAGAAGCTTTGGGGTTGTGTCCTCCACCCTGGGTCCTTCCCTATCTCCATGTGGATGAGCCAGGGACTGCCCTGCACCAGGGAAAAGAGGCAGCAAAGGCTGAAAGCCAAGAGATGCTGGAGATGGGAATTTGCCTCCTTGCAGAGGTGTCTCAGGGCAATGTTGGGGTATCTCAGAGGCCCATGACTTCATTTGGGGTCGAAAAGGCAAAACTACAGATACATCATCATTGCTAAATCAGATGAGAAGCTTCCTGGGTTTTTTCCCATGCCAATGGCACAATGAAACATTCCAAGTTGACCTGAAATAACTCACTCCACATAAAGCGAGTTTTGGGTTTGTATCTTTTCCCTTCTTGGTTTTCCTTTCGCTCCCTCAATATTGGCAGGTTTAGAATGAAAAGCTTTCTGCAGGTGCAAATGGAAATCTCACATCTTCCTCCCCATCACTTTGCTTTCAGCCCAAAGGATTTGTTGAAGTGCAGCCAAATTCCAGATCTTTCCCCCCAGAATGACACTGAGAATTTATTACCCATGAAAGTGGTCCCTGCAGCTCTTGCACTAAGGGACCACAGGCTTTTGGCAGAGGTTCCTCACTGCTCAGCCATTAAACTTCGGTGTTACCTGGATAATGTCCCATCCCAGGGCCAAATCCCTCTTCTACTCAATCTCCATGTGCCGGTGTCTGCAGTGTGTGAGCTGTATCAGCAGCTGGGTGCAGGCTCAGAGAAGTTCATACCCAAGTGCCCAGCTGACCATTGTGCCCTGGAGGAGATGAAGAACATCCTCTGGACATCCTGACATGGCAAGAAAGGGGCAGGGACACTCATCTCAATGTCACATCGTCTCCCAAGGGTGTGCGCAGCATCCCCTGAGTTTGGCTCTGGAGGAACAACTTGGTCCTCCTGTGATGGTGGGACACCCATGGCAGGTTTCATGCCATCAATTCACCATCAACCCCTTCACCTGCAAATCTCTCTCCACCTTTGCAATACCACAAGCCAGGGACTGTTGGTTTCTGCCCCTGGGTGCAGACCCAAAGCCTCCCAAAGGGGGTTCAGGAAGGATCCTGGCACCATCCCCTTTGTGTGTGAGGAGCATGGAGGTGGCTGACAGACCTCACGCAGGTCTGGGTCAGGCTCTACTTCCCCTGCTCCAGGGCACCACGCAAGGCTGTGATGCTGCACGTAAGCAGGACCTGCCTGACAGCTCAGCTCAGCTCAGCTCAGCTCGAAGCTGGAGATGCCTCCATCTCTTCTGTTTGAAGTCCCTGGAGGAGCATGGGGACAGGGTCCCCAACACAAGAGGGATGTGGAGCTGTTGGAGTGAGTCCAGAGGAGGCCATGGGGATGCTGCGAGGGCTGGAGCAGCTCTGCTCTGGAGCCAGGCTGAGAGAGCTGGGCTGGGTCAGCCTGGAGAAGGCTCCCCAGCCTGTGGGTGCCCCCAAGGGAGAAGGAGAAGGGTACCAGGGGCTGTGGCATGGGGATGCTTCAGCTCTGCCCCTGGATCTGCCCCTTCAGCTCTGCCCTTGGAGCAGCACCACACTGCCCCGCGACAGCAACAGAAACGGATGGGTGACCACAGCAGCACAGCAACAGGTCCCCTCCTCTCTGTATCCAGTACCCCAGCGCCACCAGAGCCAGCTTTGGGGTTTACAGCACCCACAGCACAGTGTGCCCCAGGGAGGAGCTCCTAGTGTGGGTCTCTGATCTTTCCTGTCCCCTTCCTGCACTCTTCCCATTCTCCCATCCCTCTCCCCAGGTTCTCCATGCCAGCTCCCTGGGCCAGAGAGCGACAGTCCTTCAGTCACAAGTACTGGGACAAGCCCCTGGGCTGGCAAAGGTGAAGAGGTTTTAGAAGTATATTAGGAATGAAATAAATCCCAGTAATGGTAAAGGGTGCTACTACACAGAGGTAGTGAAATTGCTGCTAACAAGGGAGGAGAAGCAGATGTGATCAATGAGTATTTCTGTTTTGTGTTTGGAAGGAAGCACTTGCAACATGCAAGGACAATGAAGTGCTCTTGAGCCTCTTTGTATCTAAGGAGAATGTCAAATGACATCTGCATGGGACAAACGTTTTCAACTCACCCTAAAAATAATAGGAATCTCAATAATCAGTCTAATTCCACATCTTAAGAGGCTGCAAAGAGACGGGTGAAGGTTTCTGCAGCCCTCAGGTGTTAATGCTGAATGGTTTTGTGACCAGAGAAATGAGGTGCATTTGACTGGGCAGGTCCAGAGCTCAGCCTCTGCCTGGGCCCATGGAGAGCACAGACGTGGGTCAGCAATCACTGGAGAGATGCAGATGTGATGGACACACTGGTGTCAAGAGCCTGAACTGCCTTTGTGATGCCCACCTACTTAGTTATCATTCCTCCACTTTAAAGAGGGGCTTGAGACTGGGTTTGGTGGCTCCAGGCCCTGGGAACAACTGGAGAACATCCACAGCATGGGGTTCTGGAGGAGGTCTGTGGTCATAGCACTATCCTGGCTGCTGACTGGTTTTCCCCACTCATCTGGAGGCAGCTTGTGCTCATCCCATCATGATCATGGCATGGAGGAATCAAGAGGGGAGGAGGTGATGGGGAGCTGTGGTGCTTTGCATTGGCCATGGGATCATGCAGGGCTGACCACGGCCCTTATGGAATGATGCAGCCAAGGGACCAGCCTCCTTTCTGGGTGGCAGTGGAGCACCAAGATGGGGGAAGCTGGTGCCTGACCATTTGAAGCCTCTTCCCATGCACACAAGGACGTTAGAGCGGCTGCACTGTGCAAGACCCAAGCTCCATCTAACCCCTGGGCCATCTCCAACCAGGTCAGCAGCAGATGCTCAGAGATGCAAGGCCAGTGCTGAGCCATCCCTTTCCATGGTATTTTTCCTGTCTTCTGGCACTCAATGATTCCAGGACTCCCAGAGCCACACGTAGCATTTGGGTCAGTCCCGCAGGTGCTGTGGCACTCACCGGTGGCCCAATGGCACAGGAATTTGTCTAACCTGCCTTTCCAGACATTGACCTCTTTGGTCTCCATGACGTAGTGTGGCAATGAGGTCTGCAGCCTAATTACACACCGCACAAAGAAAGTGTTGCTGAGGCACGTACTGGAATGCTGGATGTGGGGTTTGGTGTCTGCATCCTCAGGAGGCTGTGGAAAGTTTGAAGATGCTGAAAAAAGAGACACAGAAATGATAAAAAGGCTGGAAAAAAATGCCTTGGAGGGAAACCCAACTCAACAGGAAGGATAAACAAGCTGTGAATTGGAAGGGGATTGAATCCCAGGTCTGGCAGAGCTCTTCAGCCTAAGAGGCAGAACCCAGACCAAGTCAGACCCCCAGCTAGAACCATCATTGTTGGAAACAAGGCACAGGTTTTCAGTGCAGAGGACTTTAACTACAAAAGTGGGAGGCTCCATCTCTTGGTGCTTCTGCAGATCTCTAAGGCCTACAAGCTTTGGGCTCACACTGCAAGTCTCAGAGGCAGTGAGGACCGGATCTTGCTGTTTCCAGCCAGTGTTAGCAAATTCCACAGGCCCAGCCAGGAAGGTCCTCAAAGGCAATGAAAAAGAGCCACAGCCTGCCAACAGGTCCAAATGACCTGTCCAAGGACATGACCAGGGATGGCTCACACTATAAAAAGCTGAAACCATCAGATCCAGATGGCCCAATGATGCCTTCTGTCTTTAAGCCCAGTGAATCATGGCCCCATGGCCGGCAGCGTTTTCCTCTTCTCTCAGAGCTATCACATTAAGCACAACTTGCCAAGAGCCATCACCACATCAGGCCAAGGTTGTCATTGTCCCCAGTAATTATTGTGCACACAGTAGCCAAGATCCATGCTCATAGTGCCAGGCTCAGCCCAAGCTGAGCTGCTCCAGGGGTAGGTGGGACGTGCATGCACCCTCATGCTGGGCATCCAACGCACAGGCTGGCCTTGGGTGCCCCTGCTCCCCATGTAGTGAGAGTGTCTCGTGCCAGTGATGAGCAGAGACCACCTGAGACAGGACTCTGTCTACTTGGTACAGCAGAAGAGACCCTTTTCTGTCCATCCATCACGTCAACCCATTCTACACCATCCTATGCACGGTGCTGGGAGGGATGGGGGGACATCGGGCAAGGAGCCACCACACCCACCATCACCTACCCAAGGGCTGGGGCTTCTGCCCAAAATGTGTTGGGGCATGGAGCATCCAAACATGGGAGCATCCAAAGCCTGATGTGAGACTGCTGATGTGCAGACACCACCGCCACATGCAGGCTGCTTGTACTCACCCATCTCCAATCTCTCCCGTTATTTCCTGTTTGAAGACACTCAGGGCATGTCATTCTGGCCACTGTTTGCTCGGCACAGCACACAGTAGGGAACTGTACCTCCATCCTCCAAGGGCATAGGTGACCCCACATCCAGGCAAACTGCATTATAGTGGCTGAGCTCTGGTGTGTAACACTGAGTCTTCACCCTGTGCTGGACACACAGTCTATAGAGCCACATTTCTGCCCCTGGGTCAACCCCTGCGAATGACAAATGTACTAGAGAAATCCCAGACGACCTCTGGGACGCAAATGAAATGCTGGGATTCCCCTGGGAATGATCAGCATCCGGTCCTATCCCTTACCAGTGGTGAGGAGGATGAGGATGCTAAGAAAGAAAGGTCACAGTGAGAGGGGGGAAAGGCTGAGTGCAGCCCATGGGGCACATCAAAGAGTTGCATGCCCCAGACCACAGGGCACAAACCCTCTCCTGCAAGCTGGTAATGGCATCCCAAGTTCCCCCGTGTCCCCATGCACAGCCCTATCGCAGGACAGGACAGTCCATGGCTCCCAGGCGCAGGCAGCCCAGGGCAGGCATTGGCACCGATGGGTGCTTTCCTCTCCCTTCCCTAGTCTCAAACCTGTTTCCAAGCTCTCTCAGGGCAATCCTCTCTGCTGGCAGCGCTGTGTCAGGGAGGTGTGCAGCTCCTTGCCTGTACCAGGCACCTGGGTCCCCCCTCGTAAACTTTTCTCCATCCCTGAGCAAACAGCACAAAGCTCTCACCAGGGGCACTCTACCTCTGATAATTACTTCAGCATCCACCTTGGGTCTTAAGCACATGGTTAGAAACAGATCAGTGCGAGCCATCTCAAGTCTCATGTGGGAATCGCTGCTATCAACGAGTCCTGCTTTCCCAGTCAAAGATGATTTACTCTGATCTGCACTATTGATTTTATTGTGGGAAATGTGGTGATACCTAAAGAGAGAGAGAGGCAGAGATTTGACTTATGTGAGCATGTGGGGACGACTCCAGTCCCCACCACCGCGCCTGCCTCTTCTGCATCTGTACCAGAATTATTTGTAGTGTTTTATGCACCCATCTGCTCCCTGCATGCTCTCTATAAATCTCACTGGCTCTCACACACACACACATGTTTGCTTTCCATGTAGATTACTTATGATGAGAGTCTAATTAGAGCCGGGGAAGCCTGCCTGCAGAGCGAGCCTGGGGAGAGCTTAATTAAAGTCAATGGAGAAAATTATAGGGGAAAAAGAAAAAAAATTAGGGCAGCAAGGCAAAAAATATCAAGAAAGAAACCAAGGGGAAGAGAAGGAGCAGGGAAGTAACAGTACCAGTGCGGCTGCTAGGCTCCCGAGCATCAGGCATCGAGGGCAGGAGAGCCCATGGGCTGCCCGTGGGTCTGCCTTGCAGGGAATGGGGCAGGACACAGGATGGGTGGCACGCAGACTCTTGCAAGGGGGTCAATGCTGAGCAGAGATCCCTCCTCTCTGGCAAGTGCTCTGCAGAGGGAGGACAGGATGTGCTGGGAGAGCCACAATGGGCTGGGATTCTCCTGTCCATGTGTGCCCTGAGCTCTCCTGGACTCATCCGCATCACGTATCCATGCACTGAGCAAGTGGGAGATGTGCAGTGGATGCACGAGGTCAGATCCTCATTGTCTGTTCCCCTATTCATTCCCCAAGGGGACACGCATCCATTCCTTACTGCCCCTGTGCAACTTAGCTGTGAGGGGATGGAGAATCGGGCCTGAGAGAGCCACAGGGATTTTGGGGGTGCCCACAGTGCACCCTGTGACCCCCCCCAACACAGGGCAGTGTTCCTCTCCCCCAGCAATGTTGAACCCAGTGAATTCTGGCTGAGGTAGAGAGCATCTCTTTTAGAAAGTCTCGATTTAAAGACCACAAATGATGGAGAAGCCGCCACATCTCTTAGCAAATTGCTCCAATGGTTAATTATACTCCCTGTTTAAAAGATGCATCTTATTTCCAATTTAGGTTTTTCTAGTTTCAGCTTCCAGCCATTGAATCTCATTACACTTTTTATCTGCTAGATTAAAAACCCCTCCATTATCAGAAATCTCCTCCCTCCGTAAGTATTTATAGACCATGATCAAGTTGCCTTTTAACCTTCCCTTGATAAACGATATAGGCTGAGCCACTCAGTCAGCCCGGCTTTGCACGCTTCCACCCATTCCTACTGCTCTTCTCCGAGCCCTCCTTGCTCCTGCACCATCCTGGACCAAGGGTGGACAGTCCCTGGATCAGGACAGATGAGGCGGTGATATCCTGGGTGATGCCAAGCGCAGATGGAGGGCCAAGGCAGCTGGTTGTGCCACGGTGCTGCTGCCAGAGGTCTTGGTGTGGGCAAGATGCACTCTGTGCTAGGTTAAATCCGCTCAATTTGGGCTGGAAAGGAGTTTCCCTGGAAAGCAGTGATTCAGATGTGTTTCCTCTCACAACATCGAGCTGTGGATTCCAGAGCATCAGCTTAACCGCATCCTCCCCAGCTCACAGCTGGAGCATCCTGGGGCAGGGGTCTCTTGCTCTTGTGTGATGGAGACCCAGGCGTTGGTGTCCAGGGCAGTGCAGAGCCCACCCGGCTCTGAGGAGCTGGGCCTGGGGGTCAGTGAAATCAGGATCCTGCTCTACCCCAGCCAGCACGCACAGGGGGAGGCTGCTGCTGTCCCTGGAAAGCCGGAGAGCCTGGCTCTCTTCCCTGTGTCAGATGCAATAAGGGAGACGAGCTGCCCCAGTGCGGCCAGCGCTCACTGTGTGGTCTCCCTCTGGCTTTAGGCTCCCAGAATTTCTTCTTCTCTCTGAGCAATGTCAGGCTGAATAAAAGCAAAGAGCTGCTGATGGAGGAAAGCTGCAGCTCCGTGGGCTGGCCGAGCGTTTGCCTTCTTTTCCTCTTGCTTTCTGACTTGTCACAGATAGAAAACCACCGGGAAAATGCACTGGCAATGCCTCAGTCATGGTCCCTCACTCTTCCAGCCAGTATCCCTTGAGCATGGTTGGAGCTGCCTGGACAGGGGGGCACTCCAGTGATGTTGGAGGGTTGGCACATGAGGATGATGAAGTGAAACTTGTGTCGCCTCCTGCTTGGAAGATCAGCAAAGGATCACCCATCCCTGGTGGCTCAAAGTCCTCAGGGTCCTGCCCACAGCCATCCCACTCCTGTGTGCTCCTCCAAGAGATGGAACCTTGAGGCAATGAGCTGGTGGGGAGCAGAGACCACCCCAAGGGGATGCTCTGTTGATAGTTAAAGGTTGGGGAAGACAAGGATGAGCCTTAAGTCATTGCAGAGAGACCAGATCTCGTGATCTCAGAGCACATCTTGAGATGTTTGATGCTTTATTCCTATAGCCTCCAGTCTCGGCATCATGTGAGCAAAGCAGTCTTGGCTCTCCTTCAAATGTGTGAGTTCTGAGGGCACATGATGGTAGATAGAGCTTGCAAATGGGGTGATGGAAGCATCCCAAGCAGGCAGGACACACTCTAGCAATTGTTCTCAAAACCTCTGGGTTTTGAGATCTTCTTGTGGTTCTCTGGGGGATGCCAACGTGTGGTTTGCTTGGAAGCTCTCATCCAAATCAGTGCCCAGAGCACCCATTAGGCAGCAATCATGCTAGTGGAGAAACACAGGGTGAATGCAAAATAATGGCTATTGGAGATCTGCTTCAGCACTGGCCTTCCAATTGTCCCTGAAGGGGTTGACAAGGCGGAAGGGCAGACAGAGGTGTTGCATCAGGACAACGTCCCACAGCAGAACTGGATCATCTTGCTCCCTGCAAATGTCTCCCAAGTTGAGCCAAGACCAAGCACAGCTCCTGACCAGGAACCCAGTTGTGCCTTCTTCACCCACCTCAAGCACCTAGCACAGGCATGAGTGAGGCTCTGGCATTTCCTGTGACCTGGTTTTAGGTGCCCTTCTCCAGCAGTGATGTCTGCTGTGGGAACACCACTGACAAGTGACAGCTCTCCTATGAAAACGGGCTGAGAGAGCGGGGCTGGAGAAGAGAAGGCTCCTTAAGGAGAGACCTTGGAGCAGCTCCAGTGCCTAAAGGGGCTGCAGGAAACCTTTGGCCAAGGGCCTGTAGGGACAGGCCAAGGGGAATGGCTTTAACCTGCCCGAGGGGAGACTGAGCTGAGCTCTTAGGCAGAAGCTCTTCCCTGTGAGGGTGCTGAGGCGCTGGCACAGGGTGCCCAGAGAAGCTGTGGCTGCCCCATCCCTGGCAGTGCTCAAGGCCAGGTTGGACACAGGGGCTTGGAGCAAGCTGCTCTGGTGGAAGGTGTCCCTGCCCGTGGCAGGGGTTGGAGCTGGAGGAGCTTTAAGATCCCTTCCAACCCAAACCAGGCTGGGATTCCATGATATGAAGACCAGCCTCTCCCCAGCCCCGCCAGCACAGCAGACCATACGGCCACACCAGGACGGCCGATTATTGTCTTCCTTTCCTTTACCACTGAAGGTTCATTACTGGGGTTTAACAAGTTCCCTTTGTTTTCTGCTGTTACAGGGACATTAGGAAAGTTTGAGCTGGGGCCGGCTTTGCAGCTGAAGCATCTGACACGTTGCAGGGAGGAACTCATGGTGGGGGGCACCTCTTTAGCCATCGCCTTGGAACGGGGTCCCACTGGGAGGGCTCTGCCACTGTTGTTTGGTCGTGATTTTTGCATGAGAAATGAATCACGGCGCCAGGCGGGAGCACGGACGTCTCTGAGGAGCGAGGGGCTGGAAATCAAGCCCAAGCAGGGCTGCGGACAGCACAGGCTCATCAGTGCTGATTAACCCAGAGATGGGTTTGCCTAGAGAGGTTTTAAAGACCTGAATGTCAATTTGCTCTCCCCCACGTCCCCCCACTCACACCATTTAGGCTGAACTTCCACAAGGCTCCTGATCTTTCTAGGGCTGAGCTTATGATGCCTTCGAGTGGGTGCTTCTGGTCACCCTCAAGGTACCTCTGAAGCACCCTGTGCCAGTAAGCAGGGATCTGGATGTGCTGGTCTTCACTCTGGGAAAGAATGGGGAATCACCATGATGGTGAGAGGGAGGCATCCCCCATAGGTGCTGGGGCTTTGCTGTCAGGGTGGCTGCTGGAAAAACATGCTGGGGCTCGTTTCTGATTTATTGGCAGGGACGGTAGGTGTTGCATTAGGTTAAGTATTAACAGATCTCCTGAGCCTCATTAGCTGTCCCCTCTTCACTCCCCACCTGAAGAGTTACTGCTCCAAAATCTATAGTGCCTTGGCAGCTGCCTGGCTCATTCCCAGGTTAACCCTCACCGAGCCTGCTCCCCGGGCTCCCTGCATGGGTCACTGTGCACATCGTGCGTGTCATGGACCACGGGTGGAAAGCATCCTTGGGTGGATGCTGTCCTGCTGGCTCAGCAGCGAGGCGTGAGGCCTGCTGGACCACAGTCACATGCACGTAAAACAGTGCTCCTCTCAGCAAAGAGCAGCCTGCCCATGCTCACATGTGCCAGCAGAGGCTGGTTGCTGGTGCAGACCCCAGGCACTGGGGCATCACCTCGTTCAAGAGGTCTCTGCTGGGAACAAGGTCTGCAGGAGGGACCTGTCTGACTGAAGGTGAGCATTTGCCCACTGGTATCTCCATCAGGGTCAACCTTCTAGTACTGTCCAGCAGAATCCATCATCTCCATTCATCACCCCCTACCCCGAGCAGATGCCAACAAGCTCAGGAGATGTGGGCTTTGCTGGCTGCAGGACAAGTCCCCACGGTGGCCAGGTCCTGTGGAGGCAATCAAACTGCAGACACACAGTGCTTGGTCAGACATGGTCGGGGCTCTCCTGCCATGAGCAGGGGCATGCAGGCGGTCACAGGCTGCTGGAGGTGTTAGATCTCCACCAAGCAACCAGGGCAGCTGAAGGTGAACACAGGAGCATCTGGTCTGACCCCACAGCCACAAGATGTAGCCCAGGCTCCTCTTATGGGTGACATGGTCCCCGAGCATCCCTTGGATCTGGACCAGGAGGCAGCAGGGATGGGGAACGCAGCCTTATCTCCTATTGGGGGTGTCTGGTTCCAGCTCCCTCCAGAAGAGATTCAGCCAGCTCCGTCTCTCCCTGGCAGAGGGAGCTGGACAGGCTGAGAGATGGGACCGAGTGAGCATCATGGAGTTCAAAAAGGCCAAGAGCAAGGCCCTGCCCCTGGGTTGAGCAATCCCCAGCACAAACACAGGCTGGGGGCTACTGGATGGGGCATCCTGGGGATGTTAGATATGAACACAGAGGGAGAAGGGGAAATAACAAGAGAAACAAAGGTGGAAAAGCTCCAATGTTCGGCTGCGCTGCATTCAATGCGACAGGGCAGCAGAGCGCTGCTGATGCAGCTCATGATCCATGATGAAGGCTATCCCTTGCCTCCAAAAGCAAGCCAAGCAGGCTCTTAGCAGTGGTTGCTCCTCATCAAGACCCCGTGTAGGGCACAGGGAGCTGCTTTGTGCTGAGCATGCAGGCTCCTTGCTGCCAGGTCGAGGTGTTCCCCGACCCCCTTGTGTGGTGGATCCCATGGGAGCAGAGCCCTCCTGCACCTCTACAGCAGCTGCTGCTGCAGGTGAAACCGTTGGAGCAGCCCTGGCAGGGATTTACATCCCTCGGAAAATAATTATGGGAAGAAAAGTGCCGGTATTAATAGGAGCCTCCAGTTAAAGATTAACCACAACAAATGTGTTGCATGCAGGAAGTTTATTTAACAATGCTCCCATTGTACACCCCGAGAGCATGTTTGTCTTCATTAGTGCAGTAATTCATTATATGGCCTCTCTAACATTCAAATCAGAAGGAAGAATATTAAAAAAGTAATTATACTTTTCCAAGGAAAGCTTTATGGGTAAATTGTATGCAAATCGCTGTCTAAATCAGGGCGGCATATCTTAAGCAGATCTAAAAGTTGCAAAGGCTTCCACCGCATCATTGATATGTAATCAACATAGATGTATGATTCTGCTCCTTACTTAGGCAAATTTGAATGGCAATACTCAAGTAGGTAATTGGTATTTATCACAATGGCTGATGTGGAGAAGCTATAATCTTGTTACGGGTGGGACCGGCCTGTCATAAATCAAGCTGCTTGGAGGTTACTGCAAGACTCTGTCACATTTGGGTTTCCAGATGCTTTTAATCACCTTTTTTAACCTTCACCTCATTTGTAATACGGGCAAATAACCTCTTTTTGAAGGCCTCTTCTGCAGGTGTCTGTGCATTGAGGGAAATAGCTGAGTGCCCTCACACCATTTGTCCACCCGGTGCTGACAGGCCCTTTTCTCTAATCAAGATAGTTTAATGAGATTTTTTTTTCCCCCTCCTTTTCTAAACTAGCGCGAGGAATAAAACATGAAATTGATCATTTTTGTGCACCAGGGAAATCATGTCCTTTGGAAAATCATTTAACGGGATTGCATCGCTCAGATTTACTGCCCAAACCGCAAGCACCAGCTCCAGGGAGCAGGGGGGGCAGAGCAGTGGGGCACCCCAGAGGGTGTTGTGAAAGCAGGGATTGGTGGAGGACACGCACTCATATGTCCTTGGAGGATGGATGTCCCCATCACCTTGTGTCCCCAGGCGTTAGGGACTGGGTGCAGGGGCTCAAATCCCTCCCTCAGGCGCTGGGATGCAGATGGAGAGGGGCTTCTTTCCAAGTCACAGCACAGGGGGGGACAGCAGGGTCCTACAGAACCTCTGAGGTGCCAGGGCTTCCAAATATGCAGCAGGATCTTGGGCTGAGAAGTCAGGGCAGCCCCGAACACCGCCCTATGACACCCTCCAAGCTCCCCCATGCTGACACATCCACAGAGCTCCTCCCAGCCTAGGCTTTGGGAGTCCCTCACTTACAGGAGGCATCAGCATCCCTGCCTTCTGCCAGACAGCAGCTTCAGAGCATCCAGCCCAAACAATGAGGGTGAGCATGAATTGTGAGCATCCTTTCAGAGACAAGGTCATAGAATCCCAGGGCTGCCAAGACCACCACTAGCCCATATCACTGAGGATGATGCATCATGGAATGGTCTGGGTTGGAAGGGACCTTAAAGCTCCTCCAGCTCCAACCCCTGCCACAGGCAGGGACACCTTCCACTAGAGCAGCTTGCTCCAAGCCCCTGTGTCCAACCTGGCCTTGAACACTGCCAGGGATGGGTCAGCCACAGCTTCTCTGTGACAAGACCCCTGCTCTCTTGATTCACCGAGGGGCTGTGCAGGTTTTCCACTTCTCCTTGGGGCACACAGAAAGAGCTACCCCAGAAGACCACGGCTGGTGCTGCTGCTGGAATAAGGCGAGCTTCCAGGTGAACAGTCCCCATGCCACAGGGATCTTCTATCCATCGATGCTCCCAGTGCTGAGCCCGTGCACTAACCTAGGGCAGAAGCAAGTGGGAGCATTCCAGGAGGCTGATGGGGAATCACAGCAGAGAAAACACAGTTCAGCATGTCTGAAGGCACTTGAAGAGGATTCGCAGCTGAAAAGGGGGTGAAATGATTTCTGCCGGTTATTAATGCCGAGCTATTTGTTCCATGTTATTAGCAAGTGATAATGTGCTGTGCAGAGGTGAAAAGCAGATACGTGGTGGAAATTCATCTTCTCCAGCACAAGGCAAGTGGGGAGCTGTAGAGGGGCACCACAAGGGACCCCAGCGTTTTGGGCACTGGGGAAAGGAGCATTGTTCTCTCCTCCCCTGCCTCATTTTTGGAAGGGGAGAGGAAGGTGACATCTCCTCTGTGTCAGAAACACGCCGCGACACGAGCAAATCCATCAAACGACACCGGGTGTCAGGTCGTGTCACAACATCATTAAAACATTATATCTTCTTGATGAGGCTCCTGCCATCAATTCCGGAGAGTGACTGATTCGAGCTGCAGAAAGTGGAAGTTCCTCTGCCCTGTTTGTGACTGGAAGCACTCTTTCATATTCTATTTAGGACATTAAGCCTTAATCCCATTAGAAGATTCATAGCATAGCCAGCCTTAGCTAGAGACTTCCATAGCTGGATGGATTTCACCTGCACCGCCTGCTACATGAAGCCATTTGGAAAACAACCCCAAGCCTACTGTCTTCCCAGCTCCTCTCTGAGAGCTTCTCTCTCCTTCTAATACAGTTTAGTGCCAGGTTTTATAGACTGCTCATGCTGTCGGGAATGTTTGCTGGTATTCTGTTAACTTGATGCTTGGCTCTTCCAACACTATTCATTTAAGGCAAGCATCTGGCATGTAGCAACAAGATGGCTGATAGAATAAAATTAGGCACGTTTATATGATTAACCATAGCTAGGAGCCAGCATCAGTCTCGGTTTATAAAAGGTTGTAATCTATCCTGTAGGTTATTTATTGAGTAGAGAAAAGCTGCGTTCACAGGTTGGGAGCACACCTTTGGGTGCTGCTATCAAGTGCTCCCAAGAGGATGCTGCAGCCCAGAGGCCGAGGGCTGGAGGAGGGAAAAGTCACTCTGACCCATCAGAGTGGATCTCTGTGAGCCCCTGCCTGAGCCAGCATGGGGAATGGGACCCTGGCCACCAAACCTGGGACCTACGTGAGCTCAGGATACCTGCCCTTCATCCCCATCTCATGCCTTGGGGCCAGGGCTGACCCCAGCCATCTGCGTGCCCTACCAACCTGCCCAGGGGAGGTTGAGGTCACCCCCATTATGTTTGGACCAGGGGATGATGAAGTGGGGTACCACACGCTTCCTGTGCCTTGGTTTGGGGATGATGCCAGGAGACAGCCCCAGCCCCAACCCTGAGCAGGTATAAGCATTGCCCAAAGCACATGTGCAGCCCTGGTCTGGTCCCACTGTGTCCCACATCCTCCTGGCACCTCCTAACAGCACTGCAGTGGGCTCCTGCTCATCCCTCACTCTGTGGGGCCACCACAGACCCCAGTTTGGAGGCTCCTGAGGCTGTGGATCCCTCTGGCTAGCAGAAAACCTGCACTGGGTCTCTTGCTGCTCAGTTGAGCTTGTGTTTAAACCCATAACCCTGATGTGCTGGTGCCAGGGGCAAAGGGCCGTCACCCTCCAGTCAACACAGCCAGGCTTTGGGGAGCAGTCAGGAGGGTCCGTGACACCTCGAGGTGTCTGAAGGAAGGAAAATGGGTTCGCAAAGGATCAGAAATCAAGGAAGAAAAACAATGCACGTTCTCAGCCGAACCACTCAGCTCTGCCAGGCTCAGGCTGTTTCATTTTGTGTCCGTGGCATTGCGTTTCTTACCACAGTTCAACAATATGTGAAAGGAGAAGGTGAGGAAAGAAGCCCTCGTGCTGGTGTTCAATTACAAATCCAAATGAGTCCTTTCTTGCAAGAAGTTTGAGTTTTGATGCATTTGAGAGGCTGGGAAATCCCATTGCCTGATGTCAGCTCCGGCGCTCCCTGGGCCCTGTCTCTGTATCGTGCTTGTCAGGAACCACAGCCATCACCTACCATGCAATAGAGCAGTGATTGATAACTGTGTAATGACACTGACCCAGAAAACCACACCTGTAATCTTCCCCTGGTGAAGAGCTGCCTACATGAGTCGCATCAGAGTGTTTAAATGCCTCACTGGTCTTTGAAGCAGTCAATTGACCCTGCTCAGATGAGGCTGCTGAGGTTGCTGTGCCAGAGCAGTGGCTCTGGTCCATGCTGTGGGCACTGCTCACCCTGTGGGGTTGCTGGGGCTCCGTCCGTAAGCCACATTGCCACAACGTGCTGTTACTGCCTCTCCATCACAGTTCTGTTCCCCATCTCCCCAAGCATGTCCCCATTCCATTCCTTGTCAGCAGCTCCCCGAATGATGGGTGACCCACGCTGCAGCCTAAGGTTGGAGGCTGGGGACTAGGAACAAGGATTGTCCAAGTGACATTAAGCGGTGCTTAGTGTCCAAGTGACACTTAGTGTCCTTATTGTCCAAGTGACACTAAGCAGTGCTCTCTTCTTATTTACTACCAGCAAACGGTGCTGAGCTCTGTGCCGGGTCGGTCTGTCTGTCTGCCTCCTTGTCTCCCATAGCCCTCCAACCAGGTTATCTATTTACCTATCTATTTACATGTATTTCTTTTCCCAGTGAATTATGTCAGGGAGGCAGTAAAGTGTTATGTATTTGCAAGCCCCATAATCTTTAAAAGCACAGTGATGCATGCTCCAGATGAGAAAAGAGCCTCCATCCAGTATGTTAATAGATAGCATTAGGGCAATAATGAAAAGCACTTGAGACAAGTAAGCCCCTATCAGAAGCTGAGTAATAGAGATGCACAGAATGAATCACAATGCACCTCCTCTGCAAAAGATATTAAGACGTCTGCTTTAGTGCAGGGTCTATTCACTCCAACAGCTGCTTCATTTCTCTGATTAAAATGGGAGTGGGGATAGCTTTTCCAGCCATTTCCCCTTGTATCCAGTACCTTACAGACACCCACGTTGTGCACACAGCAGAGCCAGGATACACCCTGGACACGTACAGGGTAGGACGCACGCACGCCGCATGCAAGGACACGAGCTACGTAGGCATACTCGCACACACACACTGACACAGACATATGGCAGCTCCGTCTTCTCATATACATGCAGCTCCCAGACACAAACGGGCACCTTCAGGCTTTCTGCTCTACATGGAATCAGCCCCCATGGATAGCCCTTTGAAGGATGCCCCACGCTGCGCGCACACACACACACATACAAGTCCCTGCACACTTAGTTCTCTGGCTCTCCCCCTCCTCACCACGGGTCCTGTGCTCCCATCCCAGCCCCTCTGGGGTCACACGGAGCCACTGGGGGGGGGTCTGGGATGCAGGAAGCCTCTCCCCCAGAGCAGTTATAGCCAAGCATTTGGGTCCTGATGTACGGGGAGCAGGGGAAGCCACACAGGCTCGGGGCTGCAGGAGGAGTAAGGGACAAGCATCCGAGATGCAGGACAACCTTACTGGGACATAAGCAGCTACAGGAGGGGATGAGCAGAGCCATGGTGGGACCATGCTGGAGATATCCAGTGCTGAATGCTCAGAGGAAGGCAATGTCCAGCTGCAATGCCTGTAAGGGCTCTCCATTGTCCTGCACTGGACACACAGCTTTAGCATCCAGCATTAGGTGCTTGATGCTGTTGCTGAAGCTTGGGATACCATCTGTGAGACCCACACCAAGACACACAGATAAGCGCCAGGCCCTGCTCTGGTGGCACTAGTGGGAAGGGAATAATCCCATGCCATGAGGATGATGAGGTCCTGGTCCAGATTACAGCTTCCCTGGCAGTGCCAGCCCAGCCTCTGCCATGAGCACCATGGGATCCAGAGCAGGAGCATGAGAAAGCAGGACCAGGGGCTTGAGCCATGGGTCTGCCTCTTGCTGTTGGCTCCCTGCTGCTTCCAGCCAAGGCTCTGGCCGTGCTGCAGGTCTGTGGGGCCCAAGGGAGCTCTGTGATGCTCCACCTCCATGGGATGTGATGTGGAGGGTCTTCTGGGGTATCCTACATTCAAAAGACCTGCCCCTGTCTCGCTGCTCCCCCAGGGCGCAGCAGCACAGCTGAGCATCCTCCAAGGCACATCATTAACTACAGCAACCCCCAGGCTTATACCCTGGGCAAAGCTGTAGCAAGAGCAGGAGATTGAGACATATAGCAGGAACATGCAGCCTGATAGCAGCTAACAGCCATAAACAGTTGGGATATTACGCCTGTGATCAGCTTAGGCTCATTTCTATTTACCAAAGGCTAAATCATTTCACCCTGTCCACTGTGGGCTTCTTACGACCTTCCCCACCAGCATCTGGAGAGCGTCGGTGGATTGCAGCGTTGTGCATCCCAGAAATCCCCAAGCCCCTGCACTGTGCTGTGCACAGGGATGCATTGGTGCTCTCCCTCCGCCCTGCTCAGGGATATTTCTTCCTCGGGGTTTGGAAGCAGCAGCCAGGAGGAGCAGATGGGCACCGGTGGTGACAAAAGTGCCGCTGGCTGCGGCAGGGAATGGTCCTGGGGATGCAGAAGCCCCCGGGCAAGGGGGAGAGGCCACTAAAGGAACAACGGGGAGAGCAGAGATGCGCTCGGTTCCTGCTGCCCCGATGCCCAAGCGGCTGCTGCTGCGCTTCCCCAAGGCTTGCGCACCAAGCAGGAGGGAGGAGGCAATGGAGAAGAGCTGCCCTGGTGACAAAGCCCAGAGGAATGCCGTAACCGGGTGACACGCAAAAGCAGCACCCCTCGTGCGTTAGGCACCGGGGGAGTTACGTGGCTGCAGCATCGTCCCTGAGCCCAGACGGGGCAGGAGTCCTGCAATGGGGACAAGCGCTGAGGGCAGCGCGGCACCGCCGCATCCCCACGCCGGCTCTTCCCGACAGCTCGGTGCTTGTTTGGGCCGGAGGGGAAGGCAGGGTGCCAGGATCCCGGTTATCTGCCTGGCGGTCGGCCCGACGGGCAGCTCCCAGCGTGGGGAGCGAGGTGGGGAGCTGGAAAGGGTTGGAGCCGAGCTCTCTGTGGGGCAGGGTGGCTGCGTTCCTCTCCCTGCTCTGCCAGGAGGGGCTCAGGCAGCACTAAAAGGATTTTCCCCATTTGTCAGCTTCTGCCATGCTCAGGACAAGTGTTTGGGGCACAAAAGCACACAGAGACCTTCCCTGGGCAAGGAGGTGGCGAGTGTGTGAAACAGGCTCCCTCAGACCTCAGGCATCACTAACACTGATGGCTACAGAGCAGCATCGTGAGGGCATCCTTGAAGGATGGCTCAGCTCCAGAAGAAGATGCTCCAGGACCGGTTTCCCCACTGAGTTCAGTGCTGGGAGCTGGATGAGCCCCACAGGAGCAGAACTTTGGGTGTAAGCCTGTACCAAAGCTCTTTATCAAGAGGTCAGCTCTAAAGCTTAGAGCTTCCAGGGAGGAAGTGTGGGGAGGAGCACACATCCACACTCCAATTCCAGGTGCCAGCCCCTGCCCCAAAGCTGAGCATGTATAGAGAGATTGTCCCCATGGCCCATGCTGAGCCATCCTCCTTGTGGCACAGTGGCATGGTGTGACATTGAGCCCAGTGTCTGCAGCCTGGTCCATGAGTGCCCCAGCATCCAAGGCAGGTAAATCCTGGGGAGATGGGCAAAGATGTCTCAGGTCATCAGAGGGCTGCAGCCAGAGAGAAACCATGAGCAGAGCGTTTGACAGCCTGTTCCACATCGGTATCAGGGCATCAAACCTCCCTGTGTCCTCCTGTCTCATGTGTGCGTTACCAGCACCAAGCACTCACATTGCCAGAGCCCTGAAGCGCTCTCAGAAGTCCCAACCCAGCACAAAGCCCTGGACACACAGGGGAGGAGGCTGCCATCAGCACTGGCACCTCCGAGCACGCTGCCAGATGCCCAGGAACAGGCAGCGGGGGCTCAGCGGGGAGCTTCAGCCTGCTGCTGCCTGCCAAAATTAACATCACTGACAAAAGGCATGATCCTGAAATTGCACCACCAAACAGATGGATTGCTGGAGTACGGAAGGCCTCGTAATGGAAAAGATGAGTAATTCAAGGAGAGAGTCTAGTGCCAGCTATCCGAGTGTTTGGCTGCTGTAGCAGGCTGGGAACCTGGAGTACTGCCTGTCGCAGGGCTGGATTCCTCCAGCTCTCCAGCAAAACCTGCTGGGATGGTGCCGTTGGCTCGTGTGGAGCTGACCCTGCTGCAGATGCAGTGGGCATCACACAGAGCACAGAGCTGCGACCGGGTCCCTGGCCCATGCCAGGGGTTGGCTCTGGTAGCAGGTACACACAGCAGCATGCAGCTGCCTGCATCCCTCCTGCATTCAGTGCCTGCATCCCTCCTGCATTCAGTGCCTGCATCCCTCCTTCACTGCCTGCATCCCTCCTGCACTGCCTGCATCCCTCCTGCACTGCCTGCATCCCTACTGCACTGCCTGCATCCCTCCTTCGCTGCCTGCATCCCTCCTGCACTGCCTGCATCCCTCCTGCACTGCCTGCATCCCCCCTTCACTGCCTGCATCCCTACTGCACTGCCTTCATCCCCCCTTCACTGCCTGCATCCCCCCTTCACTGCCTGCATCCCTCCTTCGCTGCCTGCATCCCTTCTTCACTCCGTGCATCCCTCCTTCACTGTCTGCATCCCTCCTGCACTGCCCCAAGGAGGGCTGTTGCACTGATGTGTGCTTGGTGACGTGGAGCGATGACCATGTAGAACCACAGAATCAACCAGACTGGAAAAGATCTTTGAGCCCATCCACTCCAACCATTCCCCAGCACTGCCAAGGCCACCACTAACCCATGGCACTGAGGGCCTCTTCTACACAGGTTTGGAGCACTAGAGCATACTTGGTTGTGCTGCAAGAGCACCACTTGTGATCTCTCCATAACCCCTGCCATTTCCCTCTGCAGAAAGCCAGGAATACACGGAATATCCAGCTGGATTTTGTCCAGCAGAGGAAAAGGGGGGTAATGGAGGTGCCTTCACATTGCTCCACTTTAAACATGCCAACGAAACAAATGAACATCCCCGAAACAATCTTTGAGCACCCCGTTCCCAGTGAAATCCTCACACTGAGACCTGTGGGAGCTGGCTCAGGCCTTTGCTGTGAAGTGAATCACAGAAAGCAGGACTTTTGCTGCACTGAGCAGCGACAGATGCAAACAGGGACAGGCACCCTCCCCTGACCATCACTGTCTTTGCTGTCCCCACTGCAGTCCGTGGGGCTCATGCTGGGGTGAGGAGAAGAGGCCAGGATCCAAAACCCAGCTCACGTGGATAACACAGACCCTGCCACCGACTCTACAGCACAGAAACAGGCACAAGCCCATGTCCTGTCTACCCCAAGCAGGACCTAACCCCAGCACACACACACAGAGCTCACCATGGCTTCGTTACACCTCGATAATTATTTCTTTTCTGTTTTCAGTAGAAATGCCCTGAAATAATCCTTTTTTCAGCACTGCGCCTGCTGCTACACAAACGTGACAGGCTTATACTGGGCACCTGAACTCAAGTTAACGTGGAAAAATGAGTTACTGGGGTTTCGGCAGAGCACTTGGAAAACTGGATCCCTGGGGTGGGGTTGGCATCTCCTCCTGTCCCACTGGGTCTCACAGGGACATCAGGAGCACGGTGCACAGTGCGCATCCCAAGGCCAGCACCGCTGGGCATGGGCTTATCCTGCGCCCCCATGCCCTGCTCAGCACTTCCTACACATCCCATCTGGCACACGGGAGGAGAGTTTAAGGGGTTCAATATTCAGGTTTGGCCACTCCATCCTTTCAAAGCTCCTGGAAGAAAAAGAAGGCAGGAAAATGAGTGAGCCATAAATCAGTCGCTGGCGTAAGGCCTCTTATCTCAGAACGTCTTGCAGTCCGTAATGGCTGATGCATCCATGGACCATCTATCATGCTGCAGGGATCGCTGCACATTCCATGCACTCTGCTGCGTGCTGACTGTGCTCCTGCTGCTCCCTGGACCCCAAACCCATGGCCATGGCTGGCCCTGGGGGAAGCACTGGGGTCTGGGGATGCTGTGCTTTGGGTTGGGTCCCAGGATGGAGGGTGCTGAGCGCTCCTGCCTCCCATGTGTCAGCAGAGGCTCAGTTACTGACTCAGCTGGGGACGCTGAGCTGGGCAATGTGGGTATGGAATAGAATCATGGAATCAACCGGGTTGGAAAAGCCCTTTAAGCTCACCCAGTCCAACCATTCCCAGCACTGCCAAGGCCACCACTAACCCATGGCACTGAGGCCTCGTCTCCACGCTGTGTGAACACTTGCAGGGATGGTGACTCCAGCCCTGCCCTGGGCAGCCTGTTCCAATGCCTGAGCACCCTCTGGGGAAGGAATTGTTCCTCAGCTCCATCTAAACCTGCCCTGGTGCAGCTTGAGGCCGTTTCCTCTTGTCCCATCCCTTGTTCCTTGGGAGCAGAGCCCAGCCCCTCCTGGCTCCATCCTCCTGTCAGGCAGTTGTAGGAAGGCAGCCCCGCATCCACTGGCCAGAGCATCACTTGGCTGCTGCAAAAAGCTGCATGATGAGCACCAGCCGTGGCGTGCATTCAGTGCCATTTCATAGGTAATGCCTCACTGAATATGATTTATTCACTGAAACTGGGTCTTCTCTGCAAGGAGACTGAGGCTTTGCTGGGTTCCTCGCACCCTGGGCAGTGGGGTGAACTGCAGCACCTTTTGGGCTCCAATAAATACCCCCCAGCAGATGGGGAGCAGGAGATGGGGACCCCCGTGGATACACACAGGGTGGATGTGATCATCTGAGTTCATCCAGCACTGGTGCAGGCAAGGGGAGAGCTCCAGGGGGTGATGGGGACACATGGGACAGGGCTTGGGGACGACACTCCCGACACCCCAATGTGTGGCCGTGCCTCTGCCCACGGCCTGCGAGGGGCCAGGGGCTCAATCCCCCCACCACCCACCTCCCTGCAAGTGCATGTGTGTAGCAGAGAGCAGAAACGAGACCTGTGTGTTTAAACTGGCAAGTTCTGTGTTTGTCATCGAGCTGCAAAATGATACCCTAACAGATGAGGACAGGAACTTCTTGGAAGGCTCGAGCGCAGACAGCAGGAGTGGGGGAATAGCATTTTGCTTGATTTCCTTACATGCAATCCAAGGCTTTGGGTTTGGGGTGGTTTTTTTTCTCCCCTTTCTTGCAGTGTTGTGTTTTTCTACCCAAAACTGGGTGTGAGGCTGCAGCTCTCAGGGGCTGGCGTTTCGGGGTCAAGGGCTCTAGTTTTGGTGCACCTAAACACACAAATAACAAGCAGTGGGCTTGAGGGTAATGAAAAAGCAAAGCCTCGACCGGAAGCAGAGTGGATGCATGTGCAGGGGCATCATCAAAGAGCCTGCATCCGAAATGAACACCGAACACCGGCTATTTCCAGCTGCCTGGCTACACGGTGATGCAGAAGACATTACAGCCATGCAGCTGACACCGAGCAGCAGGAGCCCTTTGTGCTGCGTTGTAGGAGCTTAAGCTAGCAGCCGGCTCCTGTTTATCACGAGGATATAGTACCTGTTTCAGTGGGTGGATAATTGTAGGTGAATGAGAAAACGCTGCTTTTTCTTTGGGTTAATGCCATGTGTTGGGTGCGATTAAGCTCGCAGCAGGAACTTTTACCAGGTGCTGCGTGGTGGGAAGACAGCAGCTTAACTTGGCGAGCTCTCCCTGGTTTATTTATCACTGCGAGGTGGTGCCTCGTTGGGCTGGATTGGGATCCTGGGCGAGGTTGGGATGCAAGAGGGGCTGTGCATGGCACGAAGTGAATGTCGGCTTTCTCTCTGCGATGCTGTGACTGTCAGGAGACAGAGATGCGTTTGAGGTACTGCTGATATTAAGGATGCTCTTTTTTAGCTAAAATTAGAAGGAAAATCCTTAACAAGATCCTTAATGAAACCAGAAATATTTATTCCCCAGCCAGCACCTAACTGCGTCTCAGCTCTCCATTTATCCTGAGGCATCGCAAATGGCCGGATGACTGGGGTGTCCCCAGAGGGGTGACAAGGAGAGATGGGCTCTGGGGACCAACCCAGCATCATCTCTGCTGCAACACAGACTCTGCTTCATCCCCCAGCATCACCTTGGGGCAGCCCTGAGAAGAGAGTGACTGAGAAGAGAAGGTGAGAAAGGAGGGACCACATTCATGGCTCAGGGCATTAGCAAGGAGCTGCCCTGCTGTGGGGTCTGGCCTGGGGGTGACCACCAGCACCCACTGCTCTGTGCAGGGTGTGCTGCAGCCCTGTATGCCCTTGGCAGAGCTCTGTGGCCAGCTGAGCCCTTACCCGCTGTCTGACTCTGTCCTTGCAGTGATTTATCACAAAGTCATCAAATCCCAGCCTGGTTTGGGTTTGAAGGGACCTTAAAGCTCCTCCAGCTCCAACCCCTGCCACGAGCAGGGACCCCTTCCACTAGAGGAGCTTGCTCCAAGCCCCTGTGTCCAACCTGGCCTTGAACACTGCCAGGGATGGGGCAGCCACAGCTTCTCAGGGCACCCTGTGCCAGCGCCTCAGCACCCTCACAGGGAAGAGCTTCTGCCTAAGAGCTCATCTCAGTCTCCCCTCTGGCAGGTTAAAGCCATTCCCTTGGCCTGTCCCTACATCCCTTGTCCCAAGCCCCTCTCCAGGTTTCCTGCAGGCCCTTCAGGCACTGGAGCTGCTCTCAGGTCTCCCCTTCAGGAGCCTTCTCTTCTCCAGGCTGACCCAGCCCAGCTCTCTCAACCTGGCTCCAGAGCAGAGCTGCTCCAGCCCTCGCAGCATCCCCCTGTCCATGGCAGGGGTTGGAGCTGGATGAGCTCTGAGCTCCCTTCATCCCAACCCAGGCTGGGATTCGATGACTCTATGACTCCATCCTGTGACACGGTCCCAGTGCCCTGGTCCAGCACTCACAGACTCTCCAGGCACTGATGCAGCATTTCCAACCCCAGGGTTTAAAACCCCTCCGGGCAACCAAAGAGGCACAATTGAAAACGTGTCACTGGGAGCAGCAGCACAGCTCAAACCAACCACAGGACAAGGCCACAGAGACCCAGTTCCAGCGACCCCATTGCCTGTGGCACTGCATCCCCCTGCCAAGTGCATGCAGGAGGGTTGTCCCCCCATACACACGTGTGTGTGTGCACACGTATGTGCAAGAGGACACGCGTGGAGGGGTCTGCACCTCTCCCACGCCGAGGTGAGGGACATGTGAGGATATTGCTGTACTTGAGCACGGGTTGCTGTGGGCTAACTGAAAACAGATGTATAAAAATAAACAGAAATACTAGAGATGTGATTACCAAGGAAACGCATTTACATAGAGGAAAACGTCCAAAATGACTGTCATTTACTTCCTTTATTTATTCACATTTATAGAAATGCTCCCACCCTGGGATCTGGGCTCGGTCATGCTCAAATCACAAGGAACAGAGCCCGCTGGACCCCAGCCCCACCACCAGCTTCCTGCTCCCATAAGCTAAAGCCACCCCTTTCCAAAGAGGCTCAGGCCATGCAATGATGGAAACCTCTTTCTTGGGCACAAAGATTCCCCATCAGCTTTCCTGGGACCCACCCCCCCCCCGGCCCCAAGGATGGGTTTTCTGTGCTCACAGTGGGGCAGCCCCACATGAACCCAGCTCAGGGCAGCTATAGGAGGAATCAGGCACGGAGCGCTGTCGGTGCAGCAACAGGGATGTAATTGGGGCAGGGGTATGGGGGAATTTCTCAGTCCAGTTGCCAACCAAGAACCTGCAGGGGGTTGGTACAGGCTGAGGCAGATCAGAAGAGGAGTGTTTTAACTTGCAAGGAATGGAAATCAGAAGAGCAAATTTGGGTCACGCCAAAGCGTTCGCTCTACAGGAAATGAAATGTTTCACGAGCCTCTCCTTTCCTCCCTTTCTTTTCCCTTTCGTTGCTTCTTTCGGGGGGGTTACAGAAAGAAAAGTTTCATTTACGAAGCACACAAAGAACAGGGTTCAGCTGTCTTTGTTTCCTGTCGTTGCACACGGAATGCAGCCCTCACACCCAGCTTCAGGCTGAGCAGAACGGCTTTGGGGGCTCATTCACCAGCCATCAGCAACAAAACCCCTGCGCTGGTTTGGCTGGGATTCCCTCCGCCTAAAACCTTCCCTGATACCCAGGAGAGCCCGGGCACTGAGCAGGAAGACAGGTCGCACTGTGGGGGATAAGCCAGCTCCATTCCAGCCCCCAGTAAGCTGATGGAGATGTTGGGGTGCAGCGAGCTGAGCAAACCTAAAGGCTTGTGATGCTCTGTGAATGGCTGCAGAGGAGGGTGCTTTGAGGCCAAGATTTGTTCAGGTTTTTGGGGGGAGGGCATTCATTCCCTGTGAGGGTGCTGAGGCGCTGGCACAGGGTGCCCAGAGAAGCTGTGGCTGCCCCATCCCCGGCAGTGCTCAAGGCCAGGTTGGACACAGGGGCTTGGAGCAAGCTGCTCTAGTGGAAGGGGTCCCTGCCCGTGGCAGGGGTTGGAGCTGGAGGAGCTTTAAGGTCCCTTCCAACCCAAACCAGGCTGGAATTTGATGACTTTGTAATAAATCACTGCAAGGACAGAGTCAGTCAGCGGGTAAGGGCTCAGCTCTTTAGGAGGTCCCTCCGAAACCATTCTGTGATTTGCAGTGGAGCCTTGCCCTGAGGCTGTTCTCCTGTCACTAAAGGGAACACTTGGCTTGTGGATCTTTTGTTACCGATGGTGTTCAGTCCGTCAGCTCTCTCGTTGGCCGTGCAGTGATCCCACAGCACTGAGGGATGGTGCTCTGGTCCCAGCCGGGGGGGGGGGGGTGCTGAGTCAGCACTGCCCACTGCATCACCCACCCCAGGCTCCCTCAGCACAGGGCAGTGGGAAGATGACAGGGTTTGCTGCTCTGTTCTTGCCTCTGTTGGGTAATTAAGGCTGGCGGGGTGTGTGCAGAGTTCCTGGGTAATTGCTCACACACCTAAGGTGTGGTGGAAGTCGGGAGGCGAAGCAAAATCTTCCGCCTGACCTAGATGCAGAGGTGCTGCCCAGCAGCAATGGGGTGAGGAGGTGGAAGAGGGGGAAGCAAATGATGAAACCCTTCTGCGGGCCCAGCACGAACCCAGCCTTCCCCCGGGCGCTTGGAGCAGGGACTGAAGTAACCCCAGATCGGGCTGGAAGGGGAAGGCTCCCGGAGCAAGGCATGGAGCATCTCCGCACAGACGGGGAGCCGGGGGCTGCGCGGTGATGCACTCTGAGTCAGCCCTGCGACGCTGGCACACGGGAGGGCTGTATTAGCACGTGTAGGGCATGGAAGGCAGTGCTCTGCTGGCTGCCCACCTGCGGTGCTGATCAGGTGAACCGGCTCATTTGCCTACAAGGAGGGTGCCAAGCGCTAATGGCTTTGGACAAGCAGCCTGAGCACTGCTTTGCTCTCCAGCCCTTCTGGGGGCTGCTGCAGGCGCGGCCAAGCTGGCCCGGCTCAGGGCAAGAGCACTGGGGCACTGCACCCAGGAAGCGTGCCAGCAAGGGCTTCTGCAGCCATTGACCTGACAGAGCAGCGCAGTCCCCGCGGTGCAGGGGCAATGGCCTTGTTACACTGCCACTGAGTCCGGTCCACAACCTTGGCAATGACTGGACAACAGATCAGCACCAGGGTGCTGCTTTCATCCCTTCCTACCTCTTCTAGAGCTCGCCTGCGATGTGTACAGAGAGTCTGGAGGCCACAGTGTGCCCCAGAGCAGAGGCACCAGCCAGGTGCCACCAGCATCAAGCAGGCTAATGGTCACATCCAGCCTTGTCACCCCTGTTATGCATGAGGAGGAAACACTCCTGGTGCCACACAGGCAGCCCCTGCCTGAGTTTCTCCCTTGCCCACAGAAACCATAGATTCCTGCCTCAAGTTCCTCATATTGACCTTTCCTGCTTGTGTCTCACCTTCCCTGGCCTCCCCTCTTGGCTCTGCTGTTCCCTGCCAGCAATCTGGCTGTGCCAGGCATGGGGCACATCAGTGCTGGGGACCTTCCCTCCATCCCTTTGCCCCTGCAGGGATGTAGGCTCCAGGCAGGACTGCCCATTTGTCCGTACTCAGCCTCCAAGCCTCCACCCCAGCCTTTCTAAAGAGCAATCAAACCAAATCCCAGCAGTTCAAACCGAGGTTACTGTCAGGACCAAATCCTCTCCTTTAGCTCGCCAGCAAAACACATTCCAAGCTCATCTCCCCTGTTTCTGGCTGGTGGAGCAATCTGGCTGCGATCAAGGATATCTGTAGCACTTGTTCTCCCATCTATGCCCTGCAAGATGAGTTCTTGTGTATCCACGGTTCCCAGGATTACTCATTCCTCCTGGATGAGGCCTTCTAATTCTTCCATTTCATTGCTCATGCTCCTGGCATCGGTACAGAAATACTTGAACTGTTTCTGCCTGGTCTTATCTGAGCTCTCAGCCGAGGAGGTGCCGGGGGTTTGCTGGCTGGAGGGCTGCCTGACGTCGGCTCTTGGCAAGGTAAGTGCTCTCCCATTCCTTGCTGCTCTCTGCTCTTCCTTTCTTGGTCGCCCTGCTCCTGCTGACATGGTCATCCTCCGGCTCCATGCATATTCCAGGCAGGGTGCAACCAAGGCCAGGAAAGGAAGCGCTCACCAAGACCCTTCCACAGGGAACATCGCTCCTTATCGCTCTTCCTCCTGATAACCTCCTTTTAATATTATCCGCTGCAGACTCACCCTTCACAAGTTCTTTATCCACTCTAATTCTGCGATCCCATCTCCTCTAGGTTACCCAGTAATTTCCCATGGGTGCTTTATCCGATAGTTGTTTAAATCTAGACAGATGCAGCACAATGCATTGCCTTTGTGCAGAAAAGCTGTGGCTTGCTTAATCTCTGACAAGCTACCGTAGGAGATCCCATGTTGTATTTTATCCCATTCTTCCATACATACATGCTTCGCAGTCTCCAGTACGGAGGCAGCGCCTCGGCCTGAATCCTTGCCACCAGTTCTGCTCTTTCATAAACCAATTCTTCCGGGACTCTGAGGCAGAGCTGAGCTGGTTCCTCACCAGTTCAGTGCATCAAACTGCTGGAGCTTTCTCGGTCACTGCCATTTCCATACCCACGTTCCCCTGCTCAAAAAGAGCATCCTCAGCAGCCCCGGTGCAGGGCGCAGGCAGTGGGAAGGCATGGCAGCATCTTCCCCTCATCCTCCCATACCCATCCCAGATTTCTCATGTCATAAAGCCCACTTATTGGTCATGGCACCTTCACCCCAGGAGAGGAGCTCCCATGGGAAATCCCACATTCAAGAACAGCCCTGTTTCCACTAATGCTTTCCCGTGGCCAAGCCTTCTTCACGAACTCAAATCATCTCCTTGCCCTTCTCCACAAGGCAGCTCCTCTGAAGATCACCCAAGTCTTTCCTCTCTTTGCTGACCCTCCCCACCTTGGCCTGGACACCCTTGATGTGTGAAAGCAGAAGCCTGTCCACCACTTGCATCACCTCTTGGCCTGCTCTGTCCTCTCTCAGTTTCTCTGCATGCTCCCTTTCGCATCAGCCTCTACTTCTTGGTTAACTTCACCATCTCCTCCTTCCGGCACTAGCTGCTATTCTCCCTTTCCCAGCTTACTTCTGTTTCTCCTCCCTGAGCTCTGATGCACCAAACCAAGGTCTCAGCTCCGTTTGCTACTGCTTGCCCCCTTCATGTGTTTCTGATGGTGTTTCTGAGGTGTCAGTGCTTGCCCAGGCTGCCCTGCAGATCTCTTCACACAGCAAGTGTCTGCTGATCCTTTCATGGTTCCTCCTTTCTCCTTTCCTTCATTGTTTTAAATTCCCCATGTCACTCCACCACAGCATCCAGCTCTTTCTATACTTGTGGATCTCTCTTCCATGATGCCCTCTAGATAAAACCCATTCACTTGCAGGCAACAGGAGGAGGAGGTTGTGGCAAGCTCTGGCATCAGAACAAGAGTATTCTTTCCTAGCTTATCAGCTTTATCCTATATATATCCCTTCTGTTCTTCCTTTCCTGTGTGGCTGCAAGTGAGAGGGGAATCGGGCCATGGAACACACACAGCTAAGGAGATTCCACCCTGACCCTTCACCACAAGCAGCCTACTTAGTGAAGAAAGCAACTGCAGGACACATTCAGCCACACAACAGCCGAGGAACTGAAGTATAAGACATCCACCCCGTTAAAAAGCTCAAAGATGAAAATCCTCTTGTGGCATTGTTGTTTTCACTTTAAAGGTGCTTTGATTTTTCATTTCTTCTGTCCTTGTTCTACAAAAGCAGCAGAACAGCTCTCCACACAAGCACCATTAGCTACTTAACACATCAGGGTCGGAAGGAATCAAACCTGGGTTTGTGGCTGTTCTTTGAGCCCAGCTCATCCAGCTATGCAGAGATGCACCAAAATCCAAGTGATTCACCACCCCTGCAACCCTTTCCCTAGGAGGGGCCGTTGTGAGATGATTTTATCAGCCAAGACCATCACAATCACTCGTGGGTTTCATCTGATTTCATCCTCCTCTTGAGCAAAGCAGAACACATGAAGTGCAGGCTCCAAGCTCATTATAGACAGCAGCAGAGCTGCCCTCCTGGGCCACCCAGACGCGCACACAGAGCGATTTGATTCGCAAGCCAAATGCCATCGCAGGAAGGATTCGTTCACCTCCACACAAGTCCATCAAGCCCGACCCAGCCATCAGACCCCAAAACACACCACAAACCCCTCCGCACTCCCATCAACCACTCCCATCGCCATTACCCTGCTCGTTGCCTCCTGGCCCCTGGGCTGCTCGGTGCCAAGAGAAGCCCCACGGTGAAAGCAGCCAACGTCGACACTTTCCAAGAGACATGAAAATAGCAGAATGCAAATGTTGTGGAGGCTTGAAATTTCGAGTGATTTACCGGTGTCAAACCCGTAAAATCAATTTGGCAGGTGCTCGCTGGCTAAAATTAGCTTTAACTGAAAGCTGGAGGCATTCTTGTGGGTGTCTTTGAGCATTGTTTTGGATGCGCAAGGCGTAAGCATGACTGTGTGCGCGCGGCGCGCTTATGCGGGGTGTGAAGCGTAATCCTGCTTGTGTGCCTTGTAATGCTTTCTGTGCGTGCTCAGAGCCGAAGCCGTGTGGCTGATGACTGTGAAACAGGATCTGCAGAGGTTCCCTGGGGTTTCAAAGCCCTGCTTCGCTGTGGGCCTGGGGTGCAGGCAGAAGGGTGATGGAGAGAGGGCCCTGCCGTGGTGCAGCCTCAGTGCCTGCAGGTTTGGAACCAAAGAAGGCTGGGTTTGAAGGGCAGCAAGCAAGGACCCTGTCTTTGCAGTGATTTATCACAAAGTCATCAATCCCAGCCTGGTTTGGGTTGAAGGGACCTTAAAGCTCATCCAATTCCAACCCCTGCCATGGGCAGGGACACCTTCCACTGGAGCAGCTTGCTCCAAGCCCCTGTGTCCAACCTGGCCTTGAACACTGCCAGGGATGGGGCAGCCACAGCTTCTCTGGGCACCCTGTGCCAGCGCCTCAGCACCCTCACAGGGAAGAGCTTCTGCCTAAGAGCTCATCTCCATCTCCCCTCTGGCAGGTTAAAGCCATTCCCCTTGTTCCAGTTTAAAGCCACTCCTTCCTGTCATCATGTACCAGCCCTCAGAGGCAGCAATGCGCACCTCAGCTCCAGCAGCAACGGGAGCAGAGCTCATCCTGACTGGCCCCTCGAGCTTTTTCTCCCCTACCCACACGTCTTCTCCTGACTCCTTACCCTTTTTCCTAAGGAGCCCAAGAGACGCAGGAGATCGGGGGCGGCTGCAGGGGGAAGGTGGGCTGTGTTTGGCAGGGGTAGGAGGCTGCACAGAGAAGGGGGTCCTGAGTGGAGATGAGTGCAGACATGGAGTGCACATCCCAGAGCCCTGAGCAACTCACACTCTCCTTTGCTCCACACCTCCAGCACGGACATCCCATCTCCATCCACTCTTCTTCAAACACAGCATCTCTACCCCAGCTGGGGCTCCTCTCCTCCTGGGCACATCCAGACAGGATCCATCCCCAAATGCTTCCCATGCATCAGAACCCGCTCCAGGACCTGTGGGAGAGGGATCAGCAGAGCAAGACCAGGTCCAGGGGCTCTGTGCTGGCTCTTTGACGAGCAGCAGCAGGGCTGGCCCAGCATCGCTCCCGTCCTCGGTGCAGGGTCAGCAGGGAGCACGGAGGGCAGGGAGCCCTTTACCTCCCCTTCGGAACTTGAAAAGCAGCAGCAAGGGGTTTGGTTTGCATTAATATTTTTCTTCAAAAGTTCTCTGGCTCCTTCCCTTCCCCAGCTCCTGCCAATATCCCTGGGAGGGGGCGGGCGAGCGGGGAGCAGGGAACGTCTGGCAGCTTTGTGTTTTCAATTCGCACAAGCTGGTTTGTGTGCGCTGTGTTGTTTCTCTCCCTGGAAGCCCGCTGCAGACAGGCACTTCCTGCAGAAAGCGGCTCTTGCAGGGGGGGGAAAAGCCTCTCGCAAACACCTCTCGTCCCTTCTGCCCTGCAAAACCTGGGCTCTCTGTGTGCTCCCTGCTGTGCGTCAGCCACCAGGAACAACCAGCATCGCGCTCCCAGTGCAGCTCTGCCTGTACCGGCCCTGCCTGCATCACCCCTGTCCCCTTTGGTATCCAACACATCCCCTCCCCACACTGCCCCATCGCTCCCGCGGGGCTCAGGCTGGGTTTGTCTGGCTCCCAGGGAGGGAAGCTCCAAGCCTGGGTGATGGATATGGCTGTGGGGGTTAGCTAAGAGAGGAGTCACACTGACAGAGCTCTGCCACGTTATCCTGTCCTGGTGGGCCAGAGATGCCCCGCTCTGGCAGAAGGCCGCTCCAGATGTTTTTCCAGCTGTTCCCCTCTGGTTTCCTCCCTGCTCTCAGTGCCACTGCCTGCCTCCACAGTGCTTTTGAGGATGGGCACGAAGGGATGGCAGCAGATGGGATGCAGGAGCATCTTCAGCTCACAGACACAGCGTAAGCTTTGGCTTCTCTCACCCTGGGGCCCCGCACCACGCACCAGGCACCATCATTGTCCCATCCAGACCTGGGCTTCCATAGAGGAGGTTCTCTGGTTCCGGAGCCTGTGCTGGCGGGCAGGCGCAGGGGTAGCCAGGAGTGTGAGGTTAAATAATTCATTCCTCATAAATCCTTCCTAGAAACAATCTTTTCCTTCCCAGGGAGACACATTACCACCTTGCACACACAGACCTGACCAGGAATTAGAAGAGCGAGTTTCTCCAGCAGCAAACGGGGCAGGGAGAAAGGAGAAAAAGGAAGGAATAAAATATAGATTCTTGAACTCAGACCTGGGAAGCAGCAAAGCATCAATCTTGTTAAAGAACTCGTGTGGACTCTCCAGCCAGCCCACTTCATCCTGACTCCTGACAGGCCCCCATGATTTGTGCCTGCTCAGCAGAGGAGAAGTCCCATAACTCACCCGCCGAGACGGCGTGGGATGGAAGCCGGGAATGACTCACGGCACACCGCATCCTGCCGCTGCACCGGGGCTCCCCATGGGCTCCGGGACGGGATGGGGTCTGTCCCCATCCCACACCTCCAGGGAGGCACAGAGCCCGCGGGATTTGCTCACGGATCTATGGGGCTCACGGTGTTTTCAGCCATCGCAAGGTCTGGGTTATAAAGAGAGGTGAAATTCGTGGGTTGTCCCCATTTAGTTAGCTGCTTGCCCTGAACACAGGCAGAGTGGCTGCCCCCATCGTGCAAGCTGGAAGGATTTGTTCTTTACACCCAGCCCTCTTTAAACAGGAGGACTCCTGCCACTGCCCCTCATGGTGGAGGGTCGAGCCCGCAGGGCTCCGTGGCGATGTGCTGAGCATGGTTATCACCTCCGAGAAGGACGGTACCTCTGCTCTGAGCCCTGCCCGCAGGCACCGGAATGGAATCGGTGATGAGCGCAGAACCCGGAGCAAGGAGAGGAAATTCTCCCTGGAGCCCTGCCAGGCCAAGCCCGCTTCCAAAAATACATCCATCCGTCCTGCTCGGAGCCCAGAGGTTTTTGGGGAGGAGGCTGCTGCTGCTGCTGCTGCTGCTTTGCATGCACAAAATCATAGCAGCCCTGAGCTCCCCGCATCGTGGCGAAGAGCGCTGGGGTCCCTTTCAAATCTCAGCGTTCACTCCAAAAGAGAGATGGGGAGAAGGGAAAGAAAAAGACACACGCACACCACACGGCTCTGGCAGGCAAACACAGCTCCAGGGCTCCTGTTTGCCCATCACAGGAAGATTTACTAGGGGAAAAATATAGGCTGATTAATTATGCAGCCGGTTTGGTCCATTATATCATAAAACCCAGCTGTGTAGGACAACCTTGGAGATGCTACCTCTCCAGCATTATCTCAGCCCGGAACCAGGCGCCTGGAGCCAGGAGAAGCCGTCTCGGCACTGAGCGCTCGCCGCCGCGCGGAGCGATAGCATCTTCCCAAAGCCACCTTTTCCATTGGAGATTAGGAGAGCAGTGAACTTTGATATGGTACCACCGCTAATTTCAATCGCGGGCCCCTCGCTGGTGTCACCGGAGGCCTCGGGTTCATTCAGAGAGCTGCGGCGGCTCGGAGGGGAGGAGGGAAACCAGCCAAAGACTCCCCTTGAATATTAATGAAGCATCAAAGCTTTTAGCTGCATGGCCGTGCCTGAGCGCGGCTGCTCTCCAGGGCTCTGCTATGTTTGGCACAATAAAGCCTTGGTAATTATTTCCAATAACTAATTTAGATTATCATTAGCCCCACATTGGAGGCACAGAGAACGCTGCCCTTTCAAACACTTGAACCGCTGAGCCTCAAAAATAAAACGCTCGCTCTCTGCAAAGAGATCTTTGCCAGCTCTAATAAATTAGAATATATTTGTGTGCGTTAGTGCCTGTGGTGGCTCAGGATAATGAGAGCAGGTTGTGTCTGGGAGCGGAGGGGAAGGCGGCACCTCCCCTGCTCCGCACATTCCTTCGGGCCCCAATTTGCCCCCGTTACCCTCCCGCACTCCCCAAGCCCGCATAGTCAGAGCCTGGCGGCTGACCCTGTCACAGCCAGTAATAACCCATAAATCATTCCCTGCCTTACAGGACATGTCTGTGTGGTGTTAGAGCCTCCTGTGCCCTCGCTGCCAGCCCCGCGCTGAGCTGGGCTCTGCACTCCACTGGGGATGCTCTGCCCCGACCCTACTGCCTTCTGCAGCCGGGGGTCAGCAGCTCTGTTCACAGCACCCTTAGGGACATGGGTTAGTGGTGGCCTTGGCAGTGCTGGGGTAAAGGTTGGACTTGATGGTGTTCAAGGTCTTTTCCAACCTGGTTGATTCTAGGATTCCTAGGTTGAGTCTAGATTCCCAACCTGGCTGATTCCAGAATTCTCTCGGATTCTAGGCAAAGCTCCCTGTGCTGCCCTCGCTCCAGCCCTGGGGGATCCAGCCCTGTGGTCCCTAGCACAATGGGGCTCCTCCAGGCACTGTGAGGCTCATGGAACAGCCCTCACTGCCACTCCACCTCCATGGAGCAATCGCAGGGATGTCCCAGGGAGGAGGTGGGAATGCGGCACATCCCCTCCCAGCAGCCAGCCAGGTAACCTCCATCCGGAGCAGACAACATCCAACTTCTCCAGGATGAAGCTCCTGGTTCCCTCCTGAGCCCAGAGCCTGCCCCTGCACCAAGCCTGTAACTCCTGCCTCTGCCACTGCAAGAGCCTTGGGACCTTGGGTGAATCACTCCCACTTTCACAGCCTCCGTTTCATCAACCGTGTCATTAGGCTAATGATAATTAATGCCTGCAAAGGGCTTTATGCTCTTCAGCTGGAAGGTGATAGTGAAGGGTAAATTATTGTTATTACCATAAACACAGGGTACCTACCACTTACCATGGGTGGGACCTGCTTTTTGACTTGCTTCAGCTCTTCTTGGATTAGGACCAGGGTCAGGTGTGAGCTTCACCTCCTCCATCGTCTCCAAGTGAACCTGGTTTGAGCCCATGGCTGGGCTCTGGTCCTTTTTCATGCAAACACTCAAAAATGAGGGGTGAGCTCATTCCGTAGAATCACAGAACGGTTTGGGTTGGAAGGGACCTTGAAGATCAATCAATGGAAGCGCTGCAGCACTGCTGGGGTAGGAAGCAAGAGTTTCCTCTACTGTCTCCATGCCCATTCTCCAAGGGGATAACCACCTTCCTCTCACTGGTTTTGACGTCTACACCTTTAGTGGTGAAACCAACTGGGCTGCATCCCATCATTAGTACACAAACACGTGTGTCCATGGATGCGTGTGCCCCAAGAACACGCGTGTGCTAGGAAATGCTGTGTGTGTTTCCAGCAGGGATGCAGAGGGCATTCCACACCACGCGTGACCCAGCACAGCCTGGTCCTGTGGCCATCCAGTGTCCCCATGGGCCTCTCACAGGCAGACAGGACAGCAGCTAGTGATAGGATGTGAGCAAACCCTTCAGCCCCGGGCAGCATCCCACGTCACACAGTGCAATTCCCCTTGTCCCAGATCTTCCTGACCCCTTTCCCCATCGCGGCCACGCATCCCAACGCCCTTCCCATCGCTGTCACACTTCTTCCTACTTTCTTTTTCTACTTGTGGCTTAAACTTGGTTGGCCACTTGATTGACTTCATGATTGACTTCTTTTCAAGCTTTTATTCCCTATGGACAGCCTCAGTTTTCATTAAAAATCTTTCATCAGAATGAGCCAAAATTGGCAAAGTCTGTTTCTGGGTTGTTTTTTTTTTATTAAAAGCTGAAATCTGCAGTGGGGAAACAAAACAATGAAAATAAAATTAGATGTTTCCCTCCATCCCTTCCAACCCTTTCCTCCCTTTTTGTGTCGACATCCCTTTTACTGTTGCTGATCTATGGGACCACCTGCTGCTCGCAATGGGACAGGCAGAGAGGCACTGGGTGAGCGCAGCCACAGCTTTGCCCAGCCAAGTCTCACCAAGGATGGAGATGCCTGTGTCAATGTGAGCCCTCTCAGAGCTGCACCAGCCCTTCCCTTGTACCCAGCCTAAACCCTCAAGGGTGCCCAGAGAAGCTGTGGCTGCCCCATCCCTGGCAGTGTCCAAGGCCAGGTTGGACACCGGGGATCGGAGGGATGCGCTGCAGCACGGCCACTGTCCTTGCACCCCTCCTGCCTCTTGACCAGGGCTCCTGCTCTTGGTTCACGTCATCTAAATCATTACTATGAAATGTAATGATGTCTCCTCCTCCCCCCCCCTCGTCCTGGTTCCTCTCTCTCAATCCCTAAGTGATTTCTTCCAGCCCATGTAAATGTTTTTGGAGGAAATGGGTTATCTTCCCTATCTTTCCATATGTGCAAAATCGCAGCTCCTACCCCCCTGCCTCAGCGCTGCATACTAATAGGGAGGAGGCTGAGACTGAAACGTATCAAAATGCAAGAACTCAGCTTTGCTTTTGCATCCTCAAAAGCCTTATTTTGCTGTTTGGGCCAAACATATTGTGCATTTTCTGTAACAATGAACTTATCACACTTCTGATGATAAACTGCGAAGGCGCTTTCCACAGCAGGCTGACATCCTGCAGATTGACTTCAGCTCGCAAATACTTTTGGATACACGTATTTTGTTCCATGGCTTTTCTGACCAGGGGAGTATCCCGCCTGCAGCCTGGCTCTGTGTGAGCACAGCAGCTGAGCCCCAGGCCACGGCACCTCTCGCTGCTCCTCTGTGCTCCCTGGGCATGCGTTACCCTGCATAGGACCCATGGAGAAGCACTGGAAAATGGTTATTGAGCCACCCTAAGGTAAGTCCAGTCCCCAGCCCAAGGCACAAGGGCTTTTCAGCCCAGGACATCCCACCCAGCCTGTGCAGCATCCACTGAAGTGCACTGCAGGAGTCATCCCCGTGTTGAGCACTGTTCCTCAGGTTCAAATCAGCAGGAGGCACGAGAGAGCAGATAGGATCATAGAGTGGGTTGGAAGGGACCTTAAAGCTCCAACCCCTGCCACGGGCAGGGACCCCTTCCACTGGAGCAGCTTGCTCCAAGCCCCTGTGTCCAACCTGGCCTTGAGCACTGCCAGGGATGGGGCAGCCACAGCTTCTCTGGGCACCCTGTGCCAGCGCCTCAGCACCCTCACAGGGAAGAGCTTCTGCCTAAGAGCTCATCTCAGTCTCCCCTCTGGCAAGTTCAAGCCATTCCCCTTGGTCTGTCCCTCTCCAGGTTTTTGTAGGCAAAGATAACCCTGTAGCTTTGCTCTCTTGCTAAGCAACATGAGACAAGAAGTCTCCTCCAAATAATGTCCCACCACAGTTAAGCCATCACTGCACAGTCCCAAGCTAACAAAACATCTGGCGATTACATCTACAGCATTTCCCTGTGTTACAATCAACGAGGGCAGCAAACACATCCCCTTTTATCCCATGCTGGCCAGCTACGTCCCAAAGCCTCTGCATCTCCCTGGCTGAACTTCAACCTCCCCGGTCATCTTTTGCATCCCCTTGGTTGCACATTTGCCCTGACACTAGGGATCCTGCATCCCCTGCATCCATCACATCCCCACCAGGCAGGGAACAACCACAGTCTCCAAGGACCACGAGCAGAAATATGCTTAAAAACACACCAGATTGATTAAAACCTATTTTCCTTCTTCCCACATCCTGGCCAAAGCTGCGCGGGGATAAATCCTCAGGATGCAGCAAGCCCCAAGCCAGCTTGCCAGCCCGTCCCTTTAAGCACATTTGGTGGCATGAGGAAACAAGCAGCATATAAAGCTCTCTGGAGTTAATTCCTGGGAAACGCGAGTGCCACGCCGTGGTGAGCATCCGGCAAGCCAAGGGCTCACCCCATGGACCGCCTGCAGCCACCCCAGCCCGCAGGGCAAGAGCAGGGGCCGCTGGAAGCTGTGCTGTGCACATCACCTCCATCCTTCACCTTCAGAAGTGAAACGTGCAGAAAATGAGAGCAGAAATGCCTCCGCTGACAGGTCTGAATGAAGAGATTCCAGCTTTTTATAAACAGCCTTTGGATTTTGTGAAAGTTACAGTGCCGGGCATCATTTGTATGCAGGATGTATTCTAGCTCAAAGGTACCAGAACTAATGCTGTCCTGTTAATGAACTGAGTGAGTAATAGCCATGGGTATAGAAAGCTTATGTCTGAAACTAATCCTAGTTAATGAATCTATTGTTACAGGTATTAAATGGTGACAGGGGGTTTCATCCATCAGCCCTCCATTAATCACAGCGTCCCCGCCTATGCTTATTATTTAGAAGCCAGCAAAGGGATCTTAATGATATTAGTAATAGAGCGGTTGCGGTACGTGACCTAGGACGAGCTGGGGATTTAAGGTGATAAGTGTCTGATCACATAAGGCGTTTTAGAGGTGATCCGAGCGGCTCTGCTCCCCATGGCACGTTATCTGGTCTCCGCCAGCTTGCTCTGCTCAGCCAGCGCGCGGCTCTCCGAGCATCATGGAGCCACGGTGGCCGTGCTGGGAGCCTCACCTCATCTGCTGCGGTCTGTGAGGAAGCCCAGTGCCTGCACAGGGTGTCTGCTAAGACAAGCACCGGGAGCCCAAGAAGGCAAGGTAGGGCCCGAGCATGCCCATAGGGCGCAGGCACGGGTAGGGGATGAACGTGCCTGCACAAGTAACCAGGTGCGAGCCCACGTGCACGAGCACAAATACCCACACACCCACACAGCCTTGGAGCAAATGACTCAAAGGTTTCTCTGGAAAGACGTGAGGAGCATCTGATGTTCTGCGCTGATTCTCCATCTGGACGCGCTCGGCGCGTGCGTTGGGATGGGATCCATTGCATCGTGGTCTCCTCAAGGCAGGGATACTGCAGTCCAGCAAAGGGACACCATCACCTCCAGGTAAAGCAGGCTCTGGGAGGCCAGGAGGGTGTCTAAGATAAAGCAAAGCACCGTCAGGGATGGTCCTTGGCTGTGTGGTTGGCTCTGATTCTGCTCTAGGTTGCTGATGGTGGCAATGAGTCCTGGCTCTGCTCGCCTTGGCTCCAAGCGGGTGAGGCTGCATTTCATGAAGGCTCTCAATGGCTGGGTAAGGTTGGGAGCAGGTCTTGCTCTGGTGGGTTAAATAGTTCCTGTCCATTCATCTCCTTAAGAGTACTGTGCCCTGAAGATGACTTCACCTGAAGGTTACCGCAGTGGCCCTGGTTAGGGACGTGCCCAGAGCTGCTGCAACAAGGCTCACTGGCCACCACGGCAGCAGCAGGGCCATCAAGTCACCCATGGGCTGGGGGTGAACCCATTCCTCACTCGCATCAGATCAAACAGCAGAGGGGAACACTCACCATATGCCACCATGAGGAGCCCTGGCGGAGCTGGGCTGTCAGGACATCTTGGGAGCACTCAGGTGATGGGAGGTCAAACTATGTGGTCCAGGAGCCCTGGACATGTGGAAATCAGTGACCTTCCCCTCCTCTATGGAAGCCAGGAGCTGAGATGGACACTGAGATCCTTTGCAAAAGAGAGGTGCTGAGGACTGGCAGCTGCTGTGGGAGACCTGGGTGGTACCCAGAGCTGAGCTGCGATAAACGCTGCGTGTTCAACCAGAACTGGGCGTCCTCAGGGTTTCCTTCCACTGTGCCCATTTCACAGGGTCATCCTGCGGTTCCTTGGCACCAACATGCTGGGCATGGACCAGTTCCAGAGACCAGCAGGGTTCACCAGCTCTTTTCTATTCTTTTTAGAACCCAGAGCCCTAAATTTCCAAGAGAAACCAAGCCAGATGATCTGCCTCTTGGTTGTATTTTTAGGTTAATAACAGATGTGTAAATACATACATCTCATCTTCACAGGTATTCAGAGCCAGGAGCTCACCAGTGTTTAAACAAGCCTAACCCAATGAGCTGAGTGTAAACCCAACTCTAACCTCACACCCTGCCTTGCCAGCTACACAAAACCCACCCCATTGCTCTGCCGGTCACACAGAGCAGCCCCACGGGGCTGGAACCCATCCGCCAGGCTTTGGAGCCCACTGCTCCTCCATCAGCTCCCTGCATCCTGCTCTTGCTCTGCTGCCCGGGTGGAGGTTGCAGAGCTTCCCAGAAGCAGGGGCTGAGCTCTCACCCCAAACCCTGCTGCCAGCAGAACCACGTTCTGGGGGCTGTGCTTTCTTGCAGTGTTAAGAATCCATCCTCAGTTTCCAGCCTGCTGCAGAGGGAGAAGATGAATGATGGCTCCAAGGGACGTACTTCCACGGTCAGGCCTCCAAAACACAGGAGGCTGCCTAGAAATCTCTTTGTAAAAGGGCAAGAAACGTGGTGCCTTCGCTTTGTGTGTGCTCAGTTTTCTTCCCCATCAAAGAAGAAGGAAACTGCCTTTATCCAGCAAGGAGAGCTGAGATCTTCCCATCACCTGCTTCCGAGAGCTGGGGCTTCCAACAGAGTCCTCAGGGCTGCAGGGCCTGGCAAGCAAAGCTGAGCCCTGGCCAAGCCTGGCCAGCGAAGAGGAGCAGGGCTCAGGCTCCCCGTGCTGGGCAGCCCTGGCACAGAGCAGGTTGGTACCTGGTCTCCGGTAGCGGCACCGCACCAGGCCGGCAGCCAGCAGAGGAGGGAAAAGGAAGGGGAGAGATAATTATTAGTGATTGAAACCGATTGCATGAAAGAAGGACAGATGTTTCTTCTTGTGCTTGTGTGCCTGAGGCTACGGAGCCGTGCAAGGGACCGGGGAAAACTCCTCCTCAGCCTGGGAATGCTGTGGCACTGAGCTGCATCCAAACGAGGACTGAAATCCGCACGCACTTTCCCTTTGACTCTTGCCCTGGTTGGAATGCCTGTCTCCTCCTTTCCCCCATGCAGGTAGGGGATGTCCGTGTAGGCACCCTCTGCCATGGGCCATAAGGTGCTGCACAATCCCTCAGCTTCACTCTATACCCCCAGACATGCAGGCATCCCAGCGAGGCACTGGGAGATGATGGGACTGGAAGCACTGGGAGATGATGGGACTGGAAGCAACCAGGGTTGGCAAAGCGGGGGGGGGAATTTTGGGCACAGCGTCATATAAAGGCACAGGGAAAGCTCCTGGCCATCCTAAAGCAAACAGGGCTTTCTATGGGAGCAGGAGCATTTACCAGTCATCATTGCACCACTCAGCATGGGGGATCTGCTGGTGTTTTCCTTCACCCAGGGGCAGAGCCAGTTGGGGTCCCTAACAAGCAAAGCGGCTGTGGAGGGGGGCACAGAGCCCCTGTGGTGTGGGCTGCAGTGCATGTTTAATGCTATAAGATATGCAAATAGAGGCTTGTCTTAGCGATGTTACTGATGGTGGTGATGTGCTTTTGGCACCAGCTCAAACAGCTTCAGTGCCAAGGCAGGATGGAGCTGGAGATGCATTAAGGGAGATGAGAAGGGGTCTTGCTCCACCATGAGAAGGATCACCCCCTCCAGTGTCCCTTGGAATGAGCTGAGCTGCTCCCGTGGGAGCCAACAGAGGGACCATCCAGACTCAGATCTGCATCAGTTTCACTTGAAGCAACTGTTGAAGCGTCTTAAAGGGAGGTTTTGGGGAAGGTCCATGGGATGCAGTGGGGCTCGGAGGGGTGCGAGGATTAAAAGGGAGATTAAATGAGCAAAGGGTGCAGTGGACGGGAGAGGAGGCTCAGCCCTGGAGGTGCCAAGCAGGGGATCCTGAGGTGACACCCCCCCAGAATCACAGCACGGTGGCCCCGGGGCGCGCACCCATCCCCGTGGGGTGCCGCATCCATCCCTGGAGCTCCTTCCCCATGGCGGGCTGCGGGCTGGAGCCCACCGCATCCACGATCGCCCACCGCCCTCTGGTGGGAACGGGGCGCTCCCGCTGCCGGGAGACACCCGGTTGCCACGGAAACGGGATGTTCCGCTCCTCGGCGCCGATCCGGGGATGCCTCCGGCTGCCCGAGCCGCGGGAGGGGGCAGAGGGATTGCGGGGGGGGGGGAGCTCCCAACGGGTCCCCATGTCCTGAACACCCCGGCTGGTGTTGGATGTGTGAGGAGGGCGCACTGAGGGGGGGCGAGGGAAGGGGTGCCCATCACCCACCCCACCGTGACCCCCATCTCAACACCACCAACAGTGCAGTGTGGGCCGTTTTCCACACAATCGCTCTGGGGCACAACCCCCAGTCCCCTGCCCCACACTGCATAGGGGGAGGTCAAAGGCTCACTTCTTCATTTGGGGGAAAAGCCCTGACCTTCCGGACTCCTCCTCCTCATTCTGCACTGGAGCACGGGCAGGACAACCCAGTGCAGATGCCCCACACACCAGGCAGGAAGGTGAAGCACTGCTGTCCACCTCCTTCCCATCTCACCCCCCAGCTCATAGCCCTGCTCCACACAACTGGTGGGATGCCTGGCCTGGTCCTGCCTTCCAGCTCCACTCCAGGTCCTGCTATAGGGACACGACTGCTGCAGGGGTTCACCTCATCCCACTCCATCTCCCTGCAGTGACACTGCGAGGAGAGCTGCGTGTGCCATCCCCATGCATTTCCTGGGTAAAGCCATTCACGGCTGGAAGGAGCCTCTGGAGATGCTCTGCCCCAAGCGCTGCTCAGAGCATCCCTATGTGTGTGTGCGACCAAGTGCACGCCTGGGCCATGCTGTGCGTTCCTGTGCGCGTCTCTCCCCCTGCAGCTCCCTGCCGAGGATTACAGCTCTCAGCACAGCGCAGGCGGGCAGAGATGCTCTGTAAAGAGCTGCTCCTCCAGCCATCAGCGCTGCCTCTCGCAGCGCATGAAAGGCAGCGGCTCACCAGCAACCAAAGCCCAGCTCAGGAAGACCAATGTCGTTCTATGCCCCCCGGTGTGATGTCCCCAGCTCTCCTGGGCGCTGGGGCTTGAAGGCTGCTGCTGGGGGCTGTGAGCGTCTGAGAGCATCAGTGAGCCTGGAGGGGCTGGATTGGGTCCGGGAGTGCTGCAGACCCTGCACTGTGAGGAGAGCAGCACCACGCGAGCACTCACCCGAGGGGTTCATGTGGGAAGGAAGAGCAGGAGGGGCTCGGCCCCAGCACTGCCCTGACACCCCCTTCCCCTGCCCTGGCCTTCTGCAGGGACCAGCAGCAGCAGCTCCTGCTCCCACTGTGAGGCAAGGGCTGGGCTGTGCACCCTGCCTGGGGCAGGATGGATTCCCACATCCCTGCACCAGGGGATACTGGTCACACTGCACCATCACACTGGCACAGAAGAGGACACGGGTCACTCTCGGAGGACAGCTGAGCCCTGAGACGCGTGGGGGGGCTGTGCAAGTCTGATCCCTGAGGGTCTGGTGCCCTCATTAGACCCTACATGTCCCCTTTGCAAAGCTGCTTTGACTGCTCTCACCGTACACCAGGAGACCTGTGGTGTGGTGCAGCCTTCTCCTGCTCCGCAGCACAGTGCCTGAGCACAGTTCTCCTTCCTGATCCTACAGCAGGCAAGGCCGTACTCACAGCGACTGCACAAGACCATGCCCAGCCCCAGCATCTCCCACCCATGGCATCCCCCAGCCCCAGCAAACTCCCAACCATCACCAGCTCCTGCTCCAACCTCATCCAACCTCCTCCCAAGCCCAGAACTCCCACCACAAAGCAGAGAGAAGCTGCTGACAGTGGTTTAAGCACAACCAAAAGCTTTCTTCAGGATGTTTGGGGTTTGGGAAATCACTGCTCAGCTTTTGTCCTGCTGTAACTCGGTGTTCCTGACTCCTCTCAAAAAGCCTCTTGTTCTTTCATCACTTCTGCCCTCACACTGGAGAATAATATTTCCACTCTCACACTGAAATGAGATCCTGGTGTTTCTGCCAGCAAGGCTTTTCAATAACTTGCTTATGTTCCTGGATGGAATTGCCTGGCAGACTTACAGCCCCTGAGCATTCGGGGGTGAGGGGGTGCGGGAAGAGACCCATTAATCGCCTGCAGCAGACCCAAGGTTCTTTCGGCTGCACGGTGAGAGCCTGGACTAATGAAGGGCAGAGGAGATCAGAGGGTGAGCACGGAGATAGAACAGCCTCAGTCCAGCAGCACAGGGATGAAGGAGCTCTGGAGGAGGCAGGAACCCCAGGCCCAGCAGCATGCAGCTCCCATCAGCACATCAGAGCAGAGCCCAGACCCTTCCCCAGCAGCTCACGACAGGGACCTGAGCTGTGTCCCAGACTCAGGGCTTTGGAGGGGAGCAGGGGCACCAGCGAGTGGGGACAGCAGCATCCCTGCCTCAGTGGTCCCCTGCAGCAGAGGAAGCCCTCCGAAGCACTGAAGTGCCAGAGATGGGGTTTAGTTTCTGGGCTCCCTGAGCTCAGTTTTCCCACTCCGTGGCACTGGCCAGGAAGGCACCTGGAAGTCCTGATGGTCCCAGCTGCTGAGCATCCTCCCAGGATGCCAAGGCGCCCCGGGGAGCGGGCCAGCCCGAGGATGCTGATGGCTTGTCAAGTGGGCAGCAAGGAGCCGGCCATCCCTGCCAGCCTGGTGGTCCATCTGGCAAGCTGTGGAACACGTTGGCAACCCCCTTCTCTGCAGCAAACTGCGTGGCAAGCTGCTGAGGGCGCAGCGAGCCTGGAAGCCACCAGTGCCCATCTGCCAGCCTGGCAAGCGCTGGGCACCAGAGGAGCCCCAGCTCCCAGTGCCAGTGGGGTGGGAGGCAGGGAGAGCATCCCACAGGTCACTGCCAGGAGCCTCAGCAAGTTTGGCAGGGGCTGGAGAGCCCCAAATGCTGCCTCCTTCGCCCATCAGGAAATCACAGCTCTCCAAGCTGCAATTGTGAAGTTATCCTTGAACCACATCTCCAGCCAGGCTCTTCCAGCTCTGTACCAAACGGCTGGTGCCATCTTGTGGGATCATGGCCATACACCATCTCCTGAGGCTCTGGAGAGCTGCTGCACCAGTGGTCCTGCCTGCACCTTCCTGCATCCTCCCTAGGCCCAGGTCACCAATGCCACCTGCCCATCCGGGTGCTTAATGCCACAACTCCCTTGATTTCCCATCTCAAAGCTTGGTGACCCATCCAAACCACGAGCTGAAGTATCAGGGCTTGGTGCTGGAACTGCTGGGTCCATCAAGCCCCCATCAGCACAGCCTCCCTGAGGGCCACACTGGGGCTGAACTCCAGCATCTCCCCATGGACTCTTCCAGCTGCAGGGCTGAACATTTCTGAGGGCACAAGAAGTTGCTTATAAACAATGGGGAAATCATCCCCATCTCCTCACATCCTCCAAAGCATCGTGGTGATTTTCCTTTGGTTTTTCCAAGACAGCTCATCCTCTGGCGCAGGCAGCACGTGGGAATCTCAGCTGGATGCTGCAGACAATTACGAGCATCTTAACTGGCTCTAAGGGGGCCCTGGCGTTGGCTGCAGTAGTTGCTGAAACTCCTGAAGGCTTTCTAATAAGCATCAGGATGGTAACAGCTCTAGCCTGCAAGCTTCCCACGTCTGATTAACCTGGAATAGGAATGTGCTCCTCTGGGAGCGGAGGTGCTGGTTAGCTCAGTGCAGTGCTGCCCCTGAGCAACCCCTGGGGATGGAGATGGGGCTTGGACCAGTGTGTCCGATGCTGACAGCATCATCGCTGACCTCCTCCCAGCACATCACCTCCTAACCCAGGCCCAAACCAGCCCCAGTTCTGCTGCTCCTGTTCAAGGGAGGCTTTCAGTGACCTCAAAGGAGGTTGCAGGGCTGGGGCTCGTTACTTCTGGCTCCAGCTACCGCACAACCCAGCTGCCCCATCCCCATCCCCAGTTCAGTCAGGAATCCACCATCCAGGGAACAGAGCATCCCAGGGAACAGCATCCCAGGGCATCAGGCAGGAGACCTGGGAGCACTGCGGAGCGTTGGGCCCCGTTCATCTCCATTCCCTGCAGTGTCTGTTTTCCAGCCCCGTCCCCTCTGCTTGAGGGATGATGCTGCTCAGCCTGGGCACTGCAGCAGGACTGGGAGGTGAAGCCTCCTCACACCTTAGGCCCAGACAAGCAGATGATGGAATCACGCAATGGTTTGGGCTGGAAGGGAACTCAAAACTCCTCCAGCTCCAGCCCCTGCCATGGGCAGGGACCCCTTCCACTGGAGCAGCTTGCTCCAAGCCCCTGTGTCCAACCTGGCCTTGAGCACTGCCAGGGATGGGGCAGCCACAGCTTCTCTGGGCACCCTGTGCCAGCGCCTCAGCACCCTCACAGGGAAGAGCTTCTGCCTAAGAGCTCATCTCAGTCTCCCCTCGGGCAGGTTAAAGCCATTCCCCTTGGCCTGTCCCTACATCCCTTGTCCCAAGCCCCTCTCCAGGTTTCCTGCAGCCCCTTCAGGCACTGGAGCTGCTCTCAGGTCTCCCCTTGAGGAGCCGTCTCTTCTCCAGGCTGCCCCAGCCCAGCTCTCTCAGCCTGGCTCCTCAATGTGCCACAGAAGCATGGAAAGAGGCAGTGCTGCGCAGTAAGGACAAAGCTGGCTCAGTGGCGAATCCTTCCCCTGCCTGGTTTCGAAAGAGCACACATTGCAAGCTATTTATGTTTCTGATCAGCTCTTGGAAGCTGCGTCCCTTTCTACCTCCAAGAGCCTGAATCCCTGCCCGTGCTTCTTGTGCTTTCAGCTGCCTGTACAGATGCCTGTGCTGGGGGGAAGGCAGAGCATTCCCTCCGCTCGCAGGAACCACACCGTCCAGCAGTCCCTGTTAATTCATGCCATGACCAGTGTGTGTCGTTTGGAGATGTTTCACCTTGGGAGTGCAGGAGCTCACCTCTCCCTTACTCCATGCAGGAGCCTCCTGGCAAAGGTCTGGCAGGACTTACTGCCTCCTACAAAGGGGCAGGAGGTGGATGTTTGCTGTTATTAGGGGCTGCGTTTCTCTTCTGCAGCAACCTGCAGCTTTTAGCCCTACAGCAGGTTGCTGCTGCCATCCTGTGCTAAGGCCTAACAGGGCAGGAAGAGCTCAGCTTGGGCTCACACAGCTCCAGCCTCACCCATTCCGTTCAGGGATGGATGCCCTTGGAGGGCAGAAGCACAGCAGAGAGGATCACACCAGTCCAGGTACTCAGATATGGGCAGCCTGTTCCGATGCCTGAGCACCCTCTGGGGCAGGAATTGTTCCTCAGCTCCATCCAAACCTGCCCTGGTGCAGCTTGAGGCCGTTTCCTCTTGTCCCATCCCTTGTTCCTTGGGAGCAGAGCCCAGCCCCTCCTGGCTCCATCCTCCTCTCAGGCAGTTGTAGGGAGCCATCAGGTCCCCCCTGAGCCTTCTCTTCTCCAGAGTGAACCCCCCCATCCCTGAGCCGTTCCCCACCAGCCGTGTCCATGGCTCTGCCCAGTCACACGCGGTGCAGAAGCAGCTCCAGGTTCCAGAGGGACTCAAGGAATCTGCTCCCGATGTCAGGAGTGTCCTGAGCATTCCATAAACCCGCCCAGCTCTGGTTAACATCAGGGAGCCGGAGCCTCGCACTGACGTGCTCCAGCAGTGACTCAGAGCCGCGAGGGAGCCTTTCCATTACCTAACAGATGTGCCTGGCCCCGAAAGCAAAGGAACAGCCCAAACCCAGGCGAGGTACCGGGAAGCTCAGCATTGGTTCCCCTGTAGCATCCTGCACAGCGCCATCCTGCTCCTTCCTTGTGCCTGTGCCTCCAGCTCCGCAGCACAGCAGGAACTCAGGCAGCGGAGCTTTAAGAGGCAGGAAAGGAATCAACCTGCTGTGGTTAAGTTTGAAATCCGGCTGTGCTGAGTCAGTGTTGGAGCGGGGTTTAGCACAGAGTCCCAGCTGGGTGTGTTAGAGCATCCTCTCGGATGGAGGATACAGATGGGGATGCGGTGATGGTCACAAGAGACCTGCTGCTTTTACCAGGGCTTCAAAATCATCTTTATCTCTGTTTGGGTTAAAAAATGCCCCCAGCTTCAGCAGTGATGCATCTCCAGCCGGCTCTAAGGAGCAAAGACCTCTCTGGCCTTGCAGAAGGCTCCTCTCTCTGCTGCCCTGGTTTACCCAAGGGAGGTTCATGGACTGCAGTGCTTTGCCTCAAGCCCCCTGTGTTGACCCCAGAGATGCCCAAGCTGAGGACAAGCACAAGGGGACCGAAAACCTGAAGCTGGAGTGGAAGTGATAGGAAAAACCAGGCATTCAGCACCCAGGCACAGCACAGCCCTTCCTGAGCAGGCTGGGATCCACTGATGCAAACCTGCACAAGCCCTGGAAGATGAGGAAATGTCTCCTGCAAGTCTCCTAAGCAAGCTGGCAGGGTTTGAAAGCAACGTCCGGAGGAGAGCTAAGACATTACGTAGGAAAAGTACTTCTGCAAGCAAATACAGCCCCATTTCCATAGTGAACAGCCTGGTTTCCAAGTTCATGTCCTGAAATAGCCCTGTAAGCCATTTACCAGCAGGACTGCAGAGGAACACCCCCCTCTTTCTTTAATGCAATCTCTGTGTATGTGGAGATGGGCAGTAAATAGGCAAGTGATACGTGTGCAGGGAAACGAAGTGGTGCCCTGGGAAACGCTCTTACAAGTCCGACCCCAGGAGCTCCCCATAGCCTGCAGCGTCCCCGCAGCGCCCAGCAGAGCATCAGTAATGGGAATGAGCAGCTCCCACCAATTAATGCACCAAAATGGATTTTCCAACTGGCTTGAGGCGAGCATGCAGCCAAGGGGTGACGAGAAAAGGGCAGGCAGTGATAGGGATAGGGAATGGCTTTAACCTGCCAGAGAGGAGACTGAGATGAGCTCTTAGGCAGAAGCTCTTCCCTGTGAGGGTGCTGAGGCGCTGGCACAGGGTGCCCAGAGAAGCTGTGGCTGCCCCATCCCTGGCAGTGTTCAAGGCCAGGTTGGACACAGGGGCTTGGAGCAAGCTGCTCTAGTGGAAGGGGTCCCTGCCCGTGGCAGGGGTTGGAGCTGGATGAGCCTTAAGAGCCCTTCCAACACAAACCAGGCTGGGATTCGATAAGAAAGGCAAATGCAGGCTAGGGTTGGTTGTCAGCTCTCGACGCGATGAGCTCGGTGGGACATGGACCGTGGCAGCACCACGACTGATGCAGAGCACTGCCAGCCCCATGGGAAGGACCAAGGGCTGGCCCTGCTTCCCCACCATCACCAGGGGCAGGATGCTCCCCCCAGGCCATCCGGGCAGCTGCGCACAGGGCGAGCAGAAGCAGCTGAGATCTGCGGACCCCGGAGAGGCTCTTCACATGCAAACAGCAAATAATTACAGTTAATTTGGAAGAGATGAATGGGCTGAGCAGCAGTTGCTACCCACAGAGGAGCTGCAGAAATGAGAGCCAAAAGTAACCATTAGAGACCACTTATTGCAGCTTTTATCTGTCAGGGGTCACAGCTTTGCCCAAATACTCTCTACTGAGCCCAAAGACTGCAGCGAGGCTTAGATATTTCACTCCTCGAAGACCCAGCTGCCAGCAGGAAGGGACCAGCAGGGCCACTGGATCTGCTGGGATCCCCCATGATCTCCCCCAGGTGAATGTGGTAAACCACACGCTTCGAGTGAGATGGAACCCCCTCAGGTCACTGCGAGCCTGAGGAGCAGATCCCTCCTGGGCTCTGTAGACACTCTCCATCACAGAAGGAAGCAGGGCCCATCGTGCTCCGTCTGCAGGTGGGAAGAGCCTGCAGTAATTTGGAGGGAGGCACAGCAAGGCTTTCTGCAGGTAAAACCAGCTGCTCAGTGTGTGATGTTTAAACACAACCACTGCTTCAGTGCAGGAACTCCCTTGTTCCAGCACCAAGGGGTAGAGCCCAAAGACGTGTCCCAGAGCACTGCCCATGGGAGATGCTAAATGTCCCACCCCAGTCAGGCCACCCCAGGTACCACCCTCCATCACCCCATTTCCATCCCCAGCCCCTCCAGCTCGTTGCCCACAGTCGGAACACGCATTGGTGAGGATCTTTCAGCTTTCTGTGCCGAGCATGAAGAGCTCCTTGACCTTGAGTCAAGGGTGTTTTCCTGCACCCAAAAGAGCTTTGCATCTTTCCTTCCATCCCTCTTTTGTGCTCCTGCAGGCCTCGTCGGAGGCTGACAGCAGCGCTGCCGCAGCGCTCCTGTAATAGCTTTCCCAATGCCGTGTGAAGGATCTAGGTCATTCCTGCCTTCTTGCTATTCCCCTTTTATAAACCCGATGTCAGGCGGATGCACTGAAGCCGCCCTGAATGATGCTTTGTAAGACAGTCTCTCATCCTGGGAAATGTGTTTTCCTGGCTCTTAGATGCACTTTTGTGGATGCCTTTTCAAACATAGTGGCTGGATTGGGCCTATTTAGTGATCCTGATGGTTTTGCAGCCCTAACCTGTCCTGCTCAGTCCTTTTGTCACCTGCACATTGCTGTAGATGCTATGATTATCACAGAATCAGAGAATCACAGAATCAGCTGGGTTGGAAATGACCTTCAAGCTCATCCAGTCCAACCCTCACCCCAGCACTGCCAAGGCCACCACTAACCCATGGCACTGAGAGCCTCGTCTATGCGGTGTGTGAACACTTCCAGGGACAGTGATTCCATCATCTACATCTTTAATAAGCTCCACAGCTTATTATAGCCTATAGCTTAATAAAGCTATAGGCTATAATATAAATATAGCTACTCCATAGCTCTTATTTCTAGTCCTAGTAGGAAAAGCATCTCTCCTTCATCTCAAGGTGCTGGCAGGGAGCTCTGTCATGAAGCCAGAGATAGATAACATTCAACATTCCCAGTTTAAAGTACTTAATGATTTCCTTGCTGGTACCATTTCCAGTCTGGCTTGTATCCAGTCTGCCAAGGTGCCTGCTTAAAACTGCTCAGACATGGTCTGGGCCAGCGTGGATGCTTTCAGCAGCCCCAATCTCCCATAGCAAAAACCATGAGTTTGTCCAGCAAGGCCTATTTCCATGACAAAAGTCTGGAATTCTGTTGCTCAGCCAACACTTACCTGTAGAAACTCAAATATCCTTCCCACCATTTGATTTGTGGCTTCCTCTCTCAAAGCATCAGACAATGGTGAAATGCCCCAATCCCTTGGGATTTTCCAGGCTTTCAAGGCTTGCTAAATCTCGCCATTCACAACTCCTGAGTCCCAGGTTTAGGCTTTCCAGAGTGTCCACATCAGAATAGTCAGTGGCATTGAGCTTGCACCTTCATCCCTGATGGATTTCCCAGGGATAACCAGCCGAGCTGTGGCAATTCTTAGATGGACTCCTACCAGGCTCACAAAGAAAAGCTTCCCAAAATCATGCATCCCTCATCCACTCATGGACTCTATGTTCCGGTTTATTGATTCTGTGGGCTTTAAATTAGCATCAAATTCCTCTGTTCTGTATTCCCAAGGGATATCCTCTTCTGAAGGGACCAAAAGGTGCTGTGCTCAGTGGGAGGGTGACCCCAGCAGCAGTCTGTGAGTTTCTTGCTTTGAAGGAGCTGCAAACTATTGGCAGTTTGGGAAGAGGAAAAACTTGGTCACAAAAATCAAGCAGGGACAGAGTCTTCCTGGAGAAACCTTTTTTCCAGGTACTCAGAATGGTCACAACACTGGGAAGAGAGCAATGGCTGGAATCCCATCCTGTTTCACTGAAAAAGATGGGGGGAAATAGTGAATGATGATCCCAAATTGATAGGTATGTGTCAAAGGGCAGGAAGGGCAAACGAGTGGCAAGACATAGAAATAGTTTTATATCAGTCCAGGTTCAATGTGTCCAAGATGACCCCAAATCAATGCCAGAAATGCAATGGGCCACTTAAGATGAATCAAATTAAGCTGAAAAGGGGTAGATTTATATTAGATATAAGGCAGAAGCTCTTCCCTGTGAGGGTGCTGAGGCGCTGGCACAGGGTGCCCAGAGAAGCTGTGGCTGCCCCATCCCTGGCAGTGTTCAAGGCCAGGTTGGACACAGGGGCTTGGAGCAAGCTGCTCTAGTGGAAGGGGTCCCTGCCCGTGGCAGGGGTTGGAGCTGGAGGAGCTTTAAGGTCCCTTCCAACTCAAAGCATCCCATGATTCTATAAGTTGAACCCGCAACATGAGCTGTTTCCTCATTCCAAGAATGTATTATTATTACCTTATTATCTGGTGCTGTTGCCCCACAGGGCTGAAGGGGGGGTTCCCCCCCCCCAAGCAGAGGAGGGCAGGACACTCACAGATTTACCTTCTCCCATAGTCAGCTGCATACAGGAGCATCAGGAAGCATCCCTCGGCTCCCTTGGCATGAGTGAGAGCATGGACACAGGCCACTGAGCAGCAAGCGACCGTGCCCTGGCTCTTTTCTGGCCCCACTGCCCCTTCCCTGCAGTCCACATGATTGACTCTCCCCATGCTGCCCCTCCGGAGCCATTGCAGCAGCTAATGACCCATGGCAGCAGCTCCTTGTGTCCTGGGGAATGGTGTTTCTTTCCAATAGGTTGATCAAAGAGGACTCTTGAGTGGGGAATCCCTACGGGAGGATGAGAGGTCGGCTTGGATGAAGACAAGCAGTAATCTGTGAAGGGGATGAACAGACGAAACAAGCTATTAGGGAAAGTATTCGTGGCTGGTGGGATTAAAGAGCAACAGAAGGAAATGCTTAGAAAGAGGTAGGAACAAAGGAAATTCAAACCTGTGTGGGTCTATTAATAGACATAGGGAATTTATGAACAAATCAGGTGTTTGATAACTTCCTTAGGTCTGCCTCTGCAGAGAAACCGCATCATTTTCCTTTCAAGACTGCTGGTAGCCAAGATATTTAAACAGCATAGACTCAAAATGAACTGATTTTGTACACCTCAACCTGGATATCCCAAACAGCAGCATCCTTAAAGAGTCGGTGGAGGTATATAGCAGGCTTTTGAGATAGCAGACAATTGCTGAGACAGGAAGGGTGCTGGCATTGAGCTATGGTGGCAGCCTGAAATCAGATCACGCTGTCCAGTTAGAGATTAGAGTAAGAGGACAAGGATTTATATGTACGCCAGCTTGGTGGGGTGCTAAGCAGCAAAGGCAACCGTGCACAAGAAAGCAGCAGCTCTGGGAAGAAGTTAGGGGGGAGCAAAGCAAACCTGGACTGCAGGAGGGAGCCTTTAACAGATTTTCAGCTTCAATTTGGGCTCTAAATTAGGGGTTTAGGTTAAATTTGGGTACCTCTACCTGACAGCAGTGGGTATGGTGAGCAGGGTGGGTGTGAGCCCTGAACACAGCACGGTGACCCCTCAGTGCTTTGCACCCAGGCGTGGTGCTCACCGTGGATGTGGAAAAGATAGAAACAGTTGAATAAAGCCATCAGAAACAGGAGAAAGAGACATGTTCTCATGAGGAAATGAGTTCTTTTGCCTCACAAGGACACTGAGAGGGGACAGGGGCTGCAGGGGTTTGCAGGATGCAGCCTTCTTATAGAGACTTGTGTGCTCTGACAGGGGAATGAGCTGCCTGCAGACGTCTGGGACATGAAGCCAGGCAATTTCCCACCACTTTAGTATCCACACAAAGGTGATTTTCCAGCCCACAAAGTCTTCAGAACAGAAGTGAACCCTTTGGGGAAGACCTACCCCAGGTAAATTCAGCAGCTGGCCTCAGTATGTGAATGCTTTGGGAAAGGGAGAGTATGGGAGGTCCTGCCAGGTGATGTGCTGCTCGTCAGGGCCTTAAACTCTGTCAAGAACCTTTCCTCCTTGCCTTCAGTAGACTGGAGGCCATTCATCCATTTCTGTGCCTTGGGAATCCTGCAGCCCTCAGCCCAACGCAGGAGATGGCGTTAACTTCCCCAAGGGAATGGGCTGGGGTGGTTTCAGACCCTGCTCAAAGGCTGGCCCATGGGCAGTGGTGGGAAGGTGCCTCCTCTACCAGAGCCCTCACTCACATCAACCTCAGCATCAGCAATGGTTCCTAGCCAGGACCAGGAGGTGCCACAGATCTGGCAGAGGAAAGCAAACAGATGAATGATGGCTTCACCTTCCCTCCATCACATGTAACAACGCATTTGGCAGAGCTTTCTCAGGCACAACCTTCCCAACCTCAACTGCAGGATGCACCAGGCATGGTCCTGCTGATCTGCTGCTGCAGTTTTGACCAAAACCACACAAGTTTCCATGTAACACACACACACACACACCCCCCAAATCATTCAGGGAGAGACTCAGACATTGGCCGTTCACTGCATTCACTTTGGAAAGTGTTCAGGTGCTTTCTCCCTTCAGAAGGCTTGTCACGTATGTCTGGGACTCACTCCAAAGTGATGCCCCCATTGCCCCAGTGAAAGCTCTGGGTCGTGAGGAGTCACTGTTGCCCAATAGGAGTCCTTTATATCCACTGACCACTCACCTGAGCAGCTCAGAAGATGACAACTGGAGCTCCAGGACCCAATAGTTTTGCCTTTCTTTCTCCAGGCAATCCAGCAAGCAGAGAGAGGACATGATCTCGTGCTCTGTTTCCAGCTGTGCCGTGACCTGGTTGCTATTTAAGATGAATGGCTTTCTTTAGTCATGATACCTTACAATGGAAGCAGGACCTTCAGCACAGCAAACCAGGCAGGCAGAATATATGTGGGGAGCAAATGGGAAATAGCAGCTGGAAACCTGGCTATGGAAATGCTGGGCCCAGACTGACAAGGATGGGAGGTGGCTACACTGGATGGAGGGAGCAGGGCTTGGGGTGAACAGTGGGCTCTGCTATGGACAGAGCTGGTGCATGGGGCTCAATGGGATATCAGGGGGTCGTGGGGGCAAAGGTGGCCCTGCCAAATAGTCATAGAACCAAAGACCCATTTTGGAAAAGACCTTTAAGACCATCAAGTCCAACCCTTAACCCAGCACTGCCATGGCCACCCCTTAATCACATCCCCAGGTGCCATATCTCCATGTCTTTGAAATCCCTCCAGGGATGGGGACTCACCACAGCCCTGGGCAGCCCATTCCAGTGCTTCACAACCCTTCTGGTGAATAGGGTGCTCCTATTATCCAATCTAAACATCCCCCAGCACAGCTTGAGGCCATTTGCCCAGGTTGGACACAGGGGCTTTGAGCAACCTGCTCTAGTGGAAGGTGTCCCTGCCCATGGTGGGGTGGGGGGGGGAATCTGATGAGCATTAAGGTCCCTTCAACCCAAACCAGTCTGGGATGCTGTGATTTCCTCTTATGCTGTCGTTGGTTGCTTGGGAGGTCCCTCACTAAGGGACGCGAGGGGGAGTTTTGGAGCGCCATGTGTAGACTCCGGATGCTCTGCAGGACAGAGGGGTCCACCTCTGGTCAGGAGAGGTTACCAAGGTCCACGGTGACCTGCTCACAGGGCTGGCTTGCACAGGGGTCTCTCCGGATGCTGCCATGAAGGTAGTGAAGTGCAACAGTGGTATGAGGTATCCTTCAGCTGGGCGTCAAAGGGGTCTTACCCGGGGGGATGCTGGGGGCACCGAGGTTCAGCTGTGGCATCTCTAGCTGGAAAGAGGGTATCTGGGGGTTGCCTGTCCCCAGGGCATCTCCAGTGGGGCCCGTCCATGCACAGGACTGTCCCCAGTGGGGATCCAGACAGGGGTGGATGTCACTCTGTGGTACTCAGAGGGTCTCTGGTGGGTGCTGGGGGTCACAGTGGGGGTCTGCCCTGTGCCCAGAAGGTCACAAGTGGGCACTGGGGGATCCATCCTCAGGCTGGGGATCATGGGGGGGGTATCTGCCCATACCCAGTGTGTCCCGCGCGGGCACAGGCGGGTCCTCCCCAGCCGTGTGGAACACGGTGAGGGGCTGAGGGGCTGCCCGTGCCCGGAGCGTGGGGCAAGCACCGGGGTCCATCCCTGCGTGAGGACCAGACCCGAATGGCGGGGGGTCGTGAGGACCGAGCCGAGCCGAGCCGGGCAGAGCCGAGCAGAACCGAGCAGAGCCGGGTAGTACCGAGCACAGCCGAGCCGAGCACAGCCGAGCCGGCCCGAGCCGAGTAGAGCCGGGCCGAGTAGATCCGAACCGAACCGAACCGAACCGAGCCGAGCCGAGCGCAGCCCATCTCGGCTGCCACCGGAGCGAGGCGGCGGGGCCGTCCCGAGCGGCAGGGGGCGGCGCGGTGCCGCTCCCGCCTTCCCTGCGCGTCGGAAACATGGCGGCGGCGAGGGACTGAGCAGCGGCCGCGCAGGTGAGGGGGAGCGGGGGGCGCGGTGCGGCCCGGCCCGGTGAGGCGCTGCCGGAGGCCGGGCGGGGGGGTCGGACGCTCGTGCTCCGCGCTGGTCAGCGCGACAGGCCCCGGCCCGGCATGGATCCCTCCTGTCAGCGCGGCCCGGCCGCCGCCTTACCCGCGGGGCCCGGCTGCGGCCTGTCACCGCCGGCACCTGTTGGTGCCCCTCAGGGACCCCCCTCCGGAGCCTCCCCGGTCTCGCACGGCTGCCCGCAGCCGCCTCTCTCCGGCTGGGCTGTAGCGCCCGGTGAGGCACCTCCGAGGGGCTTTGTTGTTCTTCCAGGTGTCCCCGGGCAGGGCTCTGCCAGCGCGGGCGGGGGGGGGACGCCCGGGGCCGAGCTCCTGTGGCGGCAGCACCGGGCCGCGGTTACCCCGTTCCCCCGAGGGCCTGCGGGTGGTTTGTGCGGAGCGCAGCCTGCCCTGCTCCCCCCTGCGCTGGGCGTTATCTGCCGGACGCTTCTTGCGTGGAAAGGGAAGCGAGACCGAGGTGCTGGAGGATTTCTCGGAGGTGCCCTCTCTCCCCGCCTGCGGGTAGTGCCCGGGGGAGGCTTTTGGCCCTCCAGGACATCAGTGGAAGCCTCCTGTAACCCCGGTGCGCTGGGGAAGTGGGCAGCGATGCTCTGAGTGGGACCCGCCGCGAGGACCCCGACGCTGAAAGGCGTCCAGGGTGATCCCAGGGATGGGATGGAGAAATCCCGTAACCACCATCCGCAGGGAACCGTCTGTGCTTCCTTCTCAGCCCCATCGAGTTGAACGCTGGAGATGAGCTGGGAGTAAGACAAGATCTGAGCGTTTTTGCACAGTGAGGTATTTAAGAACACGGCGTCAGGCTGGCTCCTGCCGCACGTTTGGCTCTTTGAAGCTCCTGTGTGACACCGTGGCACCAGTTTGGAGCCTTGACAATTAGAGAATGAGAACAGGCGGCCTAAGTTTGGGATGCGCCGAGCAGCTTGGCTCTTTTTGGCCTCACATGCTTTCTAAGCTCAGCAGCTGGATCCTAACCTAATCGTTTCCATGGGTAAAGGCAGGATGTGGAGACCCAGCTCCGGGGTACCCAGCTTTGATTTTTGGCTCCCTTTCTGTTTACTGTTGTTGTTGATAGCAAGCACTGTGCACTGAGTGGCTGAGAACAGCCATGTGGTAGCTCCTCCTCGGCAGCCAGTAATAGTGGGGAAAACACTCTCCCACCTCTGTTCAATTGCCTGAGCGAGTTGTACAGAGCTGCTGCGGCTGCCTCTCCTCTTCCTCCCCTTCCTTCTCCCCTCTCTCCTCTCTTCCTTCCTCTTTCTCTCAGCCTTCCTCTTCTTTTACCCTCACACCTCAGCTGGCCCGAGCCGTGATGTCCCCATGCACTTGCTGGAAATCTTTGGACTATGGGATGCTGGTTTCATACCTCCCTTGTGCTTCACAGCGAGCTCAGTGCTAAACCTGTGCTCAGGACAAGCTGCCGGGGGCTGCAGGTTGGGGAGTTCAGGACGTGCCCAGCAGATGGTATGAAAATGCAGAAATAGGGGAATCCTTTACGATGGTGTGAGGAAATACAGATGTTCCTGTGCTATTTAAAGTATTTGTTGTATGAAAGGTTAAAGTGTGCTTTGAGATACACTGACCCTCATCTTCCTTTTTTGGTGTTTACATCTTAGGAAATGCTAAAGCTGCATCTTTATGGTCTGCTTTTTAGTCTAATAGTCGGTATTAAATCAGGTGGTTAGTTAATGAAAAGAAAGCAAATGTAGGGTTTGGAAAAAGAGCATGAGTGTCATCCCCTGCACATTATGAGCTGTGCCCCCTGGCTTTCCTGTGTCTCAGATTTTAATGTTTGAGTCGCTTCTCTGGAAACTTGGTGACTTTTGCAGCATAGTTTGGTGTCTTTAAATGAAAGATGCTGTTGGGGTATAAAGTGGTCATGTTCTTCATCAAACAGCTGTGTTTCAGACTGGATGTGAGTAGTATGGGGGTTGTGTCCTTGCTGTGTATCTAATTTAAAGGCATCTCTGGCACTTTGTTTCATAGCCTTGGACATTGTCTGGTGAGGAGCCCCAGAGCCAGCCCAGGATAAGGTCAGGTCCACATCTGAACCCTTCCTGAGTAAAGCTGCTTCTTTTAAGGCCCTTCCTGCTGGCAATTTCACATCCTGTATGTGAAGTTGCACACATGATGCACGCTGACACTTGGGCCTCCTTGCCAAGAGAGAGAGTTTATGGGGTTTAATTGAAACCTTTGTCTTGAGCTTCAGGCCTGTTCCTTCCTCTCTGATCTCCAGGGCACATGGAGGACATTCTGCTCCTGACATCTCTGTAGTTCATTTGAAGTCTTTTTCTTCCTCTTCCTAAGCAGAACAAGCTCTGTTTCTCTGCTCTTTTCACATGGGTTTGATCTCTGCCCCTCTCTGGGCTCTCCTTAAGGCACTGTGGTCAGGCTGAGCTTGGCAGGACCGTGTTAATGGGGTAATCGTATAAGTGGGCCCAAAGGACCCTGTTTTGGGTACATGTAAGCACTGTTATGTGAAAGAATGATCAGATGTTTGCATGTTAAACTGTGCATTTGTGGCAAAGGACTTGGCGTGCTCAGTGAGCTCCAATGTGTACAACCTGGAGTAGCGTGCTAGCAGTGTGGGCTCAGAGCTGGTGTAAGTTAAAGCTTGGCATGTTTGAGTCTCTTAAAGCCATAATGTTTGTATCTCACCCCCTGCCTTTGTTCCGTTTCTTTTCCTTGGCTGTAACTGAATGCAGTTTGTGATGAGACAAACAGATCTCTAGTAGCTCCCTCGACCATTTGTGTTTGCAAAGTTTCCTAACAGGGTGGCCTGCAGGAGTAAAGCAAGAGGCACTAAGGGCAGAGTAGCAGCTCTGGCTGCCAGCTGCTCTTGCAGGGTGGTTAATTTCCTGTAATACTACTATTTTGTATAGCTCAGTAACATGCCCAGGTAAAAAATCATCCCTACAATTAAACTCTGTGTAACAGAACGGTAACTCTGACCCCCTCTTCCAACCCAGCATTACACCCTGGTGTAGCATGTGCCCTCCAAGCTGCAGGACATGAGCAACACTGAAGAGAAGCTGCGTGTAGATCTCAGAACGGCTTCCAGCATCTGAAGGGTGCTGAAGAGGAACTCTTCATCAGGGACTGTAGTGGTAGGACAAGGGCTGATGGGTTCAAACTGAAACAGGGGAAGTTCAGGTTAGATATAAGGAACCTCTTCCCTGTGAGGGTGCTGAGGCGCTGGCCCAGGGTGCCCAGAGAAGCTGTGGCTGCCCCGTCCCTGGCAGTGTTCAAGGCCAGGTTGGACAGCCCTTTGGGTGACACGGTCTAGTGTGAGGCATCCCTGCCCATGGCAGCGGTTGGAACTGGATGAGCTTTCAGGTCCTTTCCAACCCAAACCAGGCTGGGATTCCACGATTTGCAGGATGCCAAGGTCTAGTCATATTTTTAATATATTTGTAAACAACTTTCTTACCAAGCTGAACAGTGGAGACTTACAAAAAGCTTGCTCAGTGTTTAAAGTGATAATGAGAGTCTGAAAGGAGTGGGAAGCACATGGGATCTGCTGTGTGTATCACCAGGTCTCACTGGGCTTGGAGCAAACAGGACTTGTCCATATCGGTGTCCAACCAGTATGTGGTGGGGGGCACCTGAGCACTGGGGGTCACCAGCACCTCTTGTTGTGAAGCTTTGCTCCTTGCTGCCTGTCCTGCAGAGCCAGCTCTGTTAGCTCAGCTGTGAGCTCTCACCAAGCCGAAGGAGAGGTCAGGACCAGGGACATGGCTGCAGCCTGGCTGGTGCTGGAAGCTTTCATTCCCAGAGATTTCCATCTGCATTAAATGCCCTTTAAACCCCAGAATAATGCTCAGCTCTTCTGCAGAGGTTTCTGACAGCCGTCCCCCCAGCAGATGTGGATGCTGTGATGTACAGTGGTGCAATCAGCAAGGTTTGCTGAGACACCTACCAAACATTTCTGCTGCTGGAGCAGGGGTTTCAGCAGAGTTGGTGCCTGTGCATGGCCTCGTGGCTTTATGCATACTCATCCTGAGTGAAAATCAAGAATTTGCCTGTGAACTGAAGGAAGAGATTCACTTTTTTGGCTGCTTCTGCTGTTTGTGTGGCAGCTTGGTCCCACAGGCCAGGTGGATGGAGGGGTGTCATAAGCTGCTGTCTACCAGCACACCTCTTGCTGAGATCTATGTAAGTCACTCTTGCAGCTCCACTGGTCACTGGAGATAAGGAAATGAGCAGAAATGTTGTTATGGCCATTAACCAGTATGATATAGAAGTGACTTGAGAGTTCAGCGCTGTTTGTTTCCCCCTCTCATCCCTCTCCATTCCTTGCTCACAGGTTTTTTGGTACGTGTTGTAAATCAGATGGTAGCAGCAGCTCAGATCCTGCCTCCTTTGGAGGTGCCTCTTCCCAGCTGACATGCTCTGAGTAACTCTTAGGTTTTCCAGGCTGACACAGTGTGAACACTCCAGAAGCCTCCCTGTGGCTCAGGTTTGTTTTTAACAGCGGAAACCGTAGTAGATGCCAGTGGAAATTTGTGAAGTTCCTTCTTTGCCCGTGGAGAAACATGAGATTCCTCCCTCTCCCAGGGAGGAATGTCCAGTGCTGTGCTGGACACTGCTTCAGGTCCCTTCTCCTGGATGTGGTGAGGAGGCAACACATTTGGTTCACAAGCTGCTGGAGCTGCGTCTGCTGGCAGTTTGCTAGGGGTAGATGCACCCTTCGGAGCTCCTCTGGAGTACTGCTGATGTTTGGCTCCAGGGAAAAGTCCTGCTGGGAAGAGCAGTTGCTTTCCAGCAAGGAATTTGTGTCTGGGATGGGGGAGGAGCTGGAGGAAGCTCGTGCTGTTTGTCTCAGTTCAGCACTGACAGAGCACTGCGCAGAGGGAAAAGCGCAGCCTGAGTGAGCTGCGGCCTCTTTGGATGCCGTTTGCCATCACCCTCCTGCTGCCCGCCTGGAAGAGGCAGCACTGCCAGTGCTCAGAACCGGCTTTTAGCCATCCTGACCTCCCCTTTCTGTGTTGGCTGCACTTTATCCCCTGCTCCTGGGCCTCTCTTTCCCTCCCCTGTTCCTCCCATCACGCTGAGTGTTTGAAGTGGTGGGACATGCTTCCAGCTGTGCCTCCAACGAACGGGGGGGAGTGATTTGTGTTCCCTCCCTGCTCCCTCTGGGAGAGCTTCCTGGGGCTGCCTGCCAGAGGCTGCTGCCCTCCCAGTGTCCCCAGCCGCAGGGAGGCCTTAAGAGCCCAGCCAGGCTGCACACACATTGTGGGGGGACAGGGACGAGCTCCAGGCTTGGCTGTGGCTCCTGGAACACTATCCACACCATGCTGCTTTATGTCCCTGAAACCAGCTGGGCTGCAGAGGTGCCTGTGTTAGGGTGAGGCTGGCTCCCCGGCTTGGGTTGAATGTGCTGTAAGGGCTCTGCAGTGTGTCAGGGCATCATCTGGTGTCCTCTCCGTGCTGCCACTGCAGGAGCACCTCCCCTCCCTGCACCCCTCTGTTGCTGCAGCGTGGCCATTCCTGCCCAAGTGGCACATGGAAGGGGGGAGGAATCCCTGCTCTCTGCAGGCAGGGTGTTACTTGAGGCAAAGTAAGCAGGCAGAAGGGCTTGGTGTGGACCAAGGAGGAAGTTGCACCAATTGCACTTGCTAAAAATAAGCTCTCCACACACTGCCTCTTTGCTCTGGGGCTTTTTTTGGTCTTGTTCCAGCAAATTTAGACAAAAACGCTCCAGCCCATCAAATCCTGCAGTGGTTGTGTGCTGTGTGATCAGGTATGTGCTGATGGAGGAAGTCTTGGTTGTTTCGGTGTCTCTAGAAGTGACCTTGAAGGTTTACCTGCCCGCAGTGTTTCCTAGAGCTTTGCCTAAGCTGTTCTTAAAGATTTCCAATGCTGGTGATTCACTTTCCTGAGCAGACTCCTGCAGTGCCTGACTCTTTGGATGATTAAGGAGCTTTGCTTGATTTCAGGCTGGGATTGCTGTACTTTAACCCCATCATTTTGACATTTCACCTTCTCTCTGGCAGGCTACCAAAGAACCAAGCTGTGAATGTAAGAGCAATCATTTGTATAGAGGCTGATCTTCCTTCCCACCTTTCCCTTCTGTGTGCAGTGTCTGCTGGCTCTCCTGTATTTAATAACACATCTGTGGTGGCCAGGAAGCCCATGTCCCAGTTGCTTGGATTGTACTGGCCATAACTGTCCTTGCTGTGTGCTGATGTCAGGGAGAACGTGGTGCTCGAGGTGAGGTGTGTTTTGTTAACACTGAACATCACAATTCCCCCGTTGTCTCATGTAGCACCTCTCTGTCTTGCAGAGGCTTTGCATACTTATACATTTGATCAAATCAACAAGATGACCTAAAAAGTTCCATGACTTCAAAACATCACCTAGAGCTGCTGCTGCTGACGATGCCGAGTAGTGTCACCATGGCTTAGTAGGAAGGAGCAGAACGTTGTTCTTTGTTGGGGTGGGTTTTGTCTCTTTAGCCTGTGATTGAGCATTCTATGAAGTGTGCATCTGCAGCTGATGTCCTGTCCCTCTCCAGGCCACGAGCATTCTCATAACATATTCATGTCAGTCATTGCTGGAATTGTCAGGATGCATTTCAGGGCGAGATCTGCAGTTCTGCACTATGGGCTGTGATGGTTTTCCTCACAAAGGGTTTAAAAAGGGACAAGGCACTCTCAGGTTTTTCCTGGGATGAGTTACTCGTGGCAGAGCCTGGATTCCTGCCCATAGAGCAGGAATGATACTGCAGCTGTCTGCATTGCATGAAGAGCTCTGTAACAGTTACCCTGCTTCTTACTGTGTTTTCTAGCTACTAGTATGTGCCGAGTGTTAACTCCAGGGCTCATGTTTCCCTGCTTTGTGGTGTTTTACCAGAAGCATGTGACTGTTCCTGCAGCCCTTAAGAGAAGGCTCCTTAAGGGGAGACCTCAGAGCAGCTCCAGTGCCTAAAGGGGCTGCAGGAAACCTGGAGAGGGGCTTTGGACAAGGGCCTGTAGGGACAGGCCAAGGGGAATGGCTTGAACCTGCCAGAGGGGAGACTGAGATGAGCTCTTAGGCAGAAGCTCTTCCCTGTGAGGGTGCTGAGGCGCTGGCACAGGGTGCCCAGAGAAGCTGTGGCTGCCCCATCCCTGGCAGTGCTCAAGGCCAGGTTGGACACAGGGGCTTGGAGCAAGCTGCTCTAGTGGGAGGTGTCCCTGCCCATGGCAGGGGTTGGTGCTGGATGAGCTTTGAGGTCCCTTCCAGCACAAACCGCTCTGTGATTCTATGATAAAAGCATGATTTTAGACCAGCAAAAGTTCTGATGTCTGCAGGCCAGGCAGGAATCTGAGGAGCTGAGACTGGTGTGGAAACCAAAGGAGGCAGAAGTGTTCCAAATTCCGTGCTGACAGCCCTTGTTTCTCAAGTAAGCTGAAAGTGCCCCACCATAGAAATGAAAAATGGCAATAAAGAGCTGTTCAGTGAGCAGGACGAGGTGGTTTCTCTACATCTGCTCTCATGGCTCTATGCCTGTTTCCTCATTGGGTCAGGATGTAACTGGCTGCTCTCATGTAACCCAGTGCCCATAAGGGCTTCCAGAATGGAGCTGTCACAGGACCCAGCACAGCCTGAGCCCCATGCTGGGAAGCTGGGATGAGAGCACTGGCATCACCCCTGTTGGGCAGGGACTTAAGAGTGCTGCCCTCCCATTTCCCAAGGGAATTTTATAGGGAAGAACTCTTTATTATTGGAAAAATTGGTAATGTTTGATGGGAAGATCCCTGTGAAGGAGAAGTTGAAGCAGAGGTTCTGCGGAAGGGGTTTTAGGAGCTGGACTGCTCATGGTGCTTGAGACCCACGTTCTTGTGGGGAAACAAATCAACGGCCTTTTTTGCATTATGAGAAACCATCAGGATTCTCTTGTTGCTGTCCCATGGGATTCCCAGGCAGCATCATTCTCACAGTCCTCTGGCAATATGCACAGTTTCCTTCTTCTTTTCACCCTCCTAATCTGTGGGGCTTGTATCCAACCCCATAAAACCATTTTCCAGCCTCGCTGTTGGGAGTTTTCTTCCTCTCCTTTCTGAAGATGTCTTGCCTGCTGGCAACTACATTGTCCAGAGAGGTTTGAAGCTTGGCACGCTGTCAACAAAACTTCAGTTGCCCTTTCAGTCAATCACAGTAGTGCTGTGAAGTGCCTTGGCCTTCAGCCCATGGGTCACCAGAAGCTTCCTCATATAATAGGAAGTCCAAACAACCCCAGGAAACCATTCTGATGTGAGTGGGGCCTTTAGTGGAAGAAAGAAGTGCTTAGAAGAGCCATTAAGAACCTCAGCTTAACTCTTTTCATAATTATGCACTCCAGAGGAGCAGAGGCTTTGTGGATAAAGAGATTACATGCGTCTGATGAGGTCTGGGGAGATGTGACAGCAGCTTCTACCCACACTTTCTCCCTCCTTGTTTTACTGCTGCTGCAGTCACAACATTGACTGGAAGGATATTGCAGAGCAAGGCTGCCTCATAGCTGCGAAGGTCCCTTGCAGCCTGGCACAGGTAAATTGGATCATTCTTCCCTTAGGGCTGATAAGGATGAGCTTTTGGAAGAGCAGTGTGGGGAGAACTTAATTAGATTAAGTTGCATGTCCTGGATGTGTGTGCTGAGGGATGTGGCTGTTGGAGAGACCAGCCATAGGAGGTAAGGACACCCTGGGATGCTCTTCCCATCCCTGCCTGGCTCTGGGCTGCCTTTATCCTTTGAACAAGAAAAAGGAAAATACATCTGAGGTGTAAATCTCAGTGTAAACCAGAGCAGGGGTAACAAAACTGGGTCTCATGCTGGTGTCCTGCCTCTGGCTGTGACCCGATGCTGGCAGCCAGGCAGGAGTGGAGGAGCTCAGCTTTTTCTGGCCAAAGCAGGGCTGGAGCAACCTGGTCTGGTGGAAGGTGTCCCTGCCCATGGCAGGGGGTTGGAACTGGATGATCTTAGGTCCTTTTCAACCCAGATCAGTATGTGATTTAACCTGCCAGAGAGGAGACCGAGATGAGCCCTTAGGCAGAAGCTCTTCCCTGTGAGGGTGCTGAGGCGCTGGCACAGGGTGCCCAGAGAAGCTGTGGCTGCCCCATCCCTGGCAGTGTTCAAGGCCAGGTTGGACACAGGGGCTTGGAGCAAGCTGCTCTAGTGGAAGGTGTCCCTGCCCGTGGCAGGGGTTGGAGCTGGATGAGTTTTAAGGTCCCTTCCAACACGAACCAGGCTGGAATTCCCTGAAAATGCAGGAGCTGATGGGGTCTCCCCACTCTCACTCAGCTGTTTCTTGGGCTGGCAGTGCCAGTGGCTCTGTGCTCCGATGCGATTACAAATGCGGGTTTACTTTTGAATGTGTACTTTTTTAGTGTCACTTACTTACTTGTCTTGATAACGGCCTCTATGAGAATGTTATCAACACCATGTTGCATGTCTGTGAGCTTCCCATACACACATTTCCTTCTCCCTGCTATATACTTCCAGTGTTTCAGTGCTACAGTTTGCCCTGCTGCATTGGGGAAGGGAGAATTTGACATCCCCGATTCACTCCCTTCATGCTCTTCATTATTTATATGCCTCTCCTGTGGTCTCTCTTCTTTTTATTCTTAATCAGCTCTAGTCTTTTAAATCCTTCTTTGTGTGATAGTTTCATTCTACAAAGGCTGAACTAGTTTGTAGCAGCTCGGCTGATGTGATCTTGCTCATCTCCAAGGTGTTTAACAGCACCGTGTACCCACCACAAGCTGCACTTAAATTGTGTCAAGTCCTGCGCTGCTTCGCTATGGGAAGGGGGAATGTTTGTTGCAGCTGCCTTTCAATTTAAATTTGGATGTTTTAAATGAATTAAATATGAACATGAATAATGCAAGCGGTAACCCAGCCTTTCTGCAATGAAATGCAGACTTCTGCGTTTTGTCTCTCTGCTTCCAGGTTTTGATATGCCGCAGTGTTTGGACTGACTTTGGTGGCTTGTAGGAGTGATGGGGAACTAGAGCCCATGACAGTTCAGAGGAGCCCCTGGCACTTTTGAGATCTCGGTGAGTGGAAGTTGTTTAAAACTCTGGGAAAGGCACTTTACCTGCTGCGAAAGGCAGCATGTCACTTGGCCTTTATAGATTGGAAGGGATTGAAATCAACTTGCACATTGAGCTGTTCTTTGAGGGTGTAACCCTGAAATCAACACCACATAAAACTGTGGTCCGTGCTTCCAGGGTTGTCTTGCTGTCTGTGAGCATGAGAAATACAGTGCTGGAAGAAGAGGGGAGTTTTAACTGGGATACACAGCTCTGTACAAGTGTCAGGTTTGGAGGTAGAGTATTGCATGTGCTGGGCTGGGTAAACCTCCAGTGCTTCATTTGATGCAAAAGTGCCTCTGTGTCATTGACCCAGCTGACAGGGTCTCAGCAGGGGTGTGTGTCTGGGGTCACTGTCCATGCAGACAGCTCGCTTTTCCCCCTCAGATACCACACAGTAGCTTCTGCTATTCATGACTCTAAGATCTTTTTCTAGTCTCCAGTCCCTGAGCAGTGCACAGGCCATGTCCATCCATCCTGCAGTGCCTGTTCTGCTGATTGCTTTCATCCCTCTAGACTGAAGTCTTCTTCACTTGGGTGTTACAGGCTTGCCAAAGCCTACAGGGCAGCTCCACTTGACTTCCAGTCAGGTGTCAGTGAGATGAAATCGTAGGGTATTTCGGGTTGGAAGAAGAATGGCTCTAAGCTGAAAGAGGAGAGATTGAGATGAGCTCTTAGGCACAAGTTCTCCCCTGTGAGGGTGCTGAGGCACTGGCATGGGGTGCCCAGAGAAGCTGTGGCTGCCCCATCCCTGGCAGTGTTCAAGGCCTGGTGGGACAAAGGGGCTTGGAGCAAGCTCCAGTGGAAGGTGTCCCTGCCCGTGGCAGGGGTTGGAGCTGGATGAGTTTTAAGGTCCCTTCCAACCCAAACCAGGCTGGGATTTTATGAATTTCTGGAGTTGTGTGGTCCAGCCCCATGTGCAGAGCTGGGAGGAAGTCAGACCCAGCTTCAATGTTGGACCAGGCTGCTCAGGATGGTCCCCGGGGATACTTGGAGTATATCCAAGGATGCAGATTTTCCAGCTTTGCTGGGCAGCTATTGAATGAAATCACAGCCAGTGGGAATTGCCAAGCCCCGTGTCAGTAAAGCCTAGTTTATACCAGTTGCAGGAGGGCACACGGGCTGTGTCTCTGTGGGTAAAGAGCCTTGTGCAGCAACTGGTCCCTGTCCCTGGGAGGCTGATGGCTCCTGTCTGCAGGGCTAGTGGGACAAAAACACTCAGTGTGGAGTCTGGCTCCAGCTCTTCCCTGGGCATTACATATCCCTGAGGCACAATAATCACTTACCATGGGGTTTTTCATGTTTGAGTCAACGATTTTTGCAGGCTAAAACCCTGTGCTGCCATCCTGTGTTGTGAGAACGTCTTTGGCAGCTGATGGTGTGTGGTGCTGGAGCACTGCGAAGGGTGGCAGGAGCCAGGCTGGGACCATCTCCTTTGGACAGGTTCTTGGGAGCATATTTTGGAGAGTGCAGTCCCCAGGCTGGCACCCTCCACAGAGCTGGAGTCCCCATGCAGCCCAAGTCACCTCCTTTGGGGAAGGGTCACCTTCTGTTGTTGTTTTTTGATAGGAGCACCATCTAAATGTCTCATTCCCCTCCACCGCATGCTGGGAGCCCACTGGCTGAGGGACCAGCACCCATCTGTGCACCTTACACATAGCTGGAGTTACTCCTGTTGCTGTCTGTGTGAGGATAAGGGATGCAGAAGTTTCACCTCCCAAGCCACAGCTTGAGCATCTCACACACGGCCAAACACTTCAGCAGGGAAGGCTGCACATCCCTGCGGCAGGGCTCCGAAGTGCTCAGGCTGAAGGAACTTTTCAGAAGCATCTGAGTAGCACAGGAACACCCATCCCAGGCCAGACTCATGAGATTTATGATCCGTGTTTAGGTACTTCAGCCAGACTCATGTCTGAGCAGAGCAGGGAGCAGAGGTGAGGAGCCAGAGATGGTGAATGAATGTCTGGTGCCTTTACATAAACCCCTTTCACCCTGGGGGGACTCTCCCTACCATGACTACTGGCTTTTAATAAAAATGCCTGGAGAAAATGATGAAGAGAAGCATTAAAAGTTGTAAATAAGCTTTCACATGTAGATTACCTTCTGCTACTGAAAGCAAAAGAAACTTAACTCCTTTCACAAGTGTGCACAAACACGCTATTTATGAGAGCAGCAATGAGAGGCTCCTGTGTGCCTTTTGATTTGGATTAAAAAACAACTAGGTTGGCTTTTTTTTCCTTTAGCATTTAATATTCTTTTAGTATTTTCCATGTCAGGGTGTTGCTCAATGTTGCAAGCACTGCACTTCAAGGCTGTAGTTTGTAGCTGGGTTTCCAAATCAAAGCCTCTCGCCAAGTTGGATCTGTGAATAACCCTTGAAGCAGAAACTTGTGTCCCCAGCCAGCTTCCTTGCACATCCTGCAGCCTGACTGCCCCACTGTGAGTAACATGGAGTGAGAGTCACACAATTCATCTTTCATTAGTTAAGGCAGTGTCAAACATGCTCTTACCACTTTCCAAAGGGCTTGTTTGTGGCTCAGCCATCCGTTTTGGTACCGGGCTTCGTGGATATGTCCAGCTCTCACCTCCCCACAGCTCTGATTTTCAGTACCATTCTTCTAAGCAGAGGAAGAAAGCAACTGTTCAACTGCCCATTCTCGCTGGGGACAGTCCAGCCAGTTTTCCTCCAACCAGGAGAAGAGGAAATGCAGCACCACTTGGCCACTGATTGCAGTCCTAACAGCAAAAATGTTTCCTGGCTCTTTGTCCAATTTCTCATCCTTATTACCCAGAACTGCTGTGAGCAATTTGAATTGCAAGTGGTGAGCTGGGCTTTGCAGTGCTGCTTTGCCAGAGTTAATGTTGTGTTTCCATGTGGTTTCTTCCATACATTTCAGCTCTGCCTCCCTTTGTTAGTGCTGGGGAAGAGCCCCCCTGTGCCACGAACCCACCCGGGACCTGCAGCAGTTAACACAGACACTGGCATGTGCTCCTCTCCCTGGGTTCTGCTGCTTCCACTGCTGTACATTTGAAGTTGTCCACATAATGGAGAAAGACTTGTAGATTGAGGGGGGTTGGAATGAATTGTCTGTGTTCAGTAGGAGATGTTCTGCTCAACCCAGGGTGAAAGAGCATCTATTTTCTCCCCACTGTGTGATTAATGCTGCACATGACTGTGTGCTCCAGAATGGGGAATGGTCTCATGTGTGTTTCTTTTCTCCTAGACATCTTCAGTTATCCAAAAGGCAGCCAGTCCCAGGGTAAGGACAGCAGCAGGTGATAGAATGCGGAAACCAGGCCCTCAAAAAGGTGAGCACTGATGCTTGGCACAGCCACAAGCCCAGGAGAGACTGGTCCTGAGCAAAGGACCCAGCACAGCATGAGGACAGCAATGGGGTGGGAGCACAGGGGACGTGTGGGCACAAGTTTGAGCCGCTTGTTTCCCCGGCAGTGTGCAGAGAACCCTTCACCCAAGCAGGTGGAGGAGGAGTCCCTTGATGGGTGCACCCCTGCAGTTCATGGGCTACAGTGCTGGGCAGTGAGGGTGTTCTGGTGTATGAGCACACACCACCTGCCTGTGCTCCCAGCGTGAGGCAGACAGCTCCTGTGCTGGCACAAGCCTTCCCCTTCTAATGAGGCGTGAAAGCAAAGCCCAGCCTACCTCGTGGGGATGGCATCTGGTACTTTACCTCTGGCCACCCGAGTCTCTTCCCTGTTCCACGCAGCAGCAGCCGCACGTGCACTCCCCATGCTCCCCCCAGCTCAAGTGGGAAGCTGTGGGGCTGCTGCAGCTGAGCTGCTCGGGCTCCTTGTGCTTAAGAGGGCTATTGATTTCCTTCAGCCTTGTGCCACGCGTGTGTGTTGGACCGGGGTGATCTCATCACATGTGCCTGGGAGGATGGGGGAAGGGAGCAGCTTAGAGGATGGAGCATCCTCCGCAGTGCTTTGTTCACATCTGCTGCACACTCACCAGGTTTATTGCACGAGATTTCTATGCTCCGTTTCTCTCCTCCCTTTCTTGTGTTTTAAACATCTTTGCTTCTCTGGTGGCTCCTCTCACTGCTTGTCCTTTAATGAAGTGCAAATAAATGAAGGCGAGCAGGGGATGGGGGAAGCAGGCTGTGAGGCAGCTGCAGGGCTGGGAATCAAAGAGCCACGTTGATTGTCAGCGCTGTGGCCTCGGGCCTGGCTGCACACGGCTTCTTCCCTTCCTCAGGAGCAGGATGCCTCAGCCCAGTGCTGTGGGACCTGTGCTAGGCCATAGGTTACAGCAGCAACACTTGGGTTTGTGTCCTACTTACCTGCTGTTTTAATAATGCATTGAACTTTCGCTTGTTCATTTGCCTGCAGAAATTCTTGCTTCTCTTGCCCTCTCCGCTGCTTTTCCTGCCTGCTTAATGAGGAGTTTTGCATGTTAAAGGTGAAGAATAAAATAGAACTTCTCTAGCAGAGTATGGCAAGAGGTTACTTGGAGTGTGCAGATGCTGTTAGAGTTATCCAGCAACACCGGGAGGAGCCTTACCCATCCACGGGGGCTTTTTTGCTTCTGGCTTAAATACTTTGTGTCCTTTAGTCTTGCTTTCTTGAGGAGATGGCAGAATACTGTCCCTCAAGGGAATTGTTCTTCCACCCTTTTCATTCATTTCAGGGAATCCCAGACTGGGATTGGGTTGGAAGGGACCCTGAAGCTCATCCAGCTCCACCCCCTGCCATAGGCAGGGACCCCTTCCACTAGAGCAGCTTGCTCCAAGCTCCTGTGTCCAACCTGGCCTTGAGCACTGCCAGGGATGGGGCAGCCACAGCTTCTCTGGGCACCCTGTGCCAGCGCCTCAGCACCCTCACAGGGAAGAGCTTCTGCCTAAGATCTAACCCAAACTTCCCATGTCTTGGTGTAGTGAAACCCACATGAGCCAGTTTGTTCCTTTTGAGCTTTGCCACTTCTTCATGTTAAAATAATGGAGCTTCACCCGTTTGCTGTTTCTTAGGTTACTGCTTGCCACTGTGGGAGGACACTGGTTGGTGAGTTCTGGGCAGAGACTAAGATGCAAATGCAGATACCTCAAGTCAGGCCTTCTCCCTGCTTCAAGCACACCCCGTAGGTTTAGACAAATGATCCATGTTACCTGGCTCATGACAAGGCCAGGAGGTCAGTCCTCTCCTCTGAAGTGCCTGCAGAGCCCGTGCCTTGGGCAGATAATGTTCAAGAGCATTGGCTGCTTTCACTGACACAAACACTTTGTCTCTTGTCTCAGCCATAGACTGGAAAGATGGTAAAAAGCACAAGTACGGCCGCCCATCAGAGTCCCCCTCCCAGTACCAAGGTAAGAGAGCTCCCTGCTCCCCTCCTCCGCTTTTCCCCTTCTCCTCATCTTCTCTCCTTCTCCCCCCCCTCCTTCCCCCCTCCTTCTTTTTCTCCCTCTCCCCCTCTCCCATTGTGTTTATTTTCTCCTGAAAGCTTTTTGAGTTGTTGGGATGTGGGAAACTGCAAACGCTGATTTAGATTACAGATAAAAACTGCTTTTGGACAGCCCTCATGTGAGTCCTCATGTGGTTAATTCTGACCACGATCAGAACTGGCCAAGAAGACACTGGGGTGAGCCCAGAGCTGAGCTAGCTCGTTTGAAACCAGCCAGGATCCAGCAGATCTGTTTCTTCCTCAGCTACAAGTGCTGAGGGGTGACTCTGCCCTTCTTTTTCCATGCACTTGGGGCATAAGGAACTTCTGAACTCTCCATACACTCCCCTTCCATGTTCACAGCAGTGGCTAGCCCAGGCCTCAGTTTTGTAGGAGAGACATGGTATGGCCCATGGAAGGATCCCTAGAGCAGCTGCCAGTGTTGACACGAAAGCTGGAGAGGGGCTTTGGACAAGGGCCTGTAGGGACAGGCCAAGGGGAATGGCTTTAACCTGCCAGAGGGGAGACTGAGATGAGCTCTTAGGCAGAAGCTCTTCCCTGGGAGGGTGCTGAGGCGCTGGCACAGGGTGCCCAGAGAAGCTGTGGCTGCCCCATCCCTGGCAGTGTTCGAGGCCAGGTTGGACACGGGCTTGGAGCAAGCTGCTCTAGTGGAAGGTGTCCCATGTCATTGGAGATGAGGCATCCCCAGCACAGGCAGGGAGGGTTGTGGCGCTGTGCTCAGCTCCTGCCGTTCCTCAGGGGGGATGCAGGTGACTTCCAGCTTTAGGAAGTTCACGTAAGGCTTGTGTAATTAATAGTTTTTAGGGCCTGTATTTTACTTACAGAGCATAAGAAGGTGATGTCTTTATGTCCTTACATTCTGCCTGTCTCCTTAAGGGAAGCGATGTCCATACTTCCCACCAAGTTGAGAGCAACAGGAAACGAAACAATTGCCTGAGCTAAGCCATTTTAGCAGGAAATATGTGTTTGCCTTTGGGAATTCTCTTCTGTGTGTCATAGAGCCCTTAGGAGAGCTGCAGTAGCTGCTGTGCTTCGGGGGGTGGCACTCCAGGGTGTGGTTCTCTGGCACATTGTGGGCCACCATCAGCCCTCGCCATTCGCTCTTGGAGCATCTCATCTGTTCTTGTCTGCCCTCAACTTGAAGTTCTGTGGATCACAGTTTGGAATGACCTTCTCCAAGGGCAAGAAGTGTGTTAGAACCTCCAATAAAGTCGTCGCTCCTCTGTCACCGCTCGCTAAGCTCCATATGACATTATGGGGCACTGCCACAGCTCCCATGGCCTGTGTACAGTCAGTGTTTGAGGTGTTGGGGCTCTGCTACTGTTTCCCCTCTGCACTGTGTGAGGGTGGCAGAGACTGGCTGCTGTTCAGGGGCAGCACTGACCTGAAATGGAGCTTTCTGGGAGCTTCAGCTTCCCCAGCAGCACTCATCCACACCAGCCACCACAGCACGCTGCATCCCAGGGCTCACTGGCCTGGGGAGGAACCTCTGCAGACAGGCTGATGGGCCCGTGTCTGCTCAACAAGCACATGGTGGAGCAGCGAGGGATCTGCTCCCTGCAAGAAGCTGAGCAGCTCCTCACTGCTGGGGTAGATGTGAGGGGTGAACCTGCTCCAGCTCTCTGGCACAGAGCACCCTGTGATCCAGGCTGAAAGGATTCCTGCTTAGAGGTAAAGCTGCACTGGGACACCTCTGAGAAGCAGGAAAGCAGACGCTGTCCTGGTGGTTGAAACCTGTTTGGTTTGGCTCATGCATCCTCGCCTTTCTTCTGAGCAAGACAGTGAGTAAGTGGGGTCGTGGTGTTGGTTGTAGCTGTTACTGATGGAGAATGTGCAGCTGGATTGATGGCTGAGCAAATGGAACCATGACAGGCAGGACCTGCAGGACCTCTGCCATGGTGCTGGGAGAGCTGATCCCTGGGGAGGCTGTGCCCAGGCATTGGGATCTGCCAGCAGACACCATCCTTTGCTCATTTTCATAGCGAGCTGGCTCAGACTGTGCTGCTTTCATGTGCTGCTTGATGCTCATTAGCAGATACACATATGGGCTGCAGACTTTAATGGGATGCCTTGATCTGGGGAGGGCACGTTCTCCTTCACAGATGTGACCTGCAACGCACATGTATTGTTTCAGTTGGATTGATGACCCCTGGGGAGCTGAAATGCTAATGGGGCCCAAAGCAGGCTTCAGTTAGAGACAAACAGAAACTCTGTCTTCATTTAAATTCTGGGCAAAAGATGAACATAGATTCTCAACACGATGAGAACCTAAACACAAAGGTGCAGACTTGCAGTTCGCAGCTATGATCCCTCGGATGTGTGAAGTGTTTGGTTTGGAGTATTTTGGAAGGTTAAGCCATCAGAGCCCAGATTTCACATTCTGCCTGCACGTGCTGTCTCCCTTTGACACAAGCGTGTGGTAAGGAGCTTTCCAAATGCAAGCAAGAGTCATGGACCATTGTCCCCAGTAGGCATTTTCACAGCTGAGTTCCAGGAGTCATGCAGCTTTACAGTCCTTGGCCCTTGTTCAGCTCACAGATGCAGTTACAAACCCATGGTGTTTCTCTTTAAGTATCCTCCTCTTGTTTCTTCCTTCAAGCAGGTCTGAGGTATGGTACAGGGAGGAACTTGGTCCCTTCAGTGGGTGATCCCTCCAGTGGGTGATCCCTCCAGTTTGGGGAGTACGGTCTGCTCTGCACAGTGGGGAGGAAGTAGGGAAGAGAATCCCAGAATCCCAGACTGGTTTGTATTGGAAGGGACCTTAAAGCTCACCCAGCTCCAATCCCTGCCACAGGCAGGGACACCTTCCACTAGAGCAGCTTGCTCCAAGCCCCTGTGTCCAACCTGGCCTTGAACACTGCCAGGAATGGGGCAGCCACAGCTTCCCTGGGCACCCTGTGCCAGCGCCTCAGCACCCTCACAGGGGAGAACTTGTGCCTAAGAGCTCATCTCAATCTTGCCTCTATCAGTTTAAATCCATTAAGAAGTGGCTGGTGGTGAACAGAGAAAGAAAGGCTGAACTGCTGTATTGCCTCTGCTTTTTCTCAGTGTTTAGAGAAGTCTTTCTGCTGTCCCTTGCAAAATAAGTCCCAGAACCAAGATTCGTAAGTACCTGCAGTTCTGGTGGGATGTGTGTGTCTTCATATGGTACTTGGGTCCCAACGGAATTCATCTCAAATAAGTTCCATGTGCAAGCACTATTTTTAGAGGCCAGCAGCTGCCTCAGAGTTTGCTGCTCCTGTTGGGGCTGTGCAGCTCAGTCCCAGCTCAGCACGGTGCTGTGGGGAGCAGAGCAGCGTTGTCTGCTGTGGAGCCACTGAGAGGAGGATTAAAACCAGGACCATGTTTAATAGCGAGGATTGAAAGCAGCTGAGCAGGGGGGAGGTTTCCTCTTTAAACTAAAATAGTTGAGTGCAGCTGATCCCTTCCAAAGAGCCCTCTGCTCAGGCCCTGGGGCAGACACACGGTACTGTCACTACCAGCATTCTCTGTGCTCCACAGACAGGGGCTTCTGAAGGACCCCCCAGCCTGAGATGACCAGGTCAGCAAGTAGAGTTACGAGGAGGGATGCAAGAGGCATTGCCGTGCCTGGGCTTGCTTTGCCTGGTGTTTAGTACACATAATTCATACATTTCATTGATATGACCAAGTGTAAAATCCTTGAACCATGGAATGGTTGGAAAGGACCTTAACACCATCCAGTTCCAACCTTCCACTAGAGCAGCTTGCTCCAAGCCCCTGTGTCCAGCCTGGCCTTGAACACTGCCAGGGATGGGGCAGCCACAGCTTCTCTGGGCACCCTGTGCCAGCGCCTCAGCACCCTCACAGGGAAGAGCTTCTGCCTTTATCTAACCTGAACTTCCCTGTTTCAGTCTGAACCCATCACCCCTTGTGCCATCGCTACAGTGCCTGATGAAGAGCCCCCCTCCAGCACCCTTGTTGCCCCCTTCAGACACTGGAAGCTGCTCTGAGGTTTCCACACAGCTTCTCTTGTCCAGGCTGAACAGCCCCAGTGTTCTCAGCCTGGCTCCGTACAGGAGGTGCTCCAGCCCCTGATCATCCTCGTGGCCTCCTCTGGGCTGGCTCCAACAGCTCCACGTCCTTCTTATGTTGAGGACACCACCTTCAGGCAGCGTGGCAACGAAGCTGTGTATTTTCTGTTCATTTCCACTGTATTTAACAGTGTGTGCTCATCATCTGCATGGGAGGAGGCAAGAAAGTAGCATTGCTTTGATGTATTTGGAGCAGGGAGATTATCCAGCCCTGACAGCTTCTCTGTGCACGTGAAGCAGAACTGAAGCAACGTGTGCTGACCTTGATGCCTGAATTCTTAGAGGTGTGGTGTGCACTGCAGTAGCTAAAATGGCTCAATGTAGCTTTTGTTTTGAGAATAGGCTGATTCACAACTTGATGTGAGCAGGGGAAGCAGGAGCTGACTCTTTAATTGTGCTGCCACACATTCAATGCTCTTGAAATGACTTGCAAGCGGCGGTCTCCCGGGAGCTGTTGGGATGAATACCAGCTCGTGTCATGCTGGAAGGAGCCTTTCCCAGCTGCTCAGTTGAAATGGCAAAAGTCACAATTTGCTCAGATCACAGGAGCTTTTAATTCCTCATTTAATCCCAGGTTCCCCTGGATGACATATTGCTTTTACCCTTCCTGCTGTACATGGGAAGGGTGAGGGCAAGGATCAACGCGCTTCCTGCAGCAGCGCTCAGTGGAAAGGGCTTTGGTGTTGGGTATGAGCTGCTGTGTTCAGGGAGTCCCCATTTGGAGGATCCCTGCTTCCATCCTACCTACAGGCTCTGTGTCTGCCTCAGGAAGTGATTGCTGGGGTCGAGCTGATGCTGCTCTGAGCTGTGGGGCCACGGTGTGTGGCTGGACCAGGGAAACCGCAGCATCAGCATCAGCAGTTTCCTATTGACTTGGGCTGCTTTTAGCCCACGGGGACTGTTCTTAATCCCCAGACTGAGCCATCTCTTTAACAAATGACTTCTAAGGGGCAGTTGTCTGGAAGATTCCACAGCTCCCCATCTGTGCTGGGTATTTTATATGAAGTTGTAGGTTGTTACCCTCGCTCTTTGCAGACCCCTCTCAGCAGCACGGAGGCAGTAGGATGCCGCAGGCAGCATGGTGCTTTGTTCTGCCTGTCAGGTGCAGTTGTAAATCCTCTGTGGTCACAAACATCATAGGATCTTGATGAGAGCATGTTGCCTGTGAGCACCTCCTCTGTGAGAGCTGGAGAACTGCCTGTATCTGGAGTCCAGCCATCTCGCTCTGAGGTTTTTGCTTGTCGGTTCCTATTTAAGTCCTTTCGTTTTCTCTTCTCAGGTCACTTCACCTGGGAGAAATACCTGAAAGAAACATGTGCCATCCCAGCTCCCGCCCATTGCTTCAAGCAGGTAAGAGGGTGCAAACAAGAAAGGTCAAAGGGGATGATGCATTAGTGACCCAGGAGTTCCCTGCCTGGGATAGGCCCCTTTTTTGGCAAGGAAGATGCTTAAGGATATCAGAGAACAGGAAACCAAGCATGCTGAAGCAAAGGTAACAAAGATAGGTTTGGGTGCTGCAAATGGTGGAGTAGCACAGATTTTACTCTGAGATATGCATGGATGGGAACATGAGAAAACTTCTACTCTGCCATAGGCCCTTAGAGAAATGGTTCTGGTGAATGGGTTAGCAGCCCCTGGGCATTGAGCACAGAGGTGGGTACAGGGGATGCAGGAGGGAATCGGCACAGCACATGGTACACCTGGGTCTGGGTATACCAGGATACTCCTCAGCAGCACGGAGGAGTTGTATCTGTTGGGTTGGCTGGGTGATTCCCCTGAGGGCTGTGAGGAAAGGGTAGGTCTGGTTACAGGTCTGCCAGGGCTCACCAAGCTTTCTTTGCTGCTCTGTGGTGTCTGCTCCCATGCTGTGCTTGGAGGATGCTGTCAGTCTCTGGTAGAACCAGTGCTGGTGCTCTCAGGGTATCAGCCTGAATAGTGGAAATCCTGGCTCTGCGTGAGTCCCTGTTTTTCTCTTTGCAGTCATACACTCCACCTGCAAATGAATTCAAGATCAGTATGAAACTAGAAGCCCAGGACCCCCGGAACACCACGTCCACGTGCATCGCCACAGTGGTGGGTCTGACGGGCGCACGCCTGCGCCTGCGCCTCGATGGCAGTGATAACAAGAATGACTTCTGGAGGCTGGTGGACTCTGCTGAAATCCAGCCCATAGGAAACTGTGAGAAGAACGGAGGGATGCTGCAGCCTCCACTGGGTGAGCTGGAGTTCTGCTGTCCACTGAGCACCCACATGATCTGTGCGGAAAACCTTGGGGGTTTTATATCTCTGTGCCTGGGACAGAGACCCTTGAACTGCCCCTGCCTACCACTGTGATATGGAGCAGCCCTGTTAGTTTGGGCTGTTAAACATGTATCCCACACCAGGATTTCCACATGGACTTTGTGGCATGGATAAGGAGGTGCTTTAGAGTGTAGATGAAAGAGCTCTTTGCACCTAGGTGAACTGCCTGCACTCTTTGCTGCTCAAGCTCAGGATAAGCACATGCTGACTGTGCTCTTATGCGTTCTGAAGTTATCCCTGTGTACCCCAAGGAAAAACATTTCCATGCATTTGTGGGAAAGAATGCCAGAGCCACTCTGATTCCTAGGGGACGCACAAGCAATGGAGGGCACCCCAAAGCCCTGGTGACCCAGGCGTGTGGGTGGTAGTGTTGGAAGGCAGAGCAACCATGATGGCCTGTCCTAGGTAACTGCCTGTATAAGGATGGAATGAATCCAGGTTCTCCTTTCCTGGGAGACACCCCACAGTCACCCAGGCAGTGCTGGCACATGGCTTGGTGTCTGGTCACTGCCCATTGCTCTGGGCTTCTGATCCTGCTTCCGAGTGCTGTCATCTCCAAGGTGTGCTTGGCATGAGCTGGGTGTCATCCATCAGTGCATTCCCCTGTGCTCCCCCTGGAGCTGAGCAGGGAGATGGTGTCTGGTTGGCTTTGCTGGGGATCTGTGAAACTTGAGGTAGAGAACAACCAAGAGAACAGTCAGGGCTGAGGCACTGCTGATCCTGACACTGATTTCAAAAGCATTTCAGTTTTCATTCATGCTGTCTAAGGGTATTTGTGCCCAAGTACCTTTGGATCAATAGGAGTTCAGCTGGGGACCACGTGATGAGGAAATAGAAGGTCTGACAAGGTTCCCAGTGATTTAAGTCCTGTCTCGTGAAGAGACACTTGTAATATTTCATCTCTTGACTTAGTTTCACTTTGCTGCAGCTTGATCACTAACGTGGACAAACAAATGCTTCTTCCAGCCTGGTCTTTGGGTGAATGCATCTTCTTTTTGACACTGGCCAAATGAGGAGCTCGTTTATTGGTTCTTTCCTGATGAAGCACCAAACTCAACCTGCTTTTGCATTCTGCTGCCCATTATTTGTGAAGCATCTTCATAAATCTCCCTCAGCACATCCCCAAATAAGATCAAGCCGATCTGTAGTGATGCAGGAAACCTTCAGTGGGACACCTGGAATGAGGGGTGTTTTTAATCATGTTTTTCCATGGAGCACCGTTAGTGAGCTTTGTGGAAGTAGGGCCTGAACTGCAGTGGGACCCTTAGGATTGACCTTTCTGAAGAAGGAAGGAACATAAGCAGATGCATGTTCTGGCACATTCCACCACACGAAGCTGTGTGTAAGCAGGTCTAATGATACCTTTTGCCTTCATATTGGCTACAGGCAAAACCTGCTGCAGCTCAACATTGAAGCTGTCGGTTTTAGAATCAGAATAGTTAGGGTTGGAAAGGACCTTAGGATCATCCAGTTCCAACCCCCCTGCCATGGGCAGGGACACCTCACACTGAGCCATGCCACACACAGCTTCGTCCGACCTGGCCTTGGACACTGCCAGGGATGGAGCATTCACAACCTCCCTGGGCAACCCATTCCAGTGCCTCAGCACCCTTACAGTAAAGAATTTTGATGTTATTTTCATGCATGCTGCTGTGCTTTTGCAGACATCTCTTTGAAACCTCAGTCCCAGGGAGCAGCCCATGAGCTGCCCATCTCCTGTGGGTACCGGTCCTGCCTGGCAGCCATGGTTCCTCCTGTGCCTTGCCCGGCTTTTGCCAGCAGATGGCAATAAGGGTAATGGAGCTGCTGAGCAAAACTCATTTCTGTCTGTGCCAGAGGAGAGGGTTCATGCTCTGGAAGAAGTCTTTGTGCCCAGCTGTGACCTGCGTAACCTTGGGCCAGGCTAGAATCACAGAATCCGAGGTTGGGAGGAGCCTCAGGGACCATCTGGTCCAATGTTTATGGGAAAAACATGACGTAGACTAGATGTCCCAGCACCATGTCCAGTCAGGTGTTAACAGTGGCCGATCTTGGGGAATCCATCACTTCCCAGGGGAGGCTATCCAGTGGCTGATTGTTCTTATGGGGGAAAATCTCCCTCTTGTGTCCAGTCAGAATCCCCCCAGGATGTTGTGTTGTGGCATCTCAACCCTGGCAGAGCTTTGCCATGTCAGTCACCATGGGATGCTCTCCCTTTAGGTCCAGGCCCAGGGTTATCTTCAAACTACCACAGATACAGACAGTGCAATGCCCTGTTCAGCTGAGCAGCAGAAATTGCTTCTGCAGGAAGATGCATATTGAGCAAAGGTGTTTTGTGATACCTGGTTGTGCAGTTGCACTCAGGGTCATAGCCCAAAGCATGTGAATTTGCTTTCTTCTTCCCATAAGCCCCTTTCTGCTATTTCTGTACTTTTCTTCATAGACAGCATTGAGCCAAAAGCTGCCATTCTTTCCTGTAATGGTTAAACCTGCTTCCCAGCCAAGCCACAGCCTCTTCATTTGGTCAGGTTAGCTTGCCTGCAGCTCACTCTAAAAGGTGCAGGGGACCACCCAGGAGCTGAGATTCCCTATGGAGGAAGAAATTCCATACTCTGAGTGTGCACTTGCTGATTCATGTCTCCCTGTAGCAGGATCATTGAGGCTGCCAGCACTAGTGCTGCGCAAAGCTCTCTGCCTGCATGGGTAATGTGCAGGCTTGTGTTCCCAGCAGAATATTGCAAACAGCCATCCCCAGGGGGTTCTTTTCAACAGCATCATGTTTTGTGTGCAGAGCATCTGGAAAAGGTCACCTCTCACCCTCCAACATGAGGAGGGTGATGCGTGATCACAGTGTGTGCCTGCTGCAGAGGTCCCAGCCCAGCAGGCGTGTGCTGCTGGATCCAGCCTCAAAGTCTCCATCTCTGCTTCCTCCCCTGCAGGCTTTCGGCTGAATGCCTCCTCTTGGCCCATGTTCCTTCTGAAGACTCTGAATGGAGCAGAGATGGCTCCTGTCCGGATTTTCCACAAGGTATTTCACTGTTTGTGAAGACACCCTTTTGGCATGGCCCTTTTACTGCAGAGCACCAAAGTCACAGCTGGTTTCTCACCACAGGAGGTGAACAGTGCCCAGCTTTGCCCTGGTGCTGCTTCTCTAGGGCAGACCTATACCCTCTATGGCTGCATCACAGCAGTGTCAGGATGCAGACAGGGGTCTGCTAAGAAAGCATCTTGGGCTTCAACACTCAGACTTGAGAGATGGGCTTGTTTTTCACTTGGGCTGCAGGTGCTGTCCAAGTCAGGAATGCAGTATCTGAAAGTCAGCACCTCTCTGAAACCTTTTAATGTACCAGAGCTTGGGAGGTGGGCAAAGACTGCTGTGAGGCCACACTGCAGGTATGGGTCTGTAGTTTGTAATCTCACATCTTTAGTCAGAGAGCTACAGAAGCCTTACTAGAGGATTGTGCTGTGCTATGGGATGGTTGATGTGGCTTCAGTATATCTCAGGTGTAAAAGACAAGGAGGAGCAAGCCCCAGATAAGGATGGGTGGCAGATCTCTCACATGTCTAGCAAAGCTGCAGTCTGGGGAAGAATGACAGAGAATGACTCTCATATCTCAGGTTTTCCTGCTGTGAGATAAAAAGGTTAGAGTACCTATAGAGGCTCTTTGGAGTTTATTTCCTGCCTGCGCTGCATGGCAGAGGTGTCACAGGCTCCAGTGTTAACATAGCACTGTGTGGGTTTGATCCAGCAGCAGGGTGATGGCAGAGCAGTCAGCAGTGGACTTCATTGCTTCTTGACTTGAAGGGCATGTAGTCGTGTAGTTAGGCCAGCACGAGCACACCTAGTTGGGGTTCACGTCCAGCCCACTAGCTCCCTTCTTGATCTGCTCCTGGAGGGGAGTTTGCTGATGGAGGGGACAGCCCTGGTATATCCTCTTTGAGCACATTTTCAATTTCTCCTTATAGGAACCACCATCTCCATCCCAAAACTTCTTCAAGACAGGTATGAAGCTGGAGGCAGTGGACAGGAAGAACCCTCACTTCATCTGCCCGGCCACCATTGGGGAGGTGAGAGGTTCTGAGGTCCTCATAACATTTGATGGCTGGAGAGGTGCCTTCGATTACTGGTGCCGATATGATTCCCGGGACATCTTTCCCGTAGGCTGGTGCTCGCTGACTGGAGATAATCTGCAGCCCCCTGGAACAAAAGGTAAGGCCCACGTTGTTGCTTAGGTGTCTTCCTCCTCCGTTTACCTCTCAAACAGCAGCAACCCAGGCAGAGGCTGGCACCGGGGACATCTGGGTTCCCTGTCTGGCTCTCTTACGCTGCTTCGTGCACGGTAAAGGTGCAGATGATCCCGTGCAATTGCAGTGTAACAGCCTGGCCTCAAGGTGCTAAGGAGCAGCCATCGATGGAGGTGGGCAGGAGGTGGCTCTCTGAAGGGATGGAGCTGGTCACCACTGCTGAGGTCTGCTCCTCCTCAGCACCTGCATTGGAGGCTTTCCTACGCCTTTAGAATGCACGTTCCAAGGGAGTTTTCCACATGGGGACCAGGCTATTTGTGGATAAAGTAAGGGAATAACGAGAAGTATGAAGTTGCAGGACTGTTTGTACATGTGGCATGTACATGTGACTGTGCCTGTGGCAGAGACCTTGCTCTGCCTTGTCCTGTGATGTCTGCTTTGAACGTGGGAAGCTCAGGCCTGGTTGGGTTGTACTTGCCTTGTTCCTAGAGCTGTGACTGTTGCTTTGGAAGGGTGCTGAGGAACTTGCAGAGGTCTGAGCATTGGCTGTGGAGGTTTTCAGACGTGTCTTTAGCTTGCTAGCACTGCAGTTGTGTTTAGGACCGGGGAGCTGTCATTGTCCCCATGCTCATCCCTCTGGCATTTGCTGCTTGGCAAACCCAGCACGTGCCTGACAATGGAACGGGAAGGAGAGCAGCCTCTCTGCTGGAGCTGAAGGATTACTTAGGAAAGGCATTTCTCTGATGAGGCTGTTCCTTGTGAAAACCCAGGGTCAGCTGGTGCTTCCCTGCTGTCCCTCGGTGTGAGCCAGCCCTGTTCTCTGTGCTGCAAGGCTGGCTCGGGCTCCCCTCGCGCGGGGCTGATTCTGTTCTGGCTGGGAACTGAAAGGTTGTTGCTGTTTATCTTGGATTGCTGCATTTGGCCTTGATGTTCCCAGCCTCTCCCTCGCTTCCTGCTGGTTGTTTGCATTCTGTCCTGCGGGCGCCACAGAGCTGCTGGGGACCTCCTAGCTGGGGCTGCACCCCCCCCCTGCACTGCCCTGGGATCACCCCCAGCATCTCCAAGGTGCTTCTCCGGTACTGCACAAGAGGCTAAGACATGGTTGTGTTGGGTGGGAGCTTTGCTGGCACTAAAGTGGAGGTGGAAGGGTTCAGGGGCAAGGTGAAAACGGCTTTCCTAGGAGAAGTGGGAAGACTCATAGCACCCAGCATAGGCAGCATCTCTCCCTGTGCCAGGGCTGAGGGAGCAGGGCATCCAGAAGAAGTAACAACCCAGTGTGGGGCAACACTGTGGTCATTTTGAGCCATCTTGAGAAGCATTTGCTTCCCCACTTTGGCAGGCAGCAGTGACTCCCCCTCTTGCATTGGCTCCACCAGCAGCCACTCTGCAGTTCCCACTCATATACTAAAGTAGTGAACCCCAAAAGTCACATCTCCCACTCCCAGGCAGAGGCTCTCAGGCAGGTTGGTTGTGTTGTTCAAGTCCAGAGACAAGAGCAGGGATTGCAGAGATTGTGTGAGCCATGCAGAAATGTCCTGGAGTCAGGATCAGCTTTGGCTTTGTGGTATTTTCCTTTCCTCTCTGTACCTGCCCCCTCCCTTTCCTGGCCCAGACTTTGCAATTCCCACTTAAACCAAATGAAGGGAGCGCTGGGAACTTTCCTTGTCTGTAATCAAATTCCTCCCTGTTCCTTTACCTCTCAGCCCTGCTTTGGAGGAGGGTTGAGCACAGTCCTCCCAGGACCTGAGAGTGCTGCTCTTGGCAGGGTTGGAGGATGCTTCACCGCAAAGGGATCCCCCTTTCCTCCAGCTCCAGCAAAGCTTCCTTATGTGCCAGCCTGGAGCCTGCAGGACCACGCAGTGGAGTTGGGCAGGTTCCCATTCCTGGTTGGAATTCCACCTAAATCAGGGAGACCTGGGGAGATACACAGGAGGTCAGTGCTACGTGTGGTTATATGAGCTCTGCCGATGGGCACGAGGTGCCTGGAGGAGCTGAGATGTCCTGTGAAGAGTTAACTCCATGGAGACTGATGGTTTCCTGGGGCTGAGCAAAATGAGCTCATGATCAAGGGAAGCAGAACTTCAAAGAGGCCAGGCATGTTTATTTAATGCTGGTAACATAATTCAGCTCTAATCTGTCCCTTCTGCTGCCTGCCAGCAGTGGTGGAGGAGCGCAGGGCTTCTCCAGGCACTTCCCCTCTCCAGCTCTGGGGCCTCCCACTCCTACCAGTGTTTGCTTTGCTGGGCAGGGTGCTGGTGGAGCTGGGGCCCAGCCAGCCCTGCCGAGGGGAGCTTTCCTGAGGACACTTGTGTGTGTGAAGGGAGGAAAGGGAGGTCAAACGGCGAGGAGGAGCAGCTCTGCCTGCCAGGTTGGTAATTCCATGGCTGTCAGATGTGCTCTGTGGTGGCTGGAGGCCAGATGGCTGCAGGCTCCTGGGTATCTCCTGCAGCTCCTCTTTGTGCAGCACAGCCTGGAGCTGCAGGGTTCACATAAACCCATGCTGCAGAGCAGTGTAGCTCCGGGGGTGTCAGCGGTCGGTCCTGCTCCTCTCTGCTCCCCATCAGGCTGGGGTTGGAGGTCAGCTCTGCTGGGCTCCCAGAGCAAGGCGAGATGTGGCAGAACTTGGCCTGTGCATCCTCAGCCTTCTCATGCCAGCCAGGCAGCAGCTGGGGAAGGCAGGGGGTTAGAACTACATGATCATAAGTCCTTTTCCAACCTTTCTGTGATTCTATGACTGTCCCAAAGGGAGGCGGTTTCGGTGGCAAAAGCTTCCTCTTGACTTCCCATCCATGCCAGTGCCACACTCGCAGGGCTGTCTCTTAACCAGGAATCAGCACTCCTCACCTGTAGTGTACAGCATCTTGTATGTCTTTTCATGCCACTTACACACATGCTCTTTTACCCTTAAACACATATCACAGGCTCTTAGAAATAGAAGGTGAGGTGGGTGTCCTATAAAACCAGGTGCTGGTTGGCAGCTTTGAGCTCTGCTCGATGGGCAGACTGTGCTACTGATAGCCCCTGCACTTACCTTGCATGGGAGATGCTCAGGACTTGTGGGTTCACTTCAGAAATGAAGACAGGGGGTTGGAACTGGATGAGCTTTAAGATCCCTTCCAACCCCAACCAGGCTGGGGTCCTGTGATTAATTCTTCTCAGCCATGGTTTGTGCATCACTTCTGGGTGGCAAGGGAGTGCTGTAACCTTAAAAACAAGGATGCAGGGACACAGGCAGCCTGCAGCAACCTGCCCACAAGCACAGGTACGGCTGTCAGTGTTCACAGTAACTCAGAAGGTCCTTGTACCATTCCTTCACTTGCACTGTGCCTTGGCAGGGGGGTTGGACTAAGTGACCTCCAGAGGTCCCGTGCTTGTGATTCTGCGATGCTGAGCTCCTCCGGAGTTCCCTGGTGGGTTCACTGCACCCATTACATTGATTTCCCACCCCTGTGCATGCTCACAAGAACAGAACATTGTGAGGGGTGCTGGGTGCTGAGTGGGGCAGCAGTGAAAGCGTTAAGGCTGGGTGGGCAGAGCTGGGAGCAGCTCCAGCACTGGAATTTGGAGGAGTGGAGTTGCTGCCTTGGCCAAAACCCAGCTGGCGACAAGCCCTGACCGGGATGGGCCCGGGGAGCTGCTGGGGAGGTGATGCAGAGCCTGGCTGGGCCACGGCTGCTAGGCAGCCACAGCAAGGGCAGCACAGAGCCCCGTGCTGCGTGTGGTCCAACAGCAAGCATGTCCCTGCGCTGTGTGAGCGCACTGCTGCTGTCAGCACACTGCTGCCCGGGCCTGGCTGCCTCCAGAGCCTGCCCCTCCCCTTACAAAGCCCAAGTGAAGAGTTTTAGATAGTTACCATGGGGATGTGTTGAAGTGGAACTCCCATTTGCTCCTGGACTCGCATCCGCTCCCGACTGTTGCATGTGTTACACAGCCCAGAGGCTGGAGCCTGCCCTCACACGGGTGGGTAAGAGAGGGGCACAAAATGCTGCCCCTGGGTAGGAAGCTGATGAAGTCCTTCATCCCTCAGCACTGCTGCTGCCATGTGATGTGTTGGTTAACTGCTTGGCATCTTCAGATGAAGATGATGGTCATATGCTAGACTTTCTGCCCCCGGGCAAAGGTAACGTGTATTTTATGACTTTATTTCTGCTGTTGCTTGGTTTCTCTTCCTCTGTTGGGGCGAGGACACGGTGATGGGTGGAGGAGCCTCGTGAGGAGTAGCTGGCAGGGGAATGCTCAGGTGAGCTCTGCTTTACAGCTTGAAGGAGATGGAAAAATACTCATTGCTGTCACTTCAGGACTGAGCTGGGGCTCGTCCGTCAGGCCAGGTGATGAATGTTGGCATTGGGGTGGCTGGAGTTGGGAGCACACAGGTACTGATGGTTGCACAGAGAAGTTCAGCATTTTCTCTTCTAAGTGTGAGTCTAGTGCATGTGCAGTCGTGGTGCTCTTGGAAGAGCCCAAGAAATATCCCTTGAGCTGTTTGGAGCACAGAGCTGAGGTGCTTATCCTGTCTTGCATGTGTGTCCTGGAGTCCAGGTTGGTTGTGGAGGTCTGGGCTCCGTGCTGCAGGAGGGTTTGCTGCTCCCCAAACCCCTTTGGATGCTGGTGGTGCCTGTGGCTCAGCACACAGCAGATCTGGCACTCAGCAGGATCTCGGGCATGTTACAGACTTGGTGTTACTGTGGGATGTCTTGGGGCTGGAAAGAGCCTCCAAGGAGTTGACCTGGGACAGGCAGTTTCCACCATCCTCCAGCCTGTCTTTCATATGAAGCTCATATCCCGTGTCCTTCTTATGAAGTTGTATCCCAGCTTGACTTTTCCTCATGTTTTATTCTGAAGTTGTTCATAACCCACAGATTATGAATCTCTGTATTCAGGACATTTCCTTCTCTTTTCCATCCCACTTCCTGGTCCGAAACAGGGTTTCAGAATCTCAGGGTGTTCCTGAGTCCTGGCAGGACATTTCTACAGGAGCCTCACTGTTGAGACTTCCTCCCTTTGGGTGAGCAGCACTGGGGTCACTGCCCCATTTCTGCAACATCTCTGACCTTCCACTGATGGAACGTGGTGCAGGGCTGGGCTGGTGCAGGCTGAAGGCCTCAGTGCTTTCAAGATGGAGTTGGACAAGCTCAAGGAAGGGCAGAGGTCCAGGGCTTTTATTTCTGGGCATTCCAAAGTGTCTGACTCCAGATGTCCTGAGCTGGGGTTACAGCAGGGCTGGTGTCTGCCCCACCATCCTCTGCTGCCAGGTTTGGAAGCAGAGGTAATCAAGCTTAGCATGCCCAGTGCAATGGTTTGGGTATCTTTAGGAGAGCCACAGGGAGTACAGTTTCCCACCTAGATGGAGTGGTTTAAGCACTTAGGATTAAGAAGCTTCTCTTGGAGGACTTAGGGCTCCACACATTGTTTCTGCCTGTCACCAGCACACACATGCCAGCTGCTGGTGACAGGAGCTCAGCTCCTTAGAAGGAAGCAGCTTCTGCTGGAGGAGCCAGAATGATGGACCAAGGTCTGTAAAAGCTGCCTGTGGTCCATGGGATGGTTGTGGTTGGAGCAGTGGATGCACATGTGGGAGGAATGGGCCCGTTTTGGTGGGGTATTTCACAGTGACAATATGGGAGCAAGAGCATGACATCGTCTTCTCATCTTCTGGTTTCTTCATGGCTTTGTTCCCTCCCCATGTTTTGGAGAGGGTAAGTGAATGCTGTGGCCCTGCTCTGAAGTGAATGCCCAGCTCCGACCCTGCCTTTGGCAAACGCATCCCTGTTGCCACTGCGTGCAGTTGTATTGACTCTAGGAGCTTCATCCTGAACAGACAGCTTCACTTGTTACAAAGATTGGGCCTTTTGTGGCTTCTCATGGTTCTCCTCTTGATCTTTGATGTTTCTATAATGCCTTAAGAGCTTTAGGAAAGAGCAGAAGGTGGAACAAAGCAACACCCGCAGCCTCCTGGCTCTCTGTGCACTGACAGGTTGGAGGTGTTCTGCTAATATTTACCCAGGAAGCCAAAGCTAAAAATACAGCTTCAGAGATGATCAGAACAAGCAGGAGCCCCAGGAACAGCCCTGAATAGCCTGAATCCAGCAGGAGTGCGGAACCATTCCCAACCTGGGGGTTTGGAAACCCACTGGTAAATAATTCCCATGGCAAAAGATGTGATCAGTCAGTCGATTGTGGTGGTCTCTCATGCTACATGTCACTGAATGTCTGTCCTTGAGCTACCTGGGTGGAAACAGCAGTGTTGTCATGCTTCCCATGGGCTGGAAATCTGGGAAGAAGCTCATGCCCTGAGTCCTGCTGCAGGTATAAGTCAGGTTGGCTTGGGCATGCTGGAGTCTTACCCAGTCTGCAGGTTGGTTGCTTCCCAGAAGCGTGGCTCTGAGGTTTCTTTGAGGCCTGCTGTGTGGACTGGGCATGTCAGGCATCCCCTCTGTGTGCATGCTCTGTCACCAAACCCCTCCTGTCACCGTTCTGCCAGTGCCCAAGATGTACTGCAAGGTGCAGTGAGCTGCCACACAGGTGACCCCAGCCTGGCTTTGGGGTAACCAAATGCAGCAGGAGTATTGAAGCTCAGAGTTTTACTTGGTGTTGTTCTGACTGTGCCAGTACACTCTAGTGTTGCCATTCCTTTTGGAACTCCCTGGTTCCTCCTGTTTGTTGTCTTTCACTCTCTAGAGCATCCCTCAGGAGCTTCAGTTTCAACCCTGCTGATGCGTTTCTCACACTGGAGCTGCCCAGCTCAGTTCTCATCTCCTTTCTGTAGTGCAGAATTACAACACCCTTACAACAGCTTTATTTTTGCAGTGATGAGACTAATGGGGATGGGGATCACAGCAAGCAAGAACCCAGGTTGTGTTGCAGCCAATTTGGTGTAAGAGGTAGTGGGATGGGGACGGGAGGAAAACTGCTGGTTTGGGATATGGAGAGGGTGATTGCTGACAAATTTGGCATGTGCCTTTGAACCATATGCCTTGGTAGGCTCATGGCAGCTCCTTGTTACCTGACCTGGTAGCTGGGCTGATAGGAGAGACTCTGCTCCAGGCAGGCTGGGGGAGCTCCGTGCTCTGGCTGTACCTGCAAAGGAGCATCCAGGTGGCCTTGCAGAACCGGACCCAGGCTTCAGCTGTCTGAGCACTGGAGAAATAACAAACTGATGGTGACACATGGTACCAAGGCCACCAGGTTTGTCCAGACAGGCTGCAAAGGTTGCTGGATGCTGGCTCCTACAAGCGAGTGTCTCTCCAGGGGTGATGAGGGCACTGCATAGAAGAACTAACACACACTGCTGCTGCAGTAAGGGCTGGAATTCTGTTGAGGGCTTCCCCTGCAATCCAGATCTGCACAGTCAATCCCTCAAACCAGCCCCACTGTCCAAAGCAGCCATTTTTCTCTGCAGTGTAAATGTCTGTGCCAGGGCCATTCCCAGCATGGTCTTTCTGCTCCTTTGCATTGCCTTTCGGGAGCTGGAAGAGGGGATGGAAGGGAAAAGAGGGGCTGAAGAAGCAGGAATGTCCTTGCTCCAGAGTTATAATTGGCAGTGGGAGATGTTTACGGCTGGTTGTGCAGATGTTCCACAGCAAACATGCTGGGAGATGGGGGGCTTGTGAGCTGCTATTTGGGGAGAAGTTTCCTTGGCTGCTCCAGTGGTGGCAGGCATGATGCTGCTTTCCCTTACACTAATGCCACCCTTGGCAGTATTAGCTATAAAATATCCATAACTAAATTTACCCATTCATTTTATTACTACCCAGTAGATACAAAGCAGTTAAACTTTCTTATATGGGAGAGAAATTGAGACCTGGGGTTTGGGACTGAGTCAATCTGTGTGCTCAGCACTAAACTGAAAGTGATTTTTGCTGAGGCCAACAGTTTGGGCACCTTTGCTCTTCCCAGGCTGTCACTGCCTTTGTTTCTCATCAGGAGCCAGTCACTCATCCCTGTTTATTTTGCCATCAGCAGGATGGGGACAGTGCTGAGCCCAAGGGATTCTGGAGAATGAAGGTATTGTGTGGCACGTCCGTGACACTTTGTGCCAGTCTCAAAGTGCTTCCCCCTGCATTGAGGAGTAGCTGCACACGGGTGTTTATACCCTGAAAAGCATCAGTAACTGCTAAGCAATGATAAGGGTCTCTGAAGTGATGCTGGAAACCAGTTAAGACCTTAAAAGGTGGTTTATGTTGTGTGTGGAGCAGAAGAGCCAAGGCAGTGTGAAGGAGCTCTTAAAAACTCAACCTGATCCAAGTGTTTTCCTAATGGGCTCAGGAAAGGGTGGCTCTGGGTTGAGGCAGAGCTTAGCCCTGACTGGAGCTATCCCTGAAAAGGCTGGGACTCTGGAACTGAGAATCCAGGGATCATCTGCAGGTTTGGGGGCTTCATGCTTGATTTTCAACCAGAGCAATGAGGATTTCTGTTCTGGCCACTGCTGGTTTTGAGCTGATGTTCTTGTGCAGTGAATGTTACAGCCCACGTTCTCCCTCCTGAAGGAGCACCAGGCAGCTCAGAACCCATCATTTGGCATCTGAAGGTAGGAGTGGTTTTCTCCACACTCTTTACTTTTCCTTTCCCAGAATGCTGGGAGGGCTGGAGCACCTCTGCTCTGGAGACAGGCTGTGGTTTGGGACGCACAAGGAGTGCTGCCTCATGAGGCTTGTGCAGAAGCAGCAGCACTTGCTGGTATCTCGGTGCCTCTTGGAGACTTTTTCCCTTATTTATTTTAGTTTTGTAAAGAAAAGAACCTTAAAAACACTACAGTTTGTGCCTGGGGGATGTGCAGTGACAGCTGCAGTGCTCAGAGATGATCTGAGCACTGGTGGAAGGAAAGTGCTGCTCCAGAGCCTGCAGATTTCGAAGCCTTTAAGAAACGGGACACTCATGATGGGTGTTCAGAGCCTTTCTCAGGTGCAACAAACACCTAAGACATTGCTTTAGCTTTAAATAGCTGCCGTTCTTCCTGTGCCTGTGGACGTCCTGGCCCAAAACACACATTAAAATCCACGCTGCATGTCAGGATGAGCAGGACACAGTTTCATGTGCATGCTGTCGTGTACCTGCTGGGCACTGAGGTCTGAGAGGGGAGCAGGAGATAAAACACCTCATGACTTCCAGTGACGGCAGCAGCAAGTTTCAGTAGCCAAAAGCTGAAAGTAGATAAATCCTGTGGAAAAAGAAAGTGCATTTTGGGGAGTTAATGGCATGAGAACATCTCGAACATGCTGAACCATGCAGCGCTTGCTCCTCTTGCTGCGTTACTGTATTAGATAGATCTGATCCTTCGGCATTAACTCAAGCAGATGTTGGAGGCTGGAGAGCAGGAATCCCTGCAGGAATTACTGAATTATCAGTATAATTGCATTATGGCTTGAAAATTCCAGGATTTGGTGGATTATTCTTTATCCCTGTCCTTGCAAGGAGCCCATGTCTCCACACTTGCCCTTTTCTCCTGTGTTGTCTGTCATGCCTGCTGAGAGTTCAGGACATGCCACATCTTGAGCCTTCCCAGCGCCTGTATTTGTGTCCCAGCCATGCACATGATGGCCAGTGATGATGGGCTCTGCTTTGGGGAGAATCCAGAGGTTTGAAGCTTTCACAACTTGCTCTTGGACAGGCGCTGAGCTCTGGTTCCTTTCCAGCTCCAGCCATCAGGATGTCATGGTTTGAGCTGCTGCATCCAGGGAAGGATTCAGCCAGATCTCAACAAGCTTTCCAAGCTCTGGCAGATTAGCTTATATCCAGTGTGTCTCTAATACACCTCTTTAAGTCATGCTTCTGACCATGCACTGCTGAAGATGGGACGGGGGACACCTGGAGCACCGTATGTGTGGCCTACAGTGTTCTTCATAGGTGCTTTAAATGGATAGGAATGGTGTGTTCAGGCTTCTCAGAAGTCCCTTTTGCTTCAGGACACTGTAGTCATCACTGGTACCTAGAGATAAAGGAGGTGAGCTATGGCTGCATCTGAGAGTACAGTACCCTTGGCATGTAAAATGGAGATCTGGGGGTTTGTGGTCCAGCAGCTGCTGGTGTATGTGGAATAGTTGGTGTAGCAGAGAGAAAGGTAGGAAATGTTCTCCATCTTCAACTCCATATTTTCCTACATTTTGGCTTTGTATTCTTACCCCAAGGATATAATTTTGTCTTCTTCAGACTGTGATAAGCCTGAGATAAGCTGATGAGTTTCTAGTACTGGCTGACACTCAAAGCGTGGATGTCAACTTCACAGTCTTGTGTATGTAACAGTGAGTCCCAGTGCCATGTGTCAACTGGTGAGGGATGTGTTGGTGTTAGGAAATGGGCCCTGAAGTCTTCTCTGTCAGGTCCCTTTGTTTGTGCAGGAAGCTCAGAACTCTGGCTTAAACTAATCCCTTAGTGACTGAGAGCCCAGTCTGTGGTGCCCAGCTTTCCTTTTGCTCTAAGTTCAGCAGTGTTTGATCCTGCACCTTCAGGGTGATGTTTCTCACTGCAGCCAAACTGATCTGGCACCAACCAGCCCAAAAAGGAGCCAGCCCATTCCTCCACATACACCCTTATGCTGGATGCTGGCAGTAGAAAACTTTGATGAGGTTTCCGTTCCATTACTGGGCTGAAATGATGAGTTAGGAGTTCAGATCACAGAATAGTTGAGGTCAGAAGGGATCTCTGGAGGTTGCATGGCCCAACTTGTTGCTAAAGCAAGGCCAGCTTTGGAGTTGTGCTAGGTTGCTCAGAGCTCATGTGAGCACCAAAGCTGTGGGGCAGAGATGCTGCTTTTCTCAGTGACAGCAAACCGTTGGGCTTTGTAAGGTTTTTGGCTCCTCGCTGTGGCTGGTGAAGGTGGTGAGGGTGAAGACTGGTCCAAGGAAGATGAAGGTGAGGATGTCTCTGGCAGATGCTCACTGTTGGGCAGGCACTGTCTCCAGCTGAATAAGATGCAGTAAACTGGAGCTTTTGGCAGTTACCAGGTACATGGGTGATGGTTTGCAGTGGGGAGGTGAGCCCATGTCCTGGGCAGGGCTGTTACCAGTGCTAGAGCTCAGAGGGGGTTGAGGTGGGTGTGAGCAGGGCTGAGCGCTCTGCACTGCTCCCTGTGTAACCCTGAGCTTCTTGACCACATCCCAGTAACATCAGGGCTCAAATCCTGAAGGAGAATTAACAGGCACCTGGCAAAAACTTCAGGCTCCTTTGGGAAGCATCCGGTCCATGGAAGTGGTTCTGGTGCTATAACAGTAATATAATAACAATAATATAGCCATCCAGAGGGAGCTGGGCAGGCTGGAGAGATGGGTGTCTGTGAACCTCATGGAGTTCAACAAGGGCAGGAGCAGGGTCCTGCCACTGGGTCGGGCAATCCCCAGCACAGCCACAGGCTGGGGGAGGTGGGATGGAGCAGCCTGAGGAGGAGCACTTGGGGTGTTGGTCAGTGAGAAGCTCCCCATGACCCGGCTTCAGTGTGAGCTTGAGCCCAGAACCTCCCCGTGTGCTGGGCTGCACCCCCAGAGCGTGAGCAGCAGCTCAGGGAGGGGATCCTGCCCCTCTGCTGCTCTCTGGGGAGATTCCCCCCTGCAGTCCTGATCCAGCTCTGGGGCAACAACATAAAGGGGCTCCAGGAAAGCTGGAGAGGGGCTTTGGACCAGGGCCTGTAGGGACAGGCCAAGGGGAATGGCTTTAACCTGCCAGAGGGGAGACTGAGATGAGCTCTTAGGCAGAAGCTCTTCCCTGGGAGGGTGCTGAGGCGCTGGCACAGGGTGCCCAGAGAAGCTGTGGCTGCCCCATCCCTGGCAGTGTTCAAGGCCAGGTTGGACACAGGGGCTTGGAGCAAGCTGCTCCAGTGGAAGGTGTCCCTGCCCGTGGCAGGGGTTGGAGCTGGAGGAGCTTTAAGGTCCCTTCCAATGGTGACTGTTCTATGACCTGATACAGGACACTGTATCATTTGGAAATAAAATTAAACCAAGAAACCGAAGGCACCAGAAGCCTCCCCCTTGCCCCCTGACCAAGCAGAACAGGGTCATTTGCTGGATTCACCATGCACCCTGTTGTTTGCACTGGTGCCAGGTGAGGTTAGGATGGGTGTAAACCACTTGAGGACATTCTGCACTTCACTGCTAGTGCAGGTTACTCCTAGCAACCCCCAGGAGCTCGGTATGGCAGGGCAGGGAGGGCAGAGTTCTCCATCCCATACACTGTGTGGAGGCATACGCAGGGTTTGCTGGGGGCAGTGGTTGATGGCAGCCCCACGAGGAAGAGGAGGAGGAAAAGGACTGCTTGGTGTTCCTGGCCCTTCTCTGCAGCACCAGGTGACCTCTGTGTCCTAAACATGGCCTTGCTGTGACCATGAGCTGGCTCAGCTCAGCTCCTACTCCTTGGCACATCCCAAGGCAGGAATGCCCACGTAGCTGGAGGCTGGGAGTCCCAGTGGCTACTGGGGCCTGGCCAGCGTGTCAGCCCACATGAAGTTTGTCAGGTAACACCAGGGCTGGTTTGGAGGTGCCCAAAGGAACCAGTGCTCAGGTTTCCTCCGACCTGGCAGCCAGGTTCATGTCCAGGAGAGCACAGGGTTAGAGCTGGAGTCAGACCTGTGCAGCAAAGCAGGATCATCCACCCCCAGTGGTTCGTTCACATTAAGGCCAAAATGAGCTGCCACTGATGGGACCTTACACACACCTTGTACACACCTTGAACACACCTTATACACACACCTTGTACACACCTTGTACACACTACACACACCTTACACACACTTTATACACACCTTACACACACCTCCCCATAGCAGCCATGCCATCCGCTTGGGCTGCGCTCTGGTTGGCAGTGAAGCACTTAACAGAGCCCTCAGCTCACTGCCCCATCCCTGCAGTGTCTCCTGCCTCCTGGCTGGCTCACTACTGTCACCTCACAGCCCAGTGATCTTCTCCAGGCCTCTGGAAAGCTGCACCCAGCTCCATTGACTACCCCTGAGCTGTCGGCAGCAAACTGAGTCTTTGTGCCAAGGAGTGAGTCCCTGCTCCCAGTCACTGCTTGTAAACCCTCCTTAGAAAAGCTTTCACAATCTCTTTACATGCCCACAGTCATGCTGCCATCAGGGCTGTGCATCAGCCTGATGCCATCCTGGTGTCAGCCTGTCACTGCGCTCTGCTTCCTTGGCCAAGATTTTCTCCTTCACTTTAAAGACCCTTGCTTTAAAAGTGGGGGTTTGTGACATTCAGAGCCCCCACGTTGAATGCACAGCAAGGTTTCCAGCTTGGAGACACAAGACATCCTGATGTTCACTGTACATGTTTCAAAATGGAACTGTTGGAACAAGCCCGGAGGAGGCCACGAGGATGCTCAGGGGCTGGAGCACCTCCCGTATAAAGAGACAGTTGGGGCTGTTCAGCCTGGAGAAGAGAAGCTGTGTGGAGACCTCAGAGCAGGTTCCAGTATCTGAAGGGGGGCTACATGATGCTGGGGAGGGACTCTTCATTAGGGACTGTAGAGATAGGACAAGGGGTGATGGGTTAAAACTTAACCAGGGGAAGTTTAGATTGGCTATAAGGAAGAAGTTCTTTACTGTGAGGGTGGTGAGGCACTGGAATGGGTTGCCCAGGGAAGTTGTGAATGCTCCATCCCTGGCAGTGTTCAAGGCCAGGTTGGACAGAGCTTTGGGTGAGATGGTTTAGTGTGAGGTGTCCCTGCCCATGGCAGGGGGGTTGGAACTGGATGATCTTAAGGTCCTTTCCAACACAAACTATGCTATGATTCTATAAAACCTGGGAGGGTTTGGGTTTGTTTCCTTTTAGCAGGAGTTTAAAGGGAATACTGCTCCACCGAGCTGGGCCAGCTCACCTCCAGCCTTTAGCAGGACTTGGGAGAGATGAATGACCAAATTCAGAGGATTTGTGGACCAGAAACCTGGTTTTGTCATGGCAAGCATGAGAACATAAGAAGGAGCAGAGCCTGTGCTGCCACCTCCTTAACTCTGGCTGTGTGGGAGAGGAGCAGGACAGCAGATCCAGCTGAGATTAGCTGATACTCAGGGCCAGGATTCCAGTCCTTGAGGGCATCAGGGATGGAGCTGGTACCATCACTGCATTCACTGGTCCTTTAGGGACAGAGCAAATGGGATTTCTGCCTTGGGAGAGGGGATTTCCAGCACAGCACTGGCTCTGGGACTGTCAGACAGGTCTTGACTGATCCTTCCCCTAGGAATGCTTTCCATGCGTTCTACGTGGTCGCTGGCAGGTCACCACTCGCAGCAGAAAGAGGTGTAGGTGCCAGGTATTTTCAGGAAGGAAGGTATGGCTGAGAGCATGATCCTTCAGGAGCTCAGCCCAGCCACGTCCCACAGCTCGAGTGCTGAAGCAGGATCAGTACCTTTGGTTTTTATCCTGGCTTGGAGAGCTGGAGCCTCCGTCCAGGGGGCTGCGAACGCTCCAGGTTCTCCCATGTGACGCTGTATAAAGATGGAGGCTGCTCTTGTTTTCATTCTCGCCTGATTTAATTCTATTTGCTTTTTCTCTTTTTATTTCAGTTGTGATTCCAAAGAGCCCTTTACCTGCCTCCGAAGTAAACTCGGAGAAACCTAGCATGCACAGTAGCACAAAGACTGGTTTGGGGCATCAACAAGGGCAAAGGCGTCGCAAAACAGGGAAGAAGCGTGGTCGAACGACCAAAGCGCTAATCCATCACCCCATGCCTACACCCTCCAAGTCAGTGGAGCCTTTGAAATTCCCCAGAAAGAGAGGCCCCAAGCCTGGCAGTAAGGTAAAAGCTGATGCTGATGCAGGCGGGTGAAAAGCAGGTGCTGCAAGTTCTGCCATGGGATGGTGCATGCGTGTGTTTGTGCACGTTTGTCTCAGCCTCTGGCTGTATGACTGCAGCAAGTAGGAGACCAGAGGGGTATGTGGGCTGGGAGTATCCCTCAGAGTCTGGCCCCAGAGCTGTAGAGAATGTCTGTGTCCTAAAGATCATTTCCATCCAGAAACTCTGTCTTTGGAGCTGCATTAGCTGTGAAGGTAGCATGGCAGATGCTGTGATCACGACAGGATGGCCGAACGGTGGAATAAGCTCTTGGGTCCATCGTGTGTAGTTAGTCTGTAGCTGGTCTGAGTCAAGCAAAGGTGGCAGATCTCAGGCTTGTTATTTTGTCAGGATTGTGGTGTATAAAATGCACACCTACTGATTACTAGGCTCTTCAGACTCCCCGTCATCACCATCAGAAGTGTGTCATGTTCCACAGTGCCTTGTCTGTTGGATGCAGAGGAGAGAGTGTAGTGATCATGGGTAGTAAAGGAGAGCAGGGGTAAAAGGAGAAATATCTCCTCTTTTTCTGCAGAGGAAACCTAGGACATTGCTGAATCCAGCACCCACCTCTCCAACCACCAGTACCCCAGAACCAGACACAAGCACTGTGCCCCAGGACGCTGCTACAGTTCCCAGCTCTGCCATGCAGGCTCCCACAGGTAAGGGTCTTGAACCACATTCTCCACGTTAGGAGCTGCATTGGTCAGAAAGCGACACACTGAGGTGCTCCTGTTCCTTCCTAAACTTGGAACCAGCAGCCATTGGAATTCCTGAAAGGCTGGCCTGAGATGGAAGGGAGGAAAAGAGAGCCCAGGGGTTCATTTCTCTCTCTGTTTTGGAACTAACGAAGCTGTAGGAAGACTGGAAGTCCATCTCTCCAGTGCAGGGATCCCTTTTTCTGCATGCTCATGGTGACTCTGCAGCTCTCAAAGGGCTCTTTTCATGGCCCATCAGGCCCAGAGGCAGTTTGGTGTGCAGCATCTCTTGTGAGCCCAGGGTGTGAGCTCTCCCAGACCGTGCCAGGCATGGCTGCTGACCCTACAGCAGGATGCAGAACAAGTGCTGAGCAGCAGTGGCCGTGATCTGTTCAGCTTCAGGATGTCCAGGCAAACAGGGACAGGAGGGAGCAGGGGAGGAGCAGGAGTGGCAGTGCAGCGTGTATGCTCTGCTACAGCTGTGAGATGCACTGAAGATGAATCTGGGCAGGAAAGCCTAGTGCAAAGCTGCTGTGTGTATGGTTGGTCAAGCACTGGATAGGCTGAGCCCTCTGTTTCCACAGTGAGTGGCCAGTTTTCAGAGGACCCTAAAGAGCAGGGGCTGCACTCCTTCATCTCCTTTGTCATCACAGCCGCCTTCCCTGGCTGGCACAGGAGCCCCTTTGCAACCTGTCTTTGGGAGCCTGGCTGCAGGGGAGAGTGTAGGAGGGACAGGGACAGTGTGGAAGAAGAGTGAGAGGCAGGAAGACTTTGGATTGCCCTCTGTAAGTGGCTCCGCTGTTAAGATGCAGACAAGCAGTTACGGTGGATTCCCCTTTGCGAGCGATTTGACAGTCTTAAGATCTCAGCATCTCTCATGTTGGATTTTAGGCATCTGTTTCTTGCTTTCTTGAGTGGGTTAATGGCAAACACGTTTCTCATCTTGGCAGTTTGCATTTACTTGAACAAGAACGGCAGCACTGGGCCCCACCTAGACAAGAAGAAAGTTCAGCAGCTGCCGGACCATTTTGGACCTGCTCGAGCTTCTGTTGTCCTGCAGCAAGCAGTACAGGCCTGCATTGATTGTGCTTATCATCAGAAAACAGTCTTCTCCTTCTTAAAGCAAGGCCACGGTGGAGAGGTCATCTCAGGTGAGAACTGGCCTGCAGCACTTTGCCTTCGGAGATGTCATTGCAAGAATTCACTCGTTGGAAGATGCCTCTCCTGAAGCCTGGTGCAGTCATGGGCCAGGGGCAGACAGAAGAGCTCTGTCTTCTCTTTCTTGCCAAACACCTGTGCCAGTGAAGCAGCAGCTGGTGGCTGACCCAGAGCAGTTTAGTGTGGCCTCTGGGCGCAAGTGCTGGAGAAGGCAGTGTGTGGCCCTGCCATCGGCCTGGGCAGCGTTAACACTTCACCCTCCATCCCCCAAGCCCTGCCCGAGCCCCGGGAGGAGGCAGAACGGGTGGGAATGTCAGCACGGACGTGGAGACAGGCAATGCCCAGGGTGTCATCCTGTTTTAAGCCCTGGATACAGGGCGTGCAGGCCCTGGAACGCAACTTCCCAGCGCTGCAGCCCCATCCCTGCTGCTGGGTGCAGCAGACTGGTTTTAGCCTGTCCCAGCGCTCAGCCCCGGGAAGGCAGTGGCTTTTGTTTGCTCTAGTCTAGACCAGCGATGCTGAGATACAGAAGCTGGCTGTGCAGCCCTGGGCGTAGCCTCCTGCCTTTGCTGGGGGTTTACGTGTTGGGCTCTGTTTGTTTCTGTCTCCAGCTGTGTTTGATCGGGAACAGCACACTCTGAACCTGCCAGCAGTAAACAGTATCACCTACGTCCTCCGCTTCCTGGAGAAGCTCTGCCACAATCTTCGCAGTGACAACCTCTTTGGGAACCAGCCTTTCACTCAGAACAGCCACATGCAGCGCTCACACGAGTACGACCACGACAGGTATCTACCAGGTAGGAGCTGGGGGGGGTTGGCGTTGTAGGGACCCTCAGGTGCCCCGCGTCTTAACGCAGAGTTGATGTCAGGAGGCAGGCTGAGCGTCAGAGCCCTCCCTGCAGGGTTCATTGCATCACACTCGGTGTCAAGCACACAGCCCCAGGGCTCTTTTTTCAGGCAGGGTTCAAGTTGCCATGTTTTCTGCCCGTCGGTCTGATTTCCATCTCTGCCTGTAGGTTTCCGCTCATCCGTGCTGTCTCCTTGTCTCCCCTCCTCTCCTTGTTCCCCCAGCCCTTCCTGCTTCCTGTAATCTGATTAGAGTGACTTCACCCAGTTAGGAATTAAGGTGAAGGACTGTGTGTGAGAAGTCGAAGAGCGATAACATGCAGCAGGTAAACTGTAATTAGGAATGGAATTAAAAGCCAGCAGAGCACTTTCCATGCTGGCTGTGAATCCCCTGCCAGCAAACAGCACATCCAGCCCTTGGTGGGAGCATGGCCCGTTCCGGGATGAGGCACGCTCAGCAATCAGAGGCATAGGTGGCTTTGTTTTCCGTGGTATGGAAAGGAACCACCTTTCACCATGGTGAAGCAACACACCCTGGCAAGATATTTCATGCCACAACACAAATCATAAGGCTGCAGAATTGCTCTTAAGCAAATGCAGTGGAAAATAAGACCAGTGGTTTTTCCCCACAGTGCTGTGTAGTGGCAGCAGCCCCTGGGGTGGAAGCTGCCTCCCCAGACTGGCCATGGGGCTTTGGAGGAGCTGCTCCTATAGGAATGCTGGTAGTGGAGAGAATAAAAGCTATCTGCACCCTCTTTAGTAGTTGACAGGTATCTTGTTCTCATCTCCTCGCTTCCTCCCCTGTCTTTCTGCCCCCAAGTCAGCAAATTGTTTTTTGTGCTGTTTGAGGACTTTCCAAAGTTAATGCTTTGGATAATTAAGGCTCTGGTGAGAAAAGCATAAAAGGATACACACTGATAGAGAACTGTTTAAGGAGAAGCTGCTAAGGGTGAAGCGTAGGGGCCACAGCCTAGTGCTTCATTGCAGCTCACAAAGCATCCAGGCTCAGGGTGGGGGATTAGCAAGAGTCTAAAGAGGACCTTGGAGTGACTGTCCTCTGCTTCCTCCATGGCTGCAGGCTGGAGCAGCAGTGCCAGGAGCAGGGAGCTGTGCTGTGCTATAGGAAGAGGAGCTATAGGAAGAGGGTTGGTTGCTGTGGCAAGTACAGGAGCAGCATGTCTGGTTCCTGGGTCAAGAGGTTACCAGGGAACCCTCAGAAGAAATCCGTGTGTTCCAGTGGGGAATTATCCTGTGGTCATGAGACAGAGCAAAACCAGAATGGGAGGAATAGGACTGGATCTGGGCATGGTAGCAGGCTTGGATGGGCAAGGTCCTGTCGCTCACACACATGGCTTCGAGCCCCCCTGAGATGTCAGTGATGTCTGTGCTGGGCTGCCTGGCAGGGTGGGAAGGTTTAAAGAGCAAAGTCAGAATCCAGGGCAGCTCAGAGCACCAGATATGACATGATACTGAGACCATCCCTTCCTGAACTTGCCCTTAGAGTGTCTGCAGGGGTTAAAGGAAGATTAACCACAGTCCAGGGAAGCGGTAACACCTAGTGCTGTAGCTCATACTGATGTCTCAGGGATTGCTGGGCATCTGAACATTAGCACCTTTCTCAGGCACCTGAAGAAGGTGATAAACGTTGTTATCTACACATTCCTGCGGCTTCTGATGGGGGGTTATGGCTAGTGATGGAAGAATGAGGATGTGGTTGTACATCAGCTTGTATCACACCAAGTGTTGATTGGTCTCACCCTCAGCTCTGTGTGTCCTGCCTTGTTCCCTCTGCGGTGGAGATGCTCGTGTGCCTGAGTGGGGCTGGTTCTTCCAGCAGTCACTGCTTAGGACTGGGAGCTCAGTTCCCAGAACAAACTGGCTTTACAGGAGCACCACTGTGGGTCTGTGGAGAACTCATGGGTGTGCTTGGGGTAGAAGAAGGAAGGTCTGCAGCAGCCCTTAGGTCAGCTGCATCTTGGGATTCTGTCCTGCTACATAAGGCATAACCATGGAAGTAAGGAGAATAGATCAAGTTGTACATCAGGAAACAGTAGGTTTGCAAGGAAGTGGGAAGTTGATTGCTGTGAAGGGGAAGAGGGATGGGCTGTGAGATGATGTGAGCAGGTATATCTGATCTGGAGCCATCGGAAAACCTGGAGGACTGGAGAGACCTGGACCTCTGAGCCTAGGGTCCCGTTACTACAGGCACCACAAAGTGCAATGGTGCTTTAATGAGCTCTGGAGTGGGGGATTTTGCTTTTCCAGTGGGGTGGAAAATTTTGCTGAATTTTTAAGGAGCTATGTTGTAGTTTCCAGCCCAGGTTTACTCTGGGCAATGTGGTATCTGTGTCTCCGTGTCTTTAGCTTGACTTGGTTCTTCTTCTTGTTGTAGTAGTTAGGGAGCAGTTGTATCCTTCCAAGGAGCTCACCTTTTGGCTGCCCTGGGAAGAAGGGCTCTGCTCTCCTCATCTAGTGTTGGTTTGAGTTCAGTGCAGTGCCCAGAGTGGCACTCAGCACGCTGGGGAGGAGCTGCTGTGGACCTGGTGCCACAGCCCTGGCACCTCCATGTTCACAAGAAATGTCCCTGGAAGCCCCTTTTCATTGGTGTGTCCTTGTAGCAGGTGATGATCAAGCCCTCCTGGTCCATACCGTCCCTTATTGCCAACTGCAGGTTCCCAGCTCATGGGACAGTGCTTTAGGTACACATCTGTTTTTTGCTCTGGATTTACCTCCTATCTGCAGCTCCAGACAATATAGGTTTTTTCTGCATCATTTCAAATGCTGTTTCATCTGGCCTGGTGTGGGGAGGCATCAGCAGCTTCCATCAGTGAATCCCTAAGATTTGTGCCAAAGTGATTGATGAAAATGTTAAAACTGAGCTCCAGAATGATCATCAGGAAGATTCATTGCCAAGTGCTCTGCAGCCTCGTGTTCTCACTCAGTGCTCTACTGCCTGCTCCTCCCCTCACATCAAGTGTTGGTGCATGAACAAGGCTTCTGGTAGTGCTCATGCTCTCGGTCTCAGCTGGTGGTTCTCCATATCAGATGCTTTGGTGAGTTCCAGGTGAATGAGATTGATCATTCTACCTTTGTGTGATAGATCCCTTGTGTTCCCTTGATAAGGAAGCTGTTGGGTCAGGCTCCTCCGATGTGTGCGCCACATGTAATTGCAGTATTTTCCTTACCCCGTCATTCAGCACCTCTCACAAGCCTGGCTGCAGCACTGCTGAGGTCAGATGGGAACAGTTTGTCACCAAAATCATTTCTTCACCTTCTGTTTCAAGTGCTCACACCGTGGTTCCCATCACTCCAGCAGCAGCACCCTGAGTTCTGTTACAGTCTGCTGCAGCAGACTTGGGATTTCATGCGCATCTTCTTTCTTAGGTTACGTTTTGGCTTCGGCTGCACCCTCACGTCCCCACTTTGAAAGCATTCGGTTATGTGACTTCCACGTCTTAGGCAAGGGTGTATATTTTTGTTCCTGTCCTGTTTCTTGTATCACTGCCCCTGTGTTCAGCGTGGCTGTGACTGGAAGTGAAGGGGGGGATTTGCTTTACTGGTTTGCTTTACTGGTGGGTGTCACCAGGCACTGACACTTGAGCTGGTTGTGTAGACACGCTCGTCACTCAGGGAGCAGGTACCAGAGCAGCCAGGGCAAGTCACAGCATCCTAAAGGAGCCTGGACTTTGCCTTGATGCGATGAGGTGAGCAGACGCTCACTGTCTGTGAAGGTGTCCATCCTGATGCCTGGCGATGGCCAGCAGCACAAACCCAGGCATGGCCAGCAGCACAAACCCAGGCATGGGCAGCGCCTCCCAAGGCAGGTGAGGTGAAACAAAACCTCAAAGCTGCCTCATCTTTTCCAAGCAAGGACCCTTATTTCTCAGTCTTTACCTTTCTGCAGTTTCCTCTCACTCATTCCCACACACTTATTACTTCTGTAGCTGAAAACATGGGCCTGCCTCTTCCTCTGCCCTGGGTCAAAAGACAGGATGAATTAAAATGTTCCCTTTGTCCCTGTGCTCGCCATGCTGTGGGGTGTGCAGCTCCTCTGAGCAGCTCCTTTTCATCTCCAGGAAATGATCTGCTTGGTCTCAGCATCCTTCCCAAAGTGAACATTTATCTAGTCAGATTTGGGGTCCTTTTCTCCCAGGTTATTTCCTCACTGATGATTACACATGCATGGTGTTTATGGCATCTTTTGAACTGAAGGTAGTTGCATTTTTTCCCATCAGCACTGCTGAGGCAGCTGTGTGTGTGTCTCCATTTCTTTATTTTCTTGTCCTTTAAAATCGGAGGCCCCAGCTACAGACCTGCTTTGGGTTACCCTGCCATTAATTTACACTGAGCTGCAGCCTTGTGTCTTTACATGACTTCTAAAAAGAACCCAAACCAAAACCTGATCAAGCCTTTAGAAGGCATCCTCTTCTGCTGCGGTTCAGTGACTGCCTGGTGAAGGAGGTTGTGCAGTTTTAGTTAGAGGTATCCAGAGAGCATTTGTTTCTCATCTCAGCCTGAGCACCAAATGTTTCTACAAGGACTGGTCCTGAGGACAGTATTTGTCTTTCTGATAATTTCACAGACTGGTTTGGGTCGAAAGGACCTTAAAGCTCCTCCAGCTCCAACCCCTGCCACGGGCAGGGACCCCTTCCACTGGAGCAGCTTGCTCCAAGCCCCTGTGTCCAACCTGGCCTTGAACACTGCCAGGGATGGGGCAGCCACAGCTTCTCTGGGCACCCTGTGCCAGCGCCTCAGCACCCTCACAGGGAAGAGCTTCTGCCTAAGAGCTCATCTCAGTCTCCCCTCGGGCAGGTTAAAGCCATTCCCCTTGGCCTGTCCCTACAGGCCCTTGTCCAAAGCCCCTCTCCAGACTTCTTGTTAGCCCCTTTAGGTACTGTTGCACAGTACAGTTTAGGTATAATAGTGCGGTGATTTATTGATGATACTGATGATATTGATGATATTGGAGTCCTAACGCCTCACTATAAGCAGGTTAATCTTTCATTTCCCCAAAGGATTCAGGTATTTTTCCCTACCTCTGTACTTGTCTTTAGCCAACTGAATTGTGACCGTGCTGCTTCCCACCCCCTGTACCTTCGTTCTGTGTTGGCGTGATGCATCCCGTTGGTGTCAGACCCAGTCGTTCCCCACCATGTTTCTATCACCCCTTCAGCACTGTTCCTGCCCTGCCCCACCAGCTGGGGCTGCTCCAGGCTCCTGGCATTCATCCACCTGGAACACTGCAGGCTTCCACATGTGGCCCGTGCTTAGGGCAGCTGGAAGGGGAGAGCCAGCAGCACTGGGGGCCCATGCGGGCAGGCAGTGGCTGGAGGTAACCTCTTTTCATTGCTTCCCAGCTGACCATGCCTCGTGCAGGCAGGTCATGGACTGCCACCCCCTGTACCCCTTCCCTTGCTGCCGTTCCCATCGTGTTGGTGCTCCCATTCTCTGTGTTCATCCACCCATTGACACTTTGTGCAGCCTTCAGCCCTCTACAGAGAGGCATCTCACAGCCCAGCCGAGGGTCCTGTGCCGTGCTGCATGCAGAGAGCCCCAGTGTTGGGAAGCACTTGGAGAGGAGCAGCAGTGGCAGCTCTCAAGGGGTCCCTTTGGGGAAGGATGGAAACTTGGAGTCCGGTTTAATCAAGCACTGAAGTGTTCACAAACAGCTGAGAGGGGAAGAGTGGGGAGGAGCAGGAATTGCGCCGGAGGAGCCGAGGGGTAGGATGAGGAGAAACGGAATGGAGTCGATCAGAGGTGTTATTTGGGGTGAAATATGGCAGGATGTGGCTAAGATTCTTCGCTAGGTTTCTCACCACCCTTTGGTCAGACTTAAAGCAAAGTATAAAGTGTTAAGCACTGACAGATGTGCTGGATCGCAGCTGGAACAGGCTGCGGCCACGCTGGTGATCCTGAGTGGCTCTGGCAGGACTGGGTTTCCCAGCAAGTCTCCACTCCTAAATAGGGCTTGTTCTCTTTTCCTAGACAGAAGCAGTTCCTTAGACGGCACTCTGCAGGGACCAGGCCGGGGTACAAAGCGCTATTCCCAAGACCCCCCTCCATACAGTGCTCCTCTCTCCCCCAAGTTACCAAAGAATGACCGTCACCCTTTGGAAGGTGAGCACAGCGTCTCTTCCCAAAGCTGGCTGTTTGTAGTGGCTTGTCATGGGTGCAGCAGGACGAGAGCTGCTGTGCAAAGCGAGCCCTGGGTTTAGGTCTGCTTTGCTTGGTCGCTGGCGTGGGTCAGTGCTTGGTGTTTCAGGTAGGAATGAAGCCATGCTCGCCCAAGGCAGGTTGCCCAGGCAGTTGTGTGAGGCATGTGGAATGCAGGGAGGATTCCTTCTAACCCTCATCGTCATCACCTAATACCACATAATCTGGGATTTAATTTACCCTTATTTTAGCTTCCATTGCTGGGTATTAACAGCCATAAACCTGCCCAGTTGCTTCAGTCGATCTTCCCCCCAGTTTTTCCACGCTGGTTTACTGCAGTGTATTGTACAGATGCTGATGGGCAGCTGCAGGGCCAGGAACCCGCTGCCCTTTCCCAGGATCCCATCTTGCTCCTCACAGTCCTTCCTAAGCAGCAGGGAGGGTCTCACGAGCGTGTTCCCCACCAGCTGAACCAGGTCACATCACATCCCACAGTGCTGCTGCTTCCTGCCGTGTCCATCAGGGAATGCTGGTGCAGATGTGCTGCAGAAGCAGTTGCAGAGATGTCCCCTGCGGTGTGTGGTCCATAGGTGTCCCTTGCATGTGGAGGTGGGAGATCCAGGGGGTTCAGGTAGCTGGAGGACCTGAGCCTGAGCAGGAGTCTTCAATAGCTGCCGCCTTCCCTTTTGGTTTGAAGTGCAGACATTGTTATGGAGATTTAACCTTACTGAAGCCTTTTAATAGATTGATGGTGAAATCTGCCAAGGTTTTACTCTCAATCCTTTGTAATGCACCCCTTAAGACCTGCTGGAGACTCTTGGCTGGGCTCACAGGTCACTGGCTTTGTGCTCTGTTGCTGTGCCTTCAGATCACCATGTCCCTGGTTCTTGCTGGGCTTGGGTGCTGAACCCAGATTTGCACATGCATGGCCTTTTTAGTCTCCGTCCATCACTGTGCCCTCTGCTCTGCAGCATTACTGACCCCTTCCCTCAGTGCAGCTGATCTGGACTTGCCCCCTACGATGGACAGTTTCTAGTGGCCTTAGTATTTACATGGAATAAAATGGTTATGTAGGTGGAGTGAAGAACATGGTGACGTGTGGGACCAGCTCATCTATTCCAGCACAGTCAGAAACTGTTCCCTGAGGCTCAGTCTGTTTCTCACCACTAGATACATGCCCTTAGTGGTCCTCTTGACATGCTCTTCCAGTGCATCAACCACTGCACTTAGGTTAACTGTTAGTAAAGCCTTTCCACTCCTCTACCAGAAGGTGGGACTTGCAGTGCTCAGCCCGCTCTTGAAGCACAGCGATGTGCTCTGAAGATTAAGGTGCCTTGGTTAGATAGCAAGTATTGTACATTCTGTTGTCAGTGAAGAGGGAAGGCTTCTGTAATGAGTAATTCCAAGGAGCTTAATGTTAGGTTGTCTGCAAGGTGGATTCTTAGACTACTTCAAAGTCTATGTGATTCTCTCTTGGCCTTTGAATGGGTCATGTCATCAGGGTGCCCAGAGTACTGCATCCTAGAATCATAGAATGGTTAGGGTTGGAAAGGACCTTAACATCATCCAGTTCCAACCCCCCTGCCATGGGAAGGGACACCTCACACTAAACCAGGGCACCCAAGGCCTCGTCCAACCTGGTCGTGAACACTGCCAGGGATGGAGCATTCACAACCTCCCTGGGCAACCCATTCCAGTGCCTCACCACCCTAACAGGAAACAATTTCTTCTTTATGTCCAATCTAAACTTCCCCTGTTTAAGTTTGAACCCGTTACCCCTTGTCCTGTCACTACAGTCCCTAATGAAGAGTCCCTCCCCAGCATCCTATAGCCCCCCTTCAGATACTGGAAGTATCTTCTATAACAGTAGAGACCAGTGGGTGGAAAGCATGCCTTCACGTGAGGGTGGTGATCCTGTTGGGTGGATGTTGAAGTACAAGCAGGAACATCTGCATTTCAGAGGATGCATTGTAAGAATACGAGCCTGAAATACTCTGCTACTGAGTAGTTCTTGGGCAAGGAGGTTCCTCTTCTCACAGTGAGAACTCCCCAGCACAGCTCATTCTGCCTTCAGCAGCGTGACAGGACCTGAACAGCTTTCAGTCTGCCAAGCTGAAGGCAGTGAGCAGCAGTAGGAAGCTGCATTCAGCACGCCTTTGGCAAGCAGTCAGGAGGCTGAGGAGGGATTTTCCTCCTTACATTGTTCTTCCTCTCCCATCCGGGGGCACTGGTGGAGCTTTTTGCTGGAAAGCTGCAGTTCCAGCGGGGACGTGTTTTCCAAAGGCTGCCATTCCTTGGGAGCAGTGGGAGTTTAGGAGCTGTGCAGATCAGATTGGTGCTTGTGGCCACGCTCCATGCTTTCACAGCAAAACCACACTCTTGAATCTCTAGCACTGTTTAATTGCACTTTAATGAGCTGCTCCCTGCCTCTCCCCACTCCTGGTGGCGTCTCCTCCAGTGCTCTAAATGCAAGCTTTTACTTAAAACTAGCAGTTTGTGTAAGCAAATCTGCCTCAGGATAACCCAGGTCCTCATTGCTCCAAAGCTGGGCATGGAGGGAGGAGGGTTCTGCACAGGGGTCTGTGCCTGGGTGCATCCTGTACCCTGCACGTTGTCTTCTGCTACAGATGGGTCACAGGGCAAAGAATCATTCCTCTCTCGCCTTCTTTCCCTCTCCCCTTTCTGGAGGTGTTGGTTCTGAGCTGTTCTCTGCGTGTCTGTGGTTTTAAGATGATCCAGAGTCTCTCTTGTTGATCCTACCAAGAAGCCTCCAGTTCTGCTGCAGTACTTGCAGCCCAGCCAAACACAAGGCCAGCAATAGGTGACCTGGGCATGAATGTGCAGCTTCCCTTCTCCCCCTCAAAGCAGTGCTCCCCAGTGGGATGGGCTCCTGCTCTTCTTCAGACATAGGATCACAGCCACGTGTGAGAACAGGATCACATACTTGATGAATGCATCACGGGGCATTCACAGCAGGATGGCAACAGTGTGTTAATTGCTAAGTTAAATATTTCCTGAGGGTGGATTTTGGATCCTTAGCATTGCAATGACAGGAACCCGTGCACGTGGTGTCCCAGCAGCCCAAGCTGCAGTCTTGAGCCCAGAAATTCCTTCTGCTTGCACAGGTCATAGATCCCAGCCTGGTTTGGGTTGGAAGGGACCTTGAAGCTCCTCCAGCTCCAATCCCTGCCACAGGCAGGGACCCCTTCCACTGGAGCAGCTTGCTCCAAGCCCCTGTGTCCAACCTGGCCTTGAACACTGCCAGGGATGGGGCAGCCACAGCTTCTCTGGGCACCCTGTGCCAGCGCCTCAGCACCCTCACAGGGAGGAATTCCAGGTTTCCTGCAGCCCCTTCAGGCACTGGAGCTGCTCTCAGGTCTCCCCTTCAGGAGCCTTCTCTTCTCCAGGCTGACCCAGCCCAGCTCTCTCAGCCTGGCTCCAGAGCAGAGCTGCTCCAGCCCTTGCAGCATCTCCATCCAACAGCTCCACGTCCCTCTTGTGCTGCCCCAGAGCTGCAGCTGGTTCTCCCCAGAGCACAGCAGAGGGGCAGGATCCCCTCCCTGAGCTGCTGCTCACGCTCTAGGGGTGCACCCAGCACACGCGGGGGGCTCTGAGCTGCAAGTGCCCAGTGAGCTTTGGGGTTCTCATGAGCAGTTTCAGGCACACATTTGCCTGACCACATCTGGGTGAGCATCATGGAGCTCCCTGGAGGCTGTAGCTGTTGTCACCCCTCATTGGGTGCTGTTTCCTTGAGGATGGAGGTGGGCAGCACAGACCTGGTTGCATGCCCGCAGCACCGTGCTGTAATTGAGCATCCCCACCAATGCAGAGGGCCCCCACCTCTCATGTCTCTGCACTCTGCTGTGAGCCAGACCTGCTCCTTTTGCACAGGTATTTCATGGACGTGGTTTGGGTTTTAAGCAAAACTGCCCTGTTGGAGAGGAGACCAAACGTACCTGACATGAAGAGGCTCCCATGGAGAGGCATGGGTTGAAGTCACATCCACAGCGTTCACATGGGCCAGGGGATCTCCATCCTCCCCTGAGCCAGAGCAGCCAGCTCAGGGCTGGCTTTACATCCAGCCTTGTGCTGAAATGGGATGGTGGGGAAGGGGTGCAGGAGTGAAGGAAGGGTTCAGAGTTATTCAGGAATAGCCATAAGCCAGGAATCCTCCTTCCATGCACAGAGAGCAGATGAAAACACATCTGTCCTGGTGGGAAGCTGGTGCCGTGCAGGCCACTGGGAATAACAGTCTCACACCAGTGCTGGTTGTGTGTGAGGTGTTAAGGATGTGCTGCTCTGAGAGCATCCCAGAGACCTGGAAGCATAGAAAGGCAGAAATGCCTCGAGTGCAGAGCAGCAGAGCCCAGGAGAGGGAGGGCTGCAGTTACGTGGGTGAGAACCTCACATCTGCTTCCCTGAATTCCCAGTGCACTGGACAAGAGGGATCTCTCCCATTTTGTAGCCCCAGGAGAGGAAGCCAGGGGAGGCAGGGGCTGGCTGGCTCCAGCCAAACTCACCCCTGGGATCTCTGCTCAAGCACAGGCAGCGGGAGCTGAAACCAGAGGATCCCAGTCCTGTAGCTCGTAGAAGGCAGAGAAAATAACAGACCTCTGAGAGAGGCTGCCCCAGTGTGGGGCCCAGTGGCTGCAGCACTCAGCAGGGCAGCAGCAGCTTAGTGGGGAAGCTGGGGAAGATCTTAGGTTGGAAAACTTCCAGTACCTAAAGGGGACCTGCAAGAAACCTGGAGAGGGGCTTTGGACAAGGGCCTGTAGGGACAGGCCAAGGGGAATGGCTTTAACCTGCCAGAGGGGAGACTGAGATGAGCTCTTAGGCAGAAGCTCTTCCCTGTGAGGGTGCTGAGGCGCTGGCACAGGGTGCCCAGAGAAGCTGTGGCTGCCCCATCCCTGGCAGTGTTCAAGGCCAGGTTGGACACAGGGGCTTGGAGCAAGCTGCTCTAGTGGAAGGTGTCCCTGCCCGTGGCAGGGGTTGGAGCTGGAGGAGCTTTAAGGTCCCTTCCAGCACAACCCCTTCAATGATTTTGCACTGGTTCTATGATCTCAGCAGCTTCAGGCCTCCTGGGCTGCAGCATCACCTCCACACCTTCATCACCATCCCAGGTCAGCGCAGCTGCACTGTGCTTGCTCTCGCTTGCTGCTCCTGTGGTCTGGGAAGCCCCAGGGAAGAAGCCCAGGGCCTGGCTGGGATTGCTCAGGTTTCTTCTTCCTCGTCCCCTACCATGGGGTCTGCGTGGCAGCAGCTCAGGGCCATGAGCTGCATCTGGATCTCTGTGGGTACTGGGAGAGGAGCTCCAGCTCCCAGCCGGGTGCGCTGGCCCAGCCTTGCTGCAGGAGCCATGAACATGCTGCATGAACATGCCAGGTATTTCATTGCTCATAGTGAAGCACGCAGGTGTCTGAGGGTGACTCATGAGGCATCAGGTCCACCTGGACCGAGGCTTGGTTGTACCATAGTTAAATCTGCACCCTCATGGTCCTAGGATGGAGCCAGCGCAGGGTAACAGCAAAGGGAGATCTTCGCTGGCTCAGCTGATGCGTCACCCAGACAGCTCCATCCTAATGCTGCCACCGACAGATGAAAATGAGATGTGTTTCTGCATGGGGTGGTGAGGAAGCCAGGCCTGCACTGGGACCCCCAGCCAGGGAGAGCCCTCTGCCCCCTGCCCTGTCCCTCCTCTGTGTGTCCCAGCAAAGGGAGCTGTCAGTGACTTAGGGAATGAGCACGAGCCCAGCAGGAGGTCAGGGGCGGGTGAGCTGTGGTCACCAGCACCTTGCTTTTGGGGCCGGAGGCTTAGCATGGCGTGAGAGCATTGCCTGGCCGTGACTGAGCTGCTCGGAGGAGCCTCCTGCTCTGCATGAGACCCACTAAAGAGAGTCCCAACGGCCTGCACGCTAACACCGGTGACGTGCATTGCTTGCCCCCTGGGGGAGCATCCTCCCCTGCTCAGGGCTGTTGTGTGAGCCCTGTGCCACTGGCATCCAGAACACGCAGCCCTCCCCTGCAGTGCCCTGCAGGAGGCAGGACCCAGTACTGGCAGCAGTAAGGACCCAGGACTGCAACCCAGAGCTGGGAACATTACCAGAGCGATGCCCCCATTACCAGAGCGATGCCAGCAGAGCCGGTGCTGCGGTCTGGGTACCAACCACCCCCACTGCCAACGGGTTGGCCTGGCACTCGCCAGGCAAGCGCTGGGCTGCAGCCCGTGGGCAGAGCCTGGTTCAGTGCCTGTGCTTCCGAGGACGCCAGCAGCAGCCGGTGCCGTGCGAGCGGTAGCGTGGTGCGCGGCGAGCGGGTGCACTGACTGCAGCTTGGTGCGTTCCAGGTGAAACCTTTGTCCTGGGAGATGGGCTCCCAGGGCCCTTGGAGCCTCGCCTGGACCCCATGGACTCTGCCTTGAACTCTGTCAATGCATCCAGCCACAGCAGGAGCTCCAGAGACTATCGCCTGCCAGGATACAGGCACCTGCACCAACCCTCTAGCCTCAGCCAGGGCAGCTCCTCTGCCTTGCGTAGGCTTAGCTCTGGGGGTAAGAGAGTTAAGAAGCCAGCCCTGCGCTTGTAACTTGGGCAGGAAAGGGCTTTTCTAACTCCAGTTACACCTTTCTAACTCCAGCGAGTACCAGAGACCTCGGCACTGACACAGGTAGTCCGAGAGGGTTGGCAGGGGCTCTAGACCCAGGCAGGCGGGTGGGTGGCGATGCTGGCAGGGTCCTGCGTGGTGCGAGGTGGACGTGGAGGTCAGTGGAAGGCGCAGGCAGGAGCTGGACTGGCAGGCAGGGGGAAAGCAGTGAATTGGTGGCTGAGTCGAGGAGGACGGATTGGGAACGGGCAGGGAGAGCGGCCGGGTGAGGCTGGAGCTGCGGCGGATGCATGGTGCTTGTTTGTGCAGAGGGGATGGGGCAGGAGGGCTGTGCACCGTGGACAGGGGCAGGTGGTGGTGAAAGAAGTTGCTGTTTCTGTGCACAGCATCAGTAAAAGCCTCTAAAAAGCTCAGGGTGCTGCTGCCTCCATCCCTCAGCTGCCCCCCCCCCAGCCGTGCTTGCAGGCAGGGAGGCAAAACCATGGGATGTGCCCGTGCAGGCATGCAGGGAGCAGGACTTGTGTTAGCTTTGAGACAAGAGAACTCGCCATGTGGGCTCAGTCCATCAGCCAACGCAGGCATGAGAACATGAACCAGCTTTGCCGTGTTAGGTTTGCTTGGAGGAGGTGTTTGGAGCAGGGGAGCGAGGGGAGAAGTGACCCTTGGGGGGAGATGTGGGATTGGAGGATCGTTCCGTGGGGCAGCGGGAACCATCAGCAGCTGGGAAGGAGCAGTGGGAATGGCAGAAGCAAACCCAGCGGAAGGGAGGCAAAGGGAACCTGGGGTTTAGAGCAGGGAAAGGGGCTCAGGGTAAAAGATTGGCCCAAAAGTAAGGCCTAAGGAAGGAGAACAAGGCTCAGTGCTAGAGCTGCACCCAGGAGCCCCTGGGCTGTGCCCTGGGTGCTGTCTCTGCCGTGGCTTTGAGAGAGGAGCCCGAGCGGCAGCTGGGGGGTGAGGCACGGCTGGAGCGGTGCTGCAGGACCCCTGGGTGACGGCCGCTGTCTCCCCCCTTGCCAGGCTCAGAGAGGTACCTGGGAGGCAGGGACGTGGCCCGGCCCGGCGGCCGCGATCCCTCGTCCTGGACGGTGGAGGAGGTGATGCAGTTCATCCGGGAGGCGGATCCGCAGCTGGGACCCCACGCGGATCTCTTCCGGAAACATGTGAGTGCATCCATGTGTGTGTGTGTGTGTGTGCACACGTGTGTTACATACAGGATGGGGTGGATCGTCATGGAAGGGTGATCCAGGAGCCAGAGGAACGGCAGCGCTCTGTACTGGAGCGAGTGCCAAGGAAAGCATCCTCCCAAGTCCTGCTCCGGATCAGGGGCCGGATCCTCTTACCCAGCAGCTGCCAAGGGGAGCACATCTCAGCCCAGCTGGAGCTCCAGGGTGCGCATGGAGGGCTCGGCTCTTGGCTGGGTCGGAGCCCCAGTGCTGCCAACACAGCCCCTGTTCATCCTGGAGTCTTCACGTTCACCTCATGGCAAATTTCTCCTGGCAAGAAACACGTTCCGAGGGGGATTCATTGAGTGCGCTGCTGCCGAGCACCCCTGTTCCCTATAACAGGAGCCTCCCAAGGCTCTGGTGCATAAAACAGCTGCAGACGTGGAGTCTGTACAGTTCCAGCTGCATTTTGGCACCTCCGCATCCCGATTCCTCCTAACCCAGGCCCAAACCAGCCCCAGTTCCGCTGCTCCTGTTCAAGGGAGGCTTTCAGTGACCTCAAAGGAGGTTGCAGGGCTCTTAACTTCTGGCTCCAGCTACCGCACAACCCAGCTGCTCCATCCCCATCCCCAGTTTAGTCAGGAATCCACCATCCAGGGAACAGAGCATCCCAGGGAACAGCATCCCAGGGCATCAGGCAGGAGACCTGGGAGCACTGCGGAGCGTTGGGCCCCGTTCATCTCCATTCCCTGCAGTGTCTGTTTTCCAGCCCCGTCCCCTCTGCTTGAGGGACGATGCTGCTCAGCCTGGGCACTGCAGCAGGACTGGGAGGTGAAGCCTCTTCACACCTTCGGACCAGATGATGAATAGAACCATAGAACCCCAGCCTGGGCAGGGCTGGTGCTTACAGGGTTAACACAAGTGCTGCCGTTTCCCTTCCTTGCAGGAGATCGACGGGAAAGCCCTGCTCTTGCTGCGGAGTGACATGATGATGAAGTACATGGGGCTGAAGCTGGGCCCAGCCCTGAAGCTCACTTACCACATCGACAAGCTAAAGCAAGGCAAGTTCTGAGAGGATGCTTGGCAGGACGGACCCTGGAAGCTCCGCTCCTGGCCACCCGCACCCGCGCTCGCCTGCCCACGGGTACCGCATGCACTCACACCCATCAGCGCCGACGGACACCTCGCTGACAGCCCGGCCCCGCCGCAGGCTCCAGCCCGCCCTGTGCCAGCGGGAGGAGGCTGGAGCACAGCTGGCCCCAGGGCTTCGCACCGGACTCGAGGCATGGGCATCCCGTTGGAAGCGGAGGGTCCAGTCCTGCTTCCCTGGGATGGAGCCGCGGCGCTGGGCAGAGCCCATGGGAACAGGGCTGTTGGCTCCCACCCCTCGGAGCAGCGCTGGGGCACTGGACTCCTTGTGCCACCCAACCTTGCCCCTGTGGCACCACGGCAAGCTCAGAGCAGCGACCACCTCCAGCCCCGTCTTCTACATCCAGGAGCCTCTCGCTTCCCTCGGCTCCATCCTTCCTCCCGCCGGAAGCACCGGGCAAGGGTCGAGACCTTCGTATTTATTTGTGACTGGGGCGGCCACGCAGCAGCACTGGGGGCACCGGGTGAGCTGAGGAGCAAGGCTGGGCCTGGTGCCCCGCGGCAGGGACGGGGCTGGGGCAGCCGGTGCGATGCTGCGGCACTCGCCTCCTCCTCCTCCTCCTCCTTTCCTCTTGTTTTCAAGTCAGGAGCTCTCTGTCCCCAGAGCTGAGGTGATTTTTGTACCCGGAGCTGAACTCGCAGCTCCTGGTGGTTTTTCCACGTTCGTCTTCCCAGGGGCTCTCCCGCTCCAATGGTGTCAGCTCCGTCCCAGCTCGGCGCAATGCAAGAGGCTGTTGGACCTGGCAGGTCAGAGGCCCCCCGGGGCTCCCTGTCCTTGCGCTGCTCTTCCCGCGAGGGCTTTGCAGGTTGCTCCTGGCAGCCCCGTGTTATTTATTCCCGTGGCACTTGAGCAGTGGCGCTGCCCCACACGTGTCCCTGCGCCTGCAGAGGGGCATCGGAGCACCCATGGCCCAGCCAGGGTGGAGCTGGGCCCTGGGGTGGGAGGGGTGCCCACACGCGCAGCACACGCACGCTTCCTTCTGCAGTGACCAAAGGGCTTCCCACAAGCACTTCCCTGTGCTCCAGGCTCCAGCTCCCCCATCCAGAGCAGCGCCTCGCACTGTTCCCCCGCTCCAGAGCCCTGCCCTGGGGCAGGTTTACCCCTAAGGGGAAAAAGCTGCAAAGAAGAAAAGAAGAAATCAAACAACAAAACACACACACCCCCCCCACACACCCCCCTCAAAGCTCTAAAACAGCTTTTGTGGTGCGCGGTGAGGGCTGCGCTGCGGCTCCTGCTGCTGCGGGGGCCCTCGGGCTCGCCCGCGGCTCAGCCAGTGCTTTCCTCTGCACTTCTTTTACCTTGTTTATAAATAAAGGGATAACCGAGAGCTGCTCCCGCTGGCTGTGCGTGCGCTGCTGGGAGCGCTCCGGTGGGCCCCGCCATGGGGGCACATCGGGACACACACCCCTCCCGTCCTCCACGGGGCTCTGGCCCTGCTCCTGCTGCCTGTGGGACTGCTGGGACAGACCCGGCTGAGACAAGTGATGTGGTGACCACCACCAGGGGCTCCTTAGTGAGGACAGCAAAGTGCATCGCCAGCTTCCGAGCCAGCCCTTGGGCACCCCTCAGGCTCCTGCTGCCTCTCCAAAGCACTGCCTGCTGCCTGGTCCCATCCCAAGCCAATGCTCTGGACTCGAGGATGGTTGAGCATCCCCATGGGCAGCACTGTGGGTGTCTGCAGTGCACCCATGGAGGGGCTCCAGTGCTACATGAGCACAGGCACCTTCCCGTTGCCCCATGGAGTCTTTTGGCATCGCCAGTCCCCAGTGTAGGAGCAGGGGTGTGGGCAGAGGCTTTCACAAAGTCTTTGCTGCTGTTGGAGCTTGCAGGGGAGCAGCCTCTTAACTGGTGCACACACACCACAGACCCTTGGAGCAAGCTGCTCCAGTGGAAGGGGTCCCTGCCCGTGGCAGGGGTTGGAGCTGGAGGAGCTTTAAGCTCCCTTCCAACCCAAACCAGGCTGGGATTCTGTTCTATGAAACCACCCAGCAGCTCAATTCAGTTCCAAACTGTCCCTGCAGGAGCTGTGGGTTCAGTCCTGGCTCCCCAGCTCCCCCCACTGCTAGGGGGAAGCAGAGGGGAAGCCCCATAAATTCATGAATGCCTGACCCTCACTGCAGAAACACCTGGCACTGGAGCCATTGTTACGCTCCAGTATAACAGCGTTATACTCCACTGCAACACTGGCACACTTCAGTCCCTTTCCTCCCCCCGTGCACCACCGGGAGCTCCTGGCTGGTTATTCATTTTATTACAAACAAGCACGGAAGGACTGAGGGGGTTGTACAGTTTTGGCCAAAACAAGGACATTTCAGGAAGAGAAAACACCCAAGTGTCAGTGGGGAGCAGGAAGGATGCACAGAGAGCATCCCCCCTTGGCTCCTGTGGAACTGTCACGCACCAAGAACGCTCAGAGGGTCCCAGGCCAAAAGCAGCTTGAGTGTGTGCTGAAAGCGAGGACTAAAGCACAGGGAGGCTGTGGAAGAGCTCGCTGGAGTGAGACAGGGCAGGGGTTGGCATCAGACAACAGTTGAGAACGTACAGCACTTGAGACAGCCGAGCTACCAAGGACCCAAACGTGCTGCTTACACTGCAGCAAGAGGCAGGGGGGATCCAGAGTGCATTCCCCAGCCAGACGTGCAGAGCTGACCCCCCCCACGACAGTGACCCCAGCACTGCACACCGCAACGCGCTCCCTCGGGCATTCCATAGGGAGCAGCGGCTGCGCCGGGGCAAAGAAGGCAACGGAAGGAAGGCTCCACTTCCAAAAACTGAAACAAAAAGCACCATGAATGGCTCAGTCCGAGGCAAACGGGAGCTGTTAAAGGCAGCATCTGAAAGCAGTTCACTTGTTTCTGTACCTCCCCCTTGATGCAAGGAGTTCAAGCGTCCCGGCCCAGAGGCAGCGCCAGCGGCGCTGGCACTGCAGGGCCAACGGCAACGCCAGGCTCAGGCTTTCCTGACATTGCTTTTGCTTTTTATTCCCCCACCCCACCCCACCCCACATGATGCAGGTCGGGTGCATCCCTGCAGGGACACATCACAGTTAGAGCTGATCCAGGTGTTCCAGGACGCTTTTCCTGGTTAAAAATTCACTACTGGTAATGAATGCACCCAGACCACCAGTGCCAAATGGTTTGAAATGCTACTGAGAAGACAAAAACAACCAAAAAAAGAACAAAACATCCCCCCCAAAGAAAAGAGAAAGCCTGCAGAAAGCTGAGCAGCCCCATCCCCTGCAGCACAGCACAGCTGCAGAACAGAGCCCCCAAAATCCGGTGTCATCCCAATGATTCCACCAGTGCTATAAAGGTGCTGAGGGAGCAGAAAGCAACAAACGTGCCAGCACCTGAGCCCCAAAGCACTGCCACTGTCACCATGCGCTGGGAAGGAGCATCCAACTGTGTGTTGTCCCCCCCCAAACACACCCAGCCCTGTACCCCACTTGGCTTTGTATCTCCAGGCTGGTGGGAGAGCAGGAAGCCAAGCGGTGCGTGTGCTGCGATGGGCTCTCCTCCAGGAGCAAACAGAATCTACATAGAAAATAAAGGGCAGAAGACTGGGGAAATAAAGGGTCAGGATTTCCTAAGGAAACTTATAAACCCATAAGTTAAGGAAGCCCAAAGCTGAGAGTGCTCAAGCTATTGCTGTAAGAACGCCTGGGAAATCAAGTGCAGACTCTTCTCTTCAGCACAGACACATCTGGGGAGAGAGAAAAGGAGCAGGAGTTACTGAGAGGGAAGAGCAAGGGGCTGGAGCTGCACACACAGCTGAGGGCACGAGGCCTGAGGCCTTGGGAGCTCTGGTGAGGGGAGCTGCACAACCCTGCTAAGGGTGATGGAGCCAGATGCTAACATGTCGGGGTCCTGTTCTGCCCTTGAGTCAAGGCCCACAGATGCTTGGCCTGACCAAGACCCATTCACACACCAAAATACACCAAAGTGAGAAAGGGGACCAAGTTGGTGGCCTTCTGTGATGGACCACAGCACTGGTGAGGGGTAAGGGAAGAGCAACTGACCTTGTCTGCCTGGACTTGTGCAAGGTGTGAGACCCTGTCCTGCACAGCATCCCTGTCTAACCTGGAGACATGGATGTGACAGATTGATCCCTCAGTGGATAAGGAATTAGCTGGAGACCAGTGACGAGTGGTGCCCCCTGCCCGAGGGGAGATGAGATGAGCTCTTAGGCAGAAGCTCTTCCCTGTGAGGGTGCTGAGGCGCTGGCACAGGGTGCCCAGAGAAGCTGTGGCTGCCCCATCCCTGGCAGTGTTCAAGGCCAGGTTGGACACAGGGGCTTGGAGCAAGCTGCTCCAGTGGAAGGGGTCCCTGCCCGTGGCAGGGGTTGGAGCTGGAGGAGCTTTAAGGTCCCTTCCAACCCAAACCAGGCTGGGATTCCGTGAATTACCAATTGGGTCAGTTTTCTATAGAGCTTTCCCTATCAGCCCTTGTGACCCCTGAGGACTGGCTGCAACACAGGGAGGGTATTTTCTGCCACATCTGTACGTTCTTTAACACAGCAGCGCACTGAAGCCCATGTCTCACATGCAGCACGCCAGAGAAATGTAACACATGGGACCTGACAACACTCCCCTCCCCAGGATAAAGGTGCCTGTCAGTTGCACAGGGGCACTGTGGCAACATTAAGACCCTGAGGGAGAAAGCTCCTTTAAGAAATCACTTTTGGAATAAAACATAAATGAACCAATAGAGCACTGTGCAGCTGAGACCTGACTTCACACCCTGCCCAGGGCTGCTACCAGAGAATCTTCCTTACGATGCAGCTATTAGGAGAGCTGAGCTGGACCATGTGCCACATAAGCCAGTGTCACCTTCCCTACACTGGGGACAGCCACTCTGATACCAGTTGGACATCCTTGGTGGCACTGGGCAACAAAGCCCTGCTCTCCCTCTATATCAGTGGGGAAAAGGCCACGATCTCCTACTGCACTAAGGGAGAACTCATGGAAGAATCAAGTCTGCCTTTCCTGGTGAGCCAGAGGGCCAGGTTTTAGTGCCTCCCTCTGCCACTGCGTCACACACATCCAGCTTCCACATCCACATCTGCAGCAGCTACCACCATGCAGAGCTCAAGCCCACTGGCTCAGCAGAGGAGCTCGCTGTCTCAGGAGATGGGGAGAACGGGCAATTCAAAAACATTCCTTGGCAGAGATGAGAGATTGCTCCCAAAACTGAACTTTCTACATCCAAAGCTTGCTCAGCTTTGCCCCCACTTTCAGGCACGTGTGCTCTATTTGTGCTTTTTAACGGATCTGAGTTTCATCTCTATCTCCCACATGTATTTTTACACTTTATTATGTGTCAGCTTGCTAAGGAAACACCCCCCACACACATCTGCCACCCAGACACACATCCCGCAGCACAGCTGGAATACGTGTGTGAGCATCAGCACCTCTCATGGGGTGCCAGTTCTCTACCACCTGATGTGAAACCTTCAGCTGCCAGGAGGCAGCTGGGCAAGGAAATGGTTTCCATAAGAAGAGGTTGAGCTCATTCAAAGTTACCAGGAATCATCATGATTTACTGATGGGAACTTCAGCTCTGTTATCTCCAGGTCAGGTGAGCTGCTGCCACTTCTGTCACTGTAGGTGTCCCTGCAGAGATCAGAAAGATGCTGGTTTAGGGAGCACAGGATGCTGTTTGCTGCATCTGTTGCCAGCACAAGCTGCTGGTTCTTGTTCCTTCTGCTGTTCCCCAACACCTTGTCAGCAGAGAGGCCCCAAAGCTGCTCAGGCCCCAGCCTGTGTCACTGCAGGGAGCTCTGAGACGCAGGACTCTGCACTTGTCCCCATGAACCCTCACCAGGTTCCTGTGGGCCCAGCTCCCATCCCCAGGTACACAGCCTGTGCCCCTGGTTTGGTGTCACACACAAACCACGTTAGAGTACAACAGTGAGGCACCTCAGAACATGATCAGAGTTCCAAGGGCACAGGAGGAGGTGGGGTACAGGAAGAAGGGGGGTATATGCTGGGCTATAACCCCCACCAGTGGTTTTAGATTATACACTAATGTCAGAAGAGTCCAGGAGCAGACTGAACTAACTTAGGATGCTGCAGTACAGAGCAAACTTCAGCTCCTCTGCTCTGCGGAGCCATTTCAAACCCAAAAGCAGGAAATGAAAATACCCCTCGAGCCTTGGAAGGCATCCTCCCACAGAAACTCTCTTCAAAGCAGATCAGAGCACAACTCCAGACATGGACACTGGAATTCCTGTGGTGCAGCTGCAGAGCAGCTCAACCCAGACAGGCCAATACTGTCCTGTTTGTGTTGCTTTAGTTTAATATATTCAGTGCTACTTCTCTTCTGCATTTAGTTTGGGGTTTGGGGGTTAGAGCATGCCAGTGCTCCAGCTACACAAGCAAATCCTCCTCCGTGAGGAGGAAAATGGCTCACTACCAAGTGATACTTGCTGCATCTTGCCACAACTGCTGAGCAGAACTGGAGGGTAGCAGGGAGCAGCAGAAGGAAGTAAATGCACCATTAAGTCTACCCAAAACATCAGCTGCTCTGCACACTGAGACAGAAGAAAGCTTAAGTCAAGCAGGAAAACAGAAGCTGCTCCACCAGGGCCCATTCTTTAAACCAGCAAGAGGAACAAGTTTCAACGATCAACCTGTCCCTAGGACTCGTACAAGGAACGTGGGGAAAACCCTTCCAGTCACCACAAGAGCAGACCCAGCTCCAGTTTCCCCAGACACATCCAACTGACCACACAAGACCACGGAGTCCCATCTCCCTAAAGATGGGACCTCGCTGTCAGACAGCTCTATGGCCCTACAGTCAATCTTACAATGCAAGACAAGAGCTTTCCAAGAAGGAATGGAAAGAAGAGGTGCTGCAAATACCCCTCTATACCCCACAGTAGCTCAGTGCCAAGAGGATTCTCCAGTTTATCCTGTAGGAAGCAGCACTGCCTTCTAAAAGGGCTGACTGGCGTCTTCCTTCAACCTACCTGGGTGAGAGCCTGCAGCCCTTCTGTAGGTAATGTGTGAGCCTTCCTGCAGAGGCCAAGAGGAGGCCGAAGTAGGGAGGAGATGGCTTAATGGGTCTGGAGAGGAATTCAGGGTGATACTGAACACCAACGAAGAAAGGATGCTCTAGAGAAAGAAAGAGAAAACCTTCTTGTCAAGGCTTTCAAGCCTGTGACCTGCACCCAAACGAGTTGTTTAAGTGCTCACCTTCCAGCTCAATCACTTCCATTCGCTCTCCCTCCTCATCCTGGCCTACAAACTTCAAACCTTGCTCTTCAAAACACTTCTTCAGTTCTGGGTTGACCTAGAAGACCAGAAGGAAGAAACCCCATGATCTCTCTTGTCTGGATTACACAGAAAAGCTCAGTATCTCCAGGAGCATTTTTACCTCAAACCTGTGTCTGTGTCTCTCCTCCAGGAAGTCGTGATCTCCGTACAGCTTCCCTACACCAAAAGGAAGGCATTTCTTAGAGCAGATGCCAAACAGTTTGCACGATGCCAAGTTCATATGAACAGCATCCACCAGGATCTGCCACTTCCGGAGGGACCAAATTCACTGATCTCCATTTCACCACCAGAACAACCCCCCACTCACAGATGCTTTAACATTCCCAGGTCTCACTTCCCAAACCCACCCTACATACATGCCATTCCCAGGAAACACTTCCAAAAGAGGTAAGAAATGCCTTACTCATGATTGAATTCTTGGTATGGAAGAGTGTCCTTCTCTTGCCAAGCCTCATGGTCCCACCCATTTGCCCAGGATTATGTTCTGGCATGTCTATGACCTGCAAAAGGCATTCCAAGAGGGAAGTGAGAATGAGGAAGGAATGACAGTCCCAGGCAGTCTCTGGGATATTAAAGGGGGAAAACAGAACAACATCCATCCAGAAAACAGGCAACCCACCCTAAGGGACACTGTCCCTCCAGGCAGACCAATAGGACTGGATTAGTCAGCTGAGCTATTCTAGTTAAGGCTGTGCAGATCAGGAAGGTTTGTGGGTGTTCAGGAAGCTTTAGCAGAGGAAATGGTGTCAGTCAAAGCCTACACAGGTCCCACACTAATCCTGTGCCACTTACTGAACTACATGTTAAACAAAACCAAGCAGATTTACAGAGACAAAACCCCCACATCAGAATCACTCAAGAGTCAGATAAAGAACTTCATAAGCTGCTTTCTGAGAACTCTTTCCTTCTGAGTAGCTTTTTACACTATAAAAGAACCAGGCATTATGCTGGGGTCTGCAACAGGCACAGAGGGCCTGCAGCCTGAGAAATGCAAGGTCAGAAATGCATCCACAGATGTTCCAAGGACTTCATGTGTGTCTCTGCTGATTTCTGAGCTCATAATTGAAACAGTTATGCCCTGGAATCCAGATACCACCAAATCTTTAGCATTTACTCTGTGAAATCAGCTTTCAAACTGCCCTTGAAGAATGTTTTCCCTCTTTGGTTTACAAAAATGTGTGATTAAACATAAAAAACCTTAAAAAGATTAGTGTTTCACCTATAATAAGCATTACAATCTTCTTTGAAGATTACCATACAGGTAACTGGGCAAAGACATTTTCATTTCAGGTTAGTAAATGGTGGAAGACACAAGCCACAAGACAGAATACTCCAAGCTCTTATCTGTAGAGAACTCAAGCACAGAAAGGGTATTACAAGCAAGCTGCCAGAAACTCACCACTGGATGAGCAGTTTTGGGGTCAAATTCTGTCGAGTTAGCATCTGCAAAGTAACATTCATCAATCAGAACCACAAACTCCCTCAGGCCACGAAATGCACTTACAGGACGTGCCCCAGGTACAGCTGCATCTCCTGCCTGCACCCGAGCAAACAGAAAGCTGTAGGTGCTGAGCACTCGCCTGCACAGAGCTGCCAGCTGAGCCCCAGAGAGCAGTGGAGGGACCTCAGCAATTTCTGAGGCTGCCTGGCCCCCCATCGTAGGGCAACCAGTCCAGTGCCACGAATGATGAAAGTGTGGGTCACTCAGGAAAAGCACACATTCAGAGCAATGTTCCAGCACTATAAGCAGGCCTTACTTCACTGACTTTTATGTGAACAGGGTAAGGAAATCATTCTTTTTCCTGTGAATTAGCAAAGGAGATGGGGGATTTTACAGGCCTAGAAAAAGATGAAATCTGTCTACCAATGACAAATAAAGAATTGCAGGTTTTATGAATGACAAGGTGTTGCTCAAGCGAAGAAATGATCAAATCCAGGGAGGGTTTTGTGCAGTTACCTTGCCACCCGAGAATACTGCGTGCAAACTCCACCACTGCCAGCTGCATTCCCAAACAGACTCCTGCAGGAAGAATGGAGAACACAGAGCTCAGGCCAAGGGCCACTGAGCCCAAATCACTGAGCACATACACAGTCAGGTCAGAGGAAAACCTGGCTGAGACAAACCTTTGACCTGGATGTGGGAGTCTGGTTCAGACAGGTTTCATTCCACACCACTCTGCTCACACAACATCCCCCATCTCTCCCCACATCCATTTCATTTAAATGCAGTCACATATTTCTTCATGCCAAGATCACTGCAGCCTCCTCTGGAACCTCCTGTGAGATCCCAATCCCTTCATTACAGAGATTCCTTGTCATCCCAACCAACTCTGACCCCAACAGAGCTAACTGCAGTCATCCAGTTAAGCTTAGCCTTACTCAGCCGGTCCTCTTCAAAACTGCACATTCCAGACACTGATAAGTGAAGCTCTTGCTGCAGACCAGTAAGGCCTCTTCCTTTATTTCTTCTCATGCATGGAACACATTTCTCACCTAAGAAGGGTTTTTTCTGTTTTCTTGCCCATGAAATAGCTTGAATTTTGCCTTCTGTCCCTCGAACACCAAATCCTCCAGGAACCAGAACTCCACTGCATGAGGATGAAAAGATTCTGGTCAATGGGGCTCAGCAGCCTGGTTTCCCCATCACATACTCCCTTTCTCCCATAAAATCCTGGACTTGCAAGACCTCACTCCTGAAAAGAGCTTCCAAGTACCTCCAGGGCAAGGCCTGCTTGCAGCACAGTTTCCTTATGATTTCCCATGAGCTGTCACATAAACTGCCACAGAATTTTCAGGGAAACATCTTACAAATGCAACTTTTACCTGCCCAGGAAATCCCAAATCCAGTGCAGGTTTTAGCACCAGAATGGGTCACATTACATGACTCTACAGCAAACAGGGGCCAGACAGGCCCCTGCTGAGGAAGCTGCTGGCTGCAGTGCCAGGTTATCTGTAGACACAAGGAGCAGACAGAATGCAGGAGAACCTCCTACACTCTGCAAATGGTTCTTTATTCTCCTGCTATCCCCAAAACCTGCTTCCCTAGGGGCTCACATGCCCCACTTGCTCTCATTTTCTGAGCTAACTCCTGGCACTGCTCTGGATCCCAACACCTTTTCCCTTCTCACACCTTTTTCCTAAAGAACTTTATACCCCATTTACATCTTCCATCCTCTCTCTTTGGCTTTAATAGCCTTTACCAGTACTTACCTTTCCCCCTATTTGCTCTCACCTGTTTACCCACCAGCCTGTGCACATCCTCACCTACATGATCACAGAATCCCAGACTGGTTTTTGTTAGAAGGGAACTTAAAGCTCATCCATCTCAAACCCCTGCCACGGGCAGGGACACCTCCCACTAGAGCAGCTTGCTCCAAGCCCCTGTGTCCAACCTGGCCTTGAACACTGCCAGGGATGGGGCAGCCACAGCTTCTCTGGGCACCCTGTGCCAGCGCCTCAGCACCCTCACAGGGAAGCATTCCTTCCTAAGATCTAATCCAAACCTGCCCTCTGTCAGGTTAACGCCGTTCCCCCTCATCCTATCACCATTTGCTCCTTTAAAAAGTCCCTCTCCAGCTTTCTTGTCAGCCCCTTTAGGCACTGGAAGGGCCACTGCTGCCTTTCACAAACTCCCTCACTTACTCAACAACTCTCCATTTTACATCTAAGCCTGTATCATTGAGAGATACGTGAAGCAATGTCAGAGCGTGCTCACACACACACACACACACGGAAAACAGCATCCAGTGAGCCTCGTAATTCCAACACTTATCCACAGCAGCAAGTCTACCAGACATGCTCCAAAGAAATGGGCAGAGCTGAAGAGTCTTACTCAGCACTGCACAGCTTATGCCATGCTTCATGGTAGCGGACAGGTTCCTCCCGCAGAGTATCCGGCTCCAAGTCAGCAGAGTCAATGTACTAGAAAGAGATCCAAAAAAGGATGATGAGCTGTTGCCACAAGAGTGCAGAGGGTCTCCTTAATGCTCATTCAAGATACAGAATCATGGAATCAATCAGGTTGGGAAAGACCTTTAAGATCATCACGTCCAACCATAACTCTGGATTTGTTTCCTACTGGATACTTGCTTATTGTTTCCTGGGCTGATTTCCTGCCTGCTCTCTCCCACCACCCTGCTCCCAGTACACAAACAGCAGCTGTTTCTGTCTTCCCCTCCCTGCAGCTCTGCTCTGACATGAAGTCCATGAGCCCCAGACTCACTAAATGTGAAGTCTTAATGGGGCACAGTGAGATGGGACCACTGAAGTCCAAATATAGGGATGCCTGGCAGATTGCCTGTATCACACTCCCACCGACCTGCCAAGGCAAGCAGCATGTGCTCACCACGGTGGAAGCAACACCAGACAGCTGTACATTGTCAGGGATGGAAGATTTACCACTTCTCTGGGCACCCTGGGCCAGCGCCTCAGCACCCTCACAGGGAAGAGCTTCTGCCCTATAACTAACCTGAACTTCCCCTGTTTCAGTTTAAACCCTCACCCCTTGTCCAGGCTGAACAGCCCCAGTGTTCTCAGCCCATCTTCATAGGGGAGGTGCTCAAATCCCTGCTCATCCTCGTGTCCTCCTTGGACTTGCTCCAACAGTTCTTATATTGGGGACACCAGAACTGCACACAGTGCTGCAAGTGGGGTCTCACAAGAGCAGAGCAGAGAGGCAGGATCACCTCCTTCAAGCTGCTGCTCATGCTCCTTTTCATGCAGCCCAGTCAACACAAACACCTATTCTATCCCACAGGATGCTTTGCTTTGAAGCTGGTTTATGCCTGGCCATAGATGTCTGATGCTGTAATCCACGGACTATTTTAAAGTTCACTGCCTGAATCAACTCTCCCTTTCTGTCTGTGGGTTTGTGAAGAGCTCAGTTAAGCTGGAAAGCACTGCGGGTGGAAGGAAGGGGACTGATTTGTTAGACACACACCCCCCCAGCCTTACCTTAATGTCAAGTTTGTGGTTGATGGCCAGTGCAGAATGCTCCAGTGCTTTAATGACAGATGCATAGGAGTCTGAAAACTTGGTGTATTTGCCAACAAGAGCAATGGAACACGTCTCAAGGAGGCGGTCATATCTACACAAAACCAGAACACAGGGTTATTTCATCACCGACAGGAAACAGGGCCAAGAATCACTTGCATTCTAGTCAAGCTTTTCAAGTAACATAAACAGTTGGGTTCTTGAAAGTCTGGCCAAGCAGAGAGATGATGGCTTTGGAAGAGGTGACCTTTTACAAGAATTATGACTGAAAAACATCAAAGCAAGATTAAATGAAGGAAAAAACAACACTGACAGAGAAAAATACGTTGCAGAAAGCCATGTATAAATTAACTCATCTCTTCTTGTGCTGCAAAGCCATTCTGAGTAGATCCAAACTGTGTTTTCAGAAAGCCGTATCAGATTGAAAGTCTGCAGTGAACTCTTAGGATCAAAGCACCCCTCTGCATATGGTTACACCATACAGCACCTCCCTACACAGTGTTCAAGGCCAGGTTGGATGGGGCTTGGAGCAACCTGCTCTAGTGGAAGGCGTCCCTGCCCATGGCAGGGGGTAGGAACTGGATGAGCTTTAAGGTCCCTTCCAACCCAAAGCAGGCTGAGATTGTATGATTCTCATACTGAAGATGGGTTTTTTTTTTCCAGTTAAAGTGTAGGAAGAAAAATGCTTTTTTGCAGTGGAAAAAAAAAAGAAACAAATTTGAGCACTAAGAACACATGAGGAATACAAAGCAACACTCAATGCCTAATAACCTACAACCAAGAAGGAAACCTAATCCAGAGTCTGAACTCACACTACGCCCAGTTGCAGCTCACCTGTCAGCCATTTCCTTCCACTTCATGAGCATCCTCCTGGGCTGCCTCTCAATGGGAAGGTCAAGCCTGTGTCTGAAGTAGTCCACGACTCCCTGCTCCTCTAACAACAGAGGAACTCGGTAGATAGAAGAGACATCATGAACACAGATGACCTGTTCAGAAAATGGAGTGTCATTAAAACAAATTAAGTGCCTGGGCAATTATTTTTAGACAGGTATCAGAGACCTTTTGTCTCGAGCAGACAACCATCTGATCACCTAGACTTCCAGGAAATAACATATGAATCGTTTATTGCTCGTTTCCATATACTTGGAAAGGCCATCCTTCAACGCTTCCCAGGTATTCCTGCTCACTGCAGCTCCTTAGGAAGGGCTTTTACACATAACCCAGCAGTAAGAAAGTCAGCTGCTCTGCATGTTATGCAAGCACACAGCAAAGTTCAAAGCATGCTTCAAAGAGCCTCCTGCTGTGATAGAGCCTTCCTGGTAATCCAAATTGCAACTACAGTTAAAGTGCCCATGAGCCCAGTTTCCCCACTTCCCACCACTGTTGACTCTCAGTTTGATTAAAGCCCAGGAAAATCTGGGATCTTACCACAGCAATAAATTTTACAGGGCATCCTTCATCAAACTTAGGATTAAACAACTAAGAATTCTGTGGCCAGTGAGGAATATCTGCACCAACAGTTCCAGTTCACTGAAACAGGCTTTCTCAGAAAAGGAAAGACAGCTCTGGACAACTGTGTCCTGTCCATCAGGAATGAGACTGTACTTTAAGGATCAAAAATACACTGGCACAACTATTTTTAAACCCTTGTTTCTCCTGACTGAAATGAAAGCAGAGTTCAACCAGTAAAACCCTTAGGGCTGCAAGTTTTCCTCTTTTACAGTCAACAGCATTTACTTCTCGATCCAAGTGCAGCTGCAGAGAAACAACTACATGAAACTGCATCAAGCTTCCTGGAAAGTGCCTGACAAAAGAGCCAACTTCCTTCCAGTTCCTGGCCAGCAAGAGGCAGGTGTTCTACTGCTGACACAGCAATGCTATTGCCACGTAATTCTGAGTGTAACACTCGAAACTGCAAGAGACTCAGTTTGATCTCATGGTAGAGGAAATTACGACTTGCCAGAGCCTGGAATTGTGATGCTCAGTCTTTCCCAAACCCATCAATGTTTTCAAGCTCCAGCTGCACTGGAAAGTGCCAGTATTTATCCTCCAGACTGTTTTACAAGGTCTGCCTCAGACTGTGCTATGCAGAGTGGTCTCAATATAAAAAGACTCATGCTAACATGGACTTACTGCCTATCACCCAACACTGAAGTGAAGCAATGCTTCTCTCCAACATCACTTCAACTGCTCTGTGCAACCTCTCCTCATGAAAACGGGCAGAAAAATAGTATCGTGAAGAGAGCCATGTATGAAATACATTTATGTGTCCCTTAAGCCTCATTTTAAGCAACTACTCTTTGGCCTCTAAATCCTGACAAATCTCATTCTTCTGTATTCACGGAAGGAATGTGGAAGGATAACTAAGGTCAAAAACAACTATTCAGAACATATTTCGGATTCCAGAGAGGTCTCTACATCTGTGCTAACTACCTTCTAAGGAAACCTGGGTGCTGGCATAAAAAGGACTCTTTTTGCAACAGTTCCATGCGTAAGGAATGTAGGCAAGACAAAGCAGCAAATGAATTATGCAGCTAACAAAAGACACAGCTAGAACGCAAGTTCAGATACAACTCCACTCAGCATTTGACAAACAGCTACAATATTTATTGCAAGGAAGTGCAGACAGCAAACTTTACCTGCTCTGGTTCAACATGACAGAACATGGAAATCTTTTCTTTTACTGAGGTATCCAAAGGAGTGGAGCACCTGCAAACAATCTAAGAGAACAGCAACATCAAGGTTGTGAAGCAGAACTCAAAACATTCCTGGAACAAACCTCTAAAGCAGCTGTTTTGGGGGAAAAAAACCAACTTAGTTACTTCTACTTGTTTATTCTCAACATAAAGAAGCTCTCAACCTCAGCATTATTTACTCTAGGATGCTGTTGCAACATGCCAGTACTGCAGTTTTAAACCCAAAGCCATACAGCAAACCTTACCAGATCTGGTGAGAGACCAAGACCTCTGAGTTCACGAACACTGTTTTGGGTAGGTTTAGTCTTCTGCTCTCCTGTAGAGCTTGGCTGGTCAGAGAAGAGCAGAAGTTGGTAGGTCAAATTAGGATGATATGTAGCAGTGATTCATCAGAATGAGGATTCTCCACCCAATTCATTTTGTAAAAGCTTTAACCCTGTTCTCAGACAATTCACATAAACTTTAATCACCATCATTTTCATTTCAAAGCCTGAAAGCAACCAGCAGAGACCAGGGTTCAAGTCTGGACAGTAAGCAGGTATGCGTTACAGTGAGGGAAAGAGAGAACAGAGAAGGTTTTTATCCACTGCTCCCTCCAAATACCTAATATTTTATATTTCTATTTTTTTCCCTCAAGATATCACCTGGCCTGGACAGAAAGGGAAACAAGAGAGAGAGAGAAGAGAACAGAGACTGATCTGCACTCTAGTAACCATCAAGTTGCTCTATCAGCTGCAGTTCCAGCCAAGGAAGACACGTGCTCTCCCGTACCTTTCACATAACCACGGAAGAGCTTTTTTCAGCACTGCTTCTTAGCTGAATCTCTGAACCAAAAGCAATATCCACTCTGACTGGAATGGCTTTACACAGCAGTCAGATGTGAGAGTCTATGAAATGACTATTAAAGTTCACAACACACATGAAAAACATTGTCTAGGGAAAAGAAAAAAAACACAACAGATTATGTTTCAAAGCACAGTATTATGTTTGGAAATTAGAAAAGTAACCCAACCTATTTCATGAACTACAGTTAATGTAAATCTTGGGATGAGAGAAACATAAAGCAAGAGAGGAAAGAACTCCAGGAAGAGCTTGGCATGGGCTTTTGTTAATAAGGCCAAATGACTGTTAAGTCTGACTGCATCCCTGAACTTTCCATGAGCTGTGCAGAAATGAAAGGCTACACAAATGAAGGGAAAGTTTTCAGCTCCAGAAAGCAGGTTTACCTGCACAAGCTAGGAGACAATTGCAAGCAAAACCCAGTAGTTAAAGATGCAAAACTGCATTTGCTGCAACTCCCAACTACTTATTACACACTTTGAAAAGTTTCTGTTCACTTCAGAAGAGAACTACAAATGTGACAGTGCTACAGATACAGCATTTCAGAAACACATATTTAGGAAGCCAGTTTTGGACAGGGGAAGCCTCTGAGCACCAAAATCTTTTAGGTCCTTACCTGGGGAACCAGACTGACATGAATGTTACAGAAATTCTCTCTTTTGGCTTTGAACTGGAACTGGCGGAAAGCTTCAATGAAGGGCATGCTCTCAATATCACCCACCGTCCCACCAAGCTGACAGAGACAAAGCATTGCAAGTTAGTACCAAAACAACCCCCAATGAATTTGTACACTACAACATACATGTAAGAATAGGACAAAGGGCTTTAACCTGCCCGAGGGGAGACTGAGATGAGCTCTTAGGCAGAAGCTCTTCCCTGTGAGGGTGCTGAGGCGCTGGCACAGGGTGCCCAGAGAAGCTGTGGCTGCCCCATCCCTGGCAGTGTTCAAGGCCAGGTTGGACACAGGGGCTTGGAGCAAGCTGCTCTAGTGGAAAGGGTCCCTGCCTGTGGCAGGGGTTGGAACTGGATGAGCTTCAAGGTCACTTCAACCCAAATCCTTCTAGGATTCATATATGATTCTATGACACATAAAAGGACACTAAAACATCTCCCCAACGCCTCCCTCCAATTCCCTCAAGAAGCACCAACACCATTACAAAAAGCATGAGGAGTTGCCAGCTCTATGTACAGCTTCCACAGCCTCCCATCTACCCCAGCTATTCTTTTACCTTCATGATTTCCCAAAAAAAAAAGAATCAGAAAGCTATAAGAAACACAACTTCCCACCTGGGCAGCCCTCTCCAGGGATATTGGCTTTACCCCTATTCTCTATTCAGGGAGAAGATTGAAATGTTAAAATTATCATTTCTGAACATCAAGTGGCACTGAGAAGCAAAATTTCTGTTAAGTTTTAGTGACTCTCCAGGGTAGTTGTGGACAGATGCAGGAAGAGAGACAAGGCATTCTCTGGAGCATGAACAGCCTCTGTGCTGTCAGATCATGCTTCCAAGGTAATCCAGGATGCAGGCTTGTGAGTTCTGGAACAGAAACTGGCACTCAGGCTCCATGGAGTCTAAGTCAGCACGACCTGGGCACCTTGACAAGCTCCCTCTCTCCTGCATTAGAACATCTCACCAGCCAGCTCAGCATTCTCAAGAGCCTTCACCCTCTTCCTCTGCCTCCTTCAGCAGCAGCATGTCCCATACAGCACACAGGACACTGCATGGGGTTTGTCACCACTAACTTGTGCCTTTCCCTTTTCTAGGTCCATACTTGCACTAGTGGCTCCAAGGCTCCCTTTACTGTTTCCTGGGGGTGATTTACCTTCCCCCCACTCTCCTCAAACCACCAGGGAAGGAGAGAGTACAGCATGATCAACTCAGACTTTGGCGTACAAAGTTACAAGAGCTATTCACCCTATAGACTAATGCACATTACACTAGAGAGCAAAGCATCTAATAACTGTCCAAGACCTAAGTCCTTCTGTGCGCAGATTCAGGCAGACAGCACTCAAAAGATTAGCTGAATAAGTGAAGGTAACAAGAATGATTTTTAACCAACTCAACAACAAGCAGAGTTGAATGTTAATAATAAAAATTACTATGCGAAATATTCAGGTCAGTCTACTCCATGCAAGAAGCTAAAAGTACTTTTTAAGAGCTACAGACCTCAATCACACAAACTTGGGGTTCAATGCCATCCTCATCCACAGGAATCCGCGCCTGCCTCATTACCCATTCTTGTATTGCATCTGTGATGTGGGGAACAACTGGAAAAGAAACCCAGGCAGGGTTAAAGCCACAACCCACACGCACTTCTCCCCCTAGCTCATTAAAGAGCACGTAACTAGCCAGTGCTTCCCATGTGGCTCGAGCAGGGATTTGTCTCTTTAAAGAAGGATGCATTTTTGCAGTGCTGCTGCTTGGCTGTGATGTTCAAGCAGTGCCTTGGCAGGCAATGTAACCCGGCCTCAGTTTAAACACACGTAAACATTTCCTGTAAGATGGAAGATTTGTGTACAAACAGTTCTTTGCTCTGAACAGAGCGTTTTAAACTGTCCTTACCCAAACCAGCTGTGGAGGGTGCTTAAAAAGGGAAGGGACTGATGCGATCCACCAAGATCCTCTGGGTTTCCTAAGGCCATGATAGTTACCCAAAGCAATAACCATTTTAACCAGCAACCAAACAATGCAGAGCTGTATCAGCCTGAAGTCTGTTCGCATTTAGCATTGGCTACAAGGCCAGTGTACAGGCATTATGTTACTGAGCACTGGGAAGTCCTGAGGGGCTCCCAGGTGCCCTGGCTCAGTATGGCACACACTAGCAGACCTGCACTACTGCCTCTTCTAAAAAGCAACCCAAAACCATCACCAGGACACACCAAAGACCTCAAGATGTAACACAAAACCAGGATAGAAACGCAGGATATATTCCTAAGCCTCGGAAATGAAGCTTCACATCACCTTGGACAGTTTTGCCAAGATAGTCTCCCTTCCTCTCCTTGTTGATGACATACTGGTAGATCTTCCCAGTGGTCAGGTTGTTGTCTTTGGTGAGTCGGATGTCGAGGAAGCGCTCATAGTTGCCCAGGTCCAGGTCCACTTCCCCTCCATCATCCAGCACAAACACCTCCCCTGCAGCACAAAGGCACGCGTGTCAGAGGGAAACGGTCAATGGCCTGCCCGTGAAGAATTCAATGCACGAAAAACACCTCCTTTGGTTGATAACAGCGAGCCGAGGAGCGGCTGTAACAAAGGGGACCGCTCCAGTGAGGCCTGCAGGGCCAGGCTCCTCCACCACACACCGGAGGTGGCTCCGGCCAGGCCAGGCCAGGCCAGGCCCCCACCCGCGCTCCCCGGCGCCCACGGCACCCACCGTGCTCATAGGGGGAGAAGGTGCCCGCGTCGATGTTGATGTAGGGGTCGATCTTGATGGAGGTGACATGCAGCCCGCAGGACTTGAGGATGGTGCCGATGCTGCTGGCGATGATCCCCTTGCCGATGCCCGAGATCACGCCGCCCGTCACCAGGATGTACTTCATCGGCCTCGCTGCCCGACACCCACAGCGCCTCAGCGACGGCTCTGCCCCCCCGCCGCCATCCCGCCCAGCGCCTGTCACTGAGGGCCGGTTCCCGCCCTTTCCCTCAGCGGCCCCCGGGCTGGTTCAAACCCCCCCCCCCGCCCCGCTCCGCTCCCCACATGGTGCCGCCCCTCACCTGTGCCCGCGCCGGGCGGACCGGACCGGACCAGACCAAGGCGCTGGCGGGGGGGGTGGACTCGTGCCGGCCGGCTCGGCGGGGAGCACGGAGCAGGCGCAGGTCGCGGCTCGGCTCAGGTCGCGGCTGGGCGCAGGCGCAGTTGGAGAGAGGCGGGAACGGCGCCGCCATCGCCCCGCCCCTCAGGGGGGCTCCGGTGCTGAGGTACGGGGGGGGCGGCGGGGGTAACTCCCGGTATCAACACGGTGAGAGCAGCCTGAGGAGGAGCACTTGGGGTGCTGGGCAATGAGAAGCTCCCCATGACCCGGCTTCAGTGAGCGCTTGAGCCCAGAACCCCCCCGTGTGCTGGGCTGCACCCCCAGAGCGTGAGCAGCAGCTCAGGGAGGGGATCCTGCCCCTCTGCAGCGCTATGGGGAGAGCCCCCCCTGCAGCCCTGATCCAGCTCTGGGGCAACAACATAAAGGGGCTCCAGGAAACCTGGAGAGGGGCTTTGGACCAGGGCCTGTAGGGACAGGCCAAGGGGAATGACTTTAACCTGCCCGAGGGGAGACTGAGCTGGGCTCTTAGGCAGAAGCTCTTCCCTGTGAGGGTGCTGAGGCGCTGGCACAGGGTGCCCAGAGAAGCAGTGGCTGCCCCATCCCTGGCAGTGTTCAAGGCCAGGTTGGACACAGGGGCTTGGAGCAAGCTGCTCTAGTGGAAGGTGTCCCTGCCCGTGGCAGGGGTTGGAGCTGGAGGAGCTTTAAGGCCCTTTCCAGTGCTGTTCTACGACCTGATACAGAACACTGTATCATTTGGAAATAAAATCAAACCAAGAAACTGAATGCACCAGAAGCCTCCTCCTGCCCAGTCAGCACTGGAAAGGAATGCATGGTCCTGCAGCTGGGGGGGGGTAACCCCCAGTATCAACACGGTGAGAGCAGCCTGAGAAGGACTTGGGGTATTGGTCAATGAGAAGCTCCCCATGAGCTGGCTCTTGAGCCCAGAGCCCCCCCCCCCCCGTGTGCTGGGTGCACCCCCATAGCATGAGCAGCAGCTCAGGAAGGGGATCCTGCCCCTCTGCTGCACTATGGGGAGACATCCCCCCTGCAGTCCTGATCCAGCTCTGGACAACAGCGCAAGAGGGACATGGAGCAAGGCCAGAGGAGGCCATGGAAACGCTGGAGCAGCTCTGCATTGAGGAACAATAGGACCAGGGGCAGAAAATTTCTTTTCACGAGTGAGGTCCGTCCCCACCTCCACACAGCAGCACATTCCCCTCGTGTCTGGGGGACAGCCCCTTCAGTTTCCTTGGGCAGGATTAACACACTTGTGCTGAGAAAGTGATCAGGTTTCCACCAAAGTGCAAAGCGGTCCCGTCTGTAACCCCGGGTCACGAAGGGCTTTGGGCAGATCCTGCGGAGGATGTCACACAACGGAGGAGCAAGAGGTGGGTTTAGGAAGATGTGTGGTCCTGCGGCGGCTCTTGGCCTCTGGCCTTGCCCGGTAGTGACTGCTCGGTGTCATCCCCAGCAACGACCAGTAGATGGTGGAATTAAACAGCACAACAGGAGCCTCTCCGGTAACACAGAAAGCAGGGACATGCGTAGGGACCATCAGGAGGACCACGACCGGAGCATCACACGTGCCCTGTGGGTCAGGAGGTAATAGGCAGCGTCTTCTGGGTCAGTCCCCACGGTACCACCCCAAACAAGCTGTCACTTATCCTGGGACTGAGGAATTGTGACCCTCCCTGGTAGGTTTGGATTCTTCCAGCCAAAGTTTCCGCAGGGGCTGCAGGAGGAATGCTGCTCACCCCCCTCGGAATCACGGCTGGTTCATGAGCAAGCTGCAGTGAGAAGCAGAGGAAGCTGTTCAACCCGGTGGCTGAAGGGGGGCTTCTGGCTCAGCAGCAGACCCAGGAAGCTCTATTTTGATACACAGGTGTCAAAAACTGTCAAAGCACAGAGTGTATTCCCTGAGAACTGGGGTGGACCAGGCATGTTGCAAGGACACCCTGGTTAATATCTTGAGTCAAGGAGTTTCTTACCTGGGGGTGTTTCAAGGCAAGGAGGATTGAATCGTCTTGTTCATCACTAGAGGGGTAATAAATGACTAATAAACTGTTGAACATGGACCAATTGAATTGTATATAGAAGGAATCTAAGAACTCCCTGGTTTTGTGGCCAAGCTTGTGAAAGTGGCTTCTGTAATCAAAAGCACTAGGGAGGGAAATACAGAACCCTTTGCACAAGGAGAGTCAAGCCAAGAGCATTTTATTACCATGACTCCTCTGAAATCAGGCAGCTGCTCCCAAAACAAGTTCACAGAAATATATATACAGTTTTGGGGAATGGGTTTGATTGCTGCAAACACCATCCAAGCATTCCAAAGCAGAGGGATGGTGATGCAATGACATCTCATTATAAGAAGTATCTGACACAGAACAAAGTTCCTGGCAGAGAAAAAGTGTAAAAGGCCTGTATTCTATTTAGTAATTCCTCCTTCCCAAGTTCAGATCCAAACCAGCTGAATTAGGGTTCAGATAAGCAGCAGAAAAGGGGAAAGATCTTCATCATTTAACAATATTGTGCATCTGGTGCGCTGCTCACTGGTACTGTGCTTCTCAAGCCCAGATGATGAGGATGTTTGATTTTGGGAGAGTTTGTGAATCCATCAGAATGCCTGGCCAGGCCGTGGTACTCCAGGAATCTGGGATTCACATGCTCCTGTTACTGCAGCTGTGCAGGTAGAGGTGTACCTGAATGTACCTCTTCTCCCATCACGCTTCTTCTGCCAACTCCTCCAAGCTCTTTCCTGCCAGGGGCAGCATCATTTGGTGCTTGTCATCCTCAGAGTCACTGGCATCCCTTTTCCTTGCCACAGCCTCTTGTGATGTGCCTGTAGCCTGTGCCTTTTTGTGCTGAGAAAGAAATTAATGTCACACCTCACTATTACAGAAAGATCCTGGGATTAAATTCTGGGATTCCCTTTCCAGTCTTATGGCTTTGGTATGTAAACTTGGGTCTCTACCCCTAATGATTCTGTCCCACTGCAAAGGAGAGCTGTGACACTCAAATATCAACAGCAGTGTGATCCAGAGGGAAAGGCTGACAGTGCCCAACCACTGCGAAATGCTGCCCAGCCTCTAGAGCAAACTCAGCAGAGCAGGCTCCCCCGAGGAACCATCAGCTCATTCTTTACCAGAGCTTTCTCTCCTTTAAGTTCAAAGGAGTCGTTTTCCTTTGAAGTTCTAATTCATCCAAAGAGCCTTCCTAGGCAGAACCATGAATCACCTCCAATATAATGTGTCTCTAGACCCATGGTGCAAGCAAGGGTACCGTAGCCATGGTAATTGGGAATGGAGATCACTGAACACATCCACTGCTTGTGGAGGAATGGTGCAGCAACAACAGTGATGGTAGCACACACAGTTCCACGCCAGCTGAGCCACTCACCCTCCGGTGGTGCCTTTTGCGCCCGTTATTTGGGTGGTTCCTGTAACAAAGCAGCAGATTCAGTGCCTGGCCTCATGGGCTGATGCTTTTCAGTGCCCCCACACTGAGAGCTTTACAAACACATTATTTGTTCCTAAACTTCCAACACATGAAGCAAAACTCAAGCCCTGCAGCAGACAGCACTGGACAGAAGAGACACAAAAGGGATGGCCTTAGCTGAAGACCACAGAGAGGATTCTTTAAGCCACTCGGCTGCAGTCTACGTACCACAGTGTCCTCCTGGCAGGATCCTGGGGCACCAGCAGCTCAAAGTAAGGCAGTTTCTGGTACTCCTCATTTCCCACTGCCACGTAGTATCCGCCATCCACCAGCTCCTCTCCACCAGACACCCAGGTTCCATCCAGCCTGCAGAGCCTCAAGGAAGAGACACCAAAGGGTTCAGAGCTGAGACAAGTCCCGGAGCAACCCCTCAGCATGGAAGCAAACAAGTGCCAAGTGGTAAACAGGGATGAGACAAGGCAGAGGATCAATCATTGTTCATATTACTCCAAGGAAGTACGCAGAAATACTACACCCAGTGACCAATGGGATGCAGGAGATCTCAGCTTTTCCTTTGGGTGTCAGTAAACAGACGTATGAGGGGAAGGTAGTGATTCGGAGGAAACTCCAGGAACAAACTCGCCAGCAGAGTTTCAAGTTAACAAGCAGGTATTCTTTATTGCGGCGCCGGAAGACAAGGGGATAGCTCCTCCTAACGTGTCTCCGAATTGCTATACAGGTCATCCTTATATGGTCACCGAGCATATCACATCATTTTCCAAAAGGTTTCCGGCATGCATACAAAAATGTGGTGGTCTTTAAGGGTCGTTTACTTTTCCCAACAAGCTTAATTAACATTACAGACATCGCAATCATCCTGCCCTTCTACTTATCACTTAGTTTAACTGCTCTCATCCTGGACATCTGCTAGTCCCAGATACTCCCCATCCCAGGTCCTGTCCTTCTATTCTGCTTTTCTCACACCTTTTGTACTGAGGTCCTGAGGGCCTGAAACTATGTCAACTACCTCCAAGCACCGCAGTTATTTTCCATTACAAAGCCATCAAACTTAACATTACTTAGAACTTATTACATTTTGTACTTCTGTGCCTCCTTGTCTCAGTAGGCTCTGTGTGTTGGATAAAAGCCCATCCCTCTAGACATAAACTCCTTTTTATCCCATGCTTTACCGTTTGCTTATTTTCTCACCAGACCACCAGCACCATCAGCCCTCCTCACTAAGCACTGGGGTTATCTCTGCTGTAAAGGTGGGAAAACATGAAAATCAAAGGAGTTTGCAAAAGCAGACTGGAAGTGGCTGGCTGAGCTCCCAGCCCCTGCTGAACCAGAGCTGCTTATGTTCTGAACGGAAGGAAAGAAGAGCCAGCAGAGCCTTATCCGGACACGAACCTACTGACAGCTCCGCTGTGCAGGGCGGCTTTCTCTGCCACCGTGGCCAAGAGTGAATCCCAGTGCAGCAGGGCGCTGTTAGAGACTGGCAGAGGGAAAGGAGGGCTCAGCAAATCCCCATTCCGGAAAACACTGTGGAAGAAACAACCCCGAGCGGGCGATGAGCCGGTATTCCCGCAGCTGTGGAAGATGGGGAGAGGGGAAAGGCAGCCACTGATGCCTGGGTAAACAACTACTTCTGGTAGAAGCTGGGAATTGTCCCTATGGGGCAGCATTCCCAGGATCTCACAGAGCAATTCCCTCCTCCAAAAACATTCCCAGAGACCCTCCAAGGAGAAGACCCTGAGGCACTCACTGTATGGTGCAGGGCGGGCGGGTGTCCTTCTGCCGTCGAGACTTCCAGGGAGCTGCAGTGTGGAACTAGAGAGAGAGTTCAGTGCACGAGAACAGCCACAGTCCTGGCACGGAGCCTCCCGGGGCTGTTCCCTTTTCTCCATCAGGATCTGCTGGCCCTGGGACATCTCCAGCCCTGCTGCTGCTAGGAGGAGTCTGTTGCCAGCAACAGCAAGGCTGGTGAGGCTCAGCACAGAGCTGAGCGTGAGGAGCACGGATCCTTCCCCTAAGGGGGATGAAGGGATGCAGCAGCAGCCCCTGTGCTGTCTCACACATCCTGCTGATTCCTGTGGCACTTCCACCTGATCTCAGTGGGCACCTCACAGCCTTAAACCTCAACTTCAGTTTCATCAATGTCCCACAGCTCACAGCTCCCCGCTCCTCCACACCCATCACCTCCGGGACTCACCTGCAGACCCTTGTTGTGCTTCATTCCATGGAGCTCCTTCCTTCCATGATTTAAATAGCTGTGAGAAGAAGACAACACCACCAGCTGCAACACACAGCAAGGAAACGCCCGACTGCTCTGCCTTGGTGCACGGGCACTTATTTGGGCCCCTTCTGTCCCTATTCCCCAGGTGCCTCAGCTCATGGTGTCCCAGAACTTCCACCTAAATTAAAGGCCTCTACATTGAAGAAATTCCCAGCCAAATACAGCACCCAGGAGGTTTTGTTCCTTCGTGCTGGATGAAGGCTCCAAGGGCTGCCTGGTGCTGATGCAGACTGGAGCACCCCCCCAACAAAACACACCAGGGAGTCAAATGCACCTCACACACAGACACATCCTCCCAGGGGATGTCACAAAACCTCCTGAACGCTCGATTTCAGGAGAAGCCAAACCAGCTCCACATTGCGCAGGACTGGAAAACAGAAACTTCCATGAAAGCAAAGCAGAAGCATTTGTTCATGGATAGAGGGTGGCTGCAGAACCTCCCACACACCACAGGGTGCTGGAGGCTCAGCAGCACCCAGCCCAACATCCTGCCAGGGAACACAAGCGTCCCTTTCTTCCTGAGAACTAAATGATGTTATCAGGAATATTTGCATTTTCCTTTTGACCTGGAATATGTGGCCTCGAGCTGCACCAGGGGAGGTTTGGATGGAGCTGAGGAACAATTCCTTCCCCAGAGGGTGCTCAGGCATCGGAACAGGCTGCCCAGGGCAGGGCTGCAGTCACCGTCCCTGCAAGTGTTCACACAGCGTGGAGACGAGGCCTCAGTGCCATGGGGTAGTGGTGGCCTTGGCAGTGCTGGGAACGGTTGGACTGGATGAGCTTAAAGGGCTTTTCCAACCTGCTTGATTCCATGATTCTATGTCTAATAGTTTCCAGACATTAACCTGTCTCTGCTTCTCATTTGCTTTGTCCCCCTCTTCCCTCAGCTTTTTGTTCACCCCAAAATCCACTCCCCACCGAGGCCATGGAAGCTGCTCACCAAACCCCCTCCACTCACTTGAGCTTTTTGAACCTCTCGAAGCCCGCAGCCACGTACTGGCACCCGTCCTGCAGGTCCCCCAGCCCCGCCACGCAGCTGCCGTGCCGGGGGGTGTAGAGGTTCCTCACGGCCACGGGTGCATCGATGCTCTTGGTCACCTCGTTCAGGAAGGCTTCCAAGGTCAGGAACCGCCGCTGGTTCACCACAAACCTCCTCCCGGGGAAGAAGGGGTCACCGTTGCGATACACAAGCACGCTCTTGGCTGGAGGTGCCAGGGCTAAGCCACGGGAGCTCATCTCGCAGGGGTCAAGCAGAAGCCCTGCTGCCCACACACAGAGCAGTGTAGGGAGTGGAGAAGAGCTCCACTGAGCCCAGACCCTCGGATCAGGCACCCTCAGGCTCCACTGTCCCTTCCCAGCGCTGCCTGGTGTGAGTGCCTGTCTCCATGGATGCAGGCCCAGCTGGAGGAAGTTGTGGGGCCGCCTGGAGGCCACAGCAAACAACCCGAAGAGCAGCTTTCGATTTGAAAACCAGGAACCAAACGGCTCTTGAACGCTCAGACACCCAACACTGCGAGCTCCCTCACCAGGCACTGTGGCCACCAGGCTCAGATGAACAGAGAAGCTGTGGCTGCCCCATCCCTGGCAATGTTCAAGGCCAGGTTGGACACAGGGGCTTGCAGCAAGCTGCTGCAGTGGAAGGTGTCCTTGCCTGTGGCAGGGTTTGGAGCTGGATGAGCTTTAAGGTCCCTTCCAACCCAAACCACTCTGTGATTCTATGATTAGCAAGCCCGGAGGCACAGTAAGCACCAATATCTTGATGGCAGCAGCTCACGTCTCATCCACAGCAGCACTATCCAGATGCTGTCACCCCTTTGCCATCACTTGCTACCTGCATGAGAAGTGTGATGGGTTTCTGTGCTGTCTGCATCAAACATACACATCTCAGCGGATGCTCCACCCTTTGCACTGAACAGGATGCTGTGCCTTGAAATGGACCATGGACTCACTTGGCTCTGCCTAGAAGGCAGGAGCCAGCCAGGAATCGACAGAAACAAACATCAGGAAAGCTTTTTATTCACAAACAAATCGGCTTCATTCAGGACCAGAAGGATTCATCCCCCACATGGCAAGAGTGACTGCTCAGGCAGCAGGAATGCAGAGCATTTCCACAGTAGACTTGGGGTAAAGAACCACAGCACCACATGAAAAGTCCCTTTCTGAGGGGCCCTGAATGCTCCTGGACTAGAGGAACAAAGCTCCAAACCCCACAGGTCCTTACTTGCCACCTCAAGCACCAGTCCAGGTCACTCTGCCACACAGAGAGATGCTACAATGGCCATCCATACACGAGTTGGGAACCAAGCCTCATGTCCTGAAGGTCAGATTTGATGTGCAGCCACCTCAAATAGACAGCTCAGACACTGGTATGAATCACACACAGGTCAGCACAGAAGAGCTTGTTCCTGCAGGTTGGAAGCACCTTCTGCCTTCAGGCATTTTAGTTCCACCACAAGCAATGAGCTGGTCAGAAAGAGCCTTCTCTAAGCAGCAGCCCTCCTAAGCTTGTTTTGCCCCTAGGACCATCCAGCCTAGCCAACAGAAATAAGGTTCTTGTAGAAGGAGGTCTCACTGAGACCCCCTCCAGGCCACACAACCACCTCCAGGCTTCCCAGTGATGTCTAACCCCTGCTTTGGCCAAATAGTCCCATTTAAAAGAAACAAAAGGCTTTCTTGCAACATTCACCTGAAGTGGCACACGTCAATCCAGAAAGCTGGAGTTCCCCAGAGCTGCTGCTGTCCATGAGGGCCACGTCACAACGCAGGTGCTGCAGCTCTGCAGCTTCTCCACACCAATACAAGTGCCCTTTATGCTCAGGACTGCCCTCCTCCAGGAGTCCCCAGCCTCTGCTTCAACGTCAAGAACTGCAAGAGAAAGAAAACCAAGCATTCATGATTAAATCCCAGAGGTCTCTGAGGAGGAAGGCAGCCCCCCTTGCACATCAGCCAGCAGGATCGCAGCACTTGGCCAGAAGATGCACAAGTGCCCCCTTTCAAGCAGTGCAAAGCCACCCAGTGCCTGGGTTCAGAGCACTGCATTGGACAAACAGGGTGGTTAAAGCAGCAACAGCCCTGCAGCAGGCAAGGAGCAAAGCCTGTAACCACATCCAGACACCTCTTGTTCCCCTTTATCATTCCTTTTGGGCTTCTTTTCCCCTAGAGAAGGAAAACTGAAGGGTGCTGGCATCTTCCAGCCCAACTCCTGGGCAACTGATCCAGCCCCACTCAACCCCAGCCCCACCACTCTGCCCCACTGCGTTAGAAAGGGTAGGGCCTTACGTTTTTACGGCTGACAATAGCTTGTTCCAACCACAGCAGCTCCATGACCAAGTGGTTTCGGTAGGACTGGAGACCAGAGCGAGTCTGAGGAAGTTCCTTTATGTCCACAAGTGGAATTTCTGCCAAGAAATGGACGAATAACCCATTAGCAGAACAAAGGCTCCCACTGCTGCCTCCCCTGCACCGAGCTGCTCCAGCTTCTCCAAGGTATTTCCAAGGTTTTGGGTTCTCTACCTTGCTGCTGGTGCTCACCAGCAGGTCCCTGAGCCCATGCAAGAGATCACAGCTCCTGGCTCTTACCCAGGTAGGCTCCAAGGGACTCTGCCTCCAGGCCAGAGGACATGTTGCTGTCGTTCTGCCAGTCCTTGCTCCCAGCTGGGGGACTGCACCCCTTTTCAGGGTGCTCATCAGCATCAGCCTCGAGATTCAGGGGGGTCTCTGCATCTCCTGCACCCGTGGGGCTCAGCTCCTTCTCACTCAGCAGCTGGGCTGTAGGATTCATGCTGCTGCAGCCCCGGTCCTGCTCTGGCTCAGAAGCATCCAGCTCCTCCTGTGGTTTTTCTGTGCTGGCTTTGTCACCTGGTGCAGCCTCACGTGGATTTGAACACTTCCCTTGTGCTGGCTCCTAAAGGGGCAACATGCAAGAGACTGATACATATGGAAGAGACAACGACCTGCACGGTGGCCCTGCTGTGAGCCAGGGGCTCTGTGCACCACCATCAGCAGTGCTGGGACACTGACGTGCTCCAGGCTGGAACTCTTTAAAGGACTTTCCTTCCAGATGTGCCCACCACCATCAGCAGTGCTGGGACGCTGACGTGCTCCGGGCTGGAACTCTTTAAGGGGCTTTCCTTCCAGATGTGCCCAGACCCCTGCAGAGCAGGGCTCAGCTGCTGCAGTGCATGGCCACGGGAGATGGGAGACCCACGGAATCACCTGCACTGCCTGACTGGAGGCTGAGCTTCACCCGGGGGTAGAAATCCTCCGGGCACAAGCCAGGGAGACTCTTCCAGGCAGCACTAAGTAACCACTGGGTTTGTGTGGTAGAACTACAGGTTCCTGCTGCAGAAGCACCGTCTGCACGGCTGCCCCCCTACCGCCCCCCCCCTCGGAGGGGCTGCATTAGCTCAGCCTGGGCCGGCACACAGACCTCGGGGATGAAGACAGGCCGGGGCAGGAGCCGTCCCCTCCACTGCAGCTGGCTCAGGTCTCCTTCGATCTCCAAAACCACCTCCTCGAACGCTGCCCGCAGGCTCTGAAACCGCTTCCGCACCAGGTAACCCCTGACACAGGCCTGTGGGAACAGGCCGAGGGTGCCCGTGGGGCCGGTCACAACCCCCCCACCCCTGCCACAGAGACCCGAAGCCCTTCAGTGGCCCCACAGCCACCCACAGCACCCAGCCCGGCGCGCAAGGAGCAGACGGGTCTGGAACCACGGCAGCTTTTAATGAGGCAGCGCCCGATGCACGGCCCCTGCCAACCCCATCCAGCCGTGCCCCCATCCAGCCGTGACCCTGTCCAGCTGTGCCCCCGTCCCCGTCCAGCTGTGCCCCATCCAGCTGTGCCCCATCCAGCTGTGCCCCCACCCAGCCGTGCCCCTGTCCAGCTGGGCCCCCGTCCAGCTGGCTCCCATCCATCTGTGCCCCCATCCATCTGTGCCCCCACCCAGCTGGGCCCCCCTCTTCTCCCTGACGTGCCCCCCACGGGCGCCCCCTCAGCCACGCTCCCCCGCGGCTGTTTCCCCCCCGGCCCCGGCCCCGGCCCCGGCCCCGGCCCCGGCCCCGGCCCCGGCCCCGACCTGCAGGCGGGTCACGGCCCGCAGCAGCCGCCGCCATCCCTCTGCCTCCGCCTGCGCCCACAGCCCCTCAGCCGCCATGGCCCCAGCGCCCAGGCGCCGGCTGATGGCGTCATCCGGCCGCGGCACTGCCAGGCCCCGCCCCCTCGCCGCTGTGGGCCGCACCAAGATGGCGGCCGGGGGGGTCCTGGTGCGGTGGCTCCGGTGTCGCCGGCCCCGCCGCGGGGTCTCCGGGGGCCGGGCCGGGCGCGGGGTCAGGCCGCGGAGTCCTCGGGGTCGGAGCTCTCGGCCAGGTGCAGCTTCTGGCTGAGCGTGGGTCAAGGGAGAGCGCAAGGGGGATGCGGGGCCCTGCCTCCATCACCAGTGCCACCATCATCACCGTCACCAAGGCCACCATTGCCATCATCGTCACCATCACCATCACCATCACCAGTACCACCATCGCCACCATCATCACCATCACCACCATCATCACCATCACCAATGCCGCTATCATCACTGTCACCAAGGCTACCGTTGCCATCATTGTCACCATCATCATCACCATCACCGTTGCCACCATCGCCACCATCATCACCATCACCACCATCATCACTGTCACCAAGGCCACCATCACCACCATCATCACCATCACCAATGCCACTATCATCACCATTGTCATGTCACCAGTGCCACCACCACCATCTCCACCATCATCATCATCACCACCCCTGCCACCATTGTCACCCTTGTTACTGTCACCATTACCACCACCACCATCAGTTGCTATCACCACTGCCATCATCACCACCGCCATCATCACCACCACCACTGCCACCACCACCATCACTTGCCACTGTCATCATTGCCACCATCACCATTGCCACCATCAGCACCGCTGCCACCAATGCCACTGTCACCACAGCCACCGTTGCCACCACCATCACTGCCACCATTACCACTGCTACCACCACCACCACCACTAAAATCACCACCACCACCACTGCCATACCACCATCGCCCAGGATACATGGAGCTGCTGAGCTCCTCCAGCTGCAGGAGACAAAGGCAGAGGTCAAGGCACCGGTGGCACAGCCGGGGCCAGCAGGGTCCCCGGCCACAGCATCAGGAGCGGGCAGGTGGGGGACACTCACGTGCGCCAGCAACTGGTCCAGGTTCCGGTCGGCCGCCGCCTTCTTCTGCTCCTCAGGGAGCTCCTCCACGCAGCCATCGAGGCCGAAGTGGAGCCGTGCCAGCTTCTCCTGCATCTCCCGCACGTGCTCGAGCTGCTGGAAGGAGCACTCCTTCCCTGTGCCACACACGGAGCCGTCACAGCCCAGCAGCCCCGGTCCCCCACCCGGGCTCTGCCCCCGGCCCCAGCCCCTCACCAAAGGCCTGCAGCTTTCCCGAGTGGAAGTCGCTGAGGAGGCTGAGCAGCCCCCCCTCCATCTCGCACACATCGGACACGTCGGTGAGGAAGCTGTGCTGCAGCGGGGCCCCCCGCGCCACCACCGTGCCGCGCACCCGCTCCTTGCTCGTCCTGCACAGGGAACAACAGACACTGGTGTCACCTGCATCAGGTGCACAGGCACTGGCGTCATCTGCACCGGGTACACAGACTGGTGTCACCCATACCAGGTGCACAGACACTGGTGTCACCCGTACTGGGCACAGACACCGGTGTCACCCGTACTGGGCACAGACACCGGTGTCATCCATACCGGGTACACAGACACTGGTGTCACCCGTACTGGGCACACAGACACTGGTGCCACCTGTACCGGGCACACAGACCCTGGTGTCACCCGCACTGGGCACACAGACACCAGTGTCACCCATACCAGGCACACAGACACCGGTGCCACTCGTACCGGGCACAGAGACCCTGGTGTCACCTGTACCGGGTACACAGACACTGGTGTCACCCATACCAGGTGCACAGACACTGGTGTCACCCGTACTGGGCACACAGACACTGGTGCCACCTGTACCAGGCACACAGACCCTGGTGTCACCCGCACTGGGCACACAGACACCAGTGTCACCCATACCAGGCACACAGACACCAGTGCCACCCGTACCGGGCACAGAGATCCTGGTGTCACCTGTACCGGGCACACAGACACTGGTGTCACCCGCACTCGGCACACAGACACCGGTGCCACCTGTACCGGGCACACAGACACTGGTGTCACCCTCACTGGGCACAGACACCGGTGCCACCCGTACTGGGCACACAAACCCTGGTGTCACCTGTACCGGGCACACAGACACTGGTGTCACCCATACCAGGTGCACAAACACTGGTGTCACCCACGCTGGGCAGACACCGGTGCCACCCGTACTGGGCACACAGACCCTGGTGTCACCCGTACCGGGCACACAGACCCTGGTGTCACCTGTACCGGGCACACAGACCCTGGTGTCACCCTCACTGGGCACAGACACCGGTGCCACCCGTACTGGGCACACAGACACCGGTGTCACCCATACCAGGTGCACAAACACCAGTGTCACCCATGCTGGGCACAGACACCGGTGCCACCCGTACCGGGCACACAGACACCGGTGTCACCTGTACCAGGTGCACAAACACCAGTGTCACCCATGCTGGGCACAGACACCGGTGCCACCCGTACCGGGCACACAGACCCTGGTGTCACCCGCACTGGGCACACAGACACCAGTGTCACCCATACCAGGCACACAGACACCAGTGCCACCCGTACGGGGCACAGAGACCCTGGTGTCACCTGTACAGGGCACACAGACCCTGGTGTCACCCGTACCGGGCACACAGACCCTGGTGTCACCTGTACTGGGCACACAGATACCGGTGTCACCCATGCTGGGCACAGACACCGGTGCCACCCGTACCGGGCACACAGACCCTGGTGCCGCCCGCCCCGCAGGGCTGCACGGTGCCGGCTCTTCCGCTGCCCCAGCACTGACCGCCTGAGCCGGGCGCGCTGGCGGGGCGAGGGCAGGGCGGGCAGCGGCAGCGCCAAGGACGTGCTCCTGCTGGGGGGCAGCGGCTGGGCCAGGCAGGGCCGGGGGCTGCGCTTCCTCCTCCGCTCCTCCATGGCGATGGGGGCAGGGACCCTGCGTGGGACAGACACGGCTGCTGGTGGCTCCCGTTGGTGTCCTCGGGCAGGACCCGTCCGCCCCGAGCTGGCGCTACCGAGGTGCCCGCAGGGAGCAGCGCCCGGAGCGGAGCCACCCGCCTGCCTCAGCCCATGGCATTCTCCCAGCGTGCGGAACAAAGCCCCGGGGCTCAGCCGCAGCCGGGAGCCGCCGGCCGCTTCCCAACGGGAAGGAGGATTCCGGCCACACGCACCGGAGCCCAGCGACCCCGCGGCGAGAGCGGCCCCGAGCCCGCCGGGACCCGGCACCCCCCGAGCCCCGCTCGGGGCCCTTCAGTGGCCGCAGGACCGGGATGGGGGAGCCCCTTTGCCACGCAGCGGGACTGACCTGCGCCAGGCGCCGGCCCAGCCTGCAGAGCGCACCCGGCCGCGGCCCCTCCGGACACTCGTCCCGCAAGCCCGGGGCTGGGATTTGCATTTAAAGGGAAAGGGAACTTCCTCCGGCGTGTCCCGGGGCCGCCCCGCTCCCAGCCTCAGCACCGGCTCCATGTGGCGCTGGGGAGAGGGCAGGATGCGGCCATGGCCCCCGGGTCCCCCCTCTGATCGCAGGAGCCGGCTCTGCAGGGACGAGCCCCGTCGCCCGGCGCACACAGAACCGCTTCAGGCGATCACTGCGGGGGTGATGCCAGCACCGGGCCCAGCCCGACACCAGCTGGATGCCATCAGGGCACCCGGGGTGGCAGCGGCTGGTGCAGGACACGGCGCTCGGGGGCCCCATGGCTCACAGGGAGGGCGAGCGGCACAGGAGGTGCCAGGGACAAACCCAAAGCCCGGGTCCCTCCCGGCCTCCCCCCTTCGTGCCCCACAGCCCAAATCTTCACACCCCCCCTCCCAACACGATGAGCAAGAAACAAGAGGCAGCAGCAGTGAGGGCAAGGGGGTTTCTATGGGGTACGAGGATACAGGAGCCCCTGCAGGGGGGCTGTGTCCTGTATCGGGGAAAGGAAACCAAAAGGGGTTCAGTGCTTTCCTAAGAGGTTTTAGGAAGGGAAGCCCAGAGCCCGGCTGCTGGGAAGGGCCGGTCCCTCCAGGCCGGGGCCACATTCACTTGCAGAGGGGCTCCTTCCAGAGGCCAACGTGTGCCTGTGCTGGAGGAAGCAGCGCTGCTGAAGCCACATTCGCTCCATTGGGTGCTGAAGGCTGCGGCCCTGCGGAGGCTCCAGAGACCCCGTCTCTGCTCTTTGTTAGCCCTGGGGTCCCTGTGGAGGAAAAGGGGATGCGGAGGTGCAAGAGCAGCCCCGGTGCTGGGAGAGAAACCAAAGCTGCTGCACTGCGAGGAACAGCTCCCAGCCAAAGGAAGGCAACGCTGAAAGGAGGCTGTCGCGAAGCGGAGCTGCAGGAGGAGGTTTGCAGCGAGCTGAGGTCTCCCAAAACAACAGGGAAAAGAGAAAGCCTTGAGGCAACAAGAGCTCCCCCAGGCCTGTGCCAGCAGCAGGCTCCAGTCTGTCCATCACAGCGCAACACAACAGGGTCCTTGGCGTCAGTGCTTCCCCCTGCGGGCAGAGGCTGGGGTGAGGCTCTTCTGAGAGAGCAAAGGAGGAAAGGAAAGGGGGGAGCTCCGACAGCACCAGCACGGCCAGGCCTGAGGGTCCATGGGGGTCTGACGGCAGCCCCAGCGGTCCCAGGGATGAGGTTACGCAGCAGTCTCACGGAGCAGATGCGGGGTTTATCCTCCTGGAGCCCCAGCTCCATGGACCTCCAAGAGCGACCGCTTGGCACCGAGGGATGGAGCTGGGGCAGGGGCACAGGGGCTGAGGTGGAAGCTCCCCGGTTCCCCTCGCACGCCCGATCGCACGCCCGGGGGCAAAACACTGGGGAAGGAGAGCTTTGGGTTAACTGTTTAATACACTTGTGCACGTGTGCGTATAGCAAAGAGGCAACTGTGAATTCATAAGGCTACTGAGACACCGGCGGGCCCTGGGGAGAACCGGGCCCTCCCCCCCAGCTGCTCGTTCTGTCCCTGTTTCACACACAAAACCCACACAGAGGAGGGGAAACGGCCTCGTTCGCTGCCAGCCAGAGCATGGAAACCCAGGAGCAAGTCCAGGAGCCTGCCCCTTCCCGACCCGGAGGAGGGAGGGAGGGAGAATCAGTGCTGGGAAATGCTTCGTTTCTCCCTGCTTGGCTCGGTTCCTTTCACTCCATGTGAGAGCGCTGCTGCATCCGGATGTTCCCGCTGGGCCAGGGCAGATCCAGGCACCCCCTTTTCCTGAGGTGCATGAGGTTTTTGGGGAGCTGCAGCCTGCCCATGCCAAGGTCTCCCAGTGAGAGGGTCGATCAGTTGAGCTCCATATATTAGTTACTCACGCACACGCAGGGTGGGTCGTTCTCGGTTTCACCTATGGCTGCCCTGCATGTATTTATATATCATATATATATATATAAAATCTTAAAAACCCTCCAAAAAACCTAAGCTAGGAAATCTCAGGTCCCCTCAGGGCCTCTCCTGCCCATCCCAAGACCTGGAGAGGGGCATCAGATGGAGTCTATGGAAGCACTGACGTTGCCCTCCCTCGCCCTGCCTGTGCTGGCGCACAGCAGGCTCAGTCAGCGCCCCGGCTGCCTCCCTCAGTCCCGCTCTGCCCCAAGGCTCCTATGCTCAGTTCTCCCAAGCTCTCGGGTGCAGGATCCGGGCTCTGTGTTGGCTTTCCCAAGTTCAGGCATTCCTCAGCTGGAGCCACCACGTCCGAGCTGTCCCGAGGGGGGTCCTTCAGGGGCTCGCCCAGGTCGGTGTCCGCCCGGGGCACGTGGGCACACAGGTCCTGCACCTTCTTGTTGAGGTCGTTGCGCTCGGTCTGCAGAGCTCGGCACAGCTTCTCCAGGCGCTGGATTTTCACCTGCAGCCCCTCTAACTCTTTGTCCCGCAGGGTTTTCTGCAAAGAGAGCAGCGGCTCAGGCTCCTTCAAGCACAAAGGCAGAGCTGAAACCCCAGGGGGAGCCCAAGGGAGGCGAAATACTCGTGACGGAGCCAACGTTTGGCATCCAAAGAACCTAGGACCACGGAATCAATGAGGTTGGAAACGCCCTTTAAGATCATCAAATCCAACCGATGAACCCCAGCACTGCCAAGACCACACCAAACCTGATGCTGCCATCACGGCTGCTTTCTTCCTGTGCTCCCAGAGGCCAACTGCTGCAGAGACTGAGCTCTTCCACCCACCTCTGCACTAACCACACGGGCCAGAGGGCTCCCAGCACCGCGGGCAGGGCACAGGCCAGCCGGAGCCTCCTCACCTCTTCAGCCATCTCCAGCAGCGCCTTGTTGCTGCTCTCCCAGCGAGAGCGGTACATCGTGGTCTCCTTCTCCAGCTTCTTGATCTTCTTCGTCATCTACAGGTGATGAAAAGGGGACAAGTAAGGCACGGGCAGAGCGCTGCGCTCTGTGACATCCCACACGGGCACCCAGGATCCCAGTGTGAGCCTTGGGCCTGGGAAACGTCTCCCCGTCTCCTGCAGCCAGCTCCAAGCACTGAGCAGCAACCAACAGCGCAGGGGACAGGGCTGTGCTGCTCGTCCCTGCTGCAAAGCTGGCAGCGACCTCGTGGCTGATTTTAGCACCAGCAATCCCACAGCAGAGAGCGGCAGCTCTGCAGCTCCGGGTAGCACCAAGGAGATGTAAGCAGGGAGCCTGGCCGGGAGCAGACGCGGTACTCACCTTCTCCATCTCCTGCTTAAACGTGGTGAACACTTCACTGCTTTTGGAAAGGGTGTTCTGGAATTCTTCAAACTTCTCCGTGTAGAGAGCCAGCTGTGGGGAGAGGCAGGGTTACAGCCAGCACAGGGCCCGTGGCTGCCAGCAACTGAGCTGGGGTCTCCTGACTGGACTTTGTGATAAACTGGGAGCTGGAGCTGCTCTGCCAGCGGCAGGGAGCAGGGAATGTGGGAGAACTCTTTCCTAGGGAAGGATCCTGGGACTGAGGGGTGCCACAAACACCCCCTGGCCTTGGCAAGAGGCTGGGTCTGATGCAGTGATCCCAGCACTGCTCCCAGCGCTGGGAAAAGCCAGAAGGCTGAACTGCTGCAGGAATTCTCTGCTCACACCACGCCAACACAGGCTCCCCAACACCAAACCCAGCAGCACTCCTACTCCTGCCCCTGTGCTTCCCACATGAGGGAACTCTGGGTGGTTTCCTGCTTAGGGAGAAAGGAAAAAGACCCCAAACCAACAATGAGGCTGAGCACAGAGTCCAGGTACCTCCCACCTCATCAATCAGGTAACATCTCACCTGCTGCTTGAGATGGGTCTCCTGTTGCTTCATCAGCTCACACATCCTCTGGGATTCCACAGCTTCCTTCAGCAGCTGGGGAAGAGCAAAAGCAGTTACCTGGCTGCTGCATGGCCTGCAGACAGGAGCGGGCTTGGAGGCACTGGAAAAGCAGAGCAGGGCTCCAGCCCCACTCCGGAATCCTCTGGGGGGATTAGTCCTTGCTGGGCGTGCAGGAGGCCTGGGATGGCCTGATCCCAACTGGGCTCTGCACCAGGGATCCCACAGGGACAAACCACCCCAGAGGGACAAGGCCAAAAGCATTCACAACCATGAGAGAGCTGCTCTAAGACTTACAAAGTCCTTCTCCCGCTGGTGTCTCTCCTCTGCCTCCTTTAGCATTTCCTGTGCCTGCTGGAGCTTGGCATCCACCAGCTGCTGCTGCAGGTCCTTGTGTTTGAACACCTTATCGATGTGCTGCCAAGGGAACGGCACCACCCGGTCACCAACACACCCAGCCCAGGCCTTGCTGCCCAGGCAGCAACCCCAGAGCCCCCTTCTCCCCTCTGGCAGCAGCAGAGCCCCCCCCCCCATGCAGCCCAGCCCCACATCTCCCACCTCCTCCCGCAGCTCATACTGCTCGATGAGCTTCTTGAGCCTCTCTGCCAGCTCCATGTTCTCCTGGCGCAGCTTGGAGTTCCTCTCGTTGTGCTGCTCCATCTGGAGCTGGATGTCGTTCAGCGTCACCTGGAAGTGGGATGTCACCTCCTTCCGCTTCTCCTCCTCCTCCCGTGCACGCTGGACACCTTCCTCCTGCGGGAGGAGGGCAGGGACGCATCAGCCTCTGTGCCTGAGCCCAAACTTGGGATGCTCAGAGCTCCCCCGGCCTCCCACCATTGCTTCCATCAATGAGGAAGTCACTTTGGGCCTTTCCCCAGTGACACACCCTGAAATAACACCTGGGCACCGCAGGCAGGGATGGTTTAAGAGCAGAACCAAAGCTCTGCCCTGGCTCTGGGTGAAGGGAAACGTGCCAGAGCGGCTGATCCAAGGGCTGAGGTGAAGCAGCAGCCAGGAGACACCTGCCTTGAGGGTGCGGTTGTGCCTCTGGAGCTCGCGGCACAGGCTCTCCAGCTTGCTGCGGGCCAGGATGGCTTTGCTGTGCTCACTCTGCAGGTGGTCCTTCTCCTGCACCAGCTGCGTCTGCTTCTTCTGCAAGATCTTCATCTGCTTCTGGGAGTTCCGGTGCTCCTCCAGCTGCGACAGGGGAGCAAAGGGCACAGATGCAGCCAGACAGAGCAGAGCATCCCAAGGAGGGACACGGGGATCACCGAAACGCTCCCTGTGCTCTGAGAGGAGCAGATCTGCTCCTGTCCTTGCTTAGGCTTCTGCAAACAGCGCTGCCTGCCCGGACCCAGCACCATCATTCCTCTACTGCTTGGATCTCCGGCAGTGCAGGGATCCCAGGTCACGCACTGCAAAGCTGCACGCGTGCTCCTGGACTGCTCCTTGCACAATCAAGACAAACCCCAAGTATCTACAAGCATCTTCTGCCTCCTCACGGCTGCAGCGTCCTCGCCCAGCCCCAGAGCCTGGAACGAAGCAGCACTCACCAGCTCAGCGTATTTCTTGCACAGGGCTGCAAGTTTCTCCTCTGGCGTGCTCAGGGTGTTCAGGGTCTGCATCAGCAAAGTGATCTCTTTGCCTGGAGGGAGACATGTGATTAAAAAAACAGCACTCACACAGCAGCCTGGCTCCTGAGGGCAAAGAGAGCAGAGAGACAAACCAGGCCTCACAGCCCTGCCCTGGCCAGAGCTACATCTCCAGAGCCTTCTCAGGCCTCTGCCCCACGGATTTCAGCTGAGCTGGGGAGAGACCTGGTTTTCCAAGTGGGAAACCAGCACTGGGCTGGCTACAGAGGGTTGTATCCAGCAGGAGAGACCACCACAGACCTGTGAGGCTGCAGCAGCACCCAGGAGCAGTCAGTGCCTTTGCAGCACTCAGTACATGTCCTTACACAGGATCACAGACTGGTTTGGGTTGGAAAGAACCTTAAGCTCATCCAGTTCCAACCCCCCTGCCATGGGCAGGGACACCTCACACTAAACCAGGTCACCCAAGGCTCTGTCCAGCCTGGCCTTGAACACTGCCAGGGATGGAGCATTCACAACCTCCCTGATGCAGAATGCTGCAGCATTCCCAAGTGCTCCTGAGGGCAACTGAAGCCGTGTAAAGTCCATAACCCACTGAAGCTCTCGGGCCGGGAGCATCACCAGAGCAGGGAACCTCTTACCCAGGCCTTTGGCTTTCTTCTTCTCCTGCGCCTTCTTTTGATCCCGCTCCCCACACTCCTCCCCGGGCCGGAACTCTTCGGTCCCTTTGGGGCTCTCCTTCTCCCCGTTCATCTCGGGGCCGCCCGGCTCCTGGTCCCCGTTCCTCGGGGACTCGCTGAGGCCCTTCTCAGGCTCCTCAGGCTCCGGGGGCTCACTCTGGCCCCCGTCCTCCCCCGGCGCCTCCTGCCTGGCATCCACGCAGTACGTGTTCAGGATGTCCTCGAGCTGCCTGCTCAGCTCCTCGGAGACGTCGCGCACAGCGGGCCGGGAGGACTTGGTGTCCTCTTGTGCCAGAGGAGCTGTGGGAGATGGAACACAAAGCATGAGATTCCCCTCCATTACAGAGCCCCTCTGGGCTCTATAAGCACAGGGCAAAGGGAAGGGTTCCGGAGCACCCCATGGCACCGAGGGGTTGAACTTCAGCAACATGGAATGATTTGGGTTGGAAAGGACCTTAAAGCTCATCCGGCTCCAACCCCTGCCATGGGCAGGGACCCCTTCCACTAGAGCAGCTTGCTCCAAGCCCCTGTGTCCAACCTGGCCTTGAGCACTGCCAGGGATGGGGCAGCCACAGCTTCTCTGGGCACCCTGTGCCAGCGTCTCAGCACCCTCACAGAGAACAACTTCTCCCTTATCTCCAACCTGAACTTTCCCTGTTTCAATCTGAACCCATCACCCCTTGTGCCATCGCTCCAGTCCCTGATGAAGAGCCCCTCTCCAGCATCCTTGTAGCCCCCCTCAGACAGTGGAAGCTGCTCTGAGGTCCCCCCATGCAGCTCCTCCTCTCCAGGCTGCACATAAGCTGCTTTGTTCCGCTGCGTCCCAGCCAGCTGCCCTGACAACGCTGGGGCACCCCCACAGCCACTGCTTCGATCAGGAAGCACGACCAAGCCCCTGGTATCTGTCAGGAGCAGGAACTCCCCTTCCTCCCCACCACCCATGAGGGAAAGCAGGTTGTGTTTGAGCCTTCCCTCCCAGAAACCCCTTCCCAATATCCCCAGAGCCAGGTGTTTTCCGTGACAATAGATCTGGAGGCTGGGTCAGCCTCCTCCTTATGTATAAGAGCAGCTGCACTGCCTCTTGTCCCCAGCTGCACGGGCTTTGGGGAAGAGCAGCCAGGAGGCACTAAAGCCTCTCCAGATGAGCCTCACAGCAGCCGGTTACCAAAGGAACCCTGTTTGCTACCCAGGAGCCATCACAGTACAATGGCAGGGTTGCTTTGAACCACTTGATTAACGTGAACAGAATCAAGCCTGGCCCAGCCCTGGGGCCTCCCCACCTTCGGGGGGTGCCGTAGCCTCCGGTGCATCGCCCTCCTCCAGCACCAGAGCGCTGCTCATCCTGGGGGAGCTGGGAGGCCGTGGGGCTGCTTTGGTCTCACCGCCTTGGTTCTTCATCGTGAGCTTCCTCCTGGCTCAGCCTGGAAAAGCCTGAAGGAAGGGAAAGAGAAGCAGGGGCCGTTTGTGAGCAGCAACGCTTTGATTTGAGGAGCCATCCGCCAGGGCTTGCTCTCGGCAGCGGCTGCCACCCACGGCTCTTGTGCTGAGGAAGCATCCTTGTGTTTCAGTGTCCCCCTTCCCAGGACCAGCTCCTGCGTTAAGGATAACTCCTTTTCCACCCGAGGAAAGCTGAAACCGCCTCTTCTAGAGCGAGGCAGCACCTCCGGATGCGCACACAGCGCAAAGCCTTCCTCATGCGCTGGGCACAACCTCCCCTCCATGCCCCCTGCGTTTTACCCTTGCATTCCAACCCCAGAGCAGCCTCCGCTGACAGGGACCGGGGCAGCAGAGAGCTCAGCACCTCCGCCCCGAGCGGAGCCCGGAGGGCAGGAACGGCTCCCGGGGCGCAGGGCACAGCCCCGCTCCGTAGCGGTTCCGCGGCGAGGGGGTGAGGGGGGTGGGGGGAACCGCACACGTGTCCGCTCCCGCCTCCCGCTCCGGCCCCGCTTTTCCCTCTGCCGGGGGCTGACACCGGGCCCCGGCGATGCTCGGACCCGGCCTCGCTCCCTCGGTGCCCCCCTCAGCACCCCCTGCCCTTGGCACTGACACCGCGGGACCGGCCGAGACACCCCCCCCCCAATCAGTCCCGTACCTCATTAACCCCTGTGCCCGGGCGGGGCCCGGCCCCCCCCCCCCCCCCCCCCCCCCCGTTAACATCGCCCACGAGCCCCCCGGCCCCGCGCTGACGTCACGCACGCACCCCCGTGGCGTCACCGCCAGCGCTCTGACGCACGGCTCCGCTCTCTCCTCAGCCAATCAGCGCGCAGAGCCCGGCGGCACCGCGGTGCACCGGAGGGGAAGGGTGTGTGGTGGGGGTGGTGGGGAGGGGGGGGTGGGGGAGGGAGCGGCCGCTCCCCGGTACCGGTGCCCGGTGCCACCGCCCCCCGCCGGGCTCCGCGCTGAAGGAAGCGGCTCCGGCCCGGGCCTCCCACCGGCCGCGCAACGCGCAAGCGCCGAGCCGCGCCGCCGCCCAATCAGCGGCGACGGAGTGCGGGGCATGCCGGGAGAACGGCGAACTACAACTCCCGGCGTGCTTTGCGCGTGACCTTGGCTGCCCTACGGACTACGATTCCCAGCATGCCCCTCGCTTCCCTTCCCTTGCGCCTACAGCTCCCAGAGTGCCCCGCGGCGGGCCCGCACGGGCGCAGTTCGCCGGTCAAAGCCTCGTCCCGCGGGGCCGGGGCCGGTCAATGCGGGCCGGGGGAAGCGATGGAAGAGGGTGAGGAGGCGCCAGGGGCTCGCCCAGTGCGGGAGGGAGCCGCGGAGCAGGAGCCAGAGCGCTCGGGTCCTGTTGCTCCTGCCCCGCGGTGCTCCCGTTACGTAAATCACAGCACTTGCGTAGGCAGCAGTAGCGCTGCAGCCCAATCCCATCAACGGTCACGTCTGTGTGCTATAGAAAACACAGCGATGTGCCTTGGTTTGGTCGAATACACACGATGTACCAGCGAGCAGGAGGCACAGCTGGGACCTGGAAGTACCACCCCCTGCCCCCTTCTTCCTTCCCCCATCCTCTTTCCCTCCCTCCCCCCCACCCCCCCCCCTTCATCCAGAAGAAAAACCCACGACTCAAAACGTGTTTCTCATGGAAAAAAAATAGATTTCATGTAAAGCTGAAGGTGGGCTCTCACCGTGGCCACAGGCCCGGGGCTGGAGGCATCAGTAGAAATGCAAACACAGCCTCTGCTTCCCCCTCCCCTCCTCACAGTTATCAGCTTTAGGGGTCTTGTTGCTTCTTTTCTCTCCTTTGTGAATGGTACAAGTAGTTCTTCAAGAAACAGATCACCAAAATACAACAGCTCTATGCCGAGGGAAGGAGCCTTCCCCCAAAAAACTCTTCCCCGGAGTGGGAGAACTTCCCATTTCTCTGTCCATGTACAGTGTATTGCAGGGGACCATGGCCCAGGTGCGAGAGGACTGTCCGCTGAAGGAAGGGCGCAGAAAGGCCAGGGCTAAACTTTGCTCTTGGCAAATTAGAGTCTTTAATAAAGAGTAACATGTGCAAAAAAAAAAAGGAAAAAATAAATCATTAAATAGCTCAACCCAGGGCTTGCAGAATTACTGCTGTCAGAACGCTTACTGCTACTTGTGTTCTTACCCGACCCATCGCTGCCATCTCAATTAAGTACCCGAGTTAAGAAGTGACATTTGGGAAGAGATCACCACAAAGGGGAAAAAAAATAACCCAAACCCAGAGGTGCAATTGCCACCTCCGTGTCCTTCCTCCACCCAGATGCCTGCTTTAAAGACATGGATGCAGCAGCAAAAAGAAAAAGAAGTGTAAGAACATCCCCTTCTCTCCGTCCCGGCAAAGCACTGGTTTAGTTGGTTGAAGGAAGAATTGCTTCCTAAAAGATGGAGTGGGTGCTTGGCCTCCTGTGTGCAAGAAAGGGATGGGATGATCAGCTGCTCTCGGTTGCTTTCCAGCAAGTTTGTGGTGTTCTGTTCCCTGCCCCGGGCACATTATAGCTGGAAACCTTCCATGGGGGCTTCGGACTGCTGGAAGATGAACTGCTGCTGGTTCTCATCTACCTGGGGAGCCAAAGCAGAGTCATCCTCTACTCCAAAGTAGTGCTCAATCAGGTCAAAGGCCTTCTGGTAGATCTCTTGGTTCTCATGGCTCTGTAGGAACTCTATCTTATCCAAACCTTGGAGGGAAAGAGAAATGGAATGTGATGAAATGAGGGGATCCTGGTATTTGCAACCCCACATCCATCCTCCACCCTTCCCCTGTTCACTGCAAGACCTCAGTCTGCATCACATTTGGGGCTGGCGAGCAGCACCAACATATAAAGCTATTCCAGAGCTGCTTGTGGCTTTCCTATCAGGCAGCATTCATGTCTCTTCAATAGCCTGTTTCACTGACACAGCTAAAGCAGCTGCACCCCCAGCTCTGCTGGGGACAAGCCCACATCTCAGTGAGGTTAAACCAAGTGGCACAAGCAGGTTGGTAGTTGCTGGGGGTATGGAGGGGAAGGAAGCAGCGCTTGCCCCAGTAGCCTCCAGTGGAAGGGCAGCAGCAGCTTTCCCTGTCCTAATTAAACCCACCAAATTAAGTTGCTCCAGGGAAAAGTGAAGCCTCTCTGGATTTCCATGGAACATCCACCGTTATAACTGGGTCCAGTTAGAGCAATTTTAGACCTAGAAGTGTCACTTTTTACTTAGCTCAGCTCGTTTCTGATTAATCCTGCTACAAGCCACAATTATCAGCTCGGCTGCAGGTCTAGGAAGCATAGACCAGAAGTAGGATAGTTTTTACTTCCAAGTATTTTGTCCTATGCCCAAATCCTAAGAGTCTAAACACACCACTGGGACAAATCTTGGCTAGTCTGGGGTACACTAAATCCTTTAGCACAGCAGAAAAGCAACAACAGAACTAACAGACACAGTTGTGTTGTTCAAAGCCAACAGCACCAAGGCCACAACCTACCATAGGCCTCCTCAATCAGACTGCAGTATGGGTTGATGCCTGTCCCACTCTGGTTGGCTTCCTGCTCTCCAAGCCTCAGGATGTTCTCCAGTCCGTTCAAGGCCACCTGGACAATCTTGGAGTCCATGACAGTCAGCAGGTCACAAAGAGGCTTGATACAACCCAAGTTTACCAAGTATCTGAAGAGAGAGCACCGGCAACACACACTGCTCAGGATGTGGAATTCAATCTGTCATCAGGTTTGGACATTTAGCCTGGCCTGAGCTCTCTGAAGAGGGAGGGGGAAGCAGATTGGATTTCCTTCTCCTGATTCTGAAGGAAGCTGCAATTCCCAGCTCAGGGCACGATCCAGCTCCAGCTCTGCCTCAGGTACCCTCCCAGAGGTTCTCCACATCACCCCCTTGTCCTTGTCTCACGGTTCCCACAAAGACAAAGCTTCCATACACTAACAGCTGTCCCCCAAGAGGAGCCCCAGGGAATACCTGATCTGCTCAGGGGTTCCTCCTGACGTCGCGTTGGTGATAGCCCACGCTGCCTCCTTCCTCGTGCGGAATTCTGCTTTCTGCAAGATCTCTATCAGGACTGGGAAGATGTTTGCATCTATGACTGCCTGGGGAGAGAGCAACGAGAAGGGTTTGAGTTGGCAACGTGACAGAAACCTCCACCTCCATCTGTCAATGCAAAAGATCTTTCCAAGCTGTGCTCTTCAGCAATTCCTCAGCCAAATCCTATTAATGCAAGACGGTTGATCCCACAACCAGCCCACAGCAGACAACCCCTATTACTGCAGCAATACTGGAGCAGTGCTCCCATCACTCATCTGCCTTTATGTAGGGCACGAAAAGGATAAATTACAACTCAACAAGCTCCAGCTTTTCAAAGGGGTACCTCTAACAGAGCAGGGAAATGCAGGGGCTGTATCTGCTCCTGCTCCAGTGATCCAACCTGTGGCACTCATTTCAGCCCAGTCTTTGTTGGTACCATTAAAAGCTTTTCTTAGCGCCGTTGGCAGATGGCTGGGAGCAGCAAATTTGCACATTACTGCAGAATGAGAGATGTGAACAAACCCTCTGACTGCCAGGGAAAAAAAGCTGAGAACCCTTAATGCTGAGCTCGGAATTGAGGTTCACTGCAGGCGGGCTGGAGAAGACCCTACCTGTATCTGCGCTCTGTTTCCTGCTGTGATGTTGGATATAGTCCAGCAGGCTTCTTTCCTGATTGATTCCTTGGGACTACTTAATAAGTGAAGGAGACAAGGCAGGGCTGAACAGTTCAGAATCACCTTTGGAGAAAGAAAGCAGAAGTGAGATCAGCAGTGTCAGGTCCAGAGCTGGGCACAAAATGAAGCAGGCACTCCAACAGCTGCTGCAGAGGAGGATGAGCCTCAGCAGGAAGAACCTCCCTGTTCCGTGGGAGACAGGCACTTCCCTCACCTGGGTCTGGATGTCATCCCCCGTCACGATGTTACCCACTGCTCGCAGAGCTGGAGAGGCCACTTTGTAGTCGTTGTGCCTGCAGGAGAAACGGCACAAGGACAAAGCCAAGTCTATCAGATCACACACAGGCAGAAGATTCTCTCCCCAGCAACCCATCTGCATTGTCTGCTTACAATCCCTCCCCCTAGCACACGGTAATACTGACACTGAAAACAAAGTCACAGAGCAGTGATTTTCATCCTAACTCCATCATCTTCAGATGGCTTAGTTACAGATCTCACCTCTTACAGACCTCACCTCTTACATACCCCCCCTTCCTGACCAAAAGATGTTAACCCAATGAGAACACCCAGAATATTTCAGGAGAATTTTGGAAGCAACTGTCTCCCAGCTCTGAAGCTGTTAGAGGCTCATTCCAGTATTTTATCTAAGTTCCCATATAGGTATCAGAGCAACAAAGCCAAGGTGATTTTTGGTAGACACTCTTTTTGCCACCTGTGGATCTGCCTAGGAACTAGGCTTCCATAAGCATGTTTGAAGGTTGAGAGCACAAGATACACTGCTGTCCTCTCTCACACGTTAGAAGCACCATTCCAACCTCTCTTTAGCAAGTTTATCCCAGCACATCGGAGGAACCCAGCTTCTCTCAGAAAGAAAAGACAGGAAACTACAGCTCTCAACCTGCTTCAGACCCTCCTATGTCATCACTGCTCTGAAGTCAGCTACAGCACCCACTACCTGGATCCTATGCACACAAGAGGTGTGAAGGGTGCTCTGATGGGCTTTGACATGAACCGAGGCTCAGGCACACGCTTCCCAGTCTCACTGGGCTGAAGCAGCAAGACAAGGTACTCACATTAAGAGCTCCACCAGTCGCCGACACACTCCCGAGTCAATAACTGCTTGGATTTTCTCATTGGGACCATCTGATAGGTAGGAAAGAGCCCAGCAGGCATCTGCCAGCAGGTCAGAGTCACTGTTGAACAACAACCGGGACAACACTGGCAGGCAGGGAGACACCTACAACAACAGCCACCACCCCAGATTAGTCACGCTGTGGCCAGGACCACCACCTTTGCATGCAAAGCACCACGTGGTTGTGCTGACTGGCAAGATAACAAGTCTTGGATGTCCACTGTTTCCTCCCCTAGAGTCAGCAGCTTCCTTGTTGGTTCACACACCTTATAATCAGGGTCTGAAGTTACTTCAGCAGCGTTATTGCTAAAGTGAAATTACATCCCTTCCTCTAGGACCAAGTCTGGACTCCTGGGATAAGTGCTACTGTGCAGGCTACCATTTGGAAGCTCCTTACACATCTTGGGGAAGAGCACTGCTCCAGTTCTTATTCTTGATAACCCCGAACAGCTCCGTATTCAGAGCAGCAACCACCAACAGCTCCACCTCTGAGTACTTTGATCATTTATAAGTGATTTGATATGACACTCCATTGAGATTTCATCCCAAGGTGAGGGATGGAATCTGAACAGTGTCAGCTCTCAGGCTTTGAGGGTGAAAACATTGATCTGAATGGTTTTCTTCTACCAAAGAAGGATGAGACAACTGAAAAGCCAGCAGCACACCAGGAAAGGGGGAGAGGAAAGCTCCCACCGCTCCAGGAGTCCTGTTTTGTAGCATTTAAAGGTCTCAGAATCAAGTTTTCAGTCACAATTTGAGTGAAGTCTCAACATTCCAGTGTTGATTAAAAAGGTTTAGGGAAGCCTACAGCATAGGCTGCCTCACAGGGAAACCCGTGCCTGCCCCTTCCTTGAGGGGTCCAGCTGATGGGCTGCCACTGGAGCTCGGCAGAAAATGAATGGGTACATAAGCACCTGCTGAGCAGGAAAATGAGTCTCAGCAGGGAGAACCTCACCCTGTTCCCCCCCCCAGAGTGACTTAGAGAAGTCCAGCAGTCAAAAAGAATTGAGACAACCATGGACCCTGGGTGTCTCCCCATCACCCCTCTGCCAACAAGGCTTTTCCTCTCACCTTATCAAATTCAGGAGGTGGACTCTTTCCTCTGCACAAGTTTGACAAGGCCCAGACAGCATTTCGTGTCATTGTCAACCTGGTGGACTTCGTAAGGAGCCTAAAGAGACAAGTAGCAGGAATTATCATCCTTGATGTGGAAGCCAGCAAGGGAATCAAGGGGAAAAGAACCAGTATGATTTTAAGGAAGTCGAACCACTATTCCACTTGCTGCAGCTCAAGCCATGCTGTGTGCCGCCTGAGCCTCTCCATAAGCAAGAAGAGAAGTGACATGCAACTACTTCTTAGGATAAAGAGCTTTTATTGCTACCACCACCAAGGGATGTGGGTCAAGAAGGCAAGTTCCACATTAGAGAAGTCACAGAAGGAAGGGCAAGTTAGTTGAATTGCAGTTCCAAGTTCAAATTCAGCCCAGGCAGCCGCTCACACCCTGTCTGAGGTCAGACGGTCCTCACTAGAGGACATGAACTGCTGTCACTCCACTCTAATGAGGACAGCAAGTCCTGTGGGCTGAGGACTTGTCAGCAGTCACTGCTGCCAGGTGACTGACAGAAGTAGCAGTGTAACAATCCATTTGTGCTAAAGCAGCAGTTTGCCAAGGCCAGGATAAAGATTCATTCTTTCCAGAGCAGTGAAAGCACGTGTCTGACAGACAGCCCTGGCTCTGGTGGGCACGCACCATGCTCAGGAGCTGCAGAGGGGAGGTGGGTACAAAGACCTGCTCCCTCTCGTCAGCCCTAGATAGAGGAACCCACTTGGACAAGCCCCTGAAATCCACAGTGTAAGCACAAAGAGCAGGCATCTGGAGGGGGACACAGTGAGCACTGTGACTCCAGAAAGACAAGCACACTGCACAGCACCAGCTTCAGACTGAGCACAGTGTAAAGGTTTGTGAGAAGGCATGTTAGCTACCAAGTCCCACTCGGTATCAGATACTTGTCTGAACTGCTGGTTTAACTGGTACCAATGGTTTGATTCCCAGCAATCACCACCATGAATTGCTAGGGAATCTATTCACCCAGCGCAAATATGGCTCTGCTGTAGGGCACTGGGACATCAGGAACTGGATTGGCAAGTATTCATGGCTACTCACATTAATAAGGGAGGAAGAATAGCGCAGTTAAGGACATAATCTCTACACAGAGAGCTGTCTCCAGCAATGTTCCCCAATGCCCAGACAGCCTGAAAGGAAACAGCAACAGTTTTAGGATTCACACAGTTTCTGAACAGAGGAAGAAGAGGGCAGTGTGCTAAGAGAGCATTTCCCTGTCATTCCAGGCAAGCTGGAACCGAAGCCAGTTGTTAGACACTGGCCACACAGCTTTACCACCACATTTTCGTCACAGGCAACCCCACTGTGGTTCTCTCCCTAACCCCACAGTAAGAAGTGAACCTTACCTGTTCTTGAACATCCTCAAAGTCAGAGTTTAGCAGCTCTATGAATATAGGAACTGCCCCAGCTTCAATTACTATTTTTGTTTGTTGGGAAGTTCCTGATGCAATATTTGTCAGTGCCCACGCTGCTTCGAACTGGAACAAGCAAAGAAGTGACAAGAGGATGACTAAAATAATCCTGATTTAGCAAAATATTTGCCAGCAAGTTGTGGCTTTTGACTTCTATTAAAAAGGTTGTGAGAGAAAAACCATATCCCAACAGCTCCATATTTGAAGGAAAGGATTTTAATTTCCTGAGCACTAAAGAGCCACATCTGCTAAATGCCTTCTTGGAGGCTCTAAGGATAGATAGGAGAGCGGGAGGCAGAAGACATCACCAGTCACACCTCATCTTTTCACCCATACAACCATCTTCCAGCAAGAAAGGTGCAGACACACAGTGCACAAACACACCTGGAGCAGATCACTTCCATCCCTCTGCCCCATGGCAGCATCAGCTCTACCTAACCCCTTTCTAACAGACTCTTCACCTGTTCTTAACAGCCTCCAATAAAGGCTTCTCCTCACCCAATTTCTTCCTACACACACATGTTCCATGACTCCACTGGCTCCCAGCAAAGACAGGGAGGCCAAATTCCCTTCTGCTGTGGCTCAACTATGGTATTTTTGCCAGCATTCTTCCAAGAATTTAATTCAGAGCCATTTATTTCATTTCTTGCCTAAGCATTACAGGCTCCCTTTGCCTTCTCCCATGCATCACAGAACCTGCACCTTTCAGGTTCAAGACACCACTTTTCCCTGATAGCCCCTGTGGGCTCAGGTTGCTGAGCTGTGAAGGTTCCACAGCTCCATGCCCCGATGATTCCCCAGCAGCATCTCCTTTACCTGTAGTGTGCAGTTCTCACTCCTCTTCAGGAATTCCACAAATCTGTCCACCACTCCTTGAGTGTTTATCACTTCATCTATTGGAGGATTTGGCTCTGAAACAGCAGAACAGTGTCAAAAGAGCACGCAGGTCTACCAGGGGATGAGCTGTCAATGAACTGAATGATCCCAACTGGTACCAAACCCAGCAGGGCAACTCTCCACAAACACTTTCTGTGTAATTCATACAACCAGAAATCATTACAATGTAAAGGATTCTAGCTTTCTTCCCCCCAGGCTCAAAGCTACGAAGCTTCTGTCCAGCAATATACAAGCACAAATGCTTGTAGAAGACAGGTTACAGCAGAGCTGATGGCAGGAAGGAGTTACTTTTACCTTTGGAGAGTAACTTCCTGAATTTCTGAGTGGTTGCTAGCTGTAGGTCGGGGTCATCTGAGAAAAGCATCTCTACCATCTCTCTTGTGATCACTCCCTCCTGAAAGCATGCAAAGGAGACAGAACAAGGGTTCCATTTCACACTAAGGCATCACAGTCCTTGACAGCCTACCATGATTTTGGGCTTAGCCAGTAATCCAAAGATACAAATTTGAGATCTCAGCACATTATTTACTTCCTGACAGACTCTTCCAGTTCACTAGAGTGATATTTGCAACGTTCTCAAAAGTGAGAAAGCAAAAACCTCTCAAGGTTGTCAGCTCTCTGCTGTCCCCACTGTTAAATCTACCCACAGGCATGATCACAATAAGGCACCTACCCCACATGTGGTGGAACTGACGTAGGGATCCACAAGGAGACTATCGAACATGGAGGCATCCTCATTGATCAGTTCCACATTTCTTCTTTTAAAGAGCTGGGGAGGACCAAAACACAGGAGGCATTATTAGAAAGCAATGATGTATAGTCTTCATAACTAGACATTCTTGTTCCTCAAACAAGATACTGTCAGCTAGGCTGAGCCCAACCTGAACAGAGAAGCAGTCATTAACAGCTCTGCCCTCTGAAGCCTAGTTTGGCACCAAACCCCGGTAATAAAACATGCCAAGTCTTGCCCTCAGACACTGGTCTGCAAGTGCAGAATTGGACTTAACAAGTGAGGGAAACCAGGGAGAAGGCAGCTGGTAGGTGATGCACTGACAGAGCAAACAGTCTGAGCCACACAGCACCTCTTAGGTTCATAGACCTCCAAGGCAAAAAGAAAACCACAGCTCCAAATTACTACGTGCAGCCCATACTCCCACTTGTGCTTCCTGCTTCAGGGAAACAGTCCCATTCACCAACTAATCCAAACACCCCTTTACCAACAAGGATCTGTGAGCAAAAACCTCCAATACCCCAAGGAAAAAAAGTGCTTGGAAAGCTCTGGATACGAGCTGTGTGCTCTGCACCGGGTACGAAGAGAAAGAGAAAAGCAAGATGTTGGTTAGAACAGGAAAAATAAGAGGACTGCCAACGAACCTTAATGCACAGATCCTTGAAGATTCCAGTTAGGCAGCAGCACAATCCTGGGTGTGTTAAGGCTGTACACAAGCTACTCAAGGTGACAGTTACCTGTTGCTCTCGTTTCTGTTTGCGCAGTTGAATCCCTTCCTCTTCTCTTCGGCGCCGCATTTCCTCGGGGTTTAGGGCTTTGTTCTTGTAACTCTTCATTCGATAGTTGTCCTTGGCAGGGCTCGCCATGGTCTCTGGGAGGAGAAGACACCGCCTGCCTCAGCTCTCTGCTTCGTTAACCCACACAGCCTTGCTGACAAGGTAGCCCGGGCACGTGAAGCAGCACGGAATAGCCAGATCAGACTTAGGATGTGATCCCAACCTTAGCTCATGTCATAGGCTGCTATGGAAAGAGGGTTAGGAAGTTTCTAGGAAGCATAATCCATAGGTTCCAAAAGGAGCCCAGACCCAATTGGATAGCATCAGGCTATCACCCACGTGAAAGGCTCCCACACAAACGGCTTCACTGTCCTCAGGGGATGCACAACTAAATTCCACTTTGGTTTTAAGCAGAAATTCCTTCCCTTGTGTCATCATGGCCTAAACCACACCTTGACTTTCTGCCCCAGACACGCAGCAAAAAGCCAAGAGGACCCCCAGGCAAACTGTGGCCTTGATGCTATAACAATGGTAGCAGACCTTGCAGAGAGCAGGGCTGCACGTCATGTACAGGCCATGTCTGTCCCACCAGGTACTGCCAGGGCTCAATACCTGACCTACTTATTTTGCTGGTTCCTATCTGCCTCACGCAGCCCTTCTTGGTGAGTGTAAATGTGCCTCCCAGTCAGGGAAGTGACACTCCACTATTTGGCACAGGGAAAGAAAGGCAAGCAGGGCCAAGGAGAAACCCGAGGACAGAGGGGTATCAACTCCCCAGCTGCATCCAGCTGTAATCCACTGCTCTGCCCGTGTCAACTCCTTCTTGCACCTCTCCAGACTCTCCCTTTCTCCCATTTACAGTTACTTGCTTAATGTCCATGCCTTTCTCAGGACAGGAGAGGAGCGATCACGATACACAACATCAGAGTGCAAATCAACCCCGAGACCAACTTCCTCTCCTCCAGAACTCTGCTGGTCACCAATATCTGCTTCCATCCAACTGCTGAGGGCAGGTGGAAGAAGTGCCCTGTGAAGGTTTGCAGTGCTACCTCCTTCCCCTCCTCTTTCCAGCTTCAGGCACTCCTCAGCCACGTTGCTTACAGAAAGCTTCAGTCTGACTTATCAACTGCCTCCAGCCCTTCTGGAGCTGCTCCAAGGTCAGCTGGAGATGGTTCAGACCTTACTGCCCTCCTGCTAGGAACCTGTGAGAAGACACACACACACACACACACACATATATATAGAACACACAAACAGCCAAGGGTTCAGTGCCAGGGGAAGAGGAAACTGGGAAAATTCATGTTTTGACAGGAGAGGAGACAAAATCCTTTCAGCTCTAGGATTCCCCCAAACCACCTAAAAAGGCAGCAAGCACTGTGGGGAAAAGGCAAGCGACTTCACAGCATCTTATTAGGAGGGAATTCTCTTCCCAAAACAGCAAGAGGAAAGGCCTCTGAAAAGCAAGAGATAAAAACCCCAAACTCCAAGTTCCTCTGGTCAGTTCCACTGTAAGAGATGCAGGTCCCTGGCACACAGCACTGACCCTGTCCACAGTTAGAGTCTTCATCAGTAACTTGCTTAGGGGACAGTGAGTGGCCAGAGGCTGTAAGAAAGAGGGAGTCCATCAGGCTGAGCACCACTGAAGAAGCACAGAGCCTCAAAACCGACCATAGGGGTGAAGTAACCAAGTTACAGGAGGTCCTGCAAGATCTGGAGCCTTACAGAAATCTACCTTTTGTCCCTTCCCTAAATACCCCATTTTATAGGGCCTGTCCTCCATAAAACCAAGGCAAGAAACCTGCTGATGCCATACTCAACAGTGCACTCTACCTCGCAGCAGCCTCACTGTGAAGCCTGCATTAAACCATTCATCTTCCCCCCGAGTTCACCTCTCACAAGTCAGGATTTCAGAGGCCTGTTCCTAAAGGTATTTGGCAGCACTTTCTTTACATGGCAAAGAGCAGACTGAAGATCATAGGAACTATGCAACCACTCTTACTTGTCTATCCCTTTTCTCAGCAGCATTGTATGGCAAGATTGGTCTTGGGTGACATGGTTCAGTGTGCAGTGTCCCTGCCCATGGCAGGGGGTTGGAACGGGATGATCTTAAGGTCCTTTGCAACCCAAACTATTCTATGATTCTAAGATTGAAGAATTGATTATTAACTGAAAATCAGCTAATTCAGAACATAGAAAAGGCTTTTAAAACCGCTACAGGCTTTAGGGGGGCTCTATCTGATCTGACAGTAGCAAGGTGTGGCACCTGCACAGAGATGTGCATTCACAAGATCTATTTAAGTACCAGTGTTACCTCAGTGCAGCCCCATTGCTGCCCCAACGCCAATGGCTCATCAGCCACACAAAAGAGTGAGAGTTCCTGGCTTCCTTCTGAGGATTACAGCAGAATCCCAAACAAAGTCAAATTTGTTCCCTCCCTTTGGAAAGCTGAAGGCTCCAATTCAAAGGTAGTTTTTGAAGACAAGGAGGAGGGAAAAGTGCTTAAAGGAGTTAATGCCATATGCTGGATTACCAAGCAGTTAGTCATATAAATAGCAAAGCAACACATGACAGCTCATCTGCCTCCCAGCTTGCACAACCACTGGGCTGAGCACACCCCAACATGCTGGGAGGTCTCAGAGCACTCTCCTCACCTTGCAGTTTAAGGCTCTGCATTTCCCTGTTATACTAAAGGGAAACCCCTACTGGAATATCATGAATATGGCATTAGAAAAGGAAAACCATCAGGAATTAGGACAGGGTTAGAATGAGGCACTTTCACCACCAGGGTTAACAGTCAGTTCAGGCCCTCCAGTTCCAGGCCCTTGCTCATGCTTCAACTCCTTCCCGCTGCAAGAGGCAGCCTTGTGTTCCTAGGAACCTGGTTTCCTCCACATTCTGCATCCCTCAGATTACCCTGGACCCAAAGTACAACCTCTACCTGTTCCCTTTCCACTGGTCAGTTAGAAGTGACTACTGCAAGTCCCTCTGAAGCATCCGTGCTTCCTCAGCAGGTTACTGCCATTCTTGAGCACTGGCTACAGAGGGGCTCAGTGTGCCCCACCACCCTCACCTCAACCTCTTCCATCCAATTCACCTTTCTTGGGCAGAATGAAAACCTGCAGAGGTAAAAGCTTGTTGAAAAGGTGTTTAAAAACCTGAGCCTGCAGAGCTTTCCCCCAGCTCCTTCTGTAAATCAGAGCTCCACAAAAGAGTTTTCACACTGTTTCCGAATACCAAGAACTCTCGAGAGCCTGCTGTCTGCACCAAAACCTCCCAGAGATCACACCAGAAAACAACTTCAGACTTGCAAGATTGACTCCATTTAAAATAGTGTTCTTAGAGCCTGGACAAAACATTACTTCTCTAGGAATTCCCTGGCCTCAGGCAATTGAGCAGGTCTAAGGGTTATGAGCCTGCACATAGAAAGAGTGATTTCTGCCTCCTGAACATGGAACACGAGGTAACCCTGGCTCTGCAGGACAGGTTCTGAGCCCCAGTGTACATCTGATGACTTGCTTTAACAAAGCACAGCTGGGTAAAGCTTTGCTCAGGCACCAGGCAGATGGAAGGCTCCATAAACACCCACTGCTCCTGGCTCAGAGGGACTCCTCTGCCCTGGGGAAAGAGCAGCAATTGGGAAGCTTGGGGCCCGTGGACTGAGTGTCAGAGGCATTACCTTTTAGCTCTCAGCTCTGTGAGTGGCTCTGCACGGGGACAAGCACAAGGGGAGTGTGTAATTCAGTTCACTGACAGCTGAGGAAGCCCCTGCTGCCACAAACAAGGACTGAGACTAAAGCAGCAGCACGAGTGTAGCTGCAGCTCCATCATCCCGAGTCAGAGAGACAAGGCAAGTGTCAGCCAAGGAACTCTGCTCACTGTTAACCACTGGCTGCAATGATCTGCTGGGGTCACTTCAGAGCACAAAGCAATCTGTGCTAAACACAGATGTAAACCAAACAGCAACGCCTTCCAGGGCTGCCGAGCATCAAGGAGCTAAAACACAGCTTTGTAACTTCCAAAAGAAGCCTGTTAGCTCCATCCTCACTACTAAAAGTGCACCTGAAACCACTCAACTTCCTTAGTGTCCCCAGAGAGAATGGTTACCTGAGGGGGGGGTTTAAAGCCATGATCAGTGCAATGCCTCCCAGCACACAGCCCATGTTTAGTACAGAGTCCCCACACCAACAACTGCTGAATGCTAACCACCTCTGGAATCACCCCTGCTCACTGGCACAGCATGAGCCTGAGAAGTCCTTGACTGGGGTAAACAACTGACACCACTGGTGTGTTATCAGCCTTGTTCTCAGGCTAAAGTCAAAACCACAGCGCTGCCCCAGCTACTAAGAAGGAGAAAAATGCCTGCTACAGCTGAAGCCAGGACACAGGCTCATCCTTATGTACTGAAGGATGAGAAGGTATTTACCACTTAAAGGGAAGGAAAACCAGTGTGAAAGTTTGGCTTTGGAGGCTCAGCAGAGCCCTCAAAGCCTGTGCAAAAGCCGGCATCAGCGCCAGCAGCTCAGTCACAAACTGGAATTCCAGGGTCATCACTAAGACTGTAATAGCTTCTTGATGTTACTGGATCAGAAACAAATCCCTGCTCCTTTCCAGAGGATGCTCTTCCCAGTTCTCTGCATTACAGAGAGCATTTACTCCAAACACTTCCTCAGCTGCTGCTAAAAGACTTTGAGCTGAGTCACTGCAGGTCTAAATCAGGACTCGAGCTGCTGAGTCAGATTGAAGTGACAAGGCAGAGAAACAGTTACACTGACACATCTGACAAGGCCTTTTTTAAGGCAAACCCCCTTTTCCCAAAGGCAATCTTTGCATCTGGTACAGTTCTGGTGCTGGGCATGAGACACATACCCACAGCACAGCCTCACCAGTCAGGAAGGCAGCAGCTCTGCATTGAGAGGGGAGAAGAAATGAACCCCATCAGCACCCACATTTCCACTGAGTACATTTCAAAGCTTCCCAGCTGGGGCAGATCCTCCAAAGGCTCCTTCCAAGCTGAGTTTCCCTGTGATGGTATAAACTGGGACAGCTACAATTAAACCCCATCTAAATGGGACAAGCAGTAGCAAAACACATCCGGCAAACTACTAAGTTTCATTTGGCAAACGTTACTGACTCTGTCCTTTGGGTTTCTCCTACACTTCCATACACTTACCTGGAAACCCAGAGGAACCTCCCATCTCCTGCCTCCCTGCTTGACCAGGCTCAGAGCTAAATACATATTCCTACAGGACCCCTCCTAAACTCAGCTGTGCAATGCATTTTACAGCACTCCATGGACGTGTCTTCAGTCAGTTCTTAAGAGCTCAAGCACCCTCTTTACAACACAGCAGAAAGGTTCCTCCTGATGGATACGGACTTAATGTCTCTGGAGAGTTCTCTTCGAGAAGAAGCACGTCCAGGACAACTTTGTGATTTCAACTGAAAGCACGGAAGGAAGCCCAAGTAATCCATGCTACCGAAGTACAGGCTAAACGAAGCTGGGTGTAATAAATACCTAAAAGTAGCTGAATTACTTGTACAGTATAAACAGACAGCTCTGAACTGCTACCAGAAATGAGCCAAGAACAGATTCCCCTATTGAACATGCCACTGATAATGTGGAGTGAATTAAAACGCCCTTCACTTGCTCAGAAGGCCACAGAGGGGAAAGGAAGCTACACACTTGTGCTGACAGGAGACCAACTACACAAGAAGTCCCGTCAAACAAGCAGCAATTCAAGGCTTTTCCCTTACAGCCCTGGAATTACCCCAGCTGCTGGAAAAGTGGCCAAGTTCTGTCATCCCATCACTCACGCTGCTATGTTTGCTCTGCTGCTCTTCTGTTGGAGGGTTTATTACACAGAAGCACAGGCAGAGGCAGTTCTCTTTCAGAGTGGTCTTAACCCCAGGCTGCCACCAGCCCTGCGGGCCCTGCTGTACCAGGGGATAAGCCCTGTTTGGCTGCTGGGGCAGCAGCCACCACTGGCTCCCTCCCCTCTGCTTCAGCTCCCCAGAGCCAGTGATGTGATATCACTGCTGGAATGTGCAGCAGTGCCATGGATGTGGCCGGGGAGGGGGAAGGGAAAGGCAAAAATCCTCTCTGGGGAAAAACAACAGCCCCACAGCACGCTTGTCCTTCCCGATGGTCAAAGACCAGGATTCCTTCCGGGCTGTCTCAAAGAACTCACCTGTACATGGGATGGTTTGTGCTGGATGGGACCTTAAAGCTCACCCAGCTCCACCCACCTGCACAGGCAGGGACACCTTCCACTGGAGCAGCTTGCTCCACCCCCTGTGTCCAACCTGGCCTTGAACACTGCCAGGGATGGGGCAGCCACAGCTTCTCTGGGCACCCTGTGCCAGCGCCTCAGCACCCTCACAGGGAAGAGCTCCTGCCTTACATCTATCCTAAGTGATTAATTTCAACTCTGCCTCCTCCTGATCTTTACACCTCCAATATCTGAGGTTTGGGGCTTCAAGTCCTCTTCCACACAATTGATGTATTCTGAGACATTCAGATTTCCTGAAGAGTGAGTGGGCTCCCAAGTACAACAGCGTCACCCAAGGCCAGGGAGTCCTTTGTTACAGTTCTTTAAGCAGGGATTAGCTCTTCAACTAAGTCAACTCAAACTCGACCCACAAGAGTTATACGAGGTTAAAACCGACCAGAGATGATTAGAGGGCTATCAAGTTCCAGCAAAAGCTCATCCTTCCCAACATGTGCTTTGCTCCAGAAACAACCACCACTGATTTGCAAAGCAAATCCGAGTTCAGCTGGACCCTGCCAGCACAACAGCTTAAAGCTGAGAGGCTGCAGGAATTCGTACTTTCACTATTACATTCCTTTAATGATCGAGCTCCCCTTTACAAAGTTCATATTTGCTCTCCTGAACACAGCAAACAGAGCCAAAAGAGCCAAACTCCCTCAATCCATCAGCCACGAAGGTTTTGTGAAGCACGGAGCATCACACACTGCTCCACAGGCTGAGGAGCACTGCAAAGGCAGCCAGACGTGCCATTTGCATAGCAAACGAAGAACAGACCCAGCAGCGTGCCTAAGAACGCAGGCAAGACCAACACCACGACTGCTCACAGCCACCACGCACCCTCAGCCTGCACCCCGCAAGGAGTAACAGGGCTGAGCTGCCACCCTTTAGCCCTGTTAGGCAAAAGCAACGCCTTGATTCCTTTAAACGATGAACTATTTGAATGTAACTGCCTCACTGCAAGGAGTTCTCAATCCCTGCTTCAAGCAACGATGGGGAAGGATGGGGAGCTCCTCTGCATGAACTCCTCGGCTCCAGATAACAGCAGCAGCTTTCAGGCACTCACACTCCCCCCCAGGCCCTTGTGCTACCTCAAGGTTTCACATCTCAAGCTATGGATTCAGTTTTAAAAGCTGCCATGGATGGGAGGCGCTGCAGCCGCGGCACACGCAGGCTTGTGGCCACTCACCTGGCCTGGAACAACCCAGGATGAAGGTGGAGGGAGAGCTCCCGATGGAACCATAGAATGGTTTGCGATGAAAAAGCTCATCCAGTTCCAGCCCCCTGCCACGGGCAGGGACACCTCACACCAGACCACGTCACCCCAAGGCTCTGCCCAGCCTGGCCTGGAACACTGCAGGATCCCACCCCAAAGGCCATTTTTAAGGCTTCTGAAGGGAAATCTGGTTCCAAGACAAGGTGAAAGGTGGTAAAACCTTAACCCCCCCTGAGGATCCTCACTCTGCTTTACAGAGAACACGCCTGCCACAGGCTTGGCCTTCCCACCCACTTCACCCATTCAAACCCTGCCTTACTACTTGAAGCCTCAAGGAAAAGGCACCTCCCTGAGCAGGGAGCTTCAGTTTCAGGCTGCATCCAAAGGAACAAGAAGAGGCTGCTGCTACTGAAGTGCCTTTTGAAGGGCAGCGCTCAGTTATGACTTATCTGTAGCTCTCTGAGAGTGCTATCTGCAGCCCTGTGTCCACTTTGGGGGCGACAGCACAAAGAGGGACCTGAAGCTGTTGGAGCGAGGCCAGAGGAGGCCATGGGGATGCTGCGAGGGCTGGAGCAGCTCTGCTCTGGGGCCAGGCTGAGAGAGCTGGGCTGGGTGAGCCTGGAGAAGAGAAGGCTCCTGAAGGGGAGACCTGAGAGCAGCTCCAGTGCCTGAAGGGGCTGCAGGAAACCTGGAGAGGGGCTTGGGACAAGGGATGTAGGGACAGGAATGGCTTTAAGCTGCCCTAAACTCTTACAGGCTCCAGAAGAGGCTCGCAGGGGACTGACAGCGCCACGGGCACTTCAGGCAGCACCAACCGCGGCAGCTCCTTCCCCCACCGCAGCCCTGACGCCCTTCTCCTCGGTGCCCGCAGCTCAAACAGCCCCCGTGCCCCAGCGCTGAACCCGCCGCTCCCTGAGCCCGAGCCGTTACCGCTCAGAGCGGCCAAGGACCCCCGGCACCCGCCCCGCGGCCCGGCTACCGGGCTGGGACCACCCCAGGGGCTCCGAGCGCCCTTCCCGGCGCAGGCCCCGCCGTGCCGGGATGACTCAGCAGCAGCAGCACCGGCGGCGGTCCGGCCCGCACTCCGCGCCCCGCCAGCCAGGCCCGCCGCCGCTGAGGGGACGCGGCCGGAGCCCCGGTGCGGGGTGCCGGGGGGCTCACAGGCCGCGCTGCCCGCGCTGCTCCGGCCGGAGCCGCGGCCGCTCCCGGCCCTTCCCGGTGCCCCCCAGCCCCGCTCCCCGAGCCCCGGCCGCTGCCCGCGCTCACCCATCGCGGCTCCTGCGGCGGCGGCTCCCGAGCGGCGGCAGCCACAATATGGCGGCGCCGGCAGAGGGAGGGCGACGGGCACGGACGGCGGCCGCGGGGGGACAAACCTCCTCAGCGCGCGGACGGGGCGGGGCCGCTCCTTCCACCCGCTGCGTTCGGGCGGCCCCTAGCGGCCGGGCGTGGAATCCGTGTCTTGCCCTCCCGTGTCCCCCCTTCACCCCCTGCTCCCACCCGCCCCCCCCCCAGCTCCCCACGCAAGCAGTGCGGGTTCCGAGCACAGGAACACACAAAAAACTCGGTTTATTACAAACGCTGTGCCTCGTGCGAGGCCTCGGCATCCCTCAGGAGGTGCGGGGCCGCCCGCTGCCGCCCGTCGCGATGAACACGTCAATGGGGACGTTGGGCAGCGTCAAGCAGTGGCTGCCGGGGCATCGCCGCAGCTGCCTGTGGGAGAAAGAGGAGTGAGGCAGGGAGCAATGCACGGTGCAGGACGGCATGGCACAGCCTGGCATGGTACAGAATGGTACAGAATGGTATAACATGGTACAGCATGGTATAACATGGTACAGCATGGTATAACATGGTACAGCATGGTACAGTATGGTACAGAATGGTACAGAATGGTATAACATGGTACAGCATATTATAGCATGGTATAACATGGTACAGCATGGTACAGTATGGTACAGCATGGTATAGCATGGTACAGCATGGTACAGCATGGCATAACATGGTACAGAATGGTACAGCATGGTACAGCATGGTATAGCATGGTACAGCATGGTACAGCATGGTATAACATGATACACCATGGTATAACATGGTACAGAATGATACAGCATGGTATAACATGGTACAGAATGGTACAGCATGGTATAACATGGTACAGTGTGGTACAACGTGGTACAGCATGGCATAACATGGTACCGCATGGTATAACATAGTTCAGCATGGTACAGCAAAGCAGAGGAACACCATGGCATGGAGCTGATCCTGCCTCTCTACTCTGCTCTCATGAGACCCCACTTGCAGAGCTGGATGCAGTTCTGGTGTCCTCAGCATAAGGACATGGAGCTGTTGGAGCAAGTCCAGAGGAGGGACATGAGGATGCTCAGGGGTTGAAGCACCTCCCATATGAAGACAAGATGAGACAGTTGGGGCTGTTCAGCCTGGAGAAGTTGTGTGGAGACCTCAGAGCAGTTTCCAGTGTCTGAAGGGGGCTACAAGGGTGCTGGAGAGGGATTCTTCATTAGAGACTGTAGGGATAGGACAAGGGGTGATGGGTTCAAACTGAAACAGGGGAAGTTCAGGTTGGAGATAAGGAAGTTCTTCCCTGTGAGGGTGCTGAGGCGCTGGCACAGGGTGCCCAGAGAAGCTGTGGCTGCCCCATCCCTGGCAGTGTTCAAGGCCAGGTTGGACACAGGGGCTTGGAGCAAGCTGCTGTAGTGGAAGGTGTCCCTGCCCATGGCCGGGGTTGGAGCCGGAGGAGCTTTAAGGTCCCTTCCAACTCAAACCAGGCTGGGATCCCAGGATTCTACAGCACAGCATGGCGTGGTTCAGTACAGCGCTCTGATATGGCACGGCATGATCTGACATGAGCCAGCACAGCGCAGCACCGACACGGCACAGCTCAGCACAACACATCAGAAGCCCCTGCCTGCCCCAGCAAAGCCTGTGGGCAGCAGCAGCCCGCAGGCAAGCAGGGCTCAACCTCCCCCCCCATCCCAGACACGGAGGGAATCGAAGCACCCAGCAAAGCAAACCAAGGCAGCGCTGCAGGCGATGGGGCCGCAGTGGGGCTGTGCCTGCCCCCGCAGCACGTCCTGCCCACTCCTTACCTCCCCACTGCCAGCTCTTGGCCCCGGGCCTCCTGCACCTCGGGGGGCACCTCTGAGCTGGGGCAGTCGCCGGCCTCGATGGGGAACCTCCGAGCCTGCAGCGCTCGCTGGGAGCTCATGGCTGGACCCTGCGTGCACCTGGGGGAGAGGAAGGAGCAGTGGGACCCCTGCGAGCCCCTCAGCATCACCCTGCCCACCGCTGGGCTCCGGGCGAGGACGTTCCAGCCTGCACCCACCTCGCTGAGAATCCACCACCGGTTCTGGGCAGCACCGACCTGCGTCACAATGGTACCCCCGGGGGTTCACAGGTCCCTTCTGTGTACTGCCCCGCCCCCGGGTGCCTCCAGGGTGCTGCTGAGGATTCACTGTAGGACGAACTAAGGGAGGCATGGAGCGGTTTTTGCTCGCCCATGGCTACCAGCTGGGCAGGACCATCGGCGAGGGGATGTACTCCAAAGTGAAGGAGGCGTTTTCCCAAAAGCACCGCAAGAAAGTGGCCATTAAAATAATTGATAAGAAGGGAAGGCCAGAAGGTAAGGGGTGACTCCAAAAAGGGCTCCAAAGAGGCACTGTCCGTCCTCGGAGGCTTTGAATTCCCAGCAGAAAGCTGGTTTCCCACCCTTGCCACCAGACAGCTGTTGGGCAACAGCTGGACTTGGTGCCCTTAAAGGTGTTTTCCAACCTGGTTGATCCCATGATTCTCTTGCTAGAGTTTATCCACAAATTCCTGCCCCGGGAGCTCCAGATCATCACCCGCTTGGAGCACACGAACATCATCCGCACGCACGAGGTGCTGGAGTGGGCGGAAGGGAAGCTGTGCATGGTGATGGAGCTGGCGGAGGACGGGGACCTCTTTGACTACCTGGTGCGGGAGGGGCCCCTGCCCGAGCCCCGCGCCAGGGCGCTCTTCCTGCAGCTGGTGGAGGCGATCCGGTACTGCCACGAGCGCGGCGTGGTCCATCGCGACCTCAAGTGTGAGAACACGCTGCTGCACGGCCGCACCTTGAAGCTGACGGACTTCGGCTTCGCTAAGCTGCTGCCCTGGCAGCGGCAGGAGCTGAGCTGGACCTTCTGCGGCAGCACGGCCTACACGGCGCCCGAGGTGCTGCAGGGGCTCCCGCACGACAGCCGCAAGGGCGATGTGTGGAGCGCGGGGGTCATCCTCTACGCCCTGCTCTGTGCCCGCCTGCCCTTCAACGATGCCGACATCCCCCGCATGCTGCACCAGCAGCAGAAGGGAGTCTCGGTCCCCGCGCACCTCGGCATCTCCAAGGAGGGGCAGAACCTCCTCAGGATGCTCCTGGAACCGGACATGGTGCTGAGGCCGTCCATTGAGGCCGTGCGCAGGCACCCCTGGCTCACCAACCCCTGATCTCCCCAGATGGAAGCGTTTCTAATACTAAGATAAATTTGGAGGTCAGTGTCTGCTGTGTCTCCATCCTCGCAGGTGACAGTGCCATTCGTGTGCTCAGGCATTGCATGGGTTCAATCCAAGCTCTGTACAGGGTGGGAGGCAAGGGAGGTTTAAAGCAACGACCCACAGACCCTCCTGGGGCAGCTGTACTTATCTCGTCCCCATCCCAACCCCATCCCATTCCCATCCCGAAGGCAAAGGAAACTCTCAGCACACGCAGAGACTCTGTAGAATTCCTTTAATTGCTGTTAACTGCAAAAGGTTTGGAGAAAGTCATCGTTACAAAACTACCAGCTGTTAGAATTGCTCCTGGCTCTCTCCCCAGCTACAAAAGGCTCAGAGAGAGGTGGGATACTTGAGAACAGAGAATATTGCACAGACAACCCAATGGTTAATTGGACTAAAGAAGAGCAAACCAGAAGTGACACAGAGGAGAGCACGGCACGCTAGGAGCCCTGCTGCCGGGCAGGGATGCAGCCACCACTCACATCAAACCCGGGGAGCAGAGACCTGAGCCTGCACCCACTGCTGGCACCCACCCAAGGCTGGTTTTCCTGCTGCAGCTACATTTGGGGCCAGGCACCAGAGGCTCTGCCAGCCCACGTAGCTCAGCTCCAGCCCTCAAAGGTTCTGCAGGACAAACGTGCTCTCATGTAAGTGCCCAAAGCCACCACTGCCACTGATGCAATCCTTTGGGCAGCTGTGCCTGAGAATCAATCCTAAAGGGGAGAAAAAAAAACCCAAACCAACCCCAAAAACCCAACTCTTCCAAGAGTACCTGGGTTAACGCTACCCTAAACCAGCAGGAAACCCACAGCTCCAACCAAGCAGCCCTGGAAGGGGCAGAAGGACAAAGGCAGCATGTATAAAACCACCCCCCAAAGGGCAGGAGCAGCAGCAAGGGCTCCATCTCTATAGGATAACTGTGTATTAGCATCATCCACTGAGGAGCACCTCAGGACATGAGAAGGGAAGTGCCCCAAAAAGAGAGGCTGCGGGTCAGAGAGAAGCGTTGCAAGCAGTCACAGAGGGCTTGAGTGAAGGAACCCAAGTGAGCACAGCAAAGCTTGAGACCCTGGTGGGACACGAGGGGAGCTGGAGGAGTGGACCTCAGCCCACAGGTACCACCATCCCCGAGGGCCAGGCTGGGGCTGTGCACCCCAAACTGGGCACCACAGGGAAGGGTTCTGCTCCCAGGGCAGCCCAAATCACTGCCTGCCCGAGTGACTCAAGTTAAGAGCAAGCCACAAGTAGTTTGCTTGAGGAATTTAACTCGAAAGACACAAATGCCAGGAGAGGAAGGCAGTGCAGGGGGAAGCAGCAAAGCCTTGGCTCTTTGAGGAGCTGCTGCTCCTGCAGCAGGAAATGAGAGTTCCCATTAGAAAAAGCTTCCAAGAAAAAAAGCCAGGCAGAAGCTGAGGGTTTGGAGGGGAGTTTGGCTCCTTTCAGCACGACCCAGCTCCGGGGCAAAGCCACAAACCCACTGCCTTTCTTTGCAGCAATGAGTGGCAGCAGAAGGGGCTGAGCCTGTGGCACCTCCAGCCGTGCAGCACCTGTGCAGGGAATGGTCTCCAGGGCTGGTCTGGAGCAGCACAGAGCACGAGGGAGCAGGCACAGCTTGCATCCAAGAGCCTTTGAGCTGCTGGGCTGCAGCTGACGTGCACACACACACAAGCAAGCACCTTGCCAGGCACCCAAGCACCCGGGACCCCTCACTGCATCACATCTGCCCCTACCCAGGGCAGCCAGTTTGGCTTGGCCAGTCTCTAGGACCTACTGAGAAGATGGGCTCCCTAGCAGCTAAGTGTACAAGTGAACTCTTGCTTCCTCCTCCTCCTCATCCAGGTCTGAAGGGGTCACTGGAGTTGCCCACAGGATTTAGCAGGAATGAAACTCCTCCAGCCTGGAAATGCAATCCCCAGCACAGTCACACACAAAGGAACAGCCGGTCCGTGATTTAATTCACAGTCGATGGTGGAAATGAGCCTGTGACACACACTGGAAGCAGTTGCTTTATTCCCAGTCTTCCCACTCTTCATCTTCCAGCTGCAAACAAAAGAGCATCCCCCAGTGTTTGTAACTCAAAAGCCATCTATCAACAGCTCCTCCTGCCCAGGGCACCTGAGTCAGCACAAGGCCTGACATATTCTCATGCTCTCAAGAGGGATTCTCTTGCTCTGCTTCCCTTAGGGAACTTACACACTCATCCCTCTTCAAGCATGCCCAGGCAGTCACTCTCTGCTTCAGCTAATACCTGTGACTCCCACAGCAGCATCCCAAGCTAAGCCTGTGTCCTCAAGGAGCACCTCACGCCTTCCAGAAGGCTCCTGTGAGCTGCTCTATGTGGGCAGTAGCTGACAGGCAGAGCAGCAGCAGCCACACCTCTCTGGATGCAACCCTATGTGAGTGAGCACCTCCCTGGACTCACCTCCCCGGCCATTTCCACCTTCGAGAGTGCCAGCTGCACCTCTTCTTCAGTCATGTCCAAATCAAAGTCCTTTTCCCAGTCCTCACTGATGTCAGTGCTGGAGCCTGGAACCACAAACATCACGATGGAGCTGTTACAGCTGCATATGCTTTCCAGATGCTCTGGCCAAAGCACACAGGTGCCCAAGCAGCCCCACAAAGCCCTGGCATTCATTGAGGCTCAGATCTCCTGCAGCCTGGGAGGAGAGAAAGCCTAGGAGCAGGCTGTCAGCTCACTAACAGAGATGGGGTGGACTGAGCTGTACTTGCTTCGCAGCAAAGGGCTAGTCCAGAACAACTGGGAGAGGTGAACAGTGAAACCTGTTCTCTGGCCTGGGAGAACTGGGATGTGTCACGTTTCAGTCATGCAGAAAATACATCAGATAAGGAATGACAGGAACTGTCCTAGTCCCCAGTACAAAGAATGACCTTCTGAGGCAGAGGAGCAGCAGGGAAACTCCTCAGGGTGACACTCAGAGGTAAGGACCCACCACATTCCCTTCCCAGACCCCAGACCCAGCACCCAGGGATCAAAGCCCTGCTGTGTCCAGCCAACAGACACTGGATTTCCTGTCCACCTTCATTCTGCTCACAGACCCAGCTCATGAACCTCCCACCGTGCTGCACCTTGAGCTGCTTTCAGTGGCTTTGTAATCCTACAACCTATATAATCACTGCTGTGGGAGCCCTGCAGCAGGCTCTGCTGAAGGCAGCATCCTCTGCAAGGAAAGGGTTGGGAATGGTGTCAGCCAGAGGGTGGAAGAGCCTCCCCTGCCAACTGAACAGAGCCAACTGTGGCACCAGCCCAGCCATCTGCCCGGAGCAGATTGTCACTATCTGATGTGACCAGCCTGACCCTGCCCAACAGCAGAAGGATTTCCTTCCACTTTAGTTCTGGCCATGAGAGAACTCTTTGGATCTACCCTTCCTGAGTAACTTTGGCAAAAACCCTTTCCTCCTCCCTATCATCATGAAAATCAGAGCCCTTTCCCCAAAAGCTGCCACCCCCAGCAGCAGGTTTCAGGCCCTGTGCTGGCCCCCACATACACACCTTTCTTGCCATTGTTGGAGGGAGTGGATTTCCCACTATCCGAGTTCAGCTCGAAGACTCGTAGATCGGATGGTCCTTCCTCTTTCAGAGTCTCTGTCCTGGCCTGGGCTTTGCTCTCCACCTCCTTGAGCTCGGTAGCAGCCGGCTGCTCTGAGGATGCTGCTGATTCCTGTGTAGGTGCAGAACGACGAGCAGGGTCTGAGGGCTTTGGCAGGGAGCTCTGCTCTTCCGAGGTGGCCTCCACCAGCTCTTGGGAGAGGTCTCCGGCCCCAGCTGGTTGTACAGCTCCAGTCTGTAGCTGCGCAGCAGGCACAGAGGCAGGGTTTGCAATCTGAGTCACAAGGGAGACGCTCTCACTGCTCTCAGAGGGGCTCCCCTCTGCTGGGGCTGGCTCCGGAGGGAGGACAGCCCAGCTCTCCTCTGAGGGTCCCTTGTGAGCAGTGGGGTGCCTTCCCTCCGGGGCTGCAGAGGCACACTCTTTCTCTGCTGCTTCTGGCAATGTGACGTTTGCACAAGGCAGGGGTGACATCCCCAAGAACTCCTCTGTAGGAAGGCAGAAGAGAAGCGAGAGATGTTTCAGCAGGTGACATGCAGCTGGGTGGCTGCAGTGGGGCTGGGAGATGAATGTGGGGGAGTGAGGAGGAGCCACCACCCTCTCTAACTGCTGAGGTCTGCACCAGCCCTCCCACAGACCCCCAACCACCCAACCCACCTTCATCCTCTTCCCAGCTCGGCTCCTCTCGGTGAATGCTCTGCTCCGCTCGCTGCTTCAGAGCCTCCCTCCGGGCTTCATCCTGCAGGGATTCAGTGTCAGCAGCTCCCGTCCCAGCCCTTCCCTCCCCATCAGTGACAAGGGCACAGTCACAGCAGCCCAGATCCCTGCACCTCCAGGAAAAGCATCTCTGGTCTGCATCAGAGAGCTCCTTGGCTGGAGCACCCACCCCGGGGGTACACCCACACCCCCCCACCTGCTCCAGCCGATGCACTTTGTAGAAGTAGCGCTGCCAGAATTCCGAATGGGAAACAGCTGCAGGGACCTGGGAATGACACAAGAAATGGGATGAGTCACTTGAGAGGGAGGGCCGAGCTCCTTTCTCTTCCCCATCCTTACAGCCACCCTTTAACCTGTGCAAGGCACCTGTGTTTTCAGGGGCATAGGCTTGGGAAATGCTCTAACACATTGGAAGGCTACAGAGGAAGTTCTGTTCCAGGCCCGTGACAAATGAGAAGGGAAGAAGAATCCTAACCTCCATGGGCCACTTCAGTCTTTTCTACCACCAGCACCAGGGCCCAGCAGCTCAGGGCTTCCCTGCACCACACCCCAAGTGAGAAGCCAGGCAGGGCCATACCATTTTGGTGTAGAGAGCCCGGATGGAAGGGCTGGTTGCCAGCAGCTCCGCGATCTCCCCTTTTTTCTCCTCCAGGTTAAACTGAGAGAGCCAGGCCTCAAGGAGCTCAGCAGGGCCTGGAAAGGGCAAGCGCAGAGATACCAGATCTTGGCACAAACAGGGCAGGAACAGCTTTGGGAAGTTTCACTGGGAAGATGTTACAGACCAGACTAGATGGGAGTGAGCAAGGGAGACCCAAGGAGGAGGGAGATGTGGGTCTCTGAGCCCATCCACTCTCATGGGTCCTGTGCCAGCAAGAGGCCATGCAGTGACCCACCAAACTCTCAGTCTAAGCTAGTCCCCAGTGCAACAGACACATCTGCCCTTCATAAGCAGTGTTCCCTGTTGAGGCACTGAGAAAGGCTCTGAGCAGCCCTGTCATACCATCAGGTTCATTGCAGTACGTGGCTGGGTCTGACTGGAGGCTGTAGAGGCGAGCCTGGAGGAGAAGAGGCACAGGGCAGAGCTGTCAGCAATGCTGGGGTGGTAAATGAGCCCCCAAGGACAAGGGTCAGGACCCCACATCCCAGAGGGAAGCTCTCAAATGGGGCACTCACCTTGGCACTATCATAGGGCTCGGTGGTGCCCGAAGGGGTTGCCATCAATGTTATGACATCGCAGTCAATGGTCTTATCCGGCGAGGGAGCAAATGTGTTTGAGATGACACCCAGGAAGTCAGAGATCCCCTTCCTCACCTTTTCAGTTGCACCTGAAGAACCTTCGGTCCTCTTGAAAAGAAAAGGCAGCACAGGGTAAGTATACAGAATCATAGAATGGTTTGGGTTGGAATGGACCTTAAGATCATCCAGTTCCAACCCCCTGCCATGAGCAGGGACACCTCAACACTAAACCAGGTCACCCACGGCTCTGTCCAACCTGGCCTTGAACACTGCCAGGGATGGGGCAGCCACAGCTTCTCTGGGCACCCTGTGCCAGTGCCTCAGCACCTTCACAGGGAAGAACTTCCTTATCTCCAACCTGAACTTCCCCTGTTTCAGTCTGAACCCATCACCCCTTGTCCTGCCACCTCAGTCCCTGATGAAAAGTCCCTCTCCAGCATCCTTGTAGCCCCCTTCAGACACTGGAAGCTGCTCTGAGGTCTCCATGCAGCTTCTCCAGGGTAGACAGCCCCAGTTTTCTCAGTCTGCCATCCTATAGGAGGTGCTCCAGCCCCTGACCACCCTCATAACAGTGCCTGCGGCAGTAGGACAAGTCTTGCTCTCTCCTGGGTAAGTTCCTTTAAGAGAGGAGGGTGTTCCTCCTGTCAAATAACTGCTAACAAGGTGACTTGTGGCCAGGGCTGGACTAGAAGGTTGGGGGGGGCAGGCAGTCCTTAAAATAGGTTTGTGGGGAACCAAGCCTTGGTTTTGCAGGAAGGAGCAGCCAGGTCTGGGGACTGGATTGTCACTGTGGCAGCTGTGCAGGGCTAACGGCAGCAACTTGTGTGGAGGTCTGCTGCTGTGCTAGAGTGATGCCGCCACTATCCTGCTTACGTGGTGCACAGAGGAAGGGAAAGCACAGAGAACTTTCCTCCACTCATCTCCAGATGTTCCTCACCACTGCAGTAAGGAACCTACGCAGTGCTCAGCACCAAACCTGCACCAGGGAGAACATCTGAAACTTGAAGCTCATGGTTATATGGTGGGACTTACTCAGAGGACCTTGACCTTGGAGGTGGGTACATCCTACTGCCCCCCACTTTGCTTTCTGCAACAGGAATCCCAGCTCTTACACCCCTACTCACTGCCAGCTTGTCCTTGACCACGCTGGCTGTAGCAGCAATCGTGCAGGCTGTGTCATGCTGCACCACTTGAGTGAACTCAGCCAAGTCCCGCTTCATGAACTCCAAAGCTTCTGTGGACTGCAAGAAGAGAACAAATAGATTGTGCAATCCTTCTGTGCTCCAACAAAGCCACGGTTGCTCTGGGAACACCAGTCATGTCACAGAGATTGAAGTGCCTTTAGCCCAACACGTGCAATAGGTAAGACTGCAATAACCTGAATAACAACAGGAACCTGCATGTCCAACACATGATGGAGGAGGATTAAATTAAGAATGCAAAAAGACACGTTAGGAAGAGCTTTGTTCTGAGTTTTGCATATAATTAACATAAGCACTGCTGTCACAGGCAGGAAATCCCAGAATCCCAGCCTGGTCTGGGTTGGGAGGAACCTTAAAGCTCCTCCAGCTCCAACCCCTGCCACGGGCAGGGACCCCTTGCACTGGAGCAGCTTGCTCCAAGCCCCTGTGTCCAACCTGGCCTTGAGCACTGCCAGGGATGGGGCACTGCAAAGCAGCACCGCGAGCACCTGCCCGCCCTGGTGGGTGGCGACCTCCGCACCCGCAGAGCCCCGCGCTGCGGCGGCCCCGGCCCCCGAGGCTCCCCCGTCCCGGTGCAGGGGCTCCCGCCGCCTCCTACCTTCTCCTTGACGGCCTGGTAGCTCTGCTGCAGCCAGCTCCGCCACCAGCCCGCGTCCTCCCTGCGGGGAACACGTGTGTGAGGCGGAGCTCGGAGCCCGGCCCGGCCCCGCTCCATCTCCCCCCGGTACCCCCGTCCCGGTCCCGTCCCCACCCCTCTCACCCCTCCGCCATCTTGGCGGCGTGACGTCATCAATATTTACCGACCCCTCACCCCTCAGTGGGCCGCGGCTCTCGTGACGTCACTTCCCCTTCCTGCTCCTCCTCCGCGGAGGACGGCCCCGGTACGGCGGCCGGGCGGGAACGGCGCTGAGCGGGGACCGCGAACCGGGATCGGGGTCTCCGCGGTGGTGGCTGTGGCTGGGGGGAGGTAGCGCGGCCCCTGCGGCCCGCAGCGGTTGTGGGTCCCGGAGTCCTCCTCCTTTCCCCCCCACCCTCCCCTTCCACTGACGGTGCGTTCCCGTTGTCCCCGCAGCGGCGGGAGCCATGGAGATGCAGTCGTACTACGCGAAGCTGCTGGGGGAGCTGAACGAGCAGCGCAAGAGGGACTTCTTCTGCGACTGCAGCATTATCGTGGAGGGGAGGATCTTCAAAGCGCACAAGAACATCCTGTTCGCCAACAGCGGATACTTCCGAGCGCTCCTCATCCATTACATCCAGGACAGCGGGAGGCACAGCACCGCCTCGCTGGACATTGTCACCTCCGAGGCCTTCTCCATCATCCTGGATTTCCTTTACTCCGGGAAGCTGGATCTCTGTGGGGAAAACGTTATCGAGGTGATGTCTGCAGCCAGCTACTTGCAGATGACCGACGTGGTCAACTTCTGCAAGACCTACATCCGCTCCTCGCTGGATATCTGCAGGAAAATAGAGAGGGAAGCGGCTTTCTATCAGGCTGATAGTGGGAGCACCGGGTCTGCCAGAGAGGGCACCTCTTTCAGCTCCAAGAGCCAGTGCTCTGCCTCTGTGTCCTCCCTGCAGGAGAAGGAAGGGATTTCGGATTGCCAGCAGGACCCTCCGTGCGGCGAGTGCAGTGGTTGCCATCCCCTGGAGCTCGTGGTCCGGGACCCCGTCAGCAGCGACTCCCCGGACGATGTCAACTCCTCACTGCCCAAAGGGGTGGAACCCAAGGTGGAGTTTGACTCGGATGAGGTGGAGGTTGAGGTGGAAGCGGGTGAGCGGCTGCCGCAGTATCCGACCCCGCTGTCCCTGGAGCAGATGGAAGAGGGGCTGCACAGCGGGCAGGCCATGGACTTGGCCTGCAATAACTATCACATGAAACAATTCCTCGAGGCCCTGTTGCGCAACAGCTCGGCTCAGAGAAAGGAGGACGTGGTCCATCACTTTGTCCGGGGCTTTGAGGGTAGGCCAGAGGATGCAGGGGTGGCAGTGAGCTCCATGATGGACATTCACAGCGACTGGTATGGTGAGGACACAGGTGAGAGGACTCAGAGGGTGCAGTCTGTAGGTTGGAGGAGGCAACCACCAAGTGTGCGACTTCCTTTGTTACTCTCGTTCTTGTGCAGGAATATATTGCTGAATATTATGCCATAGCAAAATAAACTATTGTTCTGGACTCCCAAAGAGCTGTACTCCTTTATTCAGTGCAGCACATGGCAGGTAAGTATTTCTGGTGGCTCTTCCAGCCTCTCTGAGGTAGATGCTAAAGTTCAGTGTTGGTGGTAAGGCTTTAATAAACGATCTCAGCTGGGACCCGATTGAAAGGATTGTGAAAACGACTCTTCCTCTTGTAGCATTAGTGCTATAAAGAGCGATCAGGAAGATGAGTTGAGCTGCCACAAGAGGGATCTGCTGCAGAACTGACAGAGCAGAAGTAGCTCATTCCACCGGAGCTCTTGCCAGCACATCAGCTGCTGGTGCTTTGAACTTCAAAAGGACAGAAATGGGTTTTATACAACACTGAGTGGTGCCCAGGAATTCTTTTCAGAGCACTGAAAGCTTTAAGCTCTGTGGTATTGCAGAAAGACAAGACTTAATTTTTACCTCGAGAGGCAGATTGGCTTTTCAGCTGGGCACCAGAGGTTCCACTGCCTCCTGAACCCCATGGGATGGGATGGCTCACACTAGCAGGAATATGTCCCAGCAGCAGTGGCAGAGAGCTGGAGGAAAGGAAGATCAGGTCCAGACGAGTTTCTCCTGAAATGGACAATAAGGATTTGGGCATTTTAGTTGCTTACAAAGATGGAGGCAGCTCTGACAGGCACTGCAAGTGTCATCACTGGTCAGGATGTGACAGATGCAGGAGTGGGTTGGGCACCAGGCAGGAAACCTTTCCCCAAGTGTTTTACTCTTACATAGCAAGTACACTCACATCACTTCCAGCTCCAGTGCACATGTGTGATCTTAAAGCAAATAAACCCAGTATATTCTCTTACTGCTTTAAAAGAAGGAATCTGATAACATCACGAGACACTGAAGGGCAAAGTTTGCCAGGACAGAGCCCTGTCACCACATTGTGCCTCTGAGCGGGGATGTGTAGCAAGGCAAGAGCATCTCACACACAGAATTCAGTTACCTTTTTTCCTCTCTTTAAGTCTTCAGACCATTAATGACTCACTAAAAGGGTGGTGCTTCTAGAATTGGATAGAATCAGGTGGTGTGAGAGTGGAAATGGAGTGGTAGATGTGCTTTAAACAGGAGTGAGGAAGCCCTCAAACATGCCTTAGGTCTGTTTCTCTGCTAAAACCAAACATCGAGGATGTTTAGTGGGATGGGAGTATCTCTCCTCACCTTTCAGTGCTCCTGCTGTCTTAGCATTTTCAGAAGACGCCAGGAATGAGAAATACAAAGTTGAGATGAATACCAGTGACTTTCATGTGTCCACATCCATTCCTGGTTTCCTTCACCGTGGAGGGAGGGGGAGCAGGCACCTTGGAAGAGTATGGAGCAAGGCAGGAATAGGAACTGGGTTTCTTGTTTGCTAAATGGAGCTCTAACCACCCAGCAGGGATTAGCAACACCTTGTGAAGGTCCCAGATCAGGTGAGATGGGTTTCACTCACATGTTAATACATTTAGACACTCCTCTTGGGGTTCTTTGAGACTGGGTTGGACAAACCTCAGTACAAGGAACGTTCCACAGCCTGGTGTAACTGACATAGCTCAAGGCTCAACACACAAACCCTTCCCTGGGTCAGCACCTGAAAACCTGAAACAGGGAAAACGGATCTTGTAGTGTAACATCCCAGCCTTTATGCTGGAGGGGAAGCTCATGCCTGGGCTGCTGCTGCACAACTCTGCAATACCCATGGTTATGGAAAATGTGATCTTCGATTTTAATCCTCTTTTTTTTTTGCCTGACTTCATAAATTACGTATTACTTGTGTTCATAGAGTTTAATTTCAGAAGGAAAATATCCTCAGCAAATGTATTGGAGCCCTTCATCGTGTTACTACCAGTAGAAAGGCTGAAGTGACTGGCAGTAGAAACAAGCATTCCTGTTTCCAGATGGGCTCCCCACACCTCAGTTTAGGCATTTCATAAAAGCGCATGGGCATATTTTGCTGCTACTACGTGTAATTTGTGGTTTTAGGATTTAATGCTGCTTAATGCTAATGGTGTCTTAGAAAATGGGAGACTTTGACAGCGGAGATGGTGCAGAGACCCCACTGCACGAAAGGCAAATGTTTGGTACTTAATTAAATGGCTTCTTAAAAGCAAATGAATGTGTTGAGAGCCAACTCCCTCAGAGCAGCAGCTGTGTAGGTACAGGCAGGCTGAGCTTTCAGGGATGCCATCACCTGCAGCTGTGTTAATGTCTTCTGGAACTGCACAACCTCCAGCAATCCCAGGTAAAGGAAATGTGGAGGGACAGGACAGTGTGGTTGTCTTGACTCATGTATGCAGCAGGGAGGACAAGGAGCTACCACTGGAAATCTGCCTCACCTAATGCAGTGTGTTTCTCCCCCAAAGGTGACGTGTTAGTGGTGCCCATCAAGCTTCACAAATGCCCGTTCTGCCCCTACACAGCAAAGCAGAAAGGAATCCTGAAGAGGCACATCCGCTCCCACACGGGTGAGCGGCCCTACCCCTGCGAGACCTGCGGGAAGCGCTTCACGCGCCAGGAGCACCTCCGGAGCCACGCTTTAAGTGTAAGTTGGAAGGATTCTGTCTCTCTGGGAGCTTTGGCAAGTTCTTGGTGTTTCCTGATTTCCCAAAATGTGGTGTTCAAAGTGGTTGTTGCTGATGTGAGATTAACTTGTCTAGGAGTAAGTAATAATAGTAATAACGCATAGTGCAAGGTCCTGCCCCTGGTTCGAGGCAATCCCAGGCACAACTACAGGTTGGTGGAGAAGTGATTACGAGTAGCCTGAGGAGAAGGATTTGGGGGTGTTGATTGATTTGAAACTGAACATGACTCAGCTTCAGTGTGTGCTCACAGCCCAGAAACCAGCCATGTCCTGGGCTGCATCAAAAGGAGCGTGACCAGCAGGTCAAAGGAGGTGATCCTGCCCCTAAGCTCTGCTCTCATGAGACCCCACTTGCAGCATTGTGTGCAGTTCTGGTGTCCTCACATAAGAAGGACATGGAACTGTTGGAACAAGTCAAGAGGGGGCCACGAGAATGATCAAGGGCTGGAGCACCTCCTGTATGGAGCCAGGCTGAGAACATTGGGGCTGTTCAGCCTGGAGAAGAGAAGCCACGTGGAGACCTCAGAGCAGCTTCCAGTGTCTGAAGGGGTCTATAAGGATGCTGGAGAAGGGCTCTTCATGAGGGACTGTAGCAATAAGACAAGGGGTGATGGGTTCAGACTGGAACGGGAAATTCAGGTTGGATATAAGGAAGAAATTCTCCCCTGTGAGGGTGCAGAGGCACTGGCACAGGGTGCCCAAAGAAGTAGTTCCATCCCTGGCAATGTTCAGGAACAAGTTGGACAGAGCCTTGGGTGACACGGTCTAGTGTGAGGTGTCCCTGCCCATGGCAGAGGGTTGGAACTGATGATCTTAAGGTCCTTTCCAACCCAAACCATTCTGTGATTATAAGTTTAAGCCACAGATAGTTGAGTTGTTAGTACTTGTGTAGCTCCAAGTATGGAGCTACTTGGGGTTTGTGTAGTCCCAAGTATGATGGGATCACCTGCCCTTTAGCTGAAGCAGAGGTGTTCTTCTGGTGCAAAGAGAACCCCAGAAGGAGCTAAAGGAGGCAGATGGCCTTTTTTACCGGGGTGTTTTCATTTTAACTTCAGGTGCATCGATCAAACAAGCCAATCATCTGCAAAGGCTGCAGGAGAACCTTCACAAGTAGCCTGTCGCAAGGGTTGCGGCGCTTCGGCTTGTGCGACAGCTGTACCTGTGTGACCACCACCCACGAGGACTCGATGCCCATCAACCTCAGCCTAATGGAGCAGTCATCAGAAGGCCAAGAGAAAGGTGATGCCGATAACGACTGGCCTATATATGTGGAGTCTGGAGAGGAAAACGATCCAGCCGATGATGAGGATGCTGATGGTGATGACAAGCAGGAGATCCACAGGAGCTTGTCAGACCGAGAAACACTTATGTAGCAGTGAGAGGAGAATGGGAGTGTTTGAAGCGTCTCTGTGACAGTGGTCAGTCTGTGACACAAGACTGAGTATTTGCCCAGTTAGTGAGACTGTGCTGTTTTTTATCATTCCATTTTTTAATAGAAAGTGGGGAGAATTGGAATTTTTAATACTTTTCAGTGCTGTGCACCAGAAATCTGTGAAGAATCTGCTGCCTGGGGTTCATTGAGGTTGTACTTGAGCAATCTCCAGTGGTGTCTCTGCCTCCTAGTCTTGATTTTATGGGTGGAACATCTCTGTGTGTTTTGATAACAGGTCTCTTCAAATAATGCTGTCACGGTCCTTAATCCCTGATCTGAAAGGGGCCCCATCTCCTCTCTGAAGATCACATTAAAATGAGTGTGTTTTTCACCCATCATCTTGGACCATTTCTAAGCTAAGTCGCGATCCTTTTGTAGTAGGACAGTATTCTCCAAATTGTAAAGGTTAAGGGTTTATTTAGAGTGGATTTGACCTGGAAACCAGGGCAGACACCCAGGAGAACAAAACCGTGCTGCTGCTGAGAGCATAGACAGTAAGAGTACATACATTTCATCTGACCTTAACTTTGCAGGTATTTAGAAAAGAAGCGTCTCCTTCTCAATTGCTTTTACTGCAGCTTCCTCTCTCAAGAGCTCAGCCTCCAGAGCTTCAGATGTGTGTCTGATGTTGTTTAGACTTTGGTAGTCTTGGCTTAAGCACACGTTATGGTGTTGTGTGTCCTGGTCTTTCCATTTAGATTGAGTGAACTGCCCAGTTCTCTTCAGCTTTTCATGGTAGAAGTGGAAAGCTGTCAGTCAGGTCCTGTGGGAATTGAGGTGGTGGCAGATGAAGTAGCCACATTCACCACTGGTGTAGCTGAGGAGTAGTTAAATATAAATGTCTGAGCTGTGTGTATAAAAGAGCTCTGATGACCCTTTTTGAAGCTGTTGGGTAGGAAACCTCAGAGTTTTTTACTAGTCTCTTTGTACGCAAATCCTTTTCTTTCTCTTTTACTCTATTTTCTTTCAGTCTTTGATGATCCTTCTCATGGTTTATGTTATTGTGTGAATTTATCCAAGTATTTGTGTTGTTTTGTTGTTTTAAACAAAACCCTCTGGTGTAGACCTCCTGCTTCTTTGCTGAGATAGATAAAGGCTGGTTTCCAAAGGAGGTGAGATCTTCTTTACCTTTCCAGTAGCAAACTGATAAAAACTATTCAAGATCAAGCTGGGAGGCTTTAGAAGAAAACACTCCACCACCAGAAAGCCTGTTTGCTTACAGATAACCTCCTGTTTCCTAACGAAGAGGCAAAACTGAAATATACTGTGAAATAAGACTGTTAATGCTTCTTTACTGTGGTGTTCATGTGTTTCCATGAAAAGGCAAGTTGTAGGAGTCTTTCTGGCTGGAGTAAGTGCTAGATCAGAAGCCTGTGGCTGACTAAGAGTGAGCAGTTCCTCCCACTTAACAAGGCAGTGAGTGCTTCCTCAGGTTTTAGGGTAAAGACTTTACACTTTCCAAACATCAGACAGAACCCAAAACCCGAAGAGCCCTCTGATTTAACCAGTTGGATTCTTTTTGCCCATCTTATGCTTTTATTTGACATACTGAAAAAGAACAATTCAGCTTCTCTGTCTGCTCCATCCTGCAGTGATGTTGTAATTTCCTTGGGGGCAGTGATTCTGGTCTCACAAATGCAGTTGAGAATTCATTGCCAGATGGGGTAGGGTGAGGAGAGAAGAAACAAGCTGCTTTTGAAGCCAGCACTTTCCTGGTGATTCTTGAAAACAGCAGAAGGGAACAAGACTTGCTTTGAAAGGATCTGGTCTTGAGTGCCACCTTCGCAAGGAGATCCTGGCATCACAGGCTGTAATTTCAGTTGCTTGAGCTTTCAGTAGCCCCTATTCCAGGTCACCTGTAGATCGGAGCTTGTAGCAGCTGAACAGTGTCATACTGACACAAATCATCCTAGAAAAATCACTGGGACATCATCTTTGAAACCTGAGGGCTCTGTTTTAGTAATCTAAATCGAGACCATCAAATGCCAGCTCATGTAGATGCCAAAGTTGGAGCCAACCTCTGGTTTTGGGTCCTTGGGGGTTTTGAATATCTGAGCAAAAGAAGGGGCTGTAAATCTTGGTGGCACATTGCAAACCCCCCTGCAGCTGACCAGGGCTAAGCCTTTGGGGTACCACTAGATCTTTGTTGAGTCCATGCAACATCAGAGGGTATTTTTGGGGATTATCTGCTTAAGGGTGAACTTCTGCATGTGAGAACACTTGGAAAAGAGTCAGATTATCTGTGCTGGGAGACAAACTTGCAAATGGAAGTGGGTAAGAATGTAAATAGGGATCCAAACTGGTATTTGGTGGCCAGGCATCCCCATTTCTGTTCGTTCTGGCATGAAGGTGCCACCTGATTGTAAATATTGGTAGAAGCCACTCGACATGGACTATTGGCCAAGCGTGGTTCTGGCTGGTGCAGCACAAACTGCTGGGAGATTCAGCTTCTCCCATGGCTGACTCTGAAAGTGAAGACACTCAGAGTAGGGAAAACGAACCTCTTGTGAAAGTCTGTGTTGTAAGAGCTGCAGGAAGAGACCTTCAGCCCTTTTACTTGAGCTTTCCTTGGTCTTAGAGATTGTTCTTGTGTGTCTTGTGCGTAGAGAATGGCGCTGTGCTGAGGTGTGTGTACCATGGGGAAGGGGTGCGGGTGGGGGGTTCACGTGCCGGGCTGAAGGTGACCACCACAATGGTGTTTCCTGTTGAACTGTCATGTTGTGCTGCTTCGTTTTCAGTGGAGTCCTTCAGCCTTTGTACTTAGGATGTAGTTTAGCCCCGTTCTTGTGACCGGGTGTTCATGTAAAGCTGTTTGCTGTGCTTTCCACTTAGGTTTTTGAATGTTTTTCTTCAAACCATTCACTGTAGATGCAACCTCCACAAGCTTTGAGAAGAGGATGTGGCTGGTTTACAATATTCATATGGTGCTTGATGAAGAATCAAAAATAATGGGTTTAGGGAAGTTATTTCTAATACAATCTTTTTCTCAAAGGTTTTTAAAGGCCCTGCAGACTTGGTAACTTGAAATCTTGGCTCGGCCTCACTGGCTTTGTTTGGGATTATGTGTTTGAATGGACTTTTGCACATAAGTGCACTGTATTTCATGAAAGGGATACATGCTGCACTGGTATTTGTGGTGCATTAAACATCTTGGTGCAAGACCTTGTAAATCTTCCAAATGTGGTCGTTGAATTTCCTGCTGTTTTGTAAGGCAGTTTCATAACTGAGGTCCTTTGGTCTAGATGAACTGAGGAATTCTTAGAAACCAACCTTTGTTTGTAGAAGTGACTTAACTATTCTGTGGATCTTGGAGCTTTTTGATTGTCTAGAAAATAAAACTCTCCATGAGGGTTGCTTTGATTTATTATTTTACCATTCAGAAGTTGCCTGAGCAAACCTGGGAGTGTCTGGAATAAGGCTCCAGTTTGAGTTCTGGGGATGAGAAATGAATATATCCATTTCTGGTGACTGTTTGCAAGCAAGATGTAGAGTCTTGGTAGGAAAGGATGAAAAGGAAGCTGCCAACTTGCAAACCAGCTGACTTTGGGGAGGGGGGTGGGTTAAAATATCTTTTCTAGTAAGAGCCCTGGTGCCCTCAGCAGTTGTTGCAGTTTTATAATGACCTGAACTTTTCAAACTCTTTAAAGCTTTTACTTTTCCATGTTGGGTGAGCAAAAGCCACCCAAGTGGGCAGCAGCCACTGGTCCTGGCTGGAAGAAAACCCTGTCAAAGACCTACAATAAAATGGGTGCAGGAGCAGGAGCAGCCTCCCCAGTATTCTGTCTAGATCATTTGAAATTATATTGGCTGTTTCACAAACTATGAGATTTAAAACGTGGATTTACTTGTTGATTTGGAATGTCCTGAATCAAAGAAAACCAGAATAACCCCTTCTTCCTTTCCACTGTTTTCATTCAAGCAGTGAAATCTGTTCACTTTTCTTCTCTTGCGATCTGTAGTTTAGACTTTTTGGTTCAGAAATGCCTGGGAATTCTTCATTTGGTAGTATAAAGGCTTTTGGATTCAGCTGAAGTTGCCTGTGAAACACCCCTTCAGGTGTTCACACAGCAACCTCTTTGGGGTTTGTTAGTTGTTAGAGGCAGGTGTTTGGGTACTGGTAAATGAAAGAATTAAACCAAACCAAACGGCCACCCCAAAAAAAGCCTCTCACAATAATGTGCCATACACAGGAACTGTAAATGCTGTCCCCAAACACCCCAGGGCAATATACTGGAGGCCAGATCTATGTTCTCATCTGTCCCACCTGAGTCTCATCCATCCAACTCAGTTTGCTTTCAGGCTTTCTCTGAATGTCCGTCTTTGACACTTTGTTCCTGTTTTCACTCTCCTTTTGCTGTTTACTGAACTTTAAAATGTAGCAGATGATGATTATGAGCAAAAAGTGCTCCAGTACAAGCAAAATAAGGGTACTTCTAAAACCAAAACCAGCCAAGATAATGCAGTATCCAATGTTAAGCAGATTTGAGGAGAAAGCAGAGTACCAGAAGGAAGGGGCTGATAGCCAGCACTCTCCTTCCATAGGGATTTGGGATCAATAGTTCTATGTGGGAAGGAGATGCTCTGAGCTGTGGGTCTCTGTGGTGTCAGCTTTGCAGCACTCACAGTCAGTCCGGGACACGCTCTGGGGGGCTGTGTGACCCCAGCAGCCGTTTCAGGTTTAATAACTGGATGTTTTCCATGGATCAGTAACAGAGGTGCTGATGTTTTCTCACAAGTGTACCTGCCCCACTGCGGGATGTGCGTGAGGGTGGAAGAAAGAAAACCAAACTGAACCAAAGCTGAGAATTCCTGTGCATCGCCACCACACGTTTACCCTTCGTAAGGGGTGGGGATCACATCTTTAAGTGCTTTTTGTAATGGTGTTTTTTTCTACAGTGGGGCATTACTGAGTTCATCTTTACTCTATGTTGTGTGTACACTATATATGTTTATATTGTCGTATGTAGTCTGGTTCTTTTCTAGTTAAAGAACAGAAAACATTAAATAAATACTAATCTCGCAGTAAATCTACTTTTATCCCCCATTTTTTTTCCATAGAAAATGAGTATTTTTCTATGTCTAATTGAATTCTCTTGGCACAGGGTTAGGATTTGGGTTTCTGGTGAAGCTGCTCACAGGTGATGCTTGTGCTGCCTCTGCTAATGCCACATCAAACCTCAGATTTCCCCAGGCTCTGTGCTCTGTTGAAGGTGGGCTGCTGGGTGTGCTGGCAGAGGGAAGATTCTTCCATGTGCTCAGTGCTTTGGGATTACCACTTCCTTTCCGTCTTGAAAAGTGATCTTCTGGTGGCTTGGAGGCCAAACAAGCGTTTGTGCCAGAAGACACAAGGATGCAGCTGGGGATCTTCATGCAGAAATGACATTTGGTTACCAAAACCCAGGTCAGCCAATGCAGAATGTGGGTTAATAATTATTGTGTCAGCTTTAGGTCATTTTAATAAAGTGCCCAGAGAAGCTGTGGCTGCCTCATTCCTGGCAGTGTTCAAGGCCAGGCTGGATGAGGCTTGGAGCAAGCTGCTCTAGTGGAAGGTGTCCCTGCCCGTGGCACTGGATGAGCTTTAAGGTCCCTTCAGCCCAAACCAGTCTGGGATTCTGTGTTTTTTTCCTAGCTTGGACCCTCTCACTCTGCAGACAAAGCTGCACCAGACTTTGATCCTTTCTCTTTTCCCTCCCTGACCCACTGCAGGTTCCTGTTACATTCTGCAATGAGTGTGCACCATTAACAGCAAGAGCTGTGAGGAGCTGGGGGCTGAGGTTGTGCTGCGTTACCCTCAGCAGGGAAGGACAAGGACAAGGATGCTGATAGTCTTTGGAATCACTTCTGCTGGTCCCCTCTTGAGCCTGTGATGTAAAAGCAAGACAAATGACAGGAAATCTGCAGGTGACGGAGAGCAGAGGATGAGCATGGACCTGTGAGGTGCCATGGCTGGAGGAGGCTGCTCAGGTGTAGGTACACCCCATGGAAGCGGCTTCAGTTGATAATTAACACCGTTGCCCAGTGGACTGCAAAGATCCATGTGAAATACTGTGTAAATTCCAGCTGCTTTCGTGTTCAAGGATGATTCATCCAGCTGGTCAGGTACAGAGCAGGATCTGTTGGGGTCTTGCGCAAGAAAAGGTCTCAGGGAAGGTTTTAAAGCGCATTTAAAGGGAGATAGAATCTCCACACCCACAGCTTCAGATGGTTTAAGAAAGGATGTTCGTTAAACAACAGGAATTAGGCTGGTGAAAACCATTATTCAGAGAACTGGATACAAGTTGAATATGAGTAATTGTATAGGATACACTGGCAGAATGTTTGTATCAGGAGAAAGAGTATTTAGATGTCTTTTGCTACAGTGGGGAAAGGAACAACCATTGTTTCAAGATGGAGCAACTTGAGTTATGGAAAAGAAGGCTGGAAAGGACACAAAAGGTAAGGGAGGCAGAATGGCTCCCAAGGGAGAACAAGTATTTGTGAGAAATAACTAGAGTGTCAAGAGCACCAAAAAGAGAAGACCCTGGGGGTAAGAAGAGGAAGGAGAAAGAAACCAAACTTCGACTGGGGGAAGGTGAGAGGCGCAGGTACTGGGTTTGTTCAGATCCCAGATATGCACATGGAAAAGCCGGCGTTGCGTCTCGTTTAGAGGAAGCTGCAAAGTGAAAAAGAGAGGATTTGGGTCACCAAGGCTCCTGCTGCTCGTGAAGGTGTGAGCAGGGCGCGCTTGGGGCACCGCCTGCCTCCCGGGCGGCCAGTGGGTGCGGGGGCGAGGCGAGCAACCCCGGCTGCGGGCGGGCGAGCGGAGGCAGCCGCTGGGCTGCGCCTGCAATCGGTGCGTTGCCCCTTTAACTGTGTCCCCGGCCCTCGGGCGTCTCTGTCCAACGCCCACGTCAGCAAATACCTTTTGTTTCTCTCCCGTTCGGGCTCTCGGGGCTGCGGGACCGGCGCGTCGCCTCCAGCCAGCGCCAGCCCCGCCGCGGGGCCGGGATCCCGCACCCACCGCCCGCTCTCTTTGGATCAGCGGCAGCCGCCCGCAGGACCCGCCCGCTCCAGCACGCCGGTAAGGCCGGGCCGGGCGTTGCGATTTGGGGGCGGAATCGACGCCGGAGCGAGTCCCGCTGCGAGGGCGGCTCCGGGCTCCTCGGGCTGCGGGCTCCGTGCCCTCAGGTTCCCGTGCGCTGCGGGGTCCGTGCGCGGCGGCCCCGCGGAGCCGATCGTGGTTTGGGCTGCGCGGCGTCCTCGGCGGGCGCCATTTGCAGCCCCGGGCGCGGCTGGAGGGAACCGGGCGCGGCAACAAAGGGCTGCGCGGGAGCGGGCGGCGGGGCGCGGCGGGAGGGGCGCCGGCAGCGCGGGGAGGCTGCGGCCAACCTGGGCGGCCGCGACTCGGGACACGCCGGGCGGCGGCGGAGCGGCAGCCGGGGCTCCGGTACCGCGGGCGGCTCCGGGCTGCACGCCCAGCACAACGCAGCCCAGCCCTGCCCTGCCCAGCCCTGCCCAGCCAAGCCCTGCGGAGGGCAGCGCACGCTCTCCCGGCGCACCGACGGTCGCGGGCGCTGCGGTGCCCGCCGTAGGATCGGCCCCGCGCAGCCACCAGGCGCCTCCGCGCTTCGGCGGGCGGGTCCGGCGGCGCCGGGCGACCCGGGCGGCCGAGGGCTGAGCGGCCAATGCGGCCGAGCGGGCGGGTGAGTGACGGCGGCCTCTGCCAATGCCGGCCGGGAGGGCTGCGCCCGCTGGGGCGCCGCGCCGGGTCCCGGTTCTGGTCCGTTCTGGTGGCGATGCGGTACCGGCGGCTGGCGGCGAGGACGCGGTCCCGGTCCCGGTCCGGGGGAGCTGCAGCGCTCCTCGTCTTCCCAAATAGCGTGTGGCGGCCTCGGAGCCCCGCGGGCTGTACCCCTCGGCCCTGCAGCCTCGGAAGGAGACGTTGCCGGCTGCAGCACAGGCGTCTCCGCCGCACGGCGTGTGCCTACTCGGCTGCTCCATCGCGGTTCTCTCCTGGGAACGTCCGTCTGTGCATGCTGTGATTCAAATAAATCAGATTATTCGTAAGGGTAACAGCAAAATCGGACCTGACATCGTTGGATGAGTTGCACAACGCTGAAGTCGAGAGACTGAATGGTTTTCTTTATTTTTCAGAGCAACGTTTCGTTTCAGCTGCTCTGGAATGGAGATTTCTTCTCACCAGTTTCACCTCTTGCAGCAACTGAATGAGCAGCGCAGGCAGGACTTGTTCTGTGACTGCAATATCCTGGTGGAGGGGAAGGTCTTCAAAGCACATCGCAATGTGCTCTTTGCCAGCAGTGGCTATTTCAAGATGCTGCTCTCCCAGAGCTCAAAGGAGACGAGCCAGTCGACGACAGCCACATTCCAGGCGTTTTCTCCTGACACATTCACAGTTATCCTGGACTTTGTGTATTCAGGGAAGCTGTCTCTGACGGGTCAGAACGTGATCGAGGTCATGTCTGCTGCCAGCTACCTGCAGATGACCGACGTTATCAGCGTGTGTAAAACCTTCATCAAGTCCTCCCTGGACATCAGTGAGAAGGAGAAGGATCGTTACTTCAGTCTGTCAGATAAAGATGGCAATTCGAATGGTGTGGACCGGTCCTGCTTGTACAGCTCAGGCTGGAGGGCGGAGGGCAGCCCCCCACACTCACACTTGAGTCCAGAGCAAGGGACGTGTATGATGGGTGGGAATGCATGGAGTGGTTTCAGCTACTACCCAACTCCTCCGAGGAACACCTCACAGCAGCTGTCCAAACACGAGCAACGGCAGGACTCTGGGAAGAAACCCCGGCACCCGGGGCCACAGCCGCCCTCTGACATCCTGCACTATAAGTCCAGTAAGCTGGAGGAGAGGGCAGCTGAGCCCAGCGGACACAGTGCTCCAGCCGAGGAGCAAGTTCAGATTGAAGCAGAGGCTGAATCTCCTCATGTGGGCTACCAGTACGGGCAGGGCTCTGATGTGATGCCAAGGAGCCTGGCTGTGCCACAGCCAGAGCATGAATCACCCCGTTCCTCCAGCAAACTGAAGGCTTCGAAGGCAGAAGAGCAGTACCCGAGCATGCCCTCCATCCTAGGAGTCATGGGCAGCTGGGCTGAAGGTGAGTGACCACTAATGCTGCAGGGGCACGGTCACCTCTCTGCATAGGTTCTGTCTGCAAGTAAATGTGCTTTACTGAGTGTCCAGTATCCACAAAGCCAGCTGATTGTCCCGAAATCTAAATTTGGAAAGTTTAAGTCTTAATTTTGACATTTTGAAGTACATGGTTTATTAAAACTTTAAAAGTAGCGGCTCTACAGCTTCATCTTATGAATTTAATTTGGGATCTTTTGGGATATTTTCCAGCTTGTTGTAATAAAGCCAACAGCCTCCTCCTTTCACTCCTGTGTGACATACAGGAAAACACAAGATCTCTGTGCTTGGAAAGACCTATGAGTATATTTTCCTAATACAAGTTATTTGCCAGTCTGCTCTGTAGAATGCCTTTTCTTGAGTGTTACATGACTAGATGTGTTATCATAGAATCAGACTGGTTTAGGTTAGAAAGGACCTTAAAGAGTTCCAGCCCTCTCTGTGGGCCTCACACTAGACCATGTTGCCCAAGGCTCTGTCCAACCTGCCTTGAACGCTGCCAGGGATGAAGCATTAACCACTTCTGTGGGCACCCTGTGCCAGGGCCTCACCATCCTCACAGGGAAAAACTTCTTTATATCTGACCTGAACTTCTCTTATTTAAGTTTAGACCCATTCCCCCTTGTCCTATCGCTCCAGTCCCTGATGAGGAGTCCCTCTCCAGCATCCTTGTAGCCCCCTTCCGATATAAATCTATTTCTTTTTCCAAATCACCTTGTTTCCTAGCAGACGATCTGCCCAGGATGAGGTTCAAGTGCCCGTTCTGCACTCACGTGGTGAAGAGAAAAGCTGACCTCAAGCGGCACCTGCGGTGCCACACAGGGGAGCGGCCATACCCCTGCGAGGCGTGTGGGAAGAGGTTCAGCCGACTGGACCACCTCAGCAGCCACTTCCGAACAGTATGTACCCCAGGAGCTGCATCATTTGCTTAACATGTAATTAACCACAGTATGGATGGAGCTGTGTGATACGGTGACTCCTGTACAGAAGGGGTAATAGGGAATTTGGGTTTGCTGAAGTGAGTTTGAGGCATATTTTGTATGAAAGTGGATGAATTTGTTTGTTAACTGATGCTCACACAGGTGCAGAGCTGAAGCGGGCAGTTACTGCCTCTCAAAATGAGTTAACGCTGCCATTTCACACTACTCCAACCCTACTTTTTGTCATCTTAAGCCCCACTTCTTTGTGGATACATTATCAAATCCATTCCTTTCCATTTTCCCAGATTCATCAGGCTTGCAAGCCCATCTGCAGGAAGTGTAAGCGCCACGTGACGGAGCTGACAGGACAAGTGGTCCAAGAGGGGACAAGGCGCTACAGACTCTGTAACGAGTGCTTGGCTGAAGCTGGCATAGACAGTATCCGCATTGACTTGGAGGCGGAAGCACCCCTGGAATTTCCACCAGATGGAGACAAGGATTCCAGGTGGCACTATGGGGAAGATAACAGATCGGATGTGGAGATCGTGGAGGATGGGTCAACCGACTTGGTCATTCAGCAAGTTGATGACAGCGAGGATGAAGCAGACGAAAAGGAAGTAAAACCAAACATTAGGTAGCTGCAAGACAAGAACTAGGAATTCCCTGTCAGAGGGGAGAACGCACTGTCTTGACAATACACCCTCCACCAGCCTGTTGTTAACCATATGGAGACAGTGGTTTCTCCTGAGCAGGTCCAGACTTGCATGTATCTGTGGACATGCCGTTGCATCTATCCTGAGTTCTGTGATCAAAAGACCCATATTTGCTTCACCAGAGATGATCCATCCTTAGATAATGGATGAAGAAGAGAACTGAAGTACTACATGGATAACTGTACAGGAGACAATGGGTCACTTCTCAGACCCTCTTTCAAGAGAGTGAGGTCTAAATACTTTAGAAAGTCACACACCACGAGATTGCCCATTCTTTAAACTAGCAGAGACGTGGGGTTTCAATGTAACATCTGGTGATTCAATAAGTATAAATACCCTGACAGCAGAATATAAAGACAACCTCTCTTCAGTATTCAGAAATGAAGATAATCTTCCATGAAGTCTTCACATTCATGATAAGGATAAAAAGGCAGCTAATTGACAAAAAGCATATCAAAATGTTTTAGCACATTTGTCTGGAAAAGCACTTTCTTGTAACGTTTCTTAGAGTCTGGAGAATCTTTAGCAGATGGTTCATTCAAGACCTATTTCTTTACAAGAGAATAAACACATGAATGCTAGTCCTAGTCAGCACATCAGAGAGCAAGTGATCACAGATGAGGATCATTGCTTGATGCCAGTAGATGTTTTATTCATTCTGGAATTTGGGAACTCAGACTAGGCTCTCTTTTACTAAGGACCAGTAAAATACTTTCTGGTTTTTAAACACCCCTCAGAAGTGCCAGACTGCCATGGCTGGCAGCCCTGTGCCCGCAGCTTGCTGATGGCAGTGTCAGCCTCTCCATGCCGCCACGAAGGAAACAATCCTTCAAGGTTACTTTAGTTGGTGTTTTCCCTTTGTCCCCTCTTTTATTTGCCAGTCCTGGTGGCAGAGCAATTTGTACAGTATATATACCATAGCACTAGACATGGAACCGAGGAGATCCATCTGAAACCATTGACAACTCTTGTTTGTATTGACCTGTGCTCAGGTTAAACTGGTGAGTTTTAAGATGGAATCATTATCAGTTTCTATATCCCCAGTGTCATTCACTCAACCTTTTGCAGTCTGTACCATATGCCAGTGAGAATGAGATGTACCAGGAGCTCTAGACATCATATTTGTGTAATTTCACCTACGGTTAGACTCCAAGAAATGACTAAAGGTGAAGAAAGTTTATGTCTGTAATGAAACCAGCCACTTGGATTTGGTTCTTAGGGAGTTTACAGTATAAATGGGAGAGGAGCAGAACAATGCTCCTGGGTGCTGCTACTCTGTGTTTGCTCAGGCAGACCCAAGTATGAACACAGCCTTCATCCTACAACCATTGAACTCATGGCTATAGGCTTAGAAACCTTTAATTCTTTTCCTTTATACAAGTTTGTAAGCATGTTTGGCTGAAAGCTGGGATTGAGTACAGACAATCCCATATATACACTATATAATCTCTTTGCCAGGGACTGCTCAAAAGTCACTAGTTTATTTTTATTTGTGTAAAAACTGTATAGCTTTATCACTATCATCCGTAGCAGAGAGCAGCATTTTCATGCCAGGCTGCAGATGGCAGCTCGTGGGTCTCACACAGCAGATCGAATGCTTCCTGCTAAGTTCAGTGGAAGCATTGAGCACTCTTCCCTTGGAGGAGCATCTGCTTCATCTGCTCCATGGAGATGGGATAGGGTATTTTGAGTGTTCCTACAGGAATTATCATCTGTTGGCTTAGATTTGGGATGGGGGGGTAAAGTGGGGGGCTTGGAAATCTTTCTGGTGACCCATATGAAAGCGTCTTTTCCAAAGAAGGCTTACACTTGTTTTGATTTTCTGTTCCACTTGGGTCAGGAGTCCACAGAATGGACTGAATGGGACACCAGCGGGGTGATTCCTTGGAGCTAATTATTCCCAAAATACATATTAATAAATGGCTGAGAAACATTCCTGAGCAACCTCAACTAAATCAAATATAGAACAAAGAAATATATGAGCGAATGTGGAATGACTTTTAGCAAACTTCAAGAGAGAATGCTTGCTGATATCAAGTTTAATAGATCTTTCCATTTCCCTTTACATGAAACACAATAAACTGAAGGTATCTGTACCTGGTGTCCCAAGGGGGGCTGGGATTAGTCTCTGTGCGTGTTTTGGGATGGATTAAGGGGAGGGGAAAAGAAAGTGCCACTGTAGGTATGAAATCTGAGCTGCCGACTATAAAGATGAGGCTGCTCCTGAACAGTGGGAGCATTTTTAGGAGCAAAGGGATTTTGAGATCAATACTCCAGCTAATTGGGTACCATAAATCTAAGGATACTGAGGACCAAACGCTTCAGAAAATTATGTGAAGTGGCTGTAAGTGGGCAAATGGAACAATCTATCCATGTGAAGGCATTTCCTTTTTAAATACAGGCAGATTAATTGTTGATTTGCCTGGCAAATAAGGGGGTTACTGCTTTGATACATTATTTGCATTCTCGGTAGCATAACTAGATGGCTGTAGTAATTTTTAAAGTATCTTGCTAAGCTTTAGCTCCAGACTGCCATTCCCACAGGTCAGTTGTGGCTTGTATTTTAAAGAGGTTACCAGTTTTACATTTGTTGCCTTCATTTCAGTTGTTGTTCCCTTATTTTTGTATTGCAAGACAAGATAAATGTTAAGTGCCTTCTGTTTTTGACGTCCTTCATTGTACATAGCCAGTCATATATTTTGTTTGTCCTTCTCTTACATGTAAGTAAATCCTCTCTGTTTTCTGCTCATCTCACATCTGCTGTCTTCATCATGTTCCTGTGAGGATCACACACCACTCCTTAGCAGAAGTAACATTTTCTTTTCAAGGAGAAAAGTAAAGATCCTCCAGAGCTGTTCCCACAGGGTTTAATTTCCCTGGCAATAACTGATTTGAAGGTGTTGCTCTTAGACCTATGTCAGGTCTGAGGTAGGACACCTGGTTTTATCTTTAAATGCTAGAGAAGGGTGGATAGGAGTGCACTGGTTTCTGGTACTGGTTGATCACTCAGAGTCTGTTTCTATTCTGGCTCTGCAGAGCCAAATAACACTTGAGAGGTTTAAGTTGTAGTGCAGTGCTCGGGCAGCAGCCTCAGAGGCAGTGTCCACGACTTGGCTTGACAAAGCCATGGCTGATGGGATCTTGGCACTGGCCTTCCTTCTGTGGGAGGTGGGATATAGACACCCAGAGCTCCCCCACGGCCACAGGTCTGATCCCTCTCCAATTGCTTTTGCTTTTTATTATGTTTTCCTTGTACTTCTTCCATCTTCATGTTGCTTTGAATGCTCTTAAATACTACTTTGTAATGCATGTTTTGGTTCCAGTACATCATTCTCCTGAAATATGCTTTTCCATTCCCTGTTTCATCTAACACTGGAGGGATGTCCACTTCACATGACATTCCTCTTGGATACCTTGACTCCCTGTGCAATCCTGGTGTCTTTGTCCTTTTCTCCCCTCTCTCTGTCCTTTGTCACTGCCAGGTGGCCTCTTGGGGACAAGGCGTAGCTGTGGACTTGGCAGTGCTGTGGTTCATTGTTGGACTTGATGATCTTAGTCTTTTCCAGCCTAGACAATTCCATGATTCTTTTTGCTTGGCTTGTGTTTATTGCTGTGTTCATAAAACCACAGTCCAGAGTGAAGACATAAATTTCTGGTCCTCTGGTTAGTGTCTCACCTTTATCTTATTTGCTGACAACTATCTTGCCATCCTTTCAAAGGCTGAATTCAAAACCATTTCTCTTTCCCCCTTTTCAGGTATTTCCTTTCAGGAATTCTACCTGCCACATAAACCTCTGGCTGTGGAGTGATAGTGTGATTTGATAAGCTACTAAGAAAAGCTGATAATACTATTTAGTTAAATCTTTTATATGCTGTTTAACTTAAAAGTACTCCGACACTGGAGTTAGTTTAACCTTTCATCATGTCAAACTCCTGAAGCACAAACGAGTCATTTAGTGCATCAAGACTTTTAAACATAGTGGCAACGCAGAACAAATAACTTTGTAAGGAAAAACTTAGGGAGGAGCAACAGGAACAAGATTTCTGTCTCTTGGCTTAGCTGTTGTACTGAGTGAAACCTTAGTGAGGTTCTCTGCTGCACTCCGACCTGACACTTTCTATTGTGCAAGTGGGAAATGTTCTTCCCGTGTTCTGAGCAGGCACTGAGGAGGGGACTGACCTGCAGAGGTTCCTTCTCAAAATCATTCAGAGATCTCGAGGAGCAAGATGTGAAGTGTTCCATCTTTTAACAGGCACAAGATAGAAAGTGCCTTGTTGTCTAATGGGCATTCTGATTTGATTTTCCACACAGAAGAAACAGAAAGGACCATCTGTGACTGCACTCCCACTTGCATTACTTTGCTTTAGGATTAGCTCAATTGTTTGAATACAGAACTTCCCGTTATAAACCTGTTCCTTTATTGAATCATGTACCGTATCCTACACGACACAAGGGCAGAGGTTTCCCATTCAGGTCGTACCTTCCTTCCCCATACAGATATCTGGACTGGGCTTTGCCAGCAGCACCGCATTGTCTGCGGGAGGCAACGGCTTCTCGGGCGGCCAGTGGGTGCGGGGCAAGGCGAACAGTCTCGGCTGCGGGCGGGCGGGAGGAGGCAGCCGCTGGGCTGCGCCTGCAATCGGTGCGTTGCCCCTTTAACTGTGTCCCCGGCCCTCGGGCGTCTCTGTCCAACGCCCACGTCAGCAAATACCTTTTGTTTCTCTCCCGTTCGGGCTCTCGGGGCTGCGGGACCGGCGCGTCGCCTCCAGCCAGCGCCAGCCCCGCCGCGGGGCCGGGATCCCGCACCCACCGCCCGCTCCCTTTGGATCAGCGGCAGCCGCCCGCAGGACCCGCCCGGTGAGTGGCGGTTGTGCTGTGCACCGACAGGTCGGACCGGCCGTCGGGCTGAAGGCGGCGGGGAGCGAGTCCCGCTGCGAGGGCGGCTCCGGGCTCCTCGGGCTGCGGGCTCCGTGCCCTCAGGTTCCCGTGCGCTGCGGGGTCCGTGCGCGGCGGCCCCGCGGAGCCGATCGTGGTTTGGGCTGCGCGGCGTCCTCGGCGGGCGCCATTTGCAGCCCCGGGCGCGGCTGGAGGGAACCGGGCGCGGCAACAAAGGGCTGCGCGGGAGCGGGCGGCGGGGCGCGGCGGGAGGGGCGCCGGCAGCGCGGGGAGGCTGCGGCCAACCTGGGCGGCCGCGACTCGGGACACGCCGGGCGGCGGCGGAGCGGCAGCCGGGGCTCCGGTACCGCGGGCGGCTCCGGGCTGCACGCCCAGCCCAACGCAGCCCAGCCCTGCCCTGCCCAGCCCTGCCCAGCCAAGCCCTGCGGAGGGCAGCGCACGCTCTCCCGGAGCACCGACGGTCGCGGGCGCTGCGGTGCCCGCCGTAGGATCGGCCCCGCGCAGCCACCAGGCGCCTCCGCGCTTCGGCGGGCGGGTCCGGCGGCGCCGGGCGACCCGGGCGGCCGAGGGCTGAGCGGCCAATGCGGCCGAGCTGGCGGGTGAGTGACGGCGGCCTCCGCCAATGTTGGGCGAGCCCGGGCCGGGAGGGCTGCGCCCGCTGGAGCACCACTGCCGCCGCCGCGATGCGCTGTGGCAGTGGCTGCGCCCGCAGCGCGCGGTCTCGGCCCGGAGGCTCCGGTAGGCAACCGTCTGCCGAGGCGGCTTTTCACGGCTGGACATCGGTAACACGTACGATATTCACGTTTCTAAACACAGGCCCAGTGTTAAATAACAGTATTCAGCCCATCCGGTTTAGGTTATCAACGGGTCCCCTTGTTTTTCCTCTAGAACAAGCCATTAGCTCCCCGCGGGCATGGAGATTTCCTCCCATCAGTTTCACCTCCTGGAGCAGCTCAACGAACAGCGGAAGCAGGACTTGTTCTGTGACTGCGATATCCTGGTGGAGGGGAAGGTCTTCAAAGCACATCGCAATGTGCTCTTTGCCAGCAGCGGCTATTTCAAGATGCTGCTCTCACAGAGCTCGAAGGAGACGAGCCAGCCGACTGTAGCTACATTTGAGGTCTTCTCCCCAGAGACGTTTATGGTTATCCTGGACTTTGTGTACTCGGGCATATTGGCATTAACTGGTCAGAATGTGATCGAGGTCATGTCTGCTGCCAGCTATCTGCAGATGACGGATATCCTGAATGTCTGTAAGACATTCATTAAGTCATCCCTGGACATTAATGAGAAGGAGAAGGACCGGTACCTGGGCCTTTCAGCCAAAAGCACAAACAGCGACCCTGCCCGTTCCACCCTGTATCGCTCGAGGAGGAAAGCAAAGAGCAACCCCCGGCGCTCCTACTCCCTCCCGGATGAAAAGGCTGCTGCGGCAAATGAGAACTCATGGAGCAGCTGCCTGTCCTCACAAGTGATCCTGCAGCGGACAGAAACACAGCTCTCCAAGAGAGGCAGAAAGCCAGGCTCGGCGAGGAGACGCCGCAAGCACCTCGGTCTGGCCCAGAGCCGCGACTTTGCGCAGTATAAACCCACGAAGGCCGAGAGGGCCGGTGGCACCGGCAGTGCCTCGGACACCGGCCACATCTCCCGTGTGAGAGAGGAGGTTGAATTTGATGCTGAGAATGATGTTGACCGTGATTATGAGTGTCATGATGGATCGGACACAGTGCCGAAGAGGTGGTCTGTTGCTCATCTGGAACAAGAACTGTCAAGGACACCTGAGTTAATGGAGTTTAAGGCAGAGGAACTATACACCTCAATGCCCAAGATTTTAGGAGTAATGAGTACTTGGAATGAAGGTAAAAAATACAGTTTTGCAAAGATTGTCTTCATTTGGAAGAATTCACATGATCTTTTGAAGAGAATTTGTATGGCTGCATGAAAACCCAGACGATGCCTAGACTTGCAGATTGTTTTATCACCTCAGTTGTAGCACCTGACACTTTAAAGCCAGAGCAGAGCATGAGAATTGCAACCAGAGAGCTTGACCCAGGTGTTCCATGAAATGAGAGCAATGTGTGGCACATTATCTGGACACACGTAGTGGTTAATGAAGCTTCGTAAGCTGTAACTGACCTGGGGACCTGAATTTCTCCTGTGAGATCCCCAATGCCTGGCAGAGATGGAGGCATTCAGCCTAAATCCAGCCCCAGGCTGTCACAGTAGCAGGTCCTGTCCTTGACAGGATGCTGCATTCCCTCACACACCAAACCAGCTCACACTTCACAACCATTTGGCCATGCTACATAAAGCATCTGACTGACAGCATACGCCCAAAATAAATGTACCTGTATTTCAATATAACTGTGTATTTTTAGGACTCTGTGCATTCTACTATATTAAATAGAGGTTAGAATGTTCAAGCTAAATGGTTAGCTGATGGAACAGTCAGATATGATGACTATAGATAATAGCTTTGTACTTATGACCATGTGTATCTCTAAAGAATACCCTAAGGAAATGCTCTGAAATGGCCATTTAACAAGCTCCGTAAGAAATATTGGCTTTGGGGGGTGGTATTTGGGGATGTTTAGTGACAAACCAAAGGGAAAATTAATCAGAGAATCATAGAATTATTTGGGTTGGAAGGGACCTTAAAGCTCATCCAGTTCCACCCACCTGCCACAGGCAGGGACACCTTTCACTAGAGCAGCTTGCTCCAAGCCCCTGTGTCTAACCTGGCCTTGAACACTGCCAGGGATGGGGCAGCCACAGCTTCTCTGGGCACCCTGTGCCAGTGCCTCAGCACCCTCACAGGGAAGAGCTTCTGCCTAAGAGCTCATCTCAGTCTCCCCTCTGGCAGGTTAAAGTCATTCTCCTTGTCCTGTTCCTACAGGCCCTTGTCCAAAGCCCCTCTTCAGCTTTCTTAGTTTTCTTTAGGCACTGGAAGCTGCTCTGAGGTCTCCCTGGAGCCTTCTCTTCTCCGGGCTGAACAGTAATTACTTATTTGAACTGAAAACAACCAAATTACTACACAAAGAATGACTCCATGTTTCTCTGTCGCAGGTGACCTACCTCGGATGCGCTTCAAATGCCCGTTCTGCACGCACACGGTGAAACGCCGCGCGGACCTGAAGCGGCACCTTCGGTGTCACACAGGGGAGCGTCCGTATCCTTGCGACGTGTGTGGGAAAAGGTTCACCCGACTGGAGCATTTACGGAACCACTTCCAAACGGTACGGCACCTCTGTCGGAATCTGGCCTGGAAAACCCACAAGGTTTCATTGCTAGTGGCTGTTCGGCCATAGAATCGTAGAATAGTTTGGGTTGGAAAGGACCTTAAGATCATCCAGTTCCAACCCCCCTGCCATGGGCAGGGACACCTCACACTAAACCAGGTCACCCAAAGCTCTGTCCAACCTGGCCTTGAACACCACCAGGGATGGAAGAATCACAACTTCCCTGGGCAACCCATTCCAGTGCCTCACCACCCTCACAGTAAAGAACTTCTTCCTTAGATCCAATCTAAACTTCCCGTTTAAGTCTGAACCCATCACCCCTTGTCCTATCACTACAGTCCCTAATGAAGAGTACATCCCCAGCATCCTTATAGCCCCCCTTCAGAGACTGGAAGCTGTTCTGAGGTCTCCACACAGCTTCTCTTCTCCAGGCAGAACAGCCCCAACTTTCTCAGCCTGTCTTCATACAGGAGGTGCTCCAGTCCCCTGATCATCTTTGTAGCCTCCTCTGGACTTGTTCCAACAGTTCCATGTCCTTTTTATGTTGAGGACACCAGAACTGCACACAGTGCTCCAGGTGAGGTCTCACAAGGGCAGAGTAGAGGGGCAGGATCACCTCCTTTGACCTGCTGGTCACGCTCCTTTTGATGCAGCCCATGATACGGTTGCTTTCTGGGCTGTGAGCACACACTGAAGCCGGCTCATGTTCATTTTCTCATCAACCAGCACCCCAAGTCCTTCTCCGCAGGGCTGCTCTGAATCTCTTCTCTGCCCAACCTGTAGTTGTGCCTGGGATTGCTCCAACCCAGGTGCAGGACCTTGCACTTGGCATGGTTAAACTCCATAAGGCTGGCATCAGCCCACCTCACAAGCGTGTCAAGGTCCCTCTGGATGGCATTCCTTCCCTGCAGCGTATCAACCAAACCACACAGCTCGGTGTCATTGGCAAACTTGCTGAGGGCGCACTCAATCCCACTGTCCATGTCAGCAACAAAGAGGTTCAACAAGAAAATTTCCAGACCTAATCCCAGGAAAACTGCACCTCAACTTTAATGATTCGTTGTTTAAATTGGCAAATTCCATTTTCAGTTTAATCTTAAAAAAAAAATGATTTGATGAATTTTTCTAAAAACCAAAATAAAGTAAAAAAATAAACTTTTTTTTGGCTAAATTCTGACAGTTTCCAATTTTACATCACTTTAGATACATCAAGCTGGCAAACTGATCTGCAGGAAGTGCAAGCGCCACGTAACTGAGCTAACAGGATGCGTGGTTCAGCAAGGAACGAGGCGCTACAGACTGTGCCACAAGTGTCTGGCAGAGGCCAATTTTGACAGAGTTCCCGAGGATTTAGATGCAGAACATTCCCCTGTCTCCTCCGCGGGAAACAAACGTCCCAAGTGGGCTCTGGAGGAGGAACAGAAATCAGATGAAGGGACAATGGAGGAACCGTATGATCTGGTTGTTCGCCACGTTGACGACGATGTTCCAGAGGAGGAAGATGAAAAGGTGAAACCAAACCTGAGGTAGATCTATTTGTTCCTGTTGTAGTCGAGATTAAATTACTCCTGTCCTACCACCTAATGCTGGGTTATTACTTTCATTAAAATGAAATATTGCTCCAATTCTAATAGGAGCAAAATACAGACTATGAATGAGTTGGTCTCTACTTACAGACACGCAACAGTGAACTGCTTCTAAATACTATCCAGAGAGTACTTACTGGTTTAGGTTTCATCCCAGAGCTCCTTCTGATAATGGAAGTGCACAGGGCGTTCAGTGAGCGTGCTGCCAGCTGAAACCTGTCACTGCCACAGCTGCGTGAGCGGAACCAGGCGAATTCGAGGTCCGGTTTGTAGTATTTAAGGAATATTAAAACCAGAAGTGACTAACACTGACTTAGTTCATTCTGGGTGTTCTTCTAGCAAAGGCCTGTCACCGCATCTGCAAGCAGAGCACTTCACTGTACTCAGCTTGTGGCTGGTGGTGTCCACAGGGCATCTCAGCACTTGTACGAAGTTAAACTTTACCTATATTGATGTCCCGTCTCTCCTTCTCGAGGGCTGGCCGTGAGGAACGGGTTCCATCCCCTCAGGCCCCGGCCGCCCCTCAGCCGCTGTGGAGAACAAAGCCGCCGCAACTCGACGCCTGATTGGCTCATCCCGCTCGCCTGACCCCGGGCCAGCCAATGAGGTGTCAAAGCCGGCGCTGAGGGGCGGTAACCGCGCTCTGCCGGGCTGAGGGGAGCAGGCAGCGGCCGCCATGGCGCTCGGGGCGCGGCGGGGTCGGGCTCTGCTGTGCTGAGGGGACGCCTCGGCCGGTGGCTCCCAGCAGCGCCCGCAGGTGGGTCCAGCCCTCGCTCTTCCTCCCCAGGAGCACTACGTGCTACAGAGGGTGTATATGGAGAGCCCCAGGGCTCCTCCTGAGGAGAGACCCCTGTAACCACCCCCCCCCCCAGTGTGAATATCGTCCTTATTTTTGTGTTCTCAAATAGGCGCATTATTATCTTTATTTGCAGAAAAGTCTGCTCACCTCAGCAGAGAGCAAAGTACTTGGTTCACTGGTGTTAAAACTCCGCTGGCCAAAAGTACTCGCACACAGATGATTAATGGTTCCAGTCCAAATTTTATTTCACATTGGAGCTTTCTCAAAAAATAAAAGGGGTTTTAGGCCTTAATCTTCACAATATGGGAATAAACCCATGTCTGTTTAAGATGGCTTTGTAACAAAACAAAGATGAGACACTACCTCAAGGGGAGGCACCCACGGCACTGACAGTGAAAGAGGAGCACAGCCTGATGCACTGCTCACCTTTAACTCTCATTTGCCATCCTGTGATTTAAAATAAAGCACTCATGTAATCATTTGTGGTTAATTTTGATGAAGTCCATAATCCTTTGACATGAAAGGACTGTCTGTGTTGTCCTTTCTAAAGGACATCTGCTTTTTAACACAATCAGGTTTCACCATAGTTGGGAGTCAACCGCCTACAAATGTGGAGAATCCCTTTCATTGATGGCAGCAAAGCTGCCTGCTTCTTAGTAATAACAGCAAGCTAATCCTTGCCATTAGGATTCCATGTAGGTATGTATTATGATTCCCTATGAAGATAAGCTGAGAAAGTTGGGGCTGTTCAGCCTGGAGAAGGCTGCATGGAGACCTCAGAGCAGCTTCCAGTCTCTGAAGGGGGCTATAGGGATGCTGGGGAGGGACTCTTCATTAGGGACTGTAGCGATAGGACAAGGGGTAACGGGTTCAAACTTAACCAGGGGAAGTTTAGATTGGCTATAAGGAAGAAGTTCTTTACTGTTAGGGTGCTGAGGCACTGGAATGGGTTGCCCAGGGAGGTTGTGAATGCTCCATCCCTGGCAGTGTTCAAGGCCAGGTTTGACAGAGCCTTGCATGACCTGGTTTTGTGTGAGGTGTCCCTGCCCATGGCAAGGGGGTTGGAACTGGATGATCCAACCCAAACTATTCTGTGATTCTATGATTCTATGTACATGGTCACATGCTTTTTAGCATTGCATGTGGGAGTTTATTTACAGCAGTTCAGCACCACCTGCTGGCATGACTTTGTCTGAAGGGGGGGGGGGTTGGTTTTCCATCAGTATGGTTTAACTGTCCTTTGAATTGTCCGAAATCTGTCTACATTAACTCCGACCCACTGCAAGGGGTTTGGACCCTTTGTATAAAATACGGAGGAGGGATCGCACCTCAGAATTTAAACATTTAAATCTACAAATGAAATCATGTAGTTGAACAGATCTCCTGCCACCCTACAAAAAGGCAGTATTTTAGCTAGCAGCTCCGCTAATTTCTCTATTTGGTTTACACAGCACGTAAAACATGCGTCAGCCTTAAAAGCTGACTACCAGCATTCCTGAGAGGCTCTCAAACCCTATAGTTCTCTCTTCTTCTCAACATCCCCCCCAAACCCTGCCTAGTTCTTATTTTTCCTGGCATGCGGGTATTTCTCTGTCTCACCATCCTCAAGTCAAAACACAGGCTGACATTCCCTGCAATTACTCCCTTCAGTTGGCTAATTCCTTTGTTACTTCCATGGCATTAAGAGTTTAAGAGGCTTCCCCCAGCCAATGACAAGTATTCAGTGGACCACGCTTTTCTTGCTTTAAATATCAATGATGACAAAGACTTCTGGCTTTTCATCTTCACAGATCTGCATGGCCGAATAAGTTATGGCTTTGACCTCTGTGCCCTAGAGAAAGAAGACACAAAAGCATGGATATTCTAAATGACATCCCATGTAGCGGTTCATATCAATACTCAGTATTTATCACCTTCTATAAATGCTATCCCAGTTTAACAGCTTTTCCTCCCCAAAAAGCTGTAGCTGTATTTGCTCTGATGAGCAAGAAAGTTGGCACACTAATGCAAGGGCTTGGCCAGGCCAAACAGTGAATAAGTAACTCTTCCCTTACTTTATTGCCTCTTGAATAGTACAAATTCCTCTTCTTACCTCTGACAGAACATGAATATTCCCATGCCAATACTTAAGTTTAGTGCCTTGCTACCACTCAGATGTGAGTGGATCTCTGGAGAACTTGGAGGTCTGCTTTAAAAGACACCACACCTCCCTATCCCACCCCTAAAATGTCAAAGATGTACAGATGAACCTGCATACCTGAGGGTGTTTGGGTAAAGAGAACTCTTCTCCCCACCTTTAAAGGCAAAAAGAAGAGAGGTGGTTGGAATTTGGGTAATATTTACCAAATGTTGTAATTAGTTTCATTGATGAGCATAGGACAGCAAGATTTTCATTTCAAGCCTCAAAGGAAGAAGAGAAGTGCACAGTCCATTTTTCACAAATCATCAGTGAGCTCCTGCACATCACAGCACTGCAGAGTGTTAGTCTGAAGGCAATATGCGTGTTTTCAGTAACCATATTCATTACTCAAGTCATCATTTAAGCTCACCCAATTGATCTGATTTTGAATTGCATTCGGTCAATGTAAAGCACTTTCACCTCCTGCAGAGAAAGTGAGAGGAGAGACATGTCAGTATCACCTTCAACCTTCAGGCCTCAATTCTCAGTAAATCCCATTTACAAGGGTTATATTCCACTGTTTAGATGGAATCTGAAGCAGCCTCAAAGAGATACATTGCTACTTGGAACATGGAGGCAGCAGAGCCATGTAACCAGAGCTCTGTAATAGCAAATTGGTGTTTGTGGTAATGAAGCTTAACAATTTACTTCTCATAGAACGAATCATAGAATCATAGAATGGTTAGGGTTGGAAAGGACCTTAAGATCATCCAGGTCCAACTCCCCTGCCATGGGCAGGGACACCTCACACTAAACCATCTCACCCAAGGCTTCGTCCAACCTGGTCTTGAACACTGCCAGGGATGGAGCATTCACAGCCTCCCTTGGCAACCTATTCCAGTGCCTCACCACCCTAACAGGAAAGAATTTCCTCCTTATATCAAATCTAAACTTCCCCTGTTTCAGTTTTAACCCATTACCCCTTGTCCTATCACTACAGTCCCTAATGAAGAGTCCCTCCCCAGCATCCCAATAGGCCTCAAGTCTTTCTGCCCTGGTGTTTTCAATTCTCCATGTGTTGTGCTGAAGTGATCTGTTGCATCCCTTTTTCTCCTAAAGCAATACTGAATTCAGAGCTGGTATCAGAGAATAGCCTCAATCTACAAGATAGAAAAAGATCAGAACACTTACCCTGGGTATAAAAAACTCATTAGCGCTGAATTTATACAGCCACTCATCCAAGAAGTGGAAGAGGAGAGACAACATGTCATGGCCTGTGGGGTTGAAGCAGAGAGGACTGTCAGCTGACTCCTGGCAAGAATGCCCAAACATTTTTAAGACTACACATCAGGTGTCCTGCTTTATTACAAGATTCAGCTTAGTGATGCTTAAGTAGATTCCAGTTAACTGCAACAACACTACAAGTAAAACTCTGGTACCTTTCTCCCCCTGAGGTTCATAGAGTTCCAATGAAGCATTTACCTTCTGCCTCCACCTCCACTGTATCCACAGGTTCCACAGTCTCTATATCAGTCATGTAGCCAAACATGGCCATAACACACTGCTCAAAGGCCTCTTCCAAAGTGTCTCCCCAGGCATGTAGCCTAAAATGACATGGGATAATGTACCAGACTGCAACAAGAAAAGAAATCCCAAAGTAATGTGGAGGTGAGCTATCAGAACATGGAAATTAATGCAGAGCAAGGGAATGAACAAAAGTACGTGCTTTTCTATAACTATGCATTTGAGCAGATTACAGACAGTTTCTGAGAAGAGTTTCTTGGGAAAATATGGAAAATAAATGTTATCAGACCTCAAGAAAGTTCTTTTCTCATATGGTTAATTATGTCTATAAAGGTGAACTACTCAGAAGAAATTTGGTTTAAAAGAAAGATACTAAAAGGAGATTTCAAAAGACATTTCCAAGCAACAGAGGCACAGGAATATTCCACTAGAGAGGAAACCAAGCTTGATTCAGTGCTCCCAAAAGCAAAACCAAAATTGACCATCAAAAACCCCAGTGTGTAATTTCACAGTTCGGTAAGTGTACATCTGCAACCAGACTTCCACAGTTACTCCAGACAAAGCAGTAGAAATAATCCAACTGTCCTGTTGAGAAACCCCATACTTACTGCACATCTGCTGTGTGATCCAGGTCTGAGGGGGAAAGAAAAGGAGAAGGCATAAGATCACCAAACATAGTTAAAAATAAGGATTAAAAAAAAAAACAGAAAATCAGATCCTGTTGTTAGAATTTTTACATTCATTTTCAGATGTGAAATGGGGATTACCTATTTTGAAGTAGATGAGAAAAAGCACAGGTAGAAACTCGGATTATTTTTGCCAAGCACAAAATCAGTAGTGCTTAATGCAATCATGCCAGTGCCCTTGTGTACAGCACTGTGTGCAAAGGATGGCTCTTTTAACATAACAGGCTTCTACATGTTAACTGCAAGAAAAGGAAACTTTAACCAGGAGTAAAGAGCCTTTGCTGAAGTCTGCAGGTCTGGAAGTTATTCATGCAGAGGATGAGATTTGCAAATACTTCCAGCTCAGTGAAGAAATTTAACTGTCCACACCCAAAAAACACCCAGTATGCAAAAAGGAGACTTTAAAAACATACAAAATAGAAGGCAATCTTCACTAAAAAGGTGGGATTAACATCCCAAGCGTGTACTGAGTTTTACATGAACATCATTTATATTCACTCAGAGGAATGAAAGAAATACAAAATTACCCCAGGTTGACAGAAACAGAGCTAACTTGACATGTAAAATTCATGCCACACCATCATCACGGCCTGAAAGGCTCTTCTGATGCTAGTTAGATCCTTCACACACTATTAATGGATTCTCAACAACGGTCTCTAAAGCAAACAAATTCCAGGGGATGTAAAAGAAGAATAAAAGCTCTTCCAGTTATGGAAGCGGCGTGACTATTGTAGTACGTCACTGTATTTCTGCACTGCTATCAGAGATCTGAACGCATCCTAAAAATACATAGTCTAACAGCAACAGACACCGTCCCTCCAGACAGACACCACTGAAATAGAAAGCACTCAGACACTGAATGGGCTCCTGCCTTAAGCCAGCCCTTGGGCTATCACCCACTGGCTTGACATGTTCTTAGAAGACATTCCAGGGGTGGGGAAAGGGAGAGATAATGATCTTGAAGTAATGCATGTAGGAGGGAAAACACCCCAAAGAACACCAACACCCTCCTGAATGACTCTTCCTAGATGAGATAGGAGAAATGTCCTCCCTTGCTAAGGAACAGCTTGAAAGGGGAAAGTTTTCAAGGTGAGACTTATTTATTTTTATCATGCTTTCTTTAGCACCCATAACAAGAAAGGTATTTATTTGTGATAAACAACAGATCTCTCACTTCCATTAATTCAGCTCCAGATGCATCCCACAGTCTAAACACACACAACACGGGCATATTAAGAAACCCCACGTGTGCCTAAAAAGCAGACCCTCCTTCCCCTCCCTCCTCTCGCCATCACACTGTCACATGGACACTCACATTCATACTTCTTGTTGAGTGGTGGGTATTTGGCTTTGATCGCCTTCTGCTCCTCAGTCAGGTTGTAGTCCCTCTCATCAGCTGCCATAGCTGCGGGGCTAGAGTCACGCTCCTCACTTCCTGGTGCAAGGAAACATGGCCCCAGCGGCCAGCGCTCCAATCCTGCCTCGCTTCCTGGTGATGCTGCTGCAGAGGAGGGAGAACGGCCGCTCAGTTTGGTTCTTCACTTGGTAGCAGATCGGTAACCAAGATCCTGATGCACGGTGTTCAGTTGTCTGCTCTCAAACCTGTCACTGGGGGAAGCTCAGGTTCAGCTCTATGCCACTTGTTAGTTATGTTCAGACACAGTCCCTCCAGACACCACCTTTCTTTCTCCTGGCTGCCTCCAACACCAAGCATTTCACTCACCCTCAAGAAAAGTAATAGTGAAACGTAACTAAACATCATTTTTCGTTAGGGAAACAGCAAAAGTCTAGCTTTCTCTTAGGACAAGGGTTGTAGTTAACCTTTCAAACCCAGAAGCACATGCATGGCAAATACAAGTGCTGCACAAGGGCTGGAGGTTTCCTGTGCTCCTTTCCGTGCAGAACACATTTGTGAGTTTAACTAAAAACCCAACCATAATGAACTTCATAAAATCCCCATTTAAAAGTCTCATACTCAGGCTAAATCTTAGTTGCTGTTCCATGCAAGCTTTCATTTGTAAATCTAACAGATATAAACTGGAGAACCTGATTAACTTGAGGCTTGCTAATTCTCCTCCGATTTCCAGATATAATAACTATTCCATTTCTTTTTGGCATACTCTTAAGCTTTACCCACAGCTGAGCTCAGGACTTCCCCAAACAATGCAAATGACAGATTTACAGATAACACATAGCATCAAGTCTTGCTTTTAATCAGGAGGGCTTCTTATTCTGAGGCTTTCCAGTTTCTATTTTCAGGCGAACATCTAGGTACCTCACAAAGAGGAGCCTGAAATGGAGATGCCAGTGTTCCTCTTGGGGAATAAACCCACGCTTAGCGGTAATAAGCACATTTTGATGTTAAATCTATTAAATCTTGCGTGTGGACAGTCAGATCCAGGACCGACCACCCCAGGTTACTCAGTCAGAACCGGCCACATCCCAAGGAGCTCACTAGTCCACTGAAGCAGCGACAGTAAAAGGAAGCGATCAGTGATTACACACAATTAATAACCCCAAAGCAGGCTGAGGATACTCCGAAGGCGCCTGGGCAGCCCTTTGGAGAGGGAGGGAGGGAGGGCCAGGCCTCGGCCCCCACACACGCACCGATTTGGTCCGGTCCGGTCCGGTCCGGTTCGGTTCGGTTCGGTTCGGTCGGGTCCCCTGTCCACGGCTGTGGTGACCGGAGGAAGCCGCTGCAGAGCCGCGGCCGGAGGGACCGAGCCCGGAGCGGAGCGGAGCCGCCGCCGCCCGCTGAGCCCAGCCCAGCCCAGCCCGGCACCGTCCGCCCCGCGCCCCGCCGCCGCCCCGCTGCTCCCGCCCCGCCATGGCGGACAAGGAAGGTAGGACTCAAGGCACGGTGTAGGCCTCGCGGCGCGGCCTGCTCCGTGAGGCGCGGTTGGGGGGGGGGTCTCCCCTCACGGTCCCCACAAGGGCCACCGGGTTGAGGGGAGCGGGGCCGGTGCCCATCGGTCTCCCCCGGGCCCCTCCGGCATGGTTGGGCCGCGCGGGGGTGGCCTGGGAGAGGGCCCTGCCCGAAGCAGGGTTTCTCCGCCCGCCCCCTTTCGATCCGTTCGTGTCGCACCGGGGGCAGTTTGTGTTCTCCGAGCCCGGTCTGAGCGGGGAGGGCCGCCGGTGTAGTGCAGACAAAGCGGGGGGGGGGGGGGGTCACTGGGTGGGAGGCTGCTGCGCGCTCCTCTGGCTGGTGGCAGATGGTGAGAGAAATAGGGCAGCAGAAGGAGCTTTGGGAAATGGGGTTTGGGAGCCGAACCGGTCGGTTCCCTGCCCTCCTGCATTTACACATCGCAGTTCCGGTTTCTGTCTCCTCCTGTGCGCCGAGGTTCAGAATTTTATTAGGCTGAGCTGATGAAATTTGGCATCGTTCATGTCGGTTCCCAGCCTCACAGCTAGGAACAAGGACTGGCATGTGCAGCAGGGGGGGTTGAATCATCTGCGAGTATATATTGCACAGTTATCGGGGAAAATAGTGGAACATAACGCTCCAATAGAGTAGAAAACAGCAAACCAGAGTGTGATGCAGTTGGCTCTGTGATCAATTGCCCGCTCACGGGTAATGTGCATAAAGGCTAATCTGAGGCATTATTCTTTTACTAAACCTTTAGCAGCCTTTGATGATGCGGTGGAAGAACGTGTGATCAATGAGGAGTATAAAATATGGAAAAAGAATACCCCTTTCTTGTATGATTTGGTAATGACCCATGCTCTGGAGTGGCCCAGCTTGACTGCGCAGTGGCTGCCCGATGTAACCAGGTAAACTCAGCCTTTTTCTCCTTTTTAAAGCAGAATCAGTAGTAAATCTAGGTTCAATTTTTGTGAAAGTAAAACTGTTCCTTTCTGCCTTAATCTCTTTTTGTGTCCTTGCCTTGCCAACAAGATGAGGACTGCGAACAAGAGAAAGAGATTTAGGGAAATGTTTTCTGTGTTTCATGCACTGGATTTCTGTGGTTTCCTTCTGGCAGTTTCACCCTTTAATAAGCAAAAACTTCCTAAACCCCATAACTAGATCTAATTTCTGTATAGCCACCATTTTGACCTGAGCTTCCATAATAATGTTCTTGCAGTGAGCATTCTGCCCCCTCAGTGTTGTGCTCAGGAGGAGCTGCTAAAGTCTCAGGGGAAGGAATGCTGCTCTATCAGTGTTGTGCTGTAGGAATTTTAGGTTAAGATCTTGAATTCCATTAAGTGATTCCAGTATCTGAAGGGGGGGCTATGCTGGGCATGGACTGTTCATTAGGGGCTGTAGTGACAGGACAAGGGGTAACAGGTTAAAATTGAAACAGGGGAAGTTTAGATTGGATCTAAGGAAGAAGTTCTTTACTGTTAGGGTGCTGAGGCACTGGAATGGGTTGCCCAGGGAAGTTGTGAATGCTCCATCCCTGGCAGTGTTCAAGGCCAGGTTGGACAGAGCCTTGGGTGACCTGGTTTAGTGTGAGGTGTCCCTGCCCATGGCAGGGGGGTTGGAACTGGATGATCTTAAGGTCCTTTCCAACCCAAACTATTCTTGATTTCCTCTGGAAGAAGTGACTTTGGAGCAGAATAGTGCTAACTTTAAAGACTGTTATTAGTCAAACCCTGTTGTAATCAGCTCAGTGTTTCTCTAACTCCCCTTTTGCTCTTCATGTAATTCTTCCCTTGCAGACCTGAAGGCAAAGATTTCAGCATTCACCGACTGGTCCTTGGGACCCACACTTCAGATGAGCAAAATCACCTGGTGATAGCCAGTGTGCAGCTGCCTAACGATGATGCACAGTTTGATGCTTCACACTATGATAGTGAGAAAGGAGGTAAAGGACCCAAGATTTGAGCGTATTTGTCTTTTCTTAAAGTTCAGGCAGCCAAGTTCAGAGTTTACGTCTAAACTAACCCATTTATTTCTAAGTGGTACCTGACTTTCAGTCAAAAAACCATAATATTTGTCCATTATATAATGTCTTAATAATGATGAAGAAGGAAGGTGGCAGGCTTATTGCAGAAGTGTGCATGTGGGGGAAAACCTCACCCCTCCCTGTTTCTCACCACAGATTGACACTGAATTTCATGGAGTGCTGCTGCTTGGTATTTTTGTTACCATTTTTGCATTACAGACACGCTTCAAGTGAGAAAGTCGCTCCTGTAAAAGAATATTTTCTTTCAGAGGGGGATAGCATTTCACATGTTCTGCTCTTGTCTGGATTCTGCTGCCTGCTGGCTGTGCCAGCCTCTCTTGAATAAAAGGTTGCTGTGTTTTGTTTGGTATGGCAGACTTGAATTTGATGCTTTCTGTGGGCTTAGTTGGCTGTCAGCATCACTGCAAGCTCACCATCTCTCATGTTTACTTGGTTGAATCAGTCTTTCTGCTTGGTAAAAGTCGTTAGTGATCCAATGTTTGCTCTTTTTGCTGGAAGTCTGGATTATTGCAGTTGATATTGCCAGGGTTTTGCTGTGCAGTTCTCTGGAATACTGAATTACTGGCACTAAGTAATACTGAATTACTTAGAAAGATAAGGCAGCTTTAGCAAGCCCTGTTCCAGTCCCAGTTCTTACAATGTGGTGCAACGCTTTGTTTTTAGCAGAACTTTGTCTATTCTGAAATGCTGATTTGTGTTATATTTGAAGGGGAATTAACAGAACATCTGTTTCAAATTTACAACACATCTTCATTACAGATTAGAGTTTTGGGCAGAAGACATTTGGGGCTTGTGGTGTTAAGGTCGAAAGAGTAGAATATTCTCAGGAAAAAAGGGGCTTTGACTTAGTAAAAGTCCTGATATTTTGATGTTGCAAATAGAGACATTTAAAACAACATCCAATTGAAAATGGGGTTCTGCCTGTTAGAGCCGTTCGTTCAAAATAGGTACTTGGTAGTACCAGTGATTGAGTCGTGGATGTTTGTCTTGGTCTGAAACTGGCTTCTTATTTGCAACTCCTGAATTATTCTTCCAGAGTTTGGGGGCTTCGGATCAGTCAGTGGAAAAATCGAAATTGAAATCAAGATAAACCACGAGGGAGAAGTGAACAGAGCACGTTACATGCCACAGAACCCATGCATCATCGCCACGAAGACTCCATCCAGTGATGTCCTTGTCTTTGATTACACCAAACACCCTTCTAAACCAGGTGTCTGCTTCTTTGTTATGCCTGTGCTTCAGAGTTCAGCCAGCCCTTCTTTAAGCATGGTTGATGTAGTGAAAAAGAGGTTCTTTGACTCCTCTGTAGATACTGTAGCTCTAATTTAGACTGGACTGACTGCTTCTGGACCATCCAGCCGCACGCACACACACAAAAAGGCAGCAGTGTGCTTTTATTAAACTAAGAAGACAAACTGAGTTGTCTCAGTGTATTCTGTTTTAATGAGGTGATTTTTCAGCCAGAGAAAATGCTCAAAAGGGAGAGAGAGGGATCCTGTTGAAAATATCAAAGCAAAGATCAGTAAAGCATGGTGAAGCTCAATGGTTGGTATTCCAGGATGTGCTGGGAATGATACTAGGCACTAGAGTTTTTACATTGCCTCTTTACAGACCCTTCTGGAGAGTGTAACCCTGATCTGCGTCTTCGTGGACACCAGAAGGAAGGTTATGGGCTGTCATGGAACCCAAACCTGAGCGGGCATTTGCTTAGTGCTTCTGATGATCATGTGAGTACTTCATATAGAGTTGGGGTACAACCTGCACCAAGTGTTCCTTGGAAAAGGTCAAAACTGGTGCAGTTTTTGAGGGGGAGGAGGTGAGGAGAGTGTCTCCTTCAAAGGTAAGTTGTTTTAACTGGTTTTTATGTGTTTTAAAGACCATTTGCTTGTGGGATATTAGTGCTGTTCCAAAGGAAGGCAAAGTGGTGGATGCAAAGACCATCTTCACAGGGCATACAGCAGTAGTGGAAGATGTATCTTGGCACCTGCTCCATGAATCTCTTTTTGGATCTGTTGCTGATGATCAGAAGCTCATGATGTAAGTGGGGTAGTGTCTTCAGAAACCGAGTCCTGTCCCTCTTGCTTTCCTATCTGCTCCTCAGTAAAATGGGATATAAATCTTTGTTTCAGTTCCATGTTTTTTCCTTTTACAGTTGGGATACTCGGTCAAACAACACCTCCAAACCTAGTCATTCAGTGGATGCTCACACAGCTGAAGTCAACTGCCTCTCTTTCAATCCCTACAGTGAGTTTATCCTGGCTACAGGATCAGCTGATAAGGTACATCTACCTTGAACTTGGGGCATGGTTAGCTTCTGGTGGCTGAGTGGTCACATCAATGAAAAATGGCTTTCTCCTTTTTTTTCTAGACTGTTGCTTTATGGGACTTGAGGAACTTGAAACTGAAACTGCACTCGTTTGAATCACACAAAGATGAAATATTTCAGGTATAGCAACATGTCTTTGTCTTTTATGCACATAGTTCTGGTTAGCTGTCTGCAAAAATGAAAACCATGTTTTTCCACTCCATGTTCTTATTAAATGCACTTCAACCCTCTTACATTCTTCTTATCTGCTTATAATTTTGTGGCTTGTTGTGGAGCTGGATAGTGCTTTCTGGGGGGCTGATAGCTCCAGTACAAGTTAAGAGTGCCCAGCAGGCCAGGGGCAGAACGTAACAAGGAGCTGGTGTAGAGCTTTAACCACCCAGCAGGGTGAAATGCTAGCAGCACTGAGTAGATGTGAATTATTCATGGCAGCGGATTGAAGCAGGGAGGCACAATGAAATGGCTGCAGTGTTTTCAGCTGCTCAGCTTGGTCCTGTTGGAAGGCTTTAGCCAGACCCGTTCAAGGGGATCACTGGAACATTCTGTGACAGTGAACAATTGCTAATTTTGCTGGTGTAAATATAGAATGTTAGCATCATAGGTAGCACATGCAGGGCAGATACAGTATTTCCATTTCATGCCTTACTCGGAAGAGAAATATGCAGAGATTTTTTTGTAGAAGGATTACTAGTTAATCCTAGTAGTTACCCCTAAATAAAATTACACATGGAATCCTGAAATGTGGGGTTAGCGTGCGGAATGAGGTGTTCTCTTCTAATCCTGTGATCCTATTAACTGCTATGTTTTGGAGAGATTTAGCTCTAGCAGAAGGACTAAATGTGAGGTTTTGGGCAGTTCAGCTTAATAACTGATTTCTTTTCATGTGTAAACTGTACCTTCTACTTGAGGAATCTGTAGTTTATATTTGTGCAGTCCTCACTAAGGTAAGGGACAGCTCCTGCCCTTGAGAGTTGTTTGCACTTTGTAATACGTGGCCTGTGTTAGAGGAAAGGTTAATGTGGTACCTTTTTGATGCTCAAATGCCTTGTCATTGTATGAATGTTCACAAACCTGTGTTAGAGTGTTATTATTGGACATATTATCAATTGGAATTCTCACAGATCATTCATGGTGCAAAACACAGTGGTGTTAGTTGTGAATGTCTGTCATGTTACAGCTTCTCCAAACTAACTTCCTTTCTAAATTCATCCTTGCCTGTAGGTTCAGTGGTCTCCCCATAATGAAACTATCCTGGCCTCCAGTGGCACTGACCGTAGACTAAACGTCTGGGATTTGAGGTAAATCCCAAACTGCTCGTGTTGTCCTGACAAGGTGATATTAGGAACTGCATCACACTGCAAAAGCTGAACAACCAACCCCTCAACTTTCCATTTTCCTCTCTTTTTAAACAGTAAAATTGGAGAAGAGCAATCCCCTGAAGATGCTGAGGATGGTCCCCCAGAGCTGTTGGCAAGTCTTTTGAATCTCACTATCTTGATCTATTACTCATCTTTGCAATGGAGATTTGAAAACATTCCCTGTTTTTTTTTCTATCCCCAATGCTAGTTTATCCATGGTGGTCACACTGCAAAGATCTCTGACTTCTCCTGGAATCCCAATGAGCCCTGGGTAATTTGTTCTGTATCAGAAGATAATATCATGCAAGTCTGGCAGATGGTAAGTTGTTTGGGAAGGGGCAGGTGAGAGATGCTGTTTTGCTGCCTGGATTTCAGCATCCCTGGTTTTGTTTACAGTTCTTGGAATTACTCAGTAGCACTGCATGAATCTCAAAGGGACAGTGAAATCCACTTTAGGTTTGGCTGAAACAATGGTTTACAGATACTTAGAAGTTGGTTTTTTTAATCTATAACTGATTTCACAGGGGCTTTGTTCATACAGTTCTTGTGGAAGATGCTGCTGCTAAGTGGAAGACCTCATAATGTACAGGAAATAGTCTGTTTGTTGAAGTAAATCTTACAATGATTTAACAAGGCAGATTTCCACAAGCTACAGTAACTTACAGGGGGCTTAGGAAATGTTTTGGAGATGTGGCTGTTCTGAAAAGGATCATTTGTTTTACTTCTGTAATGTAAATGGCCTTGAGGGACCAGGGATGGGTGATACCTGCAGGTGAAAAGCTGCCAGTTTTTGAACAGTTCTAGCAGATGGAATCCCATTTGCTGCGGTGGGAAATGCTTCTCCAGTTCCTCCATCTCTTGTCTTGCAGGCGGAGAACATCTATAATGATGAAGACCCCGAAGGAAGCGTGGATCCAGAAGGTCAAGGATCCTAGATCACAACCTTTTTCCTCTTTCTAGTCTTCTTCCTTCTCTTCCCTTTCAACCCTGATATTGACTTAACACTGGTTTTGAGACACACATAGACTTTGTGTTCAGCCATCCTTCTGTAGATACCATCAACAGGCTTTTTAACCCAGACAGTGAGTACCCCGTGAGGGCTTAGCCCAGTGCAGCAGCCACCATGCTGTAGCTCCTCAGCCATATTCCTCTTGCACATAGGGCTGGCTGTCCCATTTTCACTGCCTTCATCACACAGAGCAGAGTTGGGTTTTGTTCCTTTTGTCTTTAGCTTGCTTCAGCTGCAGACTTTTGTCTCATTTGAAAGGTTAAATCAGTAGAGCTACTAGAGTGTGCTTGAGCCAATGGAGATGATACAAGAGTTAATCCACTGGCAGGTCAGAGTGTGGAAGGTGTCATCCTCTTCAGTACAACTCTGAAGTCTTGGGATTCCTTTAATCTGTACCTTGTGGATTTTTCTGCCTCTGCAGATACAGGCTTGCAGATTCTGACGTGAAGTTAAATTTCTTCCTGTATCTTTTGGTCTCTACTGATAATTCTGGGTTTTTCATTCCTTCCTTCCTTTCCCTTTTCTCCCATCTGCTGGGTGACAGCGGTTTGCATTCCTTAGCTATTCCTGCAGAGCATCATTCACCTTCCCATGTATTTTGCTCTATTGTGTGTTTCTTGAGCTGTGTTTTCACATCTATTTCTTTCCTTTCTGTGAAATGGTTTTCAAGACTTGGGGCCCCCAGGTTGTAAAGGTGTCTGTTTATACCAGCTGATGTATCACAGATGGCATGCCCGGTAACCTCCAACACCATTGGTAGCTGGTATGTGTAAAGCAAATCAAACGTGGGTGAGCTACTTGTTTTAGGAGTTTAGTCCTTGACCACTAGTTTCTGCACATCTTCACTAGGGTGTCCTGTTCCACCAGCAGCCTGTTACTCTCCATGCTCCTCATGACTAACTGCGTGTAAGTGCTTCAGATGGAATAAATTTTTTCTACGTAAGTGCTGTGGAGCTTTGGGCTGATGTTTTTGTTGTGCTGATGTTTTCCTTCTGCCTTAAACTCCCTTTGTGGAGAGGAAAACGCACCTCTCTTCAGAAAGCAGAGTGTGAGCTTTGCCCGTGGGTGTGTGTCCTGGGGGACGGGGGCTGGGACAGACATCCCTGTGTTTGTACCATGTGGATGCTTCTGCCCCTCTTGTTTCCACTGCTTTCTGTGTGAAATGAGAACTTAATACCCACAAGTTGCCACTGTACTGAGGTGTTGCTTTCACCTGGAGAGTGCTGCTGCCTGGATTTTGGGCCTTGCCCCAGAAGGATGGGGTTTTGTTAGTCTGCAGCCTGAATAGTTTGATAAAAGGATCCTGGTTTGACACAGCCTATTTTCTCATTGAGATACACCTTTGACAATTAAAGTATCCTTAAACTCTGACCTTTATTTTCAGTGTGAGACTTTATATAAAGTGGGAACCTATTGTCCACAAACTCGTTTCTGTGGCCCGTGGTGGAGCATGTCCCAGTACAGCAAAGGCCCTTGAAATACAAAAGAAAACCCTGTTAAAAGCATAAAGCTTCCCTTTCCCTTGCCTGTAAACTTTAAAACTCCACTCTGTAACACTGGCTCCCAGAACACTGCTTCCTGGGCAGGCTCATACACTCCACCCCTGCCCCAAGACGTGTTTTCCCAAACACAGCACAGCATACATCTGTTAGTCTTCATCTGTGTCCACAGTTCAGTGCAAGTATTTGCTCAGCAGTTTTTACTACTCGATCACCAGCAGCACCTTGAGAAATACACACAAGTGATTGTCCAGTATTCCTGACTTCAGGCAGCTCCTGGGCCTCGGGTAGGGTAAGCAGCAAGAGGAGATGTCCCCTGCAGATCCGTCTGTCCCTTACTCCTGCTACAGAGAGGGAAAAATCCATCATTCTTGACAATCCTGGTCTGTTTTGTCTTCTGATTTGCAAAGGTGGCCGTAGATTTCTAAGCAGCTCCTGTAGGGGTAGAAAGTCAGTTCAGGGACCTGAATGTTCATGGGAGTTACCCATGGAGAAAACAGGGAAAGGGGACATGCTATTTCTGAAAACCATTATTTCTCTTCACAGTATGAAAGAACTAACTGGGAAACACTCAAACTGGCTCAGTAATCTGGTCTGGTGAGTGTCTGGATCCAGCCTGGCCCTTCCAGAGCCCTTGGCAAACACCCCAGCTGTAACAGGGAATGTAATTTTTAATGGGATCCATGGGAAGGGGCAGCTCAGAGCTGTGAGGTCCCTCCTGCTGCAAATGTGACACTTACTGAGGTGTCCTGATACATGAGGAGCTTCCAGGGATGGCAATTTGTGTGGGAAGAGACTGGGCTGCTGCACCCAGGCTCAAGTGCTAGTCTGGGCTTTAGGTCTCGGATTTGGAAGGACCCTGAGCAGCACAGACAGGGTCTTTTTTCCCCTTTCCTTTTCCCTTTCCTTGTGTTGGGATCTGGGCTGAATTTTTAACACAGTCCCTCTCCTTAATCCATCTTGGAATGGCTGGTGCCATGCCAGGCTGACATGGAGGTCTCTTCACCTGTCCTTGTCACGCTAAAGTCTTACCTAGATAAAACCAATCTTATCGGTGGTAGGGAATGTGCAGAGCTTGCGTGAGGAGGGTTGGGTGGAGAAGGGGAGTAAAGGATGCTGAAGTGAGAGTGAAGCTGCAGAGGATGAAGTGTGTACAGCTGGGGCTGCAGTAACACACAGCAAAGTCTGGTGAGTGAAACAGTCCCCAAACTTAGGGCCATTTTCTTCATCCCGTGTGCTGAAGACCTGATGAAACCAGAAGACAGTTCTCTCTCAAGGGAAAGCATCCACAAGAGCTTCCCAAACCTAAACCTCAGCTCCTGCCCACATATTCCAAAGGAAACCAGCTTCTGGGAAGGCAACCTCCACTGCCCCTGTGCCCAGGAACTTCCAGCAACTCCCTATTTGCTGTTGGGCAGAGGAGCTGCAGTTCCCATTGGGCTGCCCCACCAGGCCCTTTGCTCACACGTGTCCAGGAACCAGACCAAGAGCTGGTGGTGTCTGAAAGCTCTGTGACCACCAGCAGCCTCTTCACCACCATCCTCCTCCTCCTCCCAGCCCCTCTGCACCACTGGGATGAGACACAAACGCACTTGTAGATGGAGAGCTCCTGGTGGAGGCTGGTCCTCAGCTCCTCCAGCTCCTGGTTCTTGCGCTGCTGGAGCTGGACTCCGTTCTTCAGCTCCTTCAACCTGTCCTCCAGCTCCTCGACCTGTTCCTGGCGAGGAAGAGCACGAGAGTGGATTAGCTGGGCTAGGAAGGCTGTCCTTGCCTGCATTCCCACTGTGGGACCTGCCTGCCCATGGTTTAAAGACATCTGTAAAACCACCTTGGTTTGTTACGAAGGTAAGAGCTTGGACTGGGCTGGGATGTGCTGGGTCCTTCAGCTTCTCTCAGCTGGTTGGTTTTGTCCCCTCAGCTGCTCTGGGTGTGTTTGGAGAAGCTGCCAGAACCCATGGGTCAGGGGAAGACAAACAAGGCATGTGGGAGCATGGAAGAGTGGAGCCACATCAGGGGTGCCCGGAAGTCCTGTCCTCCAAGGGAGGGCGGCCCCTGAAACCCAAGGCGAGCAGTGTGATGGGTGACCTGGTCCCCAGCCCAGCAAGGAGGAGGTGCCATGGAGAGGGAATGTTGGCTTCCAGAAGCTGCTCAGAGCCAGGCTGGGAAGGAGGCAGCGGATCCAAGCTGAGAACAGGGAGTGTTGAAAAGGAGGAGATTAATTGTGGAGCCTCTTTGCCAAATGTGCTCTTAGAGATATTGAATTGCCTCATCCCTCAGGACAAGGTGCAGGGGGGGAGGCTGGGTGCAGCCAGAAATAACCCTCCAGGGAAGCAGCCTGGCCCCTGGGCTGCCGGTGCAGGAGGTGGGACCCTTCCTGGTGGTGGGAAGGGCAGGATCTGCCTTTTGGAAGTAAAACTGACTTCCCCGAGAGCCTGAGCTCAGCCCTGCACAAGTGGGGAGCGTGGGGTGCCTGTGCTCAGCTCTGGGAAGGAGCCCCCCATCCTTCTGCCGCATCCCTGCTCACTGGGGCCATTTCCAAGGGGCAGCTCAAACCCAAGTGGGAATAGCATCGGGAGAACTCTTTCCTGGCAGCTCATCGGGTGAAGCCTCAGCACTTTCCCACCACATCCCTCTTGGCAGGGGATGCTTTTGACCTCAACCAACAGGAGATATCCCATCTCCTTACCCTCCCCATCCACCCCTTGAAGCACCCCCTTCATCACCCACACATCGCTGGGTGCAAAGAACACCCCCTCCTCTCTGACCCACATGCAAGGGATGCTCAGCCGCGTACCCGGTACTGCCCGACCTCTTCATCCCTCTTCTGCTTGGCAAGGACGATCTGCTCCTCCAGGCTCCGGTTCTGCAGCCGCAGCTGGTTCACCTCCCCCTGCAAGGGCCGCAGGGCTTCCTTCATCCCCTGCAGCTCCCCTTGCACCTCCTGCAGCGCCTTGGCACCCGCCTCGCGCCTCTCCAGCAGCCGCAGCAGTTGGGGCTCATAGTGCTCCTCCAGTCCCCGCCGGCTCTCGGCCACGAAGCTCTCGAACTCCATGGAGAGCCGGCGGCTCTCCTGCAGGTACAGGTTATCCTGGCGGCACGGGGGAGCCTCCAGTCGCTGCCTCAAAGCCTCCTTCTCCTTCTCGCAGGTCTCCTTCAGCTGGGAGAGCTCCCCGGAGAGCTGCCCCGCCTGGGTCTCCAGCTCGCCCCGGTAAGCGGCGTGCTGGGAGAGGTCGTGCCGCCGGCTCTCCAGCTGGTACTGGCAAGCCACGCACTCCTTGGTCACCTTGAAGAGCTTCTGCTTGATCTGACGGATCTCATCCTTCAGGTTGTCCCGCTCCAGCTCCACCTTGGCCAGCAGCCGGCACGCAGCCTGGATCTCCTCATGGGCATGGCGGATCTCCTGCAGCGCCGGCTCCCGGAGCTGCCCCAGCTCTGCGATCAGGCTGTCCCTCTCCTGCTCCAGCTGCTCCACGGCTTCGATGCACTCCTGGAAGTAGTCCCCCAGCTCTTCCAGGGTCAGGCACTTCTGCTCCGTGCCCTCTGCCCCCTCTGCATCCATGTCCAGCGGGATCCCAGCCCCGTCTGTGTCCACGTCAGCTGGGATCCCTGCCCTGTCTGTGTCCATGTACAGCGGGATCCCTAATCTATCTGCATCCACGTCCAGAAGGATTCCTGCCCCATCCACGTCCAGCGGGATCCCTGCTTCATCCACATCCAGCGGGATCTCTGCTCCATCTGCATCTATATCCAGTGGGATCCCTGTCCCACCTGCGTTCACATCTAGCAGGATCCCTGTCTCATCCACATCCAGTGGGACCCCTGCTTTATCTGCATCCACGTCCAGCGGGATTCCTGCCACATCCACGTCCAATGGGATCCTGGTCTCAGCTGCATCCTGGTCCAGCTGGGGCACGTTTGTCTCCAAGTCAGCATTCCCACCATCTGTTTGGAGGTCCTGGCAGGCATCGGGGCTGTCCCCAGGCTGGGGCATCAGCCCCAGACCCACTGCAGAGTCCAATGGGCTGTGTGCAGGGTCCGGGTTCAGAGCAGCTCCTGCTGTGGGTGCTCCAGCTTCATCCAGTCGTGGCTCTGAAGGGAGCTTGGGCTCTGCCATCAGGTCCCTGGGAGGGAGAGGAGAGGTGAACCAGAGCAGTGACAGTAATAGGTCTCAGCCCTTCCTCTCCACCTGGTGAGATGTGGGTGCCCCTGTCACCCCTAGGCTGTGTCAATGAGGCTGTGCTGTGCTTGCACCCTCAGTGATAGCTTGGACCCAAACTCTGCTTTGGGGTGGCCAAAAACGAGGGAAGAAAACCCTCTTAAAGTGACTGCATGGCGAAGGAGCGAGGGATGCCAGCCTGCACCCCAAACCCAAGAGCTGCTCCGGTGCCAATGGAACTGCCACCGTGTCACAGCCCCAGCAGCACCGGTGTGACTGGCAGGGGGCATTCCCGGTAAAACCTGCCGGGATGGCAGCAGGGTGAGATAACCTCACGGGAAGGGAATGTGCTGCTAAAGCGTAGGCGGGCTCCGAGATGGCTCCGATGGAGTCAAACACCACACACGCAGCGCCTGGGCCAGCGGCTTCTGCAGCAGGAACCGGGCGAGCTCCTCTTTGCAGAGTCATCGACCCTGACATTGTCCCCAGCCCCGGTACCTGCAGCTTCCACCACCAAATACCCACGTCTCCCATCCACCCGGCTGCTATCTGGGGCTGGATGTACAGGACGATCCTCAGGGACCGAGCCGGGGCTTCTCCCGCTGCCTCCAGAAGCCGGGCTCGGCAGGAGGATGCTCTCACCTCCCGGCCCCGCTGCTGAGCTCATGTCTAGTCATTCCCTAAGGAATGAGCGCAGGCTGGCACTCGCAGCAACGGCTTTAAGGAAAGAACTGATTTTCACCGGTACTTTCTCTCCTAATAAGGGAGTTTTCAGCGGTGCTGACACATCCCAGCCCGGGCTCAAGGGCCGGAGAGGGGGCAGTGCCTGGGAAAGGTAGGGAAAGGCTCCGCTTCGGTTTTCCATACCCTGCCCCGCTGCCAGGGCTCATTTCTCAAAGTTCTCAGCCCTGCTTTCACGGGCAGGGTGGGAGCGCAGGGCACGCATCCTGCCTTCCCAGCGGGGTGCAGGCTCGGCCCCACACACCACCCCTCATCCCAGGGCTCCCCAACACTCCTCGGTACCCCAAAGGGGCCGGTCCCCCCCCCCCACTCCAGTCAATTCTGAGGGTGCAGGGATGGAACCTCAGATCCCCCCCGCGTCCCTGCACCGCAGGCACTGGGTCCCACCACCCCCGTCACCCGCACCCATGGGTGAACCCCAGCCCCGTCCCCACTCACCGCTGCTCGCCCCGGGGGGGGGGCTCTTACCTTCCTCCCCTGGAGCCCGGCGCTGCCGGCTCTGCGGTGCACATGGGCTCAGCATGGGGCGGGGGGGGGGGGGCTATTAATAAACGGGGCTGGAAATCAGACTCCCGGAGCAGCCGCTTCTCCCGGCCACCGCCTGCAGCGCCGGGGGCTGCTTCCCTCCGCCCCTGGGAGGAGGAGGAGGAGGAGGAGGAGGAGGAGGAGGGAGGGGAAGGCCAAGCCGTCTGCATCCCCGGCAGAGGCAGCCGCAGGGGCTGGCTGCAGCCAGCCCGCATCCCTAGGGAGCATCCCCCCGTCCCGCTCCGGCTGCTCCCACCCGTGATTTAAAGCGGAGGTTTGCTTTGTGCAACCTCAAACCCTCCCTTCCCCACAGTGTTGGGGGATCCCATCCTGCAAGGGGGCTGCGATGGGGTGCCCCGGTGGGTCCCCCTCTGGGGCTGTGCAGGGTTGTGCCTGTGACACTGGCAGCGGGAAGGGGAAACACAGGAGGATGCAGCACATGGGCACCGAGTGCTGCGGCCTCATCCTGACCAGGAGCGGGGTGCTCCAGGATGCTGTGTGCATTTAAAGCCTATTCATGTATTAAACACCAGTGTCTCAGGGTTCTTTAGATGCCCCAAGTTGGCCCCACCAACAAGCCAGTAGTGGCAGGGCGCAGCCTCTGCTTCCCCTTCCTCCCATAACCCATCCCTGCCTCCCCTTCCTCCTTTGCTTTGGGGATGGAGGAGGTGGTGTATCCTGTGGGCGCACTCCTGAGCACCCTGCAGTGACAATGCCCTCATCCCTGCCCTCACTGCCACCTTCATTGCTCACCACAACTGCTTTCCATAGCGCCCATCCTCATCCTCCCCATTCTGACATCCCAAACCGGCCCTTTGGCTGTTATGTTATTAACCTAAATGTATCTAAACCCCATATTTGAGCTCTATTGGCACGGGTGCCACAGCCTGGGCTCACAGCACAGCCATCCCCCATGGCACCGGAGCCAACCAAACCTACCTTGGCCAAGCCCCAGTCCTGGCGCTGCCACCACGGCTCAGGAAGTCAGCACTCTCCGCTCAGGAAGTCACCAGCTTACGTGCCCCAGCATCGCGCAGCAACACACCCAGAGCTTACAACATCACCCAGTGCCACCCGTCGCCAGTGCCACCAGCGCCACCAGCACCTTGCCCAGCCTGGCTGTGAGATCCGGTTGGAAACGCCTGCGCTTGCCCATCCTCCAGGAGCAGGGCTTTAAAAGGAAAAGGGACATTTGGGTGCGTTTTTTTCCTTCCCTTTTTTTTTTGGATCCTGCTGCTTTTTCCAGCACGACACACCTTCTTGTGCTCCCTTTTTTTTCCATGGAGCGCCTCTATTTGTGCTGAGACTTTTGACTCAATAGGAGAGGAATGCTGTTAATTCCCACAGCTTGTGGGTATAAACATCCAGCCAGCGCTGAAAGCGCCAAGGGGAGAAACCCGTGGGTCCATTGGGTGTGCTGGGACCAACAGACCCTCGGAGGGGGGCGACGGCAGCAGCGCTGCCAAGCCCTGGCTGGGGTTGATGTGATGCGGTGCCAAGGGCAGGGTGGGGATTGAAGCACCTCAGCTGTTCTCAGTAAGAGGATACCGGGGCCCCGGCCCCGCATGGGGCTGTTTTGTGGCTATAACCAAGCAACGGCCGGCTCCGGTGTCACAACCGGACCCCGGAGCGCTCGGCAGAGCCTGGGCACGTGCTGGGTCCGGCCGGCACCGGGAGCCGCCGTCATCCGTGCTCCGGAGCGGACTTTGCCCTGCAAACAGAGCTGGCAGGGAGTCACCGGCAGTGCGGCCGGGGGGGAGGAATGGGAAAGGCAGGGGGGACAGAATGTTCCGGCTGTGGGAATGAATGGCTCCGGGCACTGGCCCACTGCTGGACCCGGGGGCTGTGGGGAGCGAAGAGCAGGTTTGAGTCACTTTGCCTCCACTCCAATGACTTGGTGCTGCCATGCCCTTTCCCAGTGGATCTTTTCCTTCCCATCACACACAGCGGATCTGCCCCAAAGGCAGGGACAGAGCCCGCGCTGTGGCCTCACCGTCCTCCATCAGCTCTCCTGGCACTGCCCCCCTGAGCACCACAGCAGCAGCTCTGGCGGTGGCTCCCTGCTGTCCTCCCACAACATTTAGGTCTTGAGGGAGGCTTGCCCAGCTCCGAGTCCTCCCTGGAGCAGCACCAGTGGTGCCCAATCTGCCCAGAGCCCAGTGTTGGGATTCAGCTGCTGAGCCTGGGCAATGCCTCCATCTCAGCACCCTCTGCACGCTGCTCACCGCAGCTCTGTGCCGGCTGCGGCAGGGCGAGTGGTGCCGGATCCGTGCGCAGGAGCTGATCTCAGGGGGAAAGGGTGATCCCTGCAGGGGCAGGGAGAGCTTCCAGGGATGGATCCTGGTCCTTTGGGTGCAGCCTGGTTCACTTCACCTCCTGCCTCAGTTTCCCCAGCTGAGAGCTGTCAGTGACTTTCCCACCTTGGGGCCCAGCACGGGCACAGGGTGCCGTGGGGATGCTGCTGTGGGAGACAGCACAGGGCGAGCACCACGACTGAGTGCCAGGAGCTGGGCTCATCCTGCACCCATGGAGGTGCTGGATCCGACTCAGAGCTCCCAGGGCAGCCCAGGCAAAGAGGCTTGGGGCAGATCCTGCAAGGGGGAGGCAAGGTCACCCTGTGGGGCTGGAGGAGGAGGAAGAGGGGCTCAGCGCTGGCCTGTGCCCAGCCAGGGCAGAGTTGGAAGGGGGAGCCCGAAGGTGCCGTCCATGCCACAGGGACCTTGGAAGCCGGAGCCTGCCCTCAGGCCACAGGCGCCGGCGGCTCTGGCTTATCTGGGTGCTGGGTCCTGCCCAGCCCTGAGGCAAAGGAGGGACGAGGAGATCCCCGTTCCTACCATAGCTGCTCCCAAGGGAGACGCCGGCCCAGCCAGGGGAGCAGAGTGGGGATGGGGGGGGTTCTGCTCCCACACTTTCACTCCTTTGGCTTTATCTTCATTCACCCATGGGCCAGGCTTTAAACACGCCCCACACAGCACCATGCGCCGAGGCTGGGCTGGCTTCCCTGCAGGCTTTCCCATTGTATTGAATCCGGATGCCCACACAGGGGCGGGAGCTGCCTCTCGTGGCTCACCGTGGCCGGACACTGCAGGTGCAGGTGATGCTCCCGGGATGCTGTGTTGGAGCCATCCCTTCCCAGCACAGGCAGGAGCAACCACTGCTGTTTAATCCCTGTCTCCAAGAGAAACCGGCTCCTTGCACCTGAGCAAGGACACATTTGCCTTTTCCAGGGACATCTGTGGCCCAGGCACCCTTGTAGAAGCCCCGTTTTGAAGGCAGCGAGCGCAGGGCTGATTGAAACCATCACAGCAGTCAATCCCCACGTCCCAACGATCGCTTGCAGGGTCACTGCTGCCCGAGCGCCCGTGGACACGGCTCATCGCTGGGATTTTCCATATCCTGGGGCAAGCAACAACAGTTCCAGCTCTGGATCCAGGGCCCACGGGAGGGATGTGGAGCAAGAGGCTCCTGCTCAGGGATGCAGCGGGGTGGGAAGCAGCACCCATGGGGCTCAGAGGACCTTGTCCCGCCTGCCTGCAAGTGATGGAGGTGTTAATGAGTAATGAGAGAGCTGCCATCAGTGCCGCTGCCCAGCGAGGGGCAGGGAATGGGGCAGAGGACGAGCGAGAGCCCTCCCCGGCTGCACCGCGCTGCTGCTGTCCCAGTGCAAAGGGTAGGAGCTGAAGCGTGCAATGCCACAGCCGGTGGCTGAGGCGTTCTGGCACCCTTAGGTGATGTTTGGGATGTGACCTCCCAGGGATCAGGCACGGGGGGCTCTTGGGGCAGCCCCCACCTCTCTGCCTTGGTAGGATGTGAAAAAGGATCTTTTTCTGGAAGCTGATGACTTGGAGGTCGGTCAGAGCCAGCGGTGGGAAGTCAACACAACCACCTCGTTAGGGATCAGCTTTTCCCCAGTGCAGTTCACCTCATACCCAGCCCACACTCTGGGAAGGAGCCATTCCCCTGGGATCATGGGGGGACAAGAGGGTGCTAGGAAATTGCTTCCCAACTGTTTCAGCACTCACTGAGGTCTCCAGTCGTTATTCGAGGGGATGAAGGAGGGGAATGGGAAGCAGAGACACAAAAGAGTGGTGAGCCCCAGCCCCTTGCAGGCATCACCCCAGGTTGGGTGCTGCGTCCCCATCCCTGATCACAGCGCCACTAAGCAGCAGCAGCACTCAGGTTTGCACAGCCCCTGAATCCCACGGGAGACGGAAAGGCTGGGAAGCTGGTGGGATGGACAGGCTGCTCGCTTTATAAACTCTTCCAGTCATTTCCAACGGTTGGCATCCTCCTCTGGGCCCGTGGCCAGGCCCTCGCGAGCCTCCGGGAAGGATGCGGCTTGAACACAGCGATGCAGCTTTCCACATCAGGAAACACATCCAGGGACCCAAACGTGGCTGAGCTGGGAGCACGGAAATGCAGCAGGATCCACTTGTTTCCTTGCCAGCCCCATGTCCCCGTGTCCTGCCGCCAGCCTGCTCACTGCCGGGATGCGTTGCCACTCCAGCCCAGTGCATCCTGTATTCCTCTTGCAGCTGGATCACAGAATCATGGAATCACAGAATGGTTTGGGTTCAAAGGACCTTAAGATCATCCAGTTCCAAGCCCCTGCCATAGGCAGGGACGCCTCACATGTCATCATCCCTTTGCAGCACTGGAGCAGTGTGGCATGGGGTGTTTCATGCGGCCCCAGGTACCACCCAGATCGGGTGCTCTTTGGGAACAGTGTTCTCCTGGGCGCTGCCATTGGTAAAGGTCACCCTTGGGCCTGTCAAGTAAGGGATGGTGGTGGCTGTGGGGACCTCAGTACAAGGGCAGGACATGGCCACCAGCTCCAGGTCCTCTCCTGAGGGTGGGGATGGACACAGCCATGGTACTGCGGGACCCCGGGACCCGCAGGCCACGGCTCCAGGGCTGACGATGCTGTGGTTCCTTGCTCCGGTCCCGCACTCACTGCTTTGCTCCGGTTCTCCCCGCTGATGCTCAGGATCGGAGGGACGGGAATTGGGTATCCCAAAGGGTGGGAGCAGCCCCCGGTTGCTCCCGCACGGTCCCTCGAGGGGGGGGGTGTGGGGGTGTGGGGTGTGCGCACACCGAGGTGGGGTTCACCCGGTGCCGGTGCCCTGGGTCCCTGCGCGCGTCCCCCGCCACCGGGGCCACCTGCGGGAGGGGAGGGGGGGGGGGGGCCGGGCCCCGGTGCGGGCGGAGCTTCCCGCACCGCCCCGCCCCGCAGAAACTTTCCTTCTGCGCCGGGCGCTCGGCGGGAGCCCGGAGCGGGGCCGGGGCTGCAGCGGGAGCCGGGCGGGCCCGGCCCTATGGGCAGCGGCTGCCGGCGGTGCGGGGCGGTGCGGGGCGCTGCCCGCCGCGGCCATGTCCGCCGGGGCTGCACCTGCGGAGGGCGGAGAGCGGGACCCGGAGCGCGGCGGCGGAGCAGCGGCAGCGGCGGAGGCTGCCCCGCAGCGGCGGAAGGCCCGGACGGGCTCCCTGCGCCGGGCACTGAGCTGGCTCCGCGGGCGGCGGAGGAGGAGGAAGAGCGGCGGCTCCCCGGGGGCGGCGGACGGGAGAGGTGAGGGGCGAGGAGGGGACGTGGTGGTGGTGGTGGGCACGGAGGGGCCATGGTGGTGACCATGGTGGTGGGTAAGGAGGCGGCGTGGTGGGGTCCAAGGAGGTGGTTGAGGAGGAGTCGGGTTGGGGACCATGAAAGGGTTGGGGTGAAGGCATTGGGGTAGGTGAGGAGGGTCAGGGCAGGGACGTGGATGGGGTGGCCAAGGAGTGGCCACAGAAGTGTCCACGGAGGGGTCAGAGTGGGCCCATGGAAGTGGGCAAGAAGGTTTTGGGGTGGGGGCCGTGGAGGTGGTCAAGGAGGTGTCAGGGAGGGGGTTGAGGAGTGGCCCAAGGGGAGTCACGGTGGTGGCCATGGAGGTGGCCAAGGAGAGCTCAAGGTGGCCGTCGAGGTGAGCAAGGAGAGGATGCAGTAGAAGCCAAGGGGTGGTGACCAAAGGGAGGTCTCAGTGGTGGCTGAGAAGGGGTGGAGGTTCTGGCCATGGAGGTGGCCGAAGGGAGAGCACAGTGGTGGCTGAAGGGGAGTCGAGGTGGTGACCAAAGCGTGGTCACGGTGGTGTCCAAGGAGGGTCAGTGGTGCTGGCTGTGATGGAGGCGCTGGCCGTGGTGGCAGCAGAAGTGTCTGAACCGGGGGTGGTGGCCATGGGGGCTCTGTGGCCACGGTGGCTGCAGCAGCAGCAGCAGTAGCAGGCGGGATCCAGCATTCCCTGGTGCAATCTCGCCCCGGCCCCGAGGGCTGGTGCCGGTTCACTGGGTAGGTTCTCTCCCCGCTGAGTCAGAAGGTCACTGGGGCTGAGGGAAACCTGGAGGGACGCCAGACGCTGCCTCCTCCTCCTCCTCCTCCTGGGAAGGGTGTTTGCGTGCTCCAGGTGTGGCTCTTCCTGCCCTAGATATGGCCTCACCCCAGCCAGTCTGTGGGGTGCTGCTCCATAGCCCAGCCGCATCCCTGCTGCCTTGACCAGCGCAAGGTGCTGTGGGTGGCCTTTCCTCTTTGCTCCCCCGGGGCTGTGTTCCAGGGATCTATGGGCTCAGCCCGTGACATGGGGCCTTCAGTGGTGGCTGGGTGCTGGCGTGCCTGGTCATGCTCTTCTCCTTGGTGCTTGCTGTGCAGTCGTCGGTGTCCTGGCGAGGTGGAGGTGTCACCCCGTGCACGGGAGCGGTGCTCAGCCTGTCCCCTCCCTGTGCCATCGGGGTGCCTCCACTGCCCTCCCCTCGGGGACATCACCGTGGTCATGCCAGGGGAGAGGCTGCTCCTGCGGCACCCAAAGGCCGCCGTTGCCTGGGACTTTCTGCCTCACTTTGCCCCAGGGGGTGAATTCCCAGGCACCCAGGGCCGCACGCAGGCACGTTCACTGCTTGGAAAAGCACCCGGAGCTCTGCGATAGGAAAGGAGTGGCTGTGGAGACGCGGAAGGCTCTTGGGAAGAGGCTGAGCTCTCTGCTTGAGCCGCTCCATCGGATGCTGCCGGTGCCGCCTCCTGGCCCATCACGCATGGACGCCGCTGCCACGGCCCAGCGCTGAAACCTGAGCAGTAAAAGAGATGTGCTGGAGCATGTGATGTTCCTCTTGCGGCGCAGAAACGCCTCCAGCAGCGCTGCCAGCCTTTTCCTTTCCCTTTTTTCCTCCCCCATAAAGCCATAACATCACCAGCTGAAATGCGGAGTCACTGCTCGGGGACCTCCAGTCTGCTCGCCACAACATCCCTCACATGGAGCCATAGAATGGTTTGAGTTGGAAAGGACCTTAAGATCGTCCAGTTCCAACCCCCTGCCATAGGCAGGGATGCCTCATGTTAGACCGTGTCGCTCAAGGCTCTGTGCAGCCTGGCCCTGAACACTGCCAGGGATGGGGCATCACCAGCACAGCCTGCTCAATTGGATCCCTGCATCCGGGAGGGCTGCCCCATCACCTGCCCGTGGTCCAGGCTGGTGATGCAGGGGCTGTGCAGTGCCATGGCCCAGCCCAGGGCTGCCGGACCCTTCCCTTCCCTCCAGACTGTGCTTTTGGCTGTGCTGGCATCAGCTTGCTCCATGGTGCAGGGTGGGGAAGCAGCTTGGATGTGCCCTGCCCCAGATGGGAATTGTTCCAAATATCAGCTGGGAGCTGTGGAATGGCAGAGCTTCAGCAGGTCCCCGTGGCTCCGGGTGCCTTCCCCCTGGGTGTGCACAGTGCTGGGGGTGCTTTGGATCAGGCCATGGCCCATCAGCTCCTCATCACTCTGCTGTTCCTGCAGGTGGCTTTGGTTGTGGAGTGGGGACAGGGCACATCTGACCATGCCTGTTACATCCTGGTTGTGGGAAGGGACTGCACAGGATGCTCAGGATGGGGAGGGAAGGAGAGAAGCTGTCCTAGGGAGACATAGGTTAGGAGCAGGTCTCAGCCTGGGCATCTGCTCGTTCATGACCTGGGTGTTGGTGAGGTTGGAATTGCTCAGCACTGAAACCGTGGGAGCAGGAGGATGAAAGCGTTTCCACTTTGGATGAATCCCATGGGTCCATCTAATCGGAGATCCTATCTCTGGCTGCTCAAACAGCTGAGCTGTGTAGAGGAAAGGCACAGCACAGTAATCCTGCTTGTGGGCAGTTCCAGGCTCCCTCTCCCGTAGGGAACAGCAGCAGCTTTGGGGCTGGAAGCTGAGTCCTCTCCCATTTCCCAGCTGGATGCTCTGCCTTGTTTGTGCAAACGGGCCCCATTGGCTCAGCATCCCCCTTTCAGGCCAGTGAAACTCTGCTGCAGGGTAATTGCTGCTGTGAACTGCAGGGCTGCATCCTGGAGCATGCAGCAGCTGCCAGGGTGCCACCAGCGCCGGGCTGTTTCACCTGTACACAGCCCAGCACCCAATGACCCCATCCATCCCCGCGGTATCCCAGCACCTCGCCATTCCCCTCTGTTTATTTCCACAATAACCTTTGGAGGCAGAGGAGCCGTTAACCCCCAGGATGGGGACCAAGGCGGGGATTGCAGCTGGGCTGTGCCAAGGGTCCAATGCGGAGCAAGGAATTGGGGTGCTTGGGCTCCGCTTTGCTCCTGGGTTTTCCTTGCTGGGAGCCAGGAAGCTGAAAGCTTTTCCTTCTCCTCTGTGGTGAAGGCAGCCTCTTAACGCCGGTGGCACCGCCACCGCGAGCCTGCTCCTGAGTCCTGCCACCTGCCCCTGGGTTTAGGCTGGATTTGGCTGCTGCTTTATCCCGGTTTCGCAACAGTCTCAATTCACAGAACATTCCTCGTAACCCCCTGATGAAGTGAAGGAATTGATGTTCCAGAAGGATTAAATTAGGGTTGGAGCCTTTTCTTTCCCTTTCTGATGCCAGATTCGTCCAGCAGCAAGAGATTTCCTGACTGCCATGGACACACACATACCGTGGGGTTAAAAATAAAGCTCTCCATGGGCCCAGCTGCTTTATAACATCAGCAAGTGCTCGTACACGGCACGAGGTAGCTTTGCTGTGTGTGTGGTGGGGTGGCAGTGGCTGGGCTGGTGGCGCTGGGCTCAATGCTGTGCGGTGCTGGAGGCAGTGTGGGGGCCGTCCCTGTGTGTTGGTCTGATAAGAAGAGATGTGAAATCTCACCGGGCACTCGGTTTCCTCCATCCCCTGCTGCTGCGTGGTGCTTGCTTTGGTGCAAACGTGGGCTGTGTGGTTCAGTCCTGGGCTGTGTGGTTTAGTCCTGAGCTGTGTGGTTCAGTCCTGGGCTGTGTGGTTCAGTCCTGGGCTGTGTGGTTCAGTCCCGAGCCCTGCTGCTCCCGCTCCCAGCGTCATTCCCATGCGTGTGTGGGAATGGATCTGTTAACGTGCACAAGGCAAAGAGTGACGCTTCAGAAGATGTGAGCAGCAGGAATGCCCTGCCTGGCCTGGCCGTGGCGAGCGGCCCTGCTGTGAACAAAGAGAGGTGTGTCTGCAACCACAGCTATTCCACCTGGAGACAACTGGAAGAATTACCCTTGCGAATAACGTTCCATAAGATCCGATAAAACTATTTCGCCGGAGTCATATTTCCCTTTAGGAGGAAGCTCTTCTTTCATAAGACAATATCATCATTGACTTGCGCTCCGGCAGCGATGGAACATAAGCTGCTGGAAGGTGAAGAGCTGGGCAAGCACGAAGTGAAAAAGCATTTCCCTGCCAAGCAGGAGCCGGAGCCCTGGGCTGGTCCCCATGGCTGCTGCTGTGCAGGGATTCAAAGCACCTCATCCAGAGCAGGGAGCCGAGCTCCTGCAGGCTGGAGCCGGGGCTGTCATCGACCCACGCTCCGGCTGGAGCAGGAAATCGTCTGAAACCCTCCTGGTTATGTATTTCTGTTAATGATTGGGGATCTCAAGTGGGGTTTTTCTGTTACCTTTGCCTCGCTGAGCTTTACTTCCCCTTGAAGGGAGCAAGGGCTGAATTCCTTTCTCATTCAGGCATCTCAGCTCCTGCTCTGTGTTTGCTTGGCGACGGCGTCAGGGTTAGGAAACACTGGGAATGATGGAGAAAACACCAGGAGGGAAGGAATCGTTCCCCTGGGCCGGCACAGAGGGGTCCGTGCCAGCCTGGTGTGGGCTGGCCTGAGGGAGGGAGCGTGTGACTGTGGGACATCAGCTGTGCCTGTGGCAGTCACGCTGGGATGATGATGATGAGATCTGTATCTATCTCGTGAGCAGTTTCGCCTCTGCTCCGTGCTGTTATCAGAGTGCTCTCAGTGAGTACAGCTGGAGGGTTCTGGAGAAGGGACTGTGCCTGGAGGCAGCATCCCTTGCCCCCACTTCCCACCAGGCATTCCACAACTGGGGGTTGTAGCGTGTCTGCTGTGCTGGGAATCGCATGCCGGGGAAGCTGCAGATGCTTCCCTTCCCCTGCCATGTTTTCCCAGTGGATTTCTGGGCGCTGTGGTTTAACCCCAGCTCTGGGAGGAGGGATGAGAGCAGCCAGGGGCAGTGCAGCCTATCCATGGGTTTCTGAGGGGTTTGTGTCCCCAGGCAGTGATGCCGGTCTGTGGGGATGCTGGAGCTGCTTCCAGCCACCAGGACTGAGCCACGGGCCCCAGGGGGGGGGAGCAGGAGCCAGGTTTCCACGTGTCTCTGAGCTACCCCATTGGAATTGTTCCAGCTCAGAGGAGCCACTCGGGTATTTATGGCACACGTGGGCTTTGCTGGGCTCTTGGGGCTCAGCTCCTGCCTGGAGCCCCCTCGGTGCATCCGAGGCTGCGGCTGGGGGCGGTGAAGCTCTGGTGCCGGTGCTGCCAGCATTCCCGAGGCAGGTGCTGGAGCGGTGGGCGTCTGTTTTGGGAAGTGTCTCGCTGTATCTGGGGCAGTCGCAGGCTCCAGCCTCTCCTTTCCTCGCAGAGAGAGAACTTAAAGGGCTCCGCTGGGAAAGTGTGGCTGCAGAGGAGCCTCCTGTGTCACCGGGGAGGGGACTGCGTGGCATGGGGGGGCCTCTGCACCCTGCTTCTGAGCTGCTGCAAGGGGATGGATGTCCCAGGGAGGTGCTGGGCAGTGGGAGGAAGCCCTGTTCCAGGCTGGAGGTGCCCCTTGTTGATCTGAATCATCTTCCCCCATCGGTGGGCAGAGACCTCTCATTGCACTTGTGACCATGATCGTGTTTAATCCTGGCTGCCCCAAGACGGAAAAGCTGCCCCTTGAACTGGGTACAGCCAATAATGGGAAACGGGGGATAGTTTTCCACTGAATCCCCCATTCCCTTAACAGCTCCCACTGCAGACAGAGCAGCAATGCCTGGGGACAGGCCCTGTCGGTGGCACAGGGTGGTCTCTGCTGTGCCTTTGGGGCAGCAAGCCAAGCTGGTGGGAAACGGAACCATCAATATTTCCAGTGGGGAGAAGGAGCCTGAATTCTCAGCCCATCGCCTCGGAAGGTCAGCACAAAGCGGCCGCTTGAGCTTTCCGCTTTACTCCTGGTTTTCATGCCCCGGTTTTGTGCCTTTCCCGCAGCGCCCTCCTTCCTCTTTATCCCGGCCTTTGATGAATCACCTCCAGAACAGAAAACATTGCCAGCAGGAGCTGCCCCCTCCCTGGCTGCCCCCTCCCTGCCCTCGCAGCGTTTCGTGTTCTCATTAGGAATCCCGAGGGAAAGCTGGGCTCAGGAGGGAACAGGCTCGTGCCCGTGTTTCGGGCTTGTCCGTGCAGGGCTGGGGCAGCGCTGCCCATGCTCTGAGCTGCTCTTCCCCTGGCCGCTCACTGCTGGAAAACCCCATTCGGCAGGAGCGGGGTCTGGAGCAGCAGGGTTGGAGGTGCCAGCACCATGAGCTGATCTGGGCGCGGATGTCCATGGGGGTCCCCCAGTTATGTGACTTGTTCCAGTGACCATGGAGAGGGTGGCGGGGGTTAAATTAACATCCACCTTCGGGCATGTGGGTGCTCGCCCGGAGGTTGCGCAGCGGCTTCACCCAGCCCGGGTCTTCAGGCGCCTTGGGAACCCTGTTCTAGCCTTTGCCGTGCTGGGCTTGGCCGGGGTGTCCCCATGGGGCTGGGACACTGCAGACCCAGGAGCGGGGCTGTGGTTTCTGCTGTTGGAGCTGCGCTCAGGGACAGACTCAAATGGTGGCGGCTCGGTGGAGCGTGGCAAACTCCAGGGAGGTGGGAGCGGGGATGGAGGCGGGTGCCGGGTCCGGTTGTGCCGACGTTCGGGGACGTCTGGGGACTGATCTCCCTTCACCCGCTCGCCGTGGCCGTGGCACCCTTGCGGAGGGATGGTGCTGGGAGGGTGCTGTGGGATCCGAGGGATGGATGATTCGGGCAGGCCCCTCCTCTCTGCCTGTGCCATTGGCTCCGGCACCGCCGCCTGCGGGAGCCGAGCTCCGCGAGCAGGAGGGATGGGAGCCGGCGGCTGAGCGCCGCTGCGTGCCGCGGCCGCCCGGGCCACGCCGGGGCTCCGCCATGTAACACCTCGGCCTCCTCCACCGGCTCCGGTGGAGGGCGAGAGCCGCTCATGGGCAACGCGCACCGCAAGAGGAGCCCAGCGGGCGCCAGGGCCGGCTCCTCCTGGCTCTTCGGCCGCGCCGGGAAGCCGGGCGCAGGTAGGAGCCATGGGGAGGGGGCTGCGTGGGGACGGGTCCCGGCCCCGTGCCTTCCACGGGAGCGTTCATTGCCCTCTGGTGTCCGCACCGCGGCGTGGGGCTGCGCTGGAGGCTTCGCTCTCACCCAGCACAGGGTCAGCCCCTCCGGCCCCGGGGATTGAGCCTGGCTGCACGCAGGGGCTGTGTCGGTGTGCGGGGCACCAGCCATGGGCTCGGCTGCGCTGTCAGGACGCGGTCACCCGCTGAGGTTTAGTTCCCAGTTTGGTTTTCCGAGCCGGGACTCGGGGCTGCGGCGTCACCTTCCTCGCCGTGCCTTGGCTCCCCTCGCCGTGCCTGGGGAGCAGTGGGTTTGGGAATGCTTGTAGGGAGCACCGGGATGCTCCCCCCTCCCCGTATCCGTCCTGCACAAGTGCCCCCCTCACTCTGCGTGCATCTGCCTGTCCGTGCGCTGCTGCTTTATGCTCCTGCTCAATGGATGCAGCTGAAAAGCCCAGGAGGAGACACGGGGCAGGGAAAAATCTTGTCTGTGAGGAATAGGGGTGGGGGAAAGGGTCCTGCACCGGTCTAGACCCACATATGGAATCACCAGCCCTGCAGGGTGTCTGGTCCTGGTGATCTTCCTCCATGGTTCCTCCTCTGGAGCAGAGCAGTGCAGGCAGCAAAGGTCTCTTGCAGAAACCTCATCCCCATCCCACGGTGGCTGATTTCCCTGCCGATGTTGTTAAATTGTCCCCACACCCCAGCCTGGCCTGAATCAAGGAAGGGACTTGATGGGCACAGGAGCAGAGTCTGGGGTCGGTGGGAGTGGGATTAGTGAGGCTGAGAGGGGATGGTTTTCTCTGCCAGCCCTGTGTGACCCCCGGCCCCGCCATCCCTCCTGTTTTCCTCGGTCTTTACAGCCCAGGTGAGCTGACCTGAGCCGTCCTCAGGGAAAACAGGGTTGGAGCCAACCCCCCACAGGCTTGGGGGGGCCGGGATGGGGAGAACCTGGAGGGGCTCAGGCTCGTAAGCACCCACTCGGTGCCTGGGGAAACTGAGGCACGAGTCCCCAGCGGCTTGTAGCTGTGCAAGGACGGCATCTCCTTCACCGCAGGCTCCTCACTGTCCACCTCACCTCCACCAAAGTCATCCTCTGGCTGTGGTCTCCGTGCAGGAAGGGCTTGGTGCCATCACGTTATAGCTGGGTTCCTGCTCTTCCCTGGCTCTGCCCTGACCTGCAGCGATGCAGGCGATGGGGTGAGCCGCCTCCCTGGGCGAGGTGGCTTGTGAGCATCCCTGGTGCAGCTCTTCCCTTGTGCTGTCCCTGTCCAGATCTCTCCGTTCCCCACCAGGCTTGGGTGTCCCTTTGCCAGTCCCTGAACTGGGACTGTGGGGCTGCCACTGCTGCCCTTCTCCAGGGCTGGCCGGGAGATGCCCAGGGAAAGGATGCCCTGTGTCATATGGGACCGTGCCATAGAGCCGGGGGACAGACCCTGCAAGGCAAAGGCCATGGGGTGGAAGGTCCTGAGAAAACATGGGTCGAGTTGTGTTTGTTCTCTGCAGCAGCTCCATGGCAACCGTGCAGTGGCCACAAAGCCAAAGAATTTGCATTGTGTCGGTTCAGCATTTCGGAGGGCGCAGCGGGATCACCGGCTGGGGGCAGGGTGCCCAGCACCCAACCACGGGACCCTGCTGTTGCTCTCATCTCGCCCCTGCCCTGCCCACAGACCATGGGTGCTGCTGGAGTTTGGGTCAGAAGCTAATTGCAGCTGGTGGGCAACTGGGCCAGCATCCCCCAGTTCTCATCTCTGCATCCCTGGTTGCTTTGGGAGCACTGGTTCGGTCCCATCGTGCCCATTGCTGGCAGGTCAGGCCTGGGCAGGCACCAGCAGCTGCCTTTGTGCCTTCACCATGTGCAGGGTGGTGTTGGGCATGTTTTGATGCTGAAGGATCACAGCAGCGGTCCCAGGGACAGGGTTGGCCAGGCAAGAGCATGGCTGAGGGCTGCCGGGGTGGCTCTGCCTGCTGCAGGCAGCTGCCTGCAACCTGTGCCCTGCCTGGGTGTCCCCACTGTGCTTCATCAGTGCCAAACCCACATCCCTGTGCCGGAGCAGAGCCCGGCTTGCTCTGGGGTGCATCCCCTGCTTCTCCTTCCCTGGGATCATCCACAGCAGGAGCTGCTGGGGAAGGTCCTTGAGCACCAGGGAGAGCAAAGCCTCTTATCACCTCCTTATCGGGATGGCCCCGCCGGGCCCGGCTGAGTCAGGGTGAAAGAACGTGGCACCCAACCAGGCTGCGCCCGCCGAGTCCATGGGGATGTGGCTGCTGCCGACATGTCCCGATGGATGGGTGCCGGGGCAGGCTGCAGGCACACGCAGTGCGGGTCAAGGGGTGACCCATGGCCATGAGGCTCCCAGCAGCAGCTCCAGGGTGGGCTGAGCGGCTCTGGGCGTCTTCCAGCTTCGCGGCCGCTCTTTGTGCCAGACCCATGCTGGGCCGGCTCCGTAAACAGCCCCGGAGCAGATAAGGGCAGGGGCCCGCCCGGCATGGGATGAGCCGGGATTTACACAGGCGGTTCTCCAGCACGCCGGTGGCCAAGCCCTTCCCGGTGCCCCTTCCCGGTCCTGGAGCACGGGAGGAGGTGAGGATGCCAGAGAGGGGCTGTACATCAGGGACTGTAGCGATAGGACAAGGGGTGATGGGTTCAAACTGAAACAGGGGAAGTTCAGGTTGGAGATAAGGAAGTTCTTCCCTGTGAGGGTGCTGAGGCGCTGGCACAGGGTGCCCAGAGAAGCTGTGGCTGCCCCATCCCTGGCAGTGTTCAAGGCCAGGTTGGACACAGGGCTTGGAGCAAGCTGCTCTAGTGGAAGGGGTCCCTGCCCGTGGCAGGGGTTGGAACTGGATGAGCTTTAAGGTCTCTTCCAACCCAAACCACTCTGATTCCATGATCCATGGATGTCCCAGGCAGGAAGCTGCCTCCAGCGCTCGGCTCTGACATGCCATGCCGTGCCCACTTGGCACGCGCCCCGTCACCAAGAGGCAGGGATGGGACCTGCTGTTGTGCTGTTGGTTATCCCCCTCCTCCAGTTTGGTGGCAGTTCCAGCCCCATCTGAGAGCCTCTGTCCCATCTCCTCCCCTGATCCCGCATCACCATGTCCATCTCAATCCCTGGTGGAAGACGGCTGGCTCCTCGCTGCTTCCTACCAGAGCTGCTGAGCCAGATACCTGTAGGCAGGAGTGGGGTTGGGAGCTGCTCGCAGGACGGTGGATCCCTGCATGGAAAAACCTGCAAGGTCTTGTCCCTAATCCGTCTCTTGGATTTGCTCCTGCGTGGAGCCAAGTACCTGCTGCGACAGGCACGCTTACAGAGCACCCGGGTACCGGCAAACACGCCAGGCATGACGGCACGCGCCGTGGGGATGCGGCAGGGAGCCGCCTGCATGGGAGGTGGAGGAGAGGACACGGAGGGAAAGGGAAGCTGTGATAAAGCCGTGGACTTTGGAAAGAGGAGGAGGTGCCAGGTGTGTGTCCCCATCCCTGCGTGCCGCCGGCGCTGCCATCCTGGCCCTGTGTTGCTTCCGAGGCTCTGCCCGCCGCCCTCTCCCACCCTGCGCTCCCCACCTGGGCCCATCCCGCCTGGATCCGGCTCCTGGCCGGGGAAGGCTGTTATTTACCTTCAAACCTGTTTGGTGGCTTCTCCGGGGAGGGGACGAGCGTGGGGTGGGGATGTGGTTGGACTTGGACAGAGGCTCCGCTGGGCTGGAACAGGGGCTGGGATGAGGCGCAATCCGGCGTCGTGGTGGTCCTGCCTCCCTGCCCGGGGCTGGGACCCCGCCACGGGCTGCTGCCAGACCCTCGCCCTGGCTCCATGCTAACTCATGGAGCAGGAGACGCTGCGTGTCACCGCATGCGCTGCCTGTGGGGCATGTGCAGGGCAGCAGCGAGGTCAGGGCCGAGTTGCACAACCGCTGTGTCCTGCCCGGACAGCAGCCGTGGCTGGGCAATGGTTCTCCTCTGAGCCTTCATCCTTCGCCATGGCCCGCTGGCTCACCGGGGTGCACGGGGGCTTAGAGGAAGAAAACTGCCCCAAGTTTATTTTCCTATTTGAAATGAGTTTGACTTCAGCCTCTGCGTGGGATCGGGTTGGAGCATCGAGCCAGCAGCACGCACCGGGTTGGGTTTATTTGCTTTGTGGAGCTGTTTTCTTGGCTGAAGCAGCAGCCCCCATGCGAGGCCAAAGGCAAGGAGCAGCCCCCGGGCTCGCAGTGGGGGCTGCGTGGCCACAGCCATGATAAACATTAATGTGCTCTTATCCTGCCTGCAGAGAGCACGGTCCCGCGGCGTGTCCCGGGGCACGGATCCTATGCAGAGGGAACAAAGGTGGCCAGGGTGGTTGTCACAGCCCCTCAGCAGCTGAAGGTTGGGGCACAGAGCAGGGCAGGGCAGCCCAAGCGGGTGCCAGGTCCCACCTGGGATCATGGGGCTGCCTGAGCGCAGCTGATGGGCCCAGGGAAAGAGGGGCACGCTTGGGCTTATAAAGAGCTGTCATCGCTCTTGATATTCCAGGGAGATATCCCTGCAGGGCTGCCTGCACCATCACTGGCTGTAAGGGGAGGGGAAGAGGGGCTGGTGCTGGAGCAGAAGGGCTGAATGTTGGAACAGGGGGGCTGGATGCTGGCACAGAGCAGCAGGGCCCCCATGCTGATTGCTGTCTCTTGGGGCTGGAAGTTCATGGTGCACCCCATTAGTGTTACCTATGGCATCTGCAGGCAACCAGCGCTTTGCTCCCTTTCAGGATGGGGAGCAGAGCAGTCCCCAAGCCTGGTGCACGCCTGGGAGCAGCGTGGTGGGAAGGAGCCCCAGAGTGGTGGGAGAGCATCAACCCCATGAGGCAGGGGGTGTTCTTGCTGCCTTCCCACTGCTCTCTGCAGCACGGGAGGCAAGGTCTGCATCCCACCGAGCAGGGCACAGCAGGCAGGGTCCTTCCCCTTCCTCCCCCTGGGGACCTCACAGCCCCTTTCCCACCCCCCTGCCTGCTCCCACTCCTCCCCATTCCTCCCCGGTGAGTCAGTGGTGGAAGGGGCAGGCCGGGAGCTGCTGCCTGTTCCCTGCCTCCTGCCGCAGGACCCGCCGCTGCGCGGGGAGCAGACAAGTCGAGGCAGTGCCGTGCAGGCAGAGGTGGATGCTTGCAGCTGGATCTGGCCAAACCTGCTGCTTGCAGGAGGCACAGGCCTGGCGGGGAGGGGGACGGGAGCCAGGATTGTCTCCTCTGGCTCTGCCCAAGTGAAGAGCAGCATCAGGGCTAAGCGAGGTCCGGGAGGGAGCTGGACCAGCACCATACTCTTCTTGCATCGTCCCTGGCCCAGGGCTGTATGGCCCCAGTCGTGTTCCTTTGCAGTCTCAGCTCTGGTCCTCCCCTTGGGCAGCCGTTCCCATTCTCACCTTAATGTGGTGGATTCCCTGGCATTCCCTGTTCCTTGCTATCAGTTTGCCTTGCTGTGGGGATGCTTTGCTCCCTCTGGACCATTGCTGGCACTGATAGCAGCAGATACCAGCTCTGAGTCAGGGAGAGCATCCTTGAGATGGTGCCCGGCCCTGAGGGACCTCCAGCTGCTTCTCCAGGAGGATCCTGCTGCCGTGTGGGTATGAGACACGTGTGTCAGATCAGTGCTGCTGAGCCTGGAGGGGACGGGGCGATCCAGGGCACGGCACAAGGAATGCACAAGGGACGGGGCACCAGCTCCATCCGGGTGTGTTGCTACCAGCACCGGTGGCTTCCTCAGCCCACCGGGATCCTCAGCCTGTGCCGCAGGATCAGGCCTCTCTCCCTCCTGGCTTTTCCTTCCTTTCCCCATCCCCTTTGCAGCAGGTTTCTCTGTTGACACATGAGGCAAGGAGGATGCGATAGTGAAGGTTGAGGAGCGGAGGGGAAGTGGAGGCTGCTCTTCACGTACCACCATGCTCCAGCCCTCATCATGATGCTCCTCCAATGGCCAGGCTCTGCTCTGGCCCCGGTTGGGTGGTGGCCGTTGTGCCCTGCCCGGATTATCCTTTGGGCATTGCAGAACGATGCCGAGCTCCTCCTGCCCCAAGCCACAGAGGTGGCACACAGGAGAGGGATGCGTCTGTGTCAGCAAGGGACGCTCCTGAGGCTCTCTGGGTCCTTGCAGGTGATGGGGCCCGTACAGGGAGGGAGAACAGGGGCTGTCTGCTGGCACTGGGAATGTCCTTACAGCAGCATCCAACAGCGGACCTGGATCCTGGACCAGGAGCACAGCAGGGACTGTCCCCCTTCACCCATGGGAGGCTCTGTAGGGAGATCCCAGGTTCAGCTCCATCCATGCAGAGGTGGATCCCAGAGGGCTGGAGATGGGAGTGGTGTGTGATGGCTCTTGGCTGTGTTTGCCTGAGGCCCTCACAGGGCTCATGACGGGCAGCCCAGAGAGGAGAGGGCAGCACGTGGCTGCCCGCTTTGTGCATCCTCAGCCCTTTCATTATATCCCTTTTCCACTTGTGCTGTGCAAACGGCTGGGAAGCGGCTGCCTGTGGCTGCCGGCACCTTCTGGGTGAGCCCATCCTGCCCCAGTGCTGGGTTACCCATAGCAGGGGCTGCAGGGCACTGCTTGTGTTTGATGTTAGGGGCATCAGACACAGAAATCCTTGCTAAGCCAGGATCTGCCCAGCCAAGGACACAGAGGTGCCCTTGGCAAGGTTAAACTGTCCTTGGGCTGCGCATTCAATGCTTGGGGTCTGGTGGGACCCTCGTACTCTGCTTTGGGTGATGCTGCTCTGAATGCAACCCAACCTCTGTCTTGCTGCAGCAAACCTGGGCACGGCCCATGGGGAGCTGGTGGGCAGGAGAAGGAGGGTTTGACAGGTTGGCATGGCTGGCACCAGGACCTCCCTGCTGCTGGTTCAACACTGGGAGCTCTTCACCTTCTGGGGCAAAATGCCTGTAGATGGGAGGGATGGAGCTCCCTGAGGGACCTGGGGCTGATGGACAGGGCAGATCCCCTTCTGCTGGGGCACTGGTGCTGCAGGGAGCCTGCCTGCAGCCACCCCGGGAGCACGCAGCACCTCCTGTGTCCTCAGTGCCACGGGCCATGCCAGCGCCTGGTCACTGCTACTTCCGCCCCTGCCTTCACGTGCCCTGTGCCTACTGGTTAGACTGGTCTAAGAGACCTTGTTCTCCCACCGTGCTGCCAGCTCGTGACCGTGACAGAGCCGTGCTGGTTGCCCTGTCCCTAAGGACCAATGCCCCATGACAGCTCGTGGCCCCCTGCCATGGGCTGAGCCGTGCCAGGGTCGGGGCTCTCCCTGGCAGGGCTGAGGGGCTGCGGTGGGTGCCATGTCCTGGGGTGCCCTGGGGATGAATGAGGAGCAGGAATGCCAGGGGAATGCCAGCACCATTGGCTCTGCTGTGCCATATCCCAAGGGCTGGTGCTCACCGGAGGGGAAGCCTCCCAGCTCTTCCCGCTTGGCTGCACTGTTGTGGAAGCAGGTTTGCAGGGATGCTGTGCCCAGTGGGGAGCAAGTGAGGAGGGTCCTGAGGGGCCCTGAGGGTAAAAGAGGGGGGAGTTGGGGAAATGCTGGCCCTGAGCCCGTGGAACCGAGTGCTGTGGGCTGTGCCGTGCAGGGGAGGGGGCGGGAGCCTGGGGGTGACGGGGAGGCCAGAGGAGGAGCCCCGCTCTCCTCCCGGAGCAGGGTGGGCGCAGCCGGGGTTGTCCCCTCCCCGGGTCGGGCTTCTCCCCGCACCGGGCGGCTGCGCCGGAGCCTCTTTGCCCGCTGAGCATCCTCGTGCCGTGCGGATGAGGCCGGGGAGCGGGAGCGTGGAGCCGCTGGCATCCGCCTCGCTGGCACACGGCTGGGCCAGAGCCGCCCCGGCACAATAGGCAGAGCCCCAGCCCTCCTCCCCGGCCCACCATGGTGGTTTTCATGGGCAGGAACCTCTCCTCGCTTCTGGCTTTCTTCAAGAAGAAGGGTGAGTGAGCGGGAGGGAGGGAGAAGCGCCTTGTCCTTACACAACCCCCGGTCTCCAGGACCCCCTGGTCCTGGCATCCCAGGGGGATGAGCAGGGAAGGTCACCTCAGCCCCAGCATCATCCCCTGGCAAGTTAATGGAGTAAATCACTGCGCTCCACTCGCCGGAAGGCGGCTCCGAGCGTGCGGGGTGTGTGTGTGGGAAAGATGTTGGGCGAGGGGCTGCTGAAATTGGGAGAGAAAAGGGCTGAGGGGAAGAGGAATGTGATGGGAGTGGGTGTGTGGGGGGGTACCTTGTGTCCCCTCAGGACCCAGCACCAGCACGGGGCTGCCCTGTGCCACCACCTGCGCTCCCAGCCTGGCCGTGCTCCTTGTCCACTCGCCATGCCGGGATGCTGGGGAAGCAGAGGCCGGCATGGCGCGGCACCGAGAGCGCCGGCTCCATTGTTCAGGGCCTGCTCCTTTGTGTGCCAGAGCGCAGCCACCTTAGTGCCTGGCCGGGAGGGGATGAGGGCCACGGGGACGCAAGGGATGGGTGCGTGGTGCTGAGGATGCTGAGCAGCAGGTGCCTGTGTCCCCGGGGTGCTGCCGCCAGCCCCAGCGCTTCCCTGTGCTCGTCCTGCCCCTTCCTCAGCCTGAAATTGAGGGGTTTCCAGGCAGGAAGTCTGAGGCTTCACAGCAGGCAGGGGCAGGCAGGGCTGGGCAATGCCAAGAGCAGCCCCCAGCAAGCACCCGGAGCCTGTCGTGGGCACCCCCGGGTGCTGGTTTGCAGGAAGGGGGCTACGAGATGAGGCATGGGTAGCCCTGTGCCAGCCCTGGTGTGGCATACGGGAGCTTCAGCACCCAGGGGGGCTCAGAGGGAGGATTTGGGTCCTCTGGGGTCTCAGTTTCCCTGGTCTGTGCAGAGCCTGCCTGGGCACAGGGTGAGTCTCTGCTCTTGTCTTGCAAAGCCTGGGGATGATGTAACCCTCCAAAGGGAAGGCCACCGTACTTCCATCCTTGTTTCATCCCCCTGCGCTGCCCCTTCTCTGCTCAGCTGCCCACAGCACCCCCTAAACTCACTGCCACAAAGGTGCTGGGGAGGAGGATGCTGCCGTGCCCCAGCCCTGCTCCAGCCAGTGGGGAGAAATCCCTGTGGAGCCAGCCCGGCTCCGGCGCATTGACCGGTTGGGCTGAGCCTTGGGAGGTGATTTCCCACACGGCGTTTGGGATCTGAGCAGGATAACGTTCCCCCGGGCTGGCTGCCAGCCCCCAGCGTGCTGGGGCTGCCTCCCATGCTTGGGGTGCGGTGCCTGTGCCTCCCCAGCCGCGCTGACCCCTCTGTGTCTGCAGGCGCTGCCAAGGGCGAGGCGGAGAAGCGGCTCAGCGTGCAGTACACGGCGGGCGAGGGATGTCCCGACAACGTCTTCTTCCCCACCACGCGGCCCCCGCACCTCGAGGAGCTGCACAACCAGGCCCAGCAGGGACTGAAGTGTTTGCAGCACCAGGGTAGGTGCCATAGAATCCCAGAATCCCAGCCTGGTTTGGGTTGAAGGGACCTTAAAGCTCCTCCAGCTCCAACCCCTGCCACGGGCAGGGACCCCTTCCACCGGAGCAGCTTGCTCCAAGCCCCTGTGTCCAACCTGGCCTTGAACACTGCCAGGGATGGGGCAGCCACAGCTTCTCTGGGCACCCTGTGCCAGCGCCTCAGCACCCTCACAGGGAAGAATTCCTTCCTTAAAGCCAACCTAATGGATAGCGCTGGGGGTGGCACGGGGACACGGTGGAGGACACAGCACCGGCTCCTGGCTGGCTGGGCCGCATGGGCGGTGCCATGGGGCTGACCAGAGTCCAGTGTGGGGCAGCACTGCCGGAGCCGGGAGCCCTGTCCCTGGCTGGTGGCTCCCGGGGCTCTCCCACAGGGATTCAGCCCCTGCCTTCCCTCCGCAGAGAAGCAGAAGCAGACCAAAAGTGCCTGGGACCACGGGGACACCAACAGCCTCCAGGTGAGCCCTGATGAGGAGCCGGCTCTGCCCCACGGCGCTCTGCGGTGCCCTGGGGGTGAGGGGACACAGGGTGTGTGTGGGGGCAGATGGGGAACCAGCCCCATCTGCAGGACCATGGCTGGGGGGGCTTGCATGGCACGAAGGGGCCGTGTGTGTCTTCATGTTATCCCAAACCACTTCACCATCCCTGTCCTCAACCTCCACATGTCCTGCCCTGCCTTCTGGGGCTGTGCCCCAGGACCCTCATCCCTCTGTCAGGCCCTCGCACCCCACTGGTGCTGCTGGCAGCCCTGAGGAAGCTGCGGTGATGGGGCAGCGCAATGGGAACCATTATCTGTGTCCATCCCGGTGGCTGGGCCCCTCCCTGGCTGCTGACGAGGAGAAGCTCCCCCTCTCTTGGCTGTGCTGGGCTCTGCTTTGCTGCTTCCCGGGGCTCTGACCCCGTTGCCAGCACCTCCCTGCCCGTGTTTGCTCAAACCCGCTGGCCCTCGGCCCCATTAACCCCTTGGAAGGTGGGAATGGGGAGCTCCGGGGCGGGCAGAGCCCTTGGAGAGCTCAGGGTGGAGGGGCTGGGTGGTGAGTCACCCTGCTGTGTCCCATCCCAACCTCCGCCCGTGCTTTGGAAGGATGGGGGGACACGGAAGGCTCTGCCCATGGCGGGGCTGTGCTCAAGGGGTGCCGCTGCCTGCCTGTCCCTGTCCCCCCACATCGCAGCCCCCCAGCTCTGGGGCACAGAGGATGCCATGGGGCTGTTGTCAGCTTGGTGTGGCTGCGAGGTTCCCAGCTCTCCATGGGGCTGCGGGGCCGTGTGCGGGGTCCCTGGGGCCGGTCCCGGCCCCGCTCCTGGTGGGAGGACTCTGGATGCCGGCGCGGCTGACTCAGCCCTTGGCCCTCGGAGAAGCTTTTGTCTGGGCTGCGGAGTCCGTTTGAGGCAGAGAAGGGGCCTGGCGGGGGTCGGGGCCGCTCCGTCCCCAGCGCCTCAGCCCGCTCCCTGCCCGCAGTCCTGCACATCCTCGGAGGATGACAGCGCGTCCTTGCGGAGCCGGGCGGCCTCCAGCGCCATGGACAGCACCTCCGAGGATGCCCTCTCCATCCGCTCCGAGATGATCCAGCGGAAAGGTACCCGCGTGGGGGGGCCGGGGAGCTCGGGGGGGGGCCACAAGCCAAGAGGGTGCGATGGGGTCTGGGGTGCATGGCTGGAAAACCGGGCTCTGCTTTGTCGTGGCCGTGAGCCAGAGCAGGGATCTGGGGGCCCTTGGAGAGAGGAGAACAACTGGGGCTGAGTCAGAGCGTTAGGGCTGGGCGAGGGGGACAGACGGACACAGAGACGCTGCCTCCTCCCTGCTGCGGCTCCTCTGTGTGGCTGCTTGGCAGCTGCTGGTGCCTCTCCGGGCTGCTCCGGGTGCTTGAGCATCTCTGGCAATGGAGGGGTGCTGGGGACACTGGGAATGCCCTGGCCTGGACCCTCCTCATGCCTCTCACAGGTTCCACCTTCCGCCCGCATGATTCCTTTCCCAAATCCTCGGAGAGGGCTGGCAAGAAGAGGAAGGAGAGGAGGACGACGGTGCTGGGCATCCCCCAGCATGTCCAGAAGGAGCTGGGTAAGTGTCAAGGGTAAGAGGGGATTTTTAGGGTCTGGTCTCCTTGCCCAGGCTCTGTTTGCCTTGGGTTCACACTGGGTTCATCTCTCCCTGCTCCCAGGTCTCAGGAACAGCCGGGAAGCCAAAGGATGCACGGAGGCTGATGGGCACGGGGGCAGCCGAGCAGCACAGCCCCTGCTGAACGGGGGGCAGGTCTCCGGCGACGCCGTCCGCATCCCCACCATTGACGGGAAGCTGGAGCCTGTTCCCGGGGGAGCCCGCGTCTGCCTGGGAGCCTTGGAGGAGGCAGACGCGGCGCTGCAGAAGCACATCAACCGCGTTTACTACGACGACACATTGCTGGGGAGGAAGACAGCGGCCAAGCTGTCACCGATGGTGAGGCCGAAGTCTCTGGCCGTGCCGGGCATGACCACCAACGCCAGCCCTCCGGAGCTGCTGAGCCCTGTCATGTCCATCTCGCCCCAAGGCACCTACATGTCCAAGATCATCCCCAACGCCATCCTGCCGCCCATGGTGGACGTGGTGGCCCTGACGCGCAGCAGCGTGCGGACGCTGAGCCGCTGCAGCCTGGTGTCCTCCAGCCCGGCCTCGGTGCGCTCCCTCGCCCGCTTCTCGGAGCGCAGCCGCGAGCACTCCTCCTCCAGCGACAACTGGAGCCACTCGCAGTCCACGGAGACCATCGTGTCCAACAGCTCCACCATCTCCTCCCAGGGGGGCTCCGAGCACCGGCAGCCCGAGGCAGGGCCACGCAGCCAGGCGGATGCTGCCGCTCGCTCCGACACCGACCAAGTCAGCATCTACAGCTCCGCCAGCTTCGCCAGCTCCTGCTCCAAGCCCAACGCCGGCCCCGTGCCCGCAGCCCCCAGGCTCTTGGTGGTGGCGGGGAGCAGTGGCCGGGCATCCCCTGCCTATAGCACAAGCAGCCAGGCGGAGGGCTCGGACACGGGCAGCCTGGCCAGCGAGCGCTCCTCCACCCGCAGCGTGTCCCTCAGGAAGATGAAGAAGCCCCCAGCCCCACCTCGCAGGACCTTCTCGCTGCACCAGGCGGCCGACGGGGAGCCCAAGGTGCTGGGGTTGCCCCCCAAGCCTGACCGGCGGTCGCAGCGGGAGAGCAGCGCGCCCTGGTCCCCGCGCCCCGAACCCTTCAGCCCTGCAGCCGAGGATGAGGTCTTCTCCCCATCGTCGCTGAGCGAGACCAGCAGCCTCCGCTCCGAGAGCCTGGCTGGTGCCAGCTCCCCCGAGGCGTCGCGGGGCAGCCCCGGGGTGACGGTGGTGCTGAGGGAGCCGCAGGCTCAGCCCAAGTGGAGCTGCCCCGATGGCTCTGACCGCACCATGTCCCCCTCCAGCGGCTACTCCAGCCAGAGCGGGACCCCCACGCTGCCCACCAAGGGGCTGGGACCCCCGTCTGTGTCCCCGGGCAGGGCTCAGCCACAGAAACCAGACCGGGTCTGCTCCCTGCAGTCACCTGCGCTCTCCGTGTCCTCATCCCTCACCTCCATCTCCTCCTCAGCCTCGGACCCGGCTCCCCCCGAGGCGCTGCCGTGCCGCTCGGACCGGTTCATCATCCCTCCTCACCCCAAGGTGCCCGCTCCCTTCTCACCACCACCCACCAAGCCCCAGCAGCCCACGGCCGGCGCTGGCTCTCAGTTGCCCTCACCGGACCCACCGGTGCCCAGCGCTGCCCGCCCGGAGCCCTCAGCCAAGCCCAGCACCAAGTCTCCGCCGCCATCACCGCCGCCTGCCTACCACCCACCTCCGCCACCGGCAAAGAAGGCAGAGGAGCCCCCCCCGGCCAGCAGCGAGGCCCCCACTGACACTGCCTGGCCCCCGCCACCACCGCCGGCTCCTGAGGAGCACGACCTGTCCATGGCAGACTTCCCCCCTCCGGATGAAGCCTGTTTCTGCAGCCTCCCCGACGTGGCGACCGCTGCGGTGTCCGGGCAGAAAGCGGCACCGAGCCTGGAGGCTGCTTCCTCCTCCTCCTCCTCCTCCTCACGCAGCCAGCAGCAAACCCCGACGGCCGCAGCGTCGCAGCCGCCTGCCGTGTCCCCTCCTGAGGCCACGGTGCCACCGCCACCACCTCTCCCCGTGCCCTCAGCTCCGGCTCCGCTGCCCCTTAAGAAGGTGGCCAACGGCCTGCGGGCAGACACCAAGAAGGAGCCGGTGCCGCGGAGCAAGAGCAGCCCCGTGGCCAAGGAGGACGCCAGCCTGCCCATCGTGACGCCCTCGCTGCTGCAGATGGTGCGGCTGCGCTCCGTGAGCGTGGAGCCAACCACCGGCACCGAGGAGCGGCCGGCACCGCAGAAGCCTGTCCGCCGGGCTCTGTCCACGCGGCAGCCCCCTCCTGCCGCAGCCGCGGTGCCTTCGAGCCAGCTCCATCACGCCGTGCACCTCAAGGCTGCTGCTTTGGCCGCCGGGGAGGCCGCGGAGAAGCCGCCGAGCAGCCGAGCGGCGCCGCAGGGACCCGAGGGCCCCGCCGGCGATGGGCAGCTCTCCCCCAGGCACAAGTCGCCAGCCTCCACCGCCAGCTTCATCTTCGCCAAGAGCTCCAAGAAGCTGGTGCTGGAGACGGCCTCGTCCCCCGAGGCGCAGGCTGACCTCAAGAGGAACTTGGTGGCCGAGCTGATGAATTTCTCGGGGCAGCGCTCGGCAGCTCCGGGTGCAGCTCCGCAGGGCCCCGGCAAGGCTCAAGCCCACCGAAAACCTGGCAAGATCCCCCCTCCGGTAGCCAAGAAACCGTCGCTGGGTCCAGGGCCGGCTCCTTCCCCGCTGAGCCCAAAGGCGCTGGGGGCAGAGGCACTGGGATCCCCTGTGCCGGATGGGAAGGCCAAGGGGGTGCCGGCGGATGAGAGCAGGACTAAGAGCGAGCCGGTGGGGACGGCGGCCGCGGGGACGGAGGGCAGGAGCAGCACGGAGCCACCGGCTCAGCACCTCCCAACACAAGGTACGTGGGCCCAGTTCAGCCCCACCATGGGGTGATGCTGCTGTTGAGCTCAGGATGCTGAGCCTGGGCTGCGTTGGGGAGGCACTGGGAAGCACGGGGCCAGGCTCGGGGCAGGGAGCTCAGGGTGGCTGATGGGCTCTTCCCTCCTGCCTTGCAGATGGACGGGGAAAGACAGCCTGAAGGATGGAGCCGCAGGACTGGTGCCCCCGTGGACAGGAATCCAAATCTCTCAGGGACCTGGGCAGGTCAATGGATGAGTGTGGAACTGTCACCTAACTTAATACAGGAAGCAAACAGCCTTAGCCTCCACGGCCTTGATGATATTTATGCAAAAATGGTGTTGGTTTCACTTTCCTAAGTACTACAGCTTTACTTTGCTTTCGTTTTTTTACTGGACTCGAGGCCCGTGCCCGGAGCCAGCACCTCCTTCCCTGCCACTGCCGCTTGGAGCAGAGACAGGAGCACAGGGGCCGAAGATGCTGGAGCCGCTCTGCTCCCGGCCAGCGAGGAACTGAAGCACTTTGGACGAGGGAATGGGAAGGCTTCGGCCACGGCAGTGATTGAGGGACACGGGCAGGAGCAGCAGGATGGGACGGAGGCGCTGGTTGGGAAGGGACCAGGGCCCTGATGGAAAGGCTCTTGGCCAGCACTGATCACTGGCTGCAGGGTGGAGGGGGATCCCCTTCGGGCCCCAGGGTAGAGCCTCGCTTTCTGTTTCTGTAAGCTCGGGTCATGTTTTGATTTCTTTGATTGTAAAAAACACCAAACAACCCAACCCAACCAAACCAAACCAAACCCAACCAACCTGCTGCCGAGCGCCTGCTCAGAGCTCTGTACCTGGCTGGTAAAACTGATGAGCGAAGCTTCCTGCCTCCTGTGCTTCCTGGCTTCTGGTCATGGCCTCACCACACAGCACTGCCCTTCCCGCTGGCATCGAGCTCTGAGGCAGGCACAGAGCCCCAGCAGGCCAAATCCTGGCCCTGCTGCCTGCACCGAGAGCTTGTGCAGCACCAGAACCCAGGAGCAGGGCTGGCTGCAGCTCAGCCCCCTTCCCCTGCACAGACAGACCCCAGCGCAGTCAGACTGACATTTTATTGGGGTTTACAACAGACAGATGGTTGCCAAGTCAGTGCTTAAGGCCTGTGTGTCCCCCCTCCCCACCCCAGGGCTCCTGGCCATGGAGCAGCACCAGCCACGGCCACAGCCCCGAGCATGGAGGAGGGGACGGGGCCTGCCTGGTGCTGGGCAGCTGCCCCCAGCTCTGATAGCAGCAACACAGGTTTGAGCAAGCAGCTTTCCCTTTCTGCCCTCGCTGCAGCACCCACACAGTGCTGTGCCAGTAGGGACCAGCAGCAGAGCACCCAGTCCATACTGGGAGTGAGCCAGCGGCCCCAGAGTAGAGCCACAGCGTTAAGTCACACAGGTCCTTTAGGTGCCACCGCCAGCCCCCAGCTGAGCAGGCCCAGGGTGAGGGGGATGCTGGAAGCAGCTCTCCACAAGAGGAGGCTGCAAATTGAGTCCCAGGGCCCCCAGGTCCTGCAGGGCTGAGCCCCCGGCTCAGAGCACCAGGGAGGAGATGGCAGAGACGAGGAGAAGAGGCTGAGGTGCTGGTGGGACCCAGGCAGGAGGCACTGGCACTTGTTAGCTGATGCTCCCACCCTTGAGGCTCTTACATGAGACTCTCCCCAGCTTGGTCAGGAAGTTTCTCTGCTTCCACTGGGCCACACAGTCCTCAGAGATGTGGAAGTCGGCCTGGGGGGCAGAGCAGGGGGCAAAGTCACCCTTGGGCTGCCAGTGGGGTGGCAGCACCTCACGCAGCAGTGGGGAGATTTGTCCCCTCCACGGCTTGGCTGGCAGCAGCAAACACAGCCACTAAGTGCCAGCATTTGGGGTACCCTGAGGCGGGGACAGGGGCATCTCACCTGCAGCTTCTCAAAGACCTTCTTCTTTGGCTTGAGCTCCTCATCGGGCTGCCCACCCTCATAACCCTCCACGTAGACGCGCTCCCCAGCGCAGCACCCGGCCGGCGGGTCCAGGGGCTCCACCAGCCGTGGCTCCCCCAGGCTGCAGAGGGGTGTGAGGGAAGCAGGGTCACCCTGAGGTGACCCCCCTACCCCTCAGCCCCACAGCAGGGTCCAGACTGCACCCCTGGAGGGGTACATCCCCCTTGTCCCCTTCTCTCACCTGGAGGCACATAGCACCATGCCCTGCGACTCCACACCCCTCATCTTCTGGGGTTTGAGGTTGCAAAGCAGCACCACCAGCCTGTCCTGCAGCTGCTCCCTGGGGACAAACTGCACCAGGCCACTGACCACAGTGCGGGGCTCAGGCTCCCCCACGTCGATCTTCTCCACGTACAGGCTGTCAGCATCCGGGTGCTGCCACGCAGAAGCAGGGTGAGGAGAAGGGAAGGGGGCAGACCCCGTACACCCCCTGTGTGCCCCCAGGTGAGAAGGTCCCTCCCCTCTCCCCGCTGCGCCCACACCTTTTCCACACTGATCACTTTGCCAACGCGGATGTCCAGCCGGGATGGGACCACGTTCTCCGGCTCCGAGTTCTTGCTGCCCTTCTCTGCAGGCTCTGTAATGCAAAGGGAACACTCACACCACGTGGCATAAACCCAGGGAGCTGGCCAAGCCCTGGGGAGCATGCAGGGACCCTGAATTCCCTGGCTCCATCCTGCCTGGCCATTTCCCCAAGCTCCCAACACCTCCTTACTGGCTTTGGAGGGGTCGGGATACGCTGCGTTCATCAGCTTCTTCAGCTCTGGGCTGCTGAATTTCTCTCTGATAGGGTCAAGCAGCTTGTTCAGGGCCACTTCCACCGAGTTCTTGAGGTCCCCAGGATGCACAACCTGTATCATGACAGACAGGTTCCTGCAGGGTTTCTTCCAGGGCAGAGGAGTGGCAGAACCTGAGTCACTGAGGCCAGAGAGGTGGGAACTGGACAGCAAGCAGGGCAGGGAGATGAACCCCAACCCTTGGCCTCATTCCCCCTTGGACACCAAAGCCCATTTTCTGGACACTTTTGCTTCTAGCTTCAACTGGGAACAGTTGAGAACAGTCCAACTGCTGCTGTTCCCAGATGTGGCTGCCGTGGTCCTGTCCTGCACCAGGACAGTTGGTAGTACCACATCCTTCGGGCTCTCCTGGGTGGGAGCACCCTGCCATCCTACAGCCCCTGGGCTCTGCTCCACACCTCTCCCACTGCTGCTCTGAGCCCTCCAGAAAGCCCCCAGGAGCCCCCGGGACAGTGTTGAGTCCCCGCTGGCACTCACCTGATCAGCAAAGTCCTTCTCCAGGGCCTCATAGGCTGTGTAGGTTTTGTTTCCTCCCCATTTCTCCTCTCTCAGAACCACAAACTCTGCCACACACAGATGTTAAGGCTCAGATTAACTCAAGCAAAGACTCCCTGCTCAGCCACATACATCACCCACCCCAGGGCTGGGAGCAGCACCCAGGGGACACAGGAGCCTGCTGCAGGGGACACAGGCTCCCATCCCCATCTCCTACCCACAGGAAAAGCAAGACCCAGTGCCAAGCCCCTCACCTGACTTGAGGGGAAAGAGGACGTGCCTGATGAAGGAGAGGACCCCGTTGTTCTCCACGTTCCCTGGCTCACAGAAAGCCTTCTTCAGCTTCTTCTTCACATCCTCCTTGCGGTCCAGAAGATCAATCTTTGAGTCCTATAGGAAGAGATTTCCACAGCCCTTTACCCAATTTCTCCCCAAAAAGAGCCAGCTCATGCTGGAGTTGCTGCAACTTCTTAGACCTCAAGAACCCTTGGTGTGCAGCCTCTCCTTTTCAGCCATTAACCTGTCCCCCTGCAGAACCCTTGACCTCAGCCACTGCTCAGGGACCAACCTCTTCTGAGGAGCTCATTTTGCTGCCTGTCAGACCAGGAACCATCGGGTTCATCAAATGGACGCGCTTGGCATAGCCCAGGGAAGGAAGGTACTGGGAAAAAGCAAAGTGACAAGTCATGGGTAATGCTCTTCTGAAGATCAGCTTTAACTCACAACCCCTGTGTGCTCCTGGCCCGGATAACTGGGGACCCAGAATAACAGGAACCAGAAAGCTACCATGAGCTCACAGGGTGCAAACAGCCACGTCCAGGAGCATTCAGAAGCCAGCAGCCTTCCAGTATCTGAAGGGGGCCTCTAGGGATGCTGGGGAGGGACTCTTAATTAGGGACTGTAGTGATAGGAGAAGGGGTAACGGGTTCAAACTGAAACAGGGGAAGTTTAGATTGGATCTAAGGAAGAAGTTCTTTACTGTGAGGGTGCTGAGGCACTGCAATGGGCTGCCCAGGGACGTTGTGAATGCTCCATCCCTGGTGGTGTTCAGGGCAAGGCTGGACGAAGCCTTGGGTGACCTGGTTTAGTGTGAGGTGTCCCTGCCCATGGCAGGGGGGGTGGAACTGGATGATCTAAAGTCCTTTCCAACCCTATTCTATGATTCTATGTGGCAGCAACCGAGAGCCCTGCTGACCAGAAGGGCAGCAGCAGGAGCTATGACGAACACTTTGGTGCCAACCAACATCACAAGCTCACTTCTGCCAACAGATGAGTGTTTGAGCTGTGCCCCAGACACCAGCACGGCAGAGCTCAGAAACACCCCCATTTACTGACCTTCTCTGCAAAAGTGAATATCTTCCTCTGATCAACTCCTCCAAACTGTGCATCGACCTTGAGGTATTCCTCATCCAGGGCCTGCAGAGACACACACACAGTGCTGAGGCTGGGCCCAAGATCCCACATTCCAGCTGTGCTCAGCCTTCAGAGTCCTGCCTGTCCCCCAGGATCTGCCCAGCCTCTGCCAGGGCATTCCCACCCCAGGAGGTACAGGAGCTCTCCAGGGTGCCTCCTGTCCTGCAGCTGCCCAGAGCCTCTGTAAAGCAGCTCTGTGCTTGGCTTATGCTTTGTGCTGCTGCCGGGTGGAATATTGGGCTGGAATATAAGGACCTTGGCCTTCAGCCTCACGCGTCCCTGTACCTCCCTGGCCAAGAGGCCCTGCCAACCTGCCTCACCACAACCTACCTGCAGGCTAGGGTAGAGCAAACCACTCAGCAATGGGTGCTCCACCTCCTTCACCACCTCTGCTCCTGCCTTCTTGGCGTCGTGCTGCGTCACCATGGACGAGAGGCGATACACGTCCAGCGTGTATTCCCTGTGGGAAGGGGCAGCACCGTGAGCACCAGGGAGGGGAACACCTTTCAGCGCCGCTCCTGGCTCCAGCAAGGAGCCAAAGCCTGGAGGCACCTCCGCTTTGTTCCTACATGACAGTGCTTGGGAGCAGGCTCAGAGCCCTCCCTTCCCCACAGGACTCACTTGCTCAGTTGGTAGTCAGTGCCCCGCACGAACTTCAGCTTCTCCAGGGGCACCCCGATGCTCTCCAGCACGGCTTTGATCATGTTCTCATAATAGCGAGTCCGCAACTCCAGCAGCTCCCAGGGCGCTTTCATGTTGTCCAGGTAAGCGTGGAGGTCAGCAAAGAGTATGGTCACCTACAACACAGGGGGACAGTGGGCTCCCACCCACCAGCACGCTGACAAGCCCCCCCCCAGCCCGGCGCTGTACCTCACACCCAGCCTTCAGGAAGTCCGCGATCTTGGACATGGGCACGAAGTAGGCAACGTGCGGCTTGCCCGTGGTGGCCGTGCCCCAGTAGATCTTCAGCTCTCGCTCCTTCAGGATGGCCATGAGCTTATCCTCCCCCAGCACCTCCTGCGGAGGAGCAGCGAGACCCGGCTCAGACTCCCCCCCCACCCCCGGGGGGACCCCGCTGCGAGCCGAGCCCCAACCGTGCCCAGGCCCCAGCCCCGGGGCCTGATCCTGCCGCGGCCCCCCCCCCACACCTGCAGGTTCCGGGTGATGAGCTGATACTTCTCCTGCGGGCCTGGCGCGGGCTCCATGGCGGCGGCTGCAGGGAACGACTCGGTGTTACCGGAGCCCCCCCCCCCTCCTCATCCCAGCCCCCGCGGCCTCCCCGGTGCCCCCGGCCCGGCCCGGGCCCCACCAACCTCCGCCGGGTTGCATCAGCCCCGCTCGGCGCTCGCCTGCCGCGCCTGGACGTCACTTCCTCCGCCAGAGCGCCGAGCTGCCGATGGGGAGGGGGCGTGGCCGCGCTCCGCCAATCAGGCAGCGCGTCGCCAAGGGGGCGGGCTGCCGGCGCCGTTAAGATGGCGGAGGGTGACCGCGGAGCGGCCGGTCCCGCTGCCGGCCCCGGGGCCTTACCCGGTCCTCACCCGGTCCCGTTTGCCCCGTTTATGTGGGGTTCATCGCTGCTATGGGCACAGCCGCGGCTCCGGGGCGCGCCCAGCTCTCACCCGGCAGCGGCTCCTCCCTTAGGGTGGTCCCGGCCCCGCGGCTGAGGCGCCGGTTGGGCTGCGCCGGGGCGGTGCCCGCGGGCCGAGGGGCGGTCCCGTAACGGGTGTGAGCGGAGCCGTGGCTGCAGAGGGCGGTGCAGGCGGGGGTGCCTCGGTATCGTTGTCTTTGGGTCTTGGTGTTCGTTGAAGGCACCCACAGAAACACCTGAAGGGGCTGCGGGGAGCCTGGAGAGGGGCTTTGGGCAAGGGATGTAGGGACAGGCCAAGGGGAATGGCTTTAACCTGCCAGAGGGGAGACTGAGATGAGCTCTTAGGCAGAAGCTCTTCCCTGTGAGGGTGCTGAGGCGCTGGCACAGGGTGCCCAGAGAAGCTGTGGCTGCCCCATCCCTGGCAGTGTTCAAGGCCAGGCTGGACACGGGCTTGGAGCAAGCTGCTCCAGTGGAAGGGGTCCCTGCCTGTGGCAGGGGTTGGAGCTGGAGGAGCTTTAAGGTCCCTTCCAACCCAGTCTAATGTTCTATGATAAAACACAACTTTCTAAGGAGCCTTCCTTTGGCAGCCCTGGGAGAAGAGCACATTCATAGCAGTGGGGATGCGCTGGCTCCAGCACGATGTGACTGTGCAAGCACCAGTGCTGGAGTGAGGGGTGGGGTGAGAGGGGCAGCTTTGTCTTCCATCAGTTTCCGAGCTGTTAAAGTGTTACTGAGAGTTTAAAACCCCTCAAACAGCCCCTGAATTGCACCCATTGGGAATGGCAGGGGGCTCACTCTGGGCTCGTGAATCACCGTTACCAGAGTTCTGCTTCTGAATCAGCTGATGTCGGACTGGAAGTACAGCCCCCGCGTAGGCTGCGTTTAGGTGACTTGGGAAGGTCACAGCAGTAGAGAAACCAGTTCCCTGTCTGCAAGCGGAGTGTGTAAACATCCCCAGATGTACTTTTTGTTCCAGCTAAAAGGCTTAAAGCGTTTTGGTTCTTTTCAGGTCCTTATCAGTTTGGAGCTAGATCCTGCTGCACTCTGGGACCCGATCCAGGTTTCATTTACTTCTGTTTGTCTTTTGAAGCACTTGGAGCTAAATTGCAGAGCTCCAGACAAGCCCTGTGAGGGCTGTTCATGGCTCTGTGTGTTCTTGCGTAGGTTTTGTATGTGTGTAGCTGATTCCCTAGGTATTTTCTTCCTTCGCTGTGGTGAAAGCATTACCCTGATAGTGCTGATTTTTATTGGTTGGGCAGAATGAGGAGGAAGCAGCAGAACTCCCTGGGGTTTATTCCCCCCCCCTTGTTTTGAAGGCAGTGGAAAGACAAGAGGGATTTTCCTTTAAATCCCTTGGTCAAAGAGGACAGGAAATAACCTTTTCTTAGCCCAGATTCTCCTGCTGGGTGAGAGTCAAATGCAGGGCATCCAAGGCAAAAGATTGATGTTAGTGTGAGTCCTCTCTAGGAGGAAAACAGGTTTTGTTTGTAAATGCTTCTAAACTATGGAATTTTACGGGCAGCTTCTTTATCTTCTCATCTCTCACTAGAAAACATGCTGTGTATGAGCGTGGTAGTGACTGAGAGCTGCTGAATGTCCTCAGAGCTCCCTGGCAGTTACTTTGCTTGCTCAGTTTTTCCTAACCCAAAAAAAGACTTTCTTTGTTTGGTATCACTGGGGGGGTGTGGGGGTTGAGGCCCTGGGAGCATCTCTGAAGCTGTGTTTAACACCTCAAGGATGCTCTGCACTTCAAATGTGAGGTCGTAAAGAAGGTACCCTGTGAATGCTGGTATTGGAGTGACTGATTTACAGCAGCTCTCGAGGAGATGGCAGAGACTGTGTTAGTGATGAGGGCTTGTGTTAGTCCTGCTTGAGAAAGCCAAACAGCCTTGTGTGTGAGAACACCTAGGGAATGAGGGACTGGTTGTTATTGTGTGGTGTTAAGACCTAAAATGGTCTGGAGCAGAGGTACTGGAAGTTGTGAGTTAACATTGTGCCTCAGCTGGTGGCTTTGCTTCCCCCTTCACATCACTGCTGCTTTGGAAAACACTTGAGGTTCTTTTCTTTAAGATGTTGGTTTTCCTGGCAGGTTGGAGCTGACTCCTGCTGATTTCTGAAGGCTGATCAAAGGATACCAGCATCACGTGAACCTGAGAATGAGCTTCTAGAGCTGTAAGCAGAAGGCGCAGGGTCACTGAGACACAGGAACCAGCGGCAACATGGACGACCATTCCCCTCACTCCTCTGGCGTTTGTCTTTATCATGAATTTAAGCCCACTGGTGACAGTACAGTTCCCAGAGCCAAAAGGCTGTTGGGTTCCTCAGAGCAGGTTCAGGCCCTGCAGTCAGCAAAGAAAACCTGTGTGCTGAGTCATGACTGTAGCACTCCAGACCCAGCAAGGGAACCGCTGCTCTGTTCCCCAGGCTCTGCCTGCTTTCAGGGATCCCCTTGTTTTCTGGATAATGCTGGCCACAACAACCCTGTTGCCAGTTCTTCTGCATTGAATTATGATGATGTGGCCATTTCTTTAGACACCAGCAGATGTTTTGGTGGTAGTGAGCCAGATGATGCCTTGTTGGAGCTGTCAGACAGTGAAGAAGGGAATTCTCCTTTCAATTTCACTGAGGAAGAGATCCAGGAAATCTTGGCAGATGATTGTGTGGATTCTGAGCAGTACCTAACTAGAAAGACAGCGCTGAGCCAAAATGTGGATGCAGAGAGTGAAAAGGATGAGAGCAGCAGGGGCAGTGGGGCATCAGCCATGAGGGAAGGTGTGATCACAGAGAACCCAAATGAACCTCTGTCCAGAGAGTCTTCTTCAGTCAGTTCTAAAGGTTATCCCAGCCTTCTGACTGAAAGTGCTGGTTTGGATGAGAACCTCCAGCAGTCAACCCAAGTAACTCACATACTCTTTGACCTTGACATCCAGGAGCTTCTGAATCTTAGCCCAATCGATGCTGGTGATGTGGATGAGCTTCTGGAGGACAACTATTTGGAGGAAGCTGAAAAAGAAGCTTTAGAAGCAGTCAGCAATGATAAAACTGCTCATAGCTGTGATCTTGAAGCCTCCTTGGAGGAGCTGATGTCCAATGGCTGGCAAAGCTTGAGGAAGACTCCTTCTACCAGCAGCCACGTGCCTGACTTCTGTGGTGGTGGCGAGGGAAGATGCATGCCCTCTGCCAACCACAGTCCAGCTGAGGATGGTTCAGTGCCTCTGATGCTGATGTGTTCCACACCATCTTCTGGGTCTGAGAGCCAAGGAGTTCCCAAAGCAACCAAGAGCTATTTCTCAAGGAAACTGAGCTTTCCAGAGGGTGATGAGGAGGATTCCACAGAAGCTGAGCAGCCATCAAACAGCATGAAAGTAAACACACATCTTAATTCTCGTAGCTAAAAGGTTTTCAGTCCCATTTCACTTTGATATTTGCAGTGGTGTCCATGTGCACACAAATGTGCTTTTTTACACACGAAAGGTTTTCCAAGTGGGATTTTATAACTGTATAATCGAGACTTACATGAAATGATTTTTTAATTGGGTGTTAATCCCCTTTTTTCTTACCTTTCTAGTCAGGCAGTACAGCTGGAGGCCAGATTGAGCAGGAAGAGGCAACCAGTGGGAAGAAGCCTGGCAAAGTTATTCCTGTGCCACAGGAGGAGGAAGAAAGGTAATTTCTTAAGAGCCTGCAAAATGTCCCTGTGGTTTCCTAAACCAGTTTGGTTGGTCGTGTGCTGCTGGTTTTGTGTTTCCTTTTCCTTATTCCTTCAGATGGACTGAAATGGGGGAGAGGGGGAATACTTGCTGTTTTCCTCTGTAAGATGCTATGAGAGGGGGAAGAAGGGCTGGTCCAAGTGAGAAAGAAGGTTGGTAACTGGGTCCTGGGCAGTGATGTGCAGGGTGGAGGAGGAGCTGTTTGTGCTGGCTCCTTGGCTGCTCTCCTGCAGTGGTTTCCTGCAGGTGGCAGCAGTAGAGCAGCTCCGGGCACTGCACAGGGGTGGTTTCTTCTGCTCTCGGGTGTTTCTGGGCCTGGCCTTGTCACATCGGTTCTTCCCTGTGGTTGCTGTCCTCAGACGTTCTGTGTTGCTGTTCCCAGTGTGGCCTAAAGTAACGTGAAGAATCTGCTGCTTCTGGGGACTCGCTGCAGGTTCCTGCTTTGTTGGTCAGGCAGCAATGTGCTGGGGCACTCAGCTGCCACTCCTGCCTTGCTCTCAGTGTTTTATCTTTGCAGCTTTACTCAAATAAATACTTTCCCTTTTTTGCAATCACAGAATAGAGCTATCAGAATTCTTGTCTACAGTAGCTCTGCAGGGTGCTCTGTCTTCTGTAACCTAATTTGATAAGTTTTCTATGCCCCCCCCCCTTTTTATTTTTAAAGCCTGAAACAATGGGCATGCATTTTGGAAGCAGAGTTTGAGCCTTTCTATCCAGAGTGTGCACATCCCTATGAAGAAAGCTGCAGCTCCTGCAACAGGTAACCCCCAGATGGCGTGGGTAAGGCTGTGCTGGTGATGGAGGGTAGACACCCTGGCTTGCTGAGCTTGGAGGCTTTGACATTTTGAATGTAATTGTTTTTCAAAGGGGAAATAAATGACTGCTGCACTTCCAGCTCCTGTTCAGCCATCAGTCTTGTTCTAGGACTGATTCAGATGAGTTTCATAGTTAGGGATAGCTGGGAAACATCACCCAAAGGGCTTGCTGCAGTAAATCAGGGATACTCCCAAATCAGGCCTGTGTTACTTGGAAGAGCAGAGCTGAGCTCTGGCTGGTTGTGTTGGGAGGTAACTTGTTCTTGTCAGTTCACAACTATGAACCCAACCTCAGGGAATCTTTAGCTGAAGTACAGAGATTTGGATTTACTGGTGAAACCTTCAACATTGCTTCTCCCAACAGTCTCATGCAAGAGCCATCAAATGCAGAGGGTGAAAGGAAGGTGTTTGTAAAGAGCAGGTAAGAGCTGATGGGTAGAACTGGGATGTTCTGGTAGCTTCCAAAGCTGGCCTCCCACTGTGGCTATTCCGAGTGTTCATGGGTGCAATAACTGTCATTTCTTGAGGTAGAAGGAACTGACAGTTTTGTGACTGGGTGCACGGAGCCTGCACTTATCTGGGCAGCACGAGCAGCTGCATAGCCACAGGGCTGCTTTCCAGACTATGAATACAGCATAAGTAATGCAGAGGGGACTGTGCAAGGAGAGCTCAAATGGCCTGTTTTCTCTTTCTTTCAAATTAAAAATGCAAGACTTATGTTGTGAGTCACAGAAAATCAAGCTCCAAATGAAGGAGGCTGCAGTGTGGAGCAGGGATCTGCTTTGCTGGGGAAGAAGGTTGTATGTGATGCACACAATTTGATTTTCTTATTAGTGCAAACCTCTCATTCCAAATAGCTGTAGGCTTGGAATTCAGCCCAACAGACAGCATAGGCTTTCCCAGTTGCCACTGGAACACCTCCTCAGTGGGCTGAGTGTGACCCTGTATGGCACTTCTGGGCACCTGGATCTGCAGCAGTGTCTTGCGTGGGAGATGAAGAGGCAAAATGATCCCAAGGAAGTTCTAAAGGAAAATGATCAAAGGAATTCCCTTTGGGAAGCAGTAACTAATACATTGCTACGAATCTTTAGCTCTGTTTTGTGTTGCAAATCTCCTGGCCTTTGTCTTATGGTAGTGCTTGACCTTGCTGTCCCCTCTTCCATGTAATCTCTTCCTGTAGCCTGTCTCTTGCTTCTTGCTTAGATGTTGTCTGGGTGAATTACAGGCTGGCTACAACAGAGGTTTTGTCTTTCCACTTACCTGCATGGCACCTTTCTCTATAAATGCAGCTTGCTTATATGTGTTGGGTGATTGTGTGCTAAAAGCTGCAGGCACATGGGCAGTGTTTGAACATCAACTAGTGGGAAGAAATCCTTTTTTACTGAGAGTAAACTTCTCACGTCCAGTGAGTTGGGAGATAACCTGTGCTTCTGGCTGGGCTTCCTCTCTAGTTTTAGATGAGACTTAATCTAATAGATTTATTTGCAGCTTCCCATAGGACTCTAAATGCTGCTGAGGCTGCGTTGGAGCAGCCGGAAAAATGAGATGAGATTTGAGCATCTGCTTGTAAATGCATGGCTGGAACTGATAATTGACCACAAAAGCTTTCTGCCAGCTGACCATTTGCTAGCTTCACACTTCATTATTGCCCTTTATCCAGCAGTAAATGGAATCATACCCTTCTTGATGAGATTCTCCTCGGCAGTTCTGGCTGGTTCTGTATCAGGCTGCAGAACTCATGAAGCTCCTGCTTTTGTAACTGTGTCTCCTGGCACTGTATGTTCACACTTTGCTCTCAGCAGTGTTTGTAGCTGGATAGGCCTATTTTTAAATGGGCAGGGGAAGGACAAACTAAACAGAAAATGCATTTCCCTCTCTTAACTCTCTTGCTTTTCACCCAAACATCTATATTTAGAATCACAGAATGGTTTGGGTTAGAATGGACCTTAACATTACCCAGTTCCAAACCCATGCTTTGGGCAGGGACACCTTCCACTAGACCATGTTACCCAAGGCTCTGTCCAACCTGGCCTTGAACACTGCCAGGGATGGGGCAGCTGCAGCTTCTGTGGGCACCCTGTGCCAGCGCCTCAGCACCCTCACAGGGAAGAGCTTCTGCCTTATCTCCAACCTGAACTTCCTGTTTCGGTTTGAACCCATCACCCCTTGTCCTATCGCTCTAGTCCCTCATGAAGAGTCCCTCCCCAGCATCCTTGTTTCCTCCTTCAGACACTGGAAGCTGCTCTGAGGTCTCCACACAGCTTCTCCAGGCTGAACAGCCCCAGTGTTCTCAGCCTGGCTCCATACAGGAGCTGCTTCAGCCCCTGAGCATCCTTGTGGCCAAGAGATCTCTTGAGGAGATCTGCTTTCCCAGGCCACTAACACCGCAGCTGTGCTTGTGGGATGGTGCTTGCCCCACCTGCTCCTCAGACGAGGTATTCTCCTGTTGTTTGGAGCAGGAACACTCTTGAGGGCACCTCCAGGGACCTGGGAAGCTGCGGAAGCTCCTGCCTGGCCTTCAGCCACTGCTTTCCCCAAGTGTTTCTGCCAGCAGCTTTCCTCGAGGCTTGGTTGGGTTGATGGAGGTTTCTGATGCTGACAAACTGATAAATTATTTTCTTGGATCCCTCTTGAATCAAAGGGGGAAGAGGAAATACCTTATAAAGAGTCACAGACCATCTGGCCTTGGTGTAATAACCAAGATCAGTGTTTTTAAAACACAAACACACAAGGTTTAAAGAGGTGGAAAGGGAGAATAGTGTGAGAGAACATATGGAGAAAGAAATCTGTGAAATACAAATGAACACTGTGCTAGCAGGCTCTGCCTGGAAAGAGCTCTGCTGGTTGGGACTGAGCTGGCTGAGGAGAATCGTTCATCTTAACAGAGTTTTTAGCTGCCCAAATCCCTTTTGCTGGGATAGAAAGCGTGCAGGGAAGGTACAGGACTTGAGTTGTGCTGACACAGAGGAGGAATTGCATTTATGGCTGAGCCCAGGAGGGAGATTTCACTTCAAAGCAAGGGAAGTCCACCTACAAACTCTTAAGTTTCAGGGGGATGTTGGATGGGATTTGGGATAAGGGTGGGGTAGGAGCTGATAAGCAAGGAACCTTCTGGTGTGGGGAGTGGTGGGAGGAATTTAGCTGCTCATAGAGTGAGGTACTCCCTAGTGAAGGTCCAGGGGCCTCTCTAGTGGTGAGCCCCATGGTTTTGGTGTGCAGGTGCTTTCGCTGAGATAATCACAGCTCCCAGTTTCTAAATGAGAGTGGAACTTGCTTGGAGATCTTCTAAATCTGTAGTTTAGTCTCAGCTGTTGTGGAAGGATGCGGGATGCACTGTTCCTGAGGAGAAAAACCAAATTGCTTTGAGGTCTGTTACATGGCAGTTCAGTTTATCCAGGGTGTCATTGTCTCCTTTTCTCACGTGTAATGGCCATAAGGATTCTTACCCTCACAGCTCTGGGTTAGAGGGTTACCTGAGGCACTGAGATAAAGGCTCTCCAAGTATTTGACAGCATTAGTCTGCTCCTGGGACTTTGCTTCTCATAGAGGAGCTCAAGTCCTTGTGAGTCATGGCGGTGGTTTGCACAACTCCTTATCTTCCCTCCATTGCAGGGGTGAAGGGTGCACCCACTTCAGCTGTGACTCAGAGATGAGGAGGGGGATGGCATGTAGGAAGGCTGGGAATTTGTGGAAAGTTGTGATTTCTCCTCGTCACATCTTGCATCAGCTCATTGCAGACACTGTGAACTGGCGCGTGACAAGGGAGAGTTTGTCCTTTGTGGGCTGCCCTGGGGTGCTTCCCTCCTGAACAACGCAGCCCAAAGCCATGGGTTTCTCAAGAAATCTCTGCTAGGAGTGTCTTTCTTTTGACAAGAAGTTATCTTTGGGTAACTAAAAGCTGAGAACTGCAGTTTATGAAGGAGACCTGGACTTGCTCAAATGACTCTGTTTCCTGCGAAGGAAGCAGTGTTACACAGAACCATGATTCCATTCATCACATGGAGTTTTGACCGGGCAAGGACAAACACCCTGTTCTGCACTGAGAGCACCCTGAGAGAGTGGACTTCAGCAGGACAGTATTGCAGGGAAGGTGCCTTTCCCTGAGCTGTAGTACCTGTTCTGGAAGAATGCGCCAGTGAGCTTGGAGTTACTGGTTGTTTAATATTTTATGCTATAAATTCAAGGATTCTTGCATTTTGCTGAACCATCTCTTACCAAAAGCTCACTGTATGAGGCCTCCAGAGCTGCCCTTTTGAGTAGGGGTGCTTGTTTTGTGTACACAGAGCTGTAAGACCAATAGTACTGGAGTGCTTGAGTCATGAGTAAGGGTTGGTTGCTGTGTGACCCATGTAACTCTAAAGGCCTCTTGGGAGCAGCCTGTATGATCCAGGCAGGACACAGCCTTTCTGAATTCATAGTAAGTAGATGTGAGATGTAATCCAGGTATCTCTCCCCAGTTGTTGGCGTGAACAAGTTGCTTTGCTGGCTTGAGACCTGTCTGGTCAGTGGCTGCTCTTGCTGAGAACTGCTGTAGAAATAAAGCTCTCAGTGTGTCAGCCAGATGCTCCGTCTCCAAACCAACTGTTCTGAGAGTGGTAGAAGCAATGAGGTAGCAGGGTTGCTTTTCAAAATGCAGGAGGAGCAAAGCAGCCTCTAATGATGTGGAAAAGCTTTGTAACACTCTGAGGCCTGGAGATAACCAAGCTCCTTGAAATGTAATTTGCTTTTGAATCTTGTTGCTCTAGAACTGCTTAAAGTTTGTGGGGTTTTGTCTTGTTAAATCAGAATGTGCTTAGGTGGAGCAAATGAGTGTTCAACGTGTATAGCACTTGGTGAGAACAACCTGCTGCTGCTTTAGGCTGCTGTGTAGTTGAGCCTTCAGCCTTCTCCACTGGGCCAGGGAGGAAGAGCTTAGCAGACCAAGTATTAAAGCACAGGGCAGCTCAGAGGACAGTCTTTAAACTGTTGTGTTGTTACTTACCAAGGTGCTTGCTTAGAATGTGGTTTCCCATCTCAAACCTCCTAACAAGAGCATTAGGTACTAGCTGCAAGCCCCAAAGAAAGGGGCAGGCTTTGTCAGAGAAGATGCTGTCCCAGCCTCTCATTATGCTCCTGTTGTGTGTGTTTTAACTGTTTTACTTACCTTTTGCAGAAATGACCCAGGGTCCAACAAGAAACCCACCCAAAGGTACAGCCTTGCACAGAGGGTGAGCAAGAACTTGGCCAAGCACCACTATTTCCAGAGCAGTCCTGACCACTTCCAGTGTTGCCCTGTCACAGCCTTGTCATGTTTGATTTTGCTGCTGAGGGACTGTGCTGGTTCTTGTTCTGCATTTAGAGTTGTTGTTAATGGTTCTGGTTTTGAATGGTTTGTATCTTAAGTTGTTTTAATATCTGTTTTTAACAAGGCCTATGGAAGTTTCTATGTGTTAGAAACCTTTGGAACTGTTTTGAAATGCTTAAATGCGACCTGGTTTGTGTAGGATTTTGGCATCAGTGGTGTTCTTTGAATTGAAAACAACCTCCTCGCCGAGTAAGTAACAAACATGGTGTTCAAGACTGCACAGTGCAGGTGAGGATGTAACATTTCAATGATGGACACTGGAAAACGTGCTTCAGAGGGGAAAGACTTCTTTAAAGCTTGGTCCCAAACCTTGGCATTGAGTCTCCTACAGGGAGTTGGATTCCTTTGGCTAACATGGAAGTTCTAAACTGTAAAGCCAGCCTGTGGCTGCTCTCCCCCTCCATCTGACAGGGTTGTGGTAGTTTATAGCTGGTGCTTTACCTGGTTTGGTTTGGTCTTGTCTTGTTGTTCTTTCCAGACCTGAAGTTTGTTTTCATTGGTTTTACTTGTTTCATTTGTAATTTTTCTTGGAGAATCGCCTGCGACGTTTTTACCTTTGGTTTATTCTGTACCTGCTGGATGGAGCTTCCTTTCCTGCTGTGTTATTGTGAGGCTCTCCCCTTGCACTTCCTGCTTCCTGGAACTGCCCAGGACACTGTGACCTTGTGTTCCTTTAAGCTAAGCAGTCCAACAGCAACCTCTGGTCTCCGTGCTGCCTCCATCTCCTTTCCTAACAGAGCATAGGAACTCCAAATTCTCTGGAGGATTTATTTAAGAGATACAGGGTGATCTGCTCTTCCTGCACAGGCCTTATAAACCTTTTAGGTGTTTATAGGTGGAATTCAGAGAGCAAACCACGTTTGTTCATAGAGGAAATTGTGCTATATTTTTATCATAGTCATTTTTTGGTGATACTTTTGGCTAATGTGATTTTAAAGAAATAAAATGCAGGTCCAGTACATGTGGTTCATGTGCTTTATTACTTTGCCCTTACAGGAGGAAGTAGCTTTAAAAAGCAGGTGAAGTTTGTCACTGTCCTGGATGTGCAGTGACTGAGGCACAGAGAATCAAAGTAATTTGTCCAAAGGATAAGCAGTGAAGCTTGGAACAGAGCCTGCTATTGCCTGGGTGCACTAACTCAATAATGCTGTCTCCATTAACAGAGTCATCCATACACAGCAATTCCAGCAGGAAGGAATGTCTCTTTTCTGATGGGCTGTTAAGCTGTGGGTTGGTGCATGCCCATTGTTGGGGCTTTGTTGTCAATAACTGATCTTTCCTAGTTAGTATCATGTTCTTAATGCTGGTGTAGTGACTTCTAGCACAGGAGGCTTTGTTTGCAGAGAGCCTGGTAGTGAAAGAGAAGGTGACATCGGTTGACAAGTGCGGGGGTTATGAGCACATAGTGGCTGTTGGCTTTTAAACCAGTGAATCGCACACAGTAAGTTGAAGAGGCCCCTCTGAAAAAAGACTCATTTCCTTGTTCTAAGGGCAGTTTCACATGCTGCCAATGTTGTGTCTGTAAAGTCCAGCTCCTCCTAACGTGTGGAATGAAGATGTTTGCTTCACATCTCCTTGTTGCAGGCGCTTTGAGGTGAGATGGGGCAGCAGGAGTCTGAGTGCAGAGCCTGTTCTCCCTCTCCTTGCAAAGCAGATGAGCTTGCCTGCTGGAGGGTTTATTATCTGATATTAAACCACTAATAGACTGTCTCTTGGAAGGCCCAGAAGTAACTCAACACACTGCTGGGACAGCACAGCTCTGTCTCAACCGGTGATCGATGGGCACTGCTGATCAGCAGTGATGGAATAGAAGAGGAGCAGAGCAGCAGGAAGGCCGCAGGCAATCTGCTGCCTTTGATGTGCATGCTGAGGTGTTGCCTTTAAGCATCTGGAGGTTTCCATGCTGGCTGTCTTGATTTTGTTACATGGCTCTTTATGAGATTATTACTAAGAGATGCACAGCACTCAGGATGGTATTTATATTAGCCTCCTCTTAAGGCATGCCTTCTGCTGCCAGTTCAGCCATACTGAGCAAATGCAATTACTCTGAACAGCAGCACCTTACTGGGACAGCAAGATGCTGGTGTCGACGTGTGCTGTGGCCCAGACCAGCTCCTTTGTGCCACAGGACCTTGGGCAGAAGCTGGTGCCTCCTCCAGAGCTTTTTGTGGGCTTTGTGAATGTAAATCTCTCACATGAATGAACAGTGCTGTGGAGCAGCTCTTTGCAAAGGCTTTAGGCTTTGGGCAGTCTCATTGCTGAGGATTTCATTCTTTGGCATTGCAACTGTGATTTGTATATGCTGAATGGTGGAGATGAGATACTGCATGGGGAGGGGGAGATTGTGTATTCAGCCTTTGTGGAAGGACGTACTGCACGTTTTCTGCCCGAGTGTAGCCAGAGGCTGTTTATGATCTTTGCTGTAGTAGAATCCAGCAATATCAGGTCTGTTTTGTGCAAGCTCTGTGTGAGCTCTGGGATGAAATGTCTTCCAATTAAAAATATAACAGCATCCATCACTATCACAGCCTGAAACAGCAGCTAGAAACAATGAGACTAAAATTATACTACTGCCATTCTCTCAAAGCTGGCCAACTCTTCCCTGTGCTTGTGCTGCGAGGGAACTCTGAACAGGAGGAAGAAACTATGTCCTGAAGTGTGAAATAGTGGAAGCTGATAATATTCCTTTGGGTTGAGAGGGTGTCTCGTAATGTGCTGGCTGTATCCTCTGCAAAACAGGTCTGGATGGTATAAATAGGTTCTAGTCAGCAGTTGGTGGCACTGTGTGGGGGTATTTGTCAGTTAAAAAGGACAACAATGCGCTGCAAAGTGTCAAATGGCATCGTGGGGCTTTGTCCTTATTGCCACTCAATGGCTCTGCATTGAGTGTGTTCAGATTGGAAGCAGAAAGCTGGCTTTTCCGCCTGCCAACTTTGACTCCATCTGGGACCTAATATTCAAGCTGTGTCTTTCCTGGCTCTGTTGCTAATAATAAAAGAGTCTTCACTTGGAAGCGAGTTCAAATTGATGCTGATGCATGGGCTGACAGAATCCAGCTCACACTCCTTGAGACGTGTGAACTAAAGCACCAACAAGGAGGAACGTAATCATTTGAATCTATCAGGTCATCGGATGATTTAATAGACACCAGATTTATGGAGGAAACAGAAGATATTGCAGCATAACAAGCATATTGATGATCCAGCTTTTTAACAAATGCTGGAAAGCTGATTAAATTTGGTCAGCAAGGCTTCTGCTTCCAGGCTAGCCAGTAATAGCTTATAATGTGCCTTTAGGAAGCTTTCCTGCAAATATGGGGGAAATTACATTTGGTGCAACATATGGTACAATCCCCATCTCCTGGAGAAGTGGAGTCTGGCTACTCCGTCAATGAATTGCCATATTTTTATCAGCAGAATGGATGTGCAGCTGTGATATATGCTTTTGAGGGATGTAACCTTTAATGTCTTTGGCAAATACTGGCATTAGCAGTCTGTTCCTCTCCATTTGCATCTCCTCCAGAAAGCCATTACCAGCTGAGATTATACTAACACTTTCTGTAGCTGTGTAGGTGTTTCCTCCTCTGATGCTATTGAGCTGTCGGGGAATAAAATGCCTCTTGTTCTCATTTGCCTTGGAGGAGATGGAGAACGGTGCAGGGGGAGGTGGTTGTGAAGGGGCTGAGGCTGTGTTGGGAAGGGGAAGGACATGCTGGGCAGAATTGTTTGCTCCACACCACCTCCCGCAGCTCCCTCTCACTAAACTCGTGGGGGAGGAATATATTGGCTCAGTGGTACTTTTAGGCATAATATTACAGTGCTTGGAAGGATGAAGGCAAGTGGTGCTTAGCTTTAAACACGCACTGCGTATGCTGGCAAAGGGCTCTGTTTGCAGCTTCTTGCTCCTTACTGTTCCCACAGTCCCTGCTCAGCTGATTCTTGGAAATGGATGGGGTTAGTGCCCAGGGGTGGAACGGCATTAGGGGCCTGGCTGGAAGGCTGCTTTCCTTTGCTTTTGAGATCAGTGGGCAACCAGTTCTTGCTCTCCGGGATCCCTGTTGTGCAGCCCACTCCTGCTGCTGCTTTTTAGCACTTCCTGAAACCTCCCTTTCCCGGCTCCTACTTCCAACAAACACTCAGAATCAGCGGGGAAATGTGGGTGGCCTTTAGGGTGCTGCCTTCTGTGGCCCAGCATCCCTTTGCTCAGCACCGCCTTGTTTGGTTTTCCCTTGATCTCTTTATTGCCTGTAAACCACCTTGGGAGTATCTTTTGGTAACCTTTGACAAGAGTGAGGTATCTCTGCCAAAGATGGGCTTAGGCTGAAGCTCACACAGGCCCAGAGTCTTCATGGTACCTGACTCATGGGTTATGGTGGAAGCTGATGCTGAAGCAGCAGTTAAAGCTTTGATGTTTGTGACCCTCAAAGAAGTAGGATCTTAAGGAGCTTTCTTCTGTAACAGGAAACAGCTTTTCCTAAAGTGTGGACTTATTGCATCAATTCAGAGTTGATAAAAACACTTCCTTTAAGAGAATCACTGGAATTAGGTAGTTGGAATCCCTCTCTGATGAGTTGCTGCCAGCCTAAATTTGTTTCTTCTCACTAATAGCATTATTGCCTTTTAAAGCCTGCAGTTATGGAACATAACGATAACCTCTAGCCTCCTGCCACACTGTGTTTTGAGCACCCAACTCTGCACCACCCTCTAATTCTTCTCTACCAAACAAGGAGTGAGCATCTCCCTTATCGTTTTGCACATGCTGTACCATCTGTCCTAAATCTCCCTTTATAGGGGTATGGATTCTAAATGGCATTTCTTCCTTCGGAGAGAACAGACATGTCTGAAGAATCTCGCAACATAAATAGCATTACAGCTGTACCTAGCAAGTTCCCCCCCCCTCCCCTTAGCCTGTGAACAATGAACTCTGGTTCTGGTTTTCTACATCCAGACACTGAGAGAACACTTCATGCTGTAGTCTCTGGGCAATACGTTGGAAGTCTCTCTGTTCCAGTGTGTGTGCTCAAAGCAGGCGAAGATGAAATGACTTAATTCAGTCGTTACAAGGACACAGGAGATGCCTTTAATCTTTTATTGTACATTATAAAATGCTTATTGCTCTGTCTGTATCGGAGGTGGTGACCTCTCCCTCTTGGTGATGGAGGTGGTGACCTCTCCCTCTTGGTGATGGACAAGTATGTTCTGGCAAAGGATCCACTGAAGAGACCTTTGGGGTTGGCCTGCCTTTGGTAGCTGGCATCAGGGAAGCCCTCACTTCTTCACCACCACGTCTGCACGCAGACTTCCTCTCTCAAACCGACTCTTTTGGAAAGGCTGGTGCCAATGGAAGAGGAGAGATGGCTGAACTCTTCCTGCCAGCCTGTTTCTTTGCAGGGCCTTTGAAGCCAGGCTCATCTGAGTGCAGGTTTGTAAGAGGTTCGAGCCCTACTCAGGCCAACCTGGTATCTGATGGAACAAGTAGATTCTTGCCTCATCCCCTAGTGCATATGGAGTGGTCTTGTGGAGTAATTAAATACAGATACCCCATGGCACACTACAAAGAATAAATCTTTCCCATGTGATGGACTTGCCTCTACCAGCGTCCGGAGCACCAGCAGTCCTGGGGATCCTGTCAGCTTACAAACATCGAGCACTTCGTAAGAGAGGAGAGAACTCCAGCCCCTTTCCCGTTCCTTGTCCACCTGCTGCTGGAGGGCTGCCTCCAGCACATCCCTGCACTGCAGTGTCACAGGAGCAGGGCAGACAGGCCGGGTAAGGAGAACCAGACCTTCCCACAGGAACCCTACTAAAAGAAGCAATTTAAGTACTTAAGCCCTCAGAAAAAGGTCCCTTGGGCAAGAGCCTTTAGCAGTAAATGGCTGTTGCCACTGGAGACCTTTGCATAGCAACCGGTATCAGGAGGTTTGTCTTTTGTTTTTTGCTGACTGGCTACATTTTTGTGGACCTTCTCTCACGCTGGGGGTGGACTTGGGCCCAGCTGAAAATACCATGAAGAAAATGGTTGACATTATCCTTTTGGTGTCTGGTGGTGTCCCCTCGTGTTGGGCTGTGCCCCAGTGCTCGGTGTGTCCGGATGGTGGGAGATGAAGAGCACCAGTGCAAGATAGGAAGGACAGCAGCGGTGGAGACGCGCTGCAGCTGAACTGAAGAACACCAGGGAAGCCTCTGCAGTGGGAATGAAAATGGGATCTGCCTTTTTTTTCTGGGTTTGTTTTACACCACCACCCCCCCCCCCCCCCCCAGGCAAGACGTGCTACACAACACACATCCACGGAACAAAGCAAGCCAAGAGCACGCAGCAGCCGCAGTCTGGTTGCTCATTGTGTCTGTGATGAGCTTTTCTTCTTTCTCGCTTGGCGTGACAGTGACTGATGCCTGAGCTCCCCTCAATGCTGTCAAGGTGTAGTGACAGCGAGACAAAATAAAGATACAACAAACCCTTGTACTTCCAAAGACAAGAACACTCTTCCAGAAGATGGAGTGTGAGGGTGGAGAGACGTGCGTGAGTTGTCCGGCCCAGGTGATTCATGACTCCGGGTGGGATCACTGGCAGCAGTTGTCTCGCTGATGCTTTTCCATCTTAATTTTGGGGTTTCAGGTTTTTGGTTGTGGGTTGTTTTTTTTTTCCCCCATGATTTTTTTCTTTCTGGCCAGATGTTTTGCAGAACAGAGACAAGGAGGTGTATGCCAGCAAGTGACAGTCACTAAGGTCTCTCTCCATGTTGCTCCAATGATGTTTCACCTCCCTAGTCATCAAGGCTCAGAGGCAGGAAGTGAGAGTGAGGAATGGAGTCCATCTATCAGATGGTAGGCTGTCATGCTTCAATGATATTCACTGAGGGCTTGTTTTTTGGAAACTAGAAGAGGAGAAAAAGGGAGAAAGGATGAATAGGAATTGCTAAAGAGGAGGAAAAAAACATGTCAAAGATCAGTGCAGTGTGCTGGTCAGGTTTGGGGTTTGTAAAAGCTCTTGTGCCCATCCCCTCAGGATGATGAAAATGCAATGTGGAGGTTTTAGGGTTGCATGTTCATCACTGTGCTTCTGAATGGGCATAAATGAGTGGACTATTTCAACTGGTAAATGGGAAGTGGTGGGGATAGAAACACAAGGAAGTTTAATTGAAGTAAGTTGATCTAAAGGATAGGCTTGAGTCTGCTCTCATTATGGAGGTGGCATTCCTTTAAGCAGCCATGCTCCTACTGATCAGTTCTAAGAGCTATTGCTCTTTACCCCATGGCACCCAAGGGCTGCTGCAGGGTTACAGACCCAAGCAGCTCAGGCACTGCAGCATCGCTCAGTGCATGTTTCTTCCGGAGATGTCAGCAATATGGATTGGAATCTGTTTTCCCTGCTGGATGCGCAGACATCCAGGAGTGGGAGTGAAGTGCAGTGTCCTGATGTGCCTGGGAGGCTCCGACCGCTAAGGAAGCCGTGGTGCTGACACGCACGGATGTGAAGGGGTGTTTCCTTTCTGCATCGCAGCTGGAGGGAGGCTGTTTGGGTGCTTTTTGGTGTAATTTAGCCAGGAAGCTGGTGCTGTGTCCCGTGCCAGCAGCCTCTCACCTTGCTGCGCAGGAGCCCTCCGCTCTGGTGCTCGGGGGTGCTGTTCTCTGAGGCGTTCTTCACCTTCTCCTTGCTGTTATTTGGCTCATTGTCTTTGATGATATCGTACTGTCTGCAAAACAGGGCGATCACCCCTAACAGGAAGAAGCATTAGTGATCACACAAATGAGCTCAGCCCCTGGAGCCTGCAGGGAGCAGAGATCCTTTGCTTGCCAGCCGGCTCTGTGCCTTCCGGTGGAGATCTCAGCATCATTCACAACTGCTCCTAAGGATCATTTTCTAACAGAGCTCGTCAGCCCTCTGGCTGTTTCCTTCTTGAGACCTAATTCCATGCTAAACTAGTTAGAAGGACAGAAGATTAATTCTATTCCAACTTCCCTGTCATTAAATGGGACGAGCATTTCAAGCCCTACGTTTTGATAGCGATCCCCGCTAGCTGTGTGGTTAAATGGGATTTTTTCCTTTACAAACACAGGAGCTCCTGGAATCTCTGGTTAGTGAGACTGTGTCCTCTGCTCCTCCTCCCCTGGGGTGAAGGGGAGGATCTGGGGCTGGGGACGAGGAGCAGGTACCGTACCTGCCTGCGTGTGCTGCAGCCAGGGCCCTTGGAGCAGCAGGACAACATCTGCAAATATGCAACAGTGACGGCAGCAGGAGCTGCCAGTGGAAATTTCCTCCCACACGCAGAGGCACATGAGGAGAGGAGCAGCCATGCCACGTTAGGAGACTGCAGATGTCTTCCTCAGCAGCTTTGATGTGACATTTTGACCGAGTAACTTCTCTGCCTGCAGATTCCAAACTCAGAGGTTGCGCAGACCCAGCCAGATGCTGCTTCTGCCCCTAACAGCAAAACATCTGTAAAGCTTTCAGCAGATCAGCCCAAACTGCTTTAGAACGTGTTGTTGTGGCAGCTGCCCCCAGGTAAACAGTGGTTCCAGTTCTTTCTGCGTGTGTGAGCAAATGGCTGGTCCTGGCAGAGCAGGTTAACGTCTGCCACGGTCCCACCTTCTGTGGCTCCCGATGGCAAAACTGAGGCACAGAGCAGCAAAGGGCCGTGAATAATGCCAGGAGTACAGCACAAGAGCCTTGTCTCAGGTCAGAGCCCTGGGCACAGCCTGGTTCCTGGCTGCATTTGCTAAAACATCATCATCATACATTCAGGTTAAAGCCTTTTGGGGTTTGTACATGGAAGAGCCCACCAGATGTAGAGAGGTTTCCCCCACCCACCCACTTTCCTTTTTTAAATGTAAGGCATCTCTCTAGAAGGGAAACTGGTATTAGCAGATGCTTTGTTCTGACATTGATCTGAGTTTTAGATGATGCTACAGTGGGAGATGAATCAGTTACTCAGTCGCTTCATGTGCTTGTTCAGGATCGGTTTCACTGGCAGGGCATTTAAATCTGAATGTGCACAACTAAAACTTGCCATAAATGCTGAACAGGGCACTAGAGGGTCTAGAAAGCTTTTAGCTTAGTTTAGGCTTTCATTTGGTTATCATCTTGAGCAATAATTGCTGCGCAGTCTCTGGAAGTGCAAATAACTCGTAAGCTTGGCACTTGCCAGGGCAAACCAAATGTTATACATGGATCTGATCGTGTCACCTGGATTGGCTTGGAAGAGACCTTGCAAAGGATACAGGATACAGTTAATTCCTGCATCCCCCTCTTGTGGGACACGTCTCTGATCAGTGACTGGTTTCCTCTTCACATCTCACCCCAGTTATCTCATCTCAGCAGAATCTGGTACAGATGGGCCGTGTCTGTCAGAGTAAACTGGTGCAGCCCCTGTCGAGTCGGGCTCGTGACAGGCTGCAGCAGGGGATTGACAGACCCCCCTTTTAGAGGACATAACGTGATGCTACCGGGGGAGATACAAGTTGCCAAAGCTGTCAGCCCCTCAGTGCTGTTGTGGCAGGTTTCTGCCCGAGGAAAATCCTCTGTGTGATGGTTCATAACGCTCCGTGGGTGGAAAAGGGGCTTGACTGGCACAAGAGGGTTCAGCACTGAGTGGCACCGGCTGTCTTTTATGGATCAGAGATTTACCACGGGGCTCATTGCCCTTCCTGCCGGTCTCCTTGGCTCACAGGTGCCCATTTTCTCTGGAGCACTGTGTTCTGTGCCTCGCAGGGAGCAAATGCTGTTTCATTACTGCTTGAGGTGGCAGCAGGAGCAGCAGCTGACTGGCGGCCAGGGGACGCTGGGGCTCGAAATAGAAACCAGACATGTGCAAACTTTATTTCCCAGTAACTCGTGCATGTAATTTCCAGACTGAGCAAGCTGAAGGGCTGGCTGCAGCCTCTCCAGACGTGCTAAGCTGGTGGAGCAGGAGTCAGAGGCATTTTCCTCTCCCTGTTTGCTAGCTTAAAACGTAGGAGTGAGATGTTCCTCTCTCCAGTTGCTGTAAGTTCTAGTGAAATGTGGTCCCAGACTTGGAAAACTCTTTGGGTTCCCTTTGGAAATGAAGTTTATATATTCATACATATGACAGAAAGTCATAGTGAGAGATCTTCGTGTTCAAGGATGCGCCGGTAGAGGCTGGGTTAGGGTCTATGCCTCGCTATGCCCATCACATCCCACAGCAGAGCAGCCCCAGGATGGTTTTACTGCTCCTTCCACAGCACTGGCTGCTCTCAGCTGCAGCTGATCTTGCTTATAAAATCACATCCTGCAGCCTCCGTCCTGTAGCAGAGGCTCTGCTTGGATTAAAGGATTAATGGCTGCGAGGGATAAGGAGGACTAGGGTGGAATTTCAAAAGATTGCCAAGAGTTTGGTTCCAAACCACCCTTTGGGATAGCAGCTTTCAATTTGTGCTGTTCCTTCCTCCTCCTGCCACGCCACGCTTACATAGACTTCTCCTTCCTTTCGGTTAATGTGTTTCTGGTAACATCCCTCCTCTTCCCATTAAATCCTAATCTTTGTATTTTGATAGTGGCTGCCGAGAGGATCTGGTTTATTGGTGTTCTGATGTTTGGGGCCGTTTGTTCTTTCAATGCTTCCATTATTTTAATTGCTCCTGAAGCGGGTTCTAACAGTGGGTGCTGAGAGTGAGACTCTTACATTTCTCTTTTGCATGAGAGTTGGAGGCATATAACAGCCAGGTCATTACAGCGTATCGCTGGAGGCAGCCTGTTGGATGGCTGAGGGTGTTATCAGTGCATGATAGGAGATTACAGGATTAGCCATGGGGAATTAGGCAGTTGGTTCATCAGGCCCATTATCTACATCCCCCTGGACTACATCGGATTCACCTGCTTGTGGCCCTGCCCAACTTGTGATGCTGAGGGATGCTCAGTACAGCTGCACGTGCAGTGCTGCCGCTGGGAGGAAGGGTTCCTTTTCAGGTCTTACATGATTACACGTGCAAACCAAGGAATGTTTCATGCTTTTGACAGAAGGATTCCACTGACCTGCCCACATAAACAGCACCACCACAATGATGAGAACTTCCCCTGCTCGCAGCTGCTGGTTTTTCTTTGCCATCTCCTTCATTGTCACCTCATCTGGACAAAGGGAAAGAGAGATCATGAAACCCAACCACAGGGCTCAGGGTGCTCCGATGCCCAGGTCGACTCATCAGTGCATCAGGGTCTAGCAGGGAGAGAGCCTTCACCCCTCAGTCATGCCCCAGCACAAGTTGCCTTCCTCTCCTTCCTTTCCTTCCTCTCCCTCATCTGAACTTGCAGAGCATCAGCTGCGAGTGCATCTCCTGCAGGCGATGGGCTGAGGAAGGAGCAGGGAGACGGGATCACCAGGCAGTTACCAGAGAGGAGCTGCTATGGGGTAAATCCTTGTTATCCGGCCCTGTGGCAGCTCTGCTCTGCCTCTGCTGTCTGTTGGTGCCGTCTGCGCCTGTCCTGAAGCCTCACATGCCTCAGCAGCTCCCGTGCAGCTCAGCAGCGTGGAGCCTGGCGTGGTTCTCCAGTGGGATTCAGGAATGAGCAGAGCCTTTTGGCAGGGCGTAATGCACCTCCTCGGCTTCAAAGCACTAAGAGGAGAGCTCAGGCTCGGGAAAGGGGAGCAGTGCTCCTCTCGGTGCTTTCAGCTGAGCAGCAATTCGGTGTTAACAGGCACCAAGTCATTTTAGCAGCAAGAGTAAAGAATTCACAGCAGCCCAGGGAGCACCAAGAGCTCTGCAACAGGCTGGGTCCTCCGGGACAGGCACTCACCCTTCCTGTCCCAGCCCTTTCTGCAGTAGAGATTCTTGCTGCCAGAAGGATTCATCAATCTGCTTTGGCTTAAGAAGAGCAAGCGAAGGAGTTGCCACAGAGGAAGTGCCTGATTTCCCCCATGGAGGTGTTCCAAACCCGACTGGACAGGGAGGGTTTGGTGACCTCAAGAGGCCCTTTCCAACCTCAACTTGCTCTGATTTGGCCTGAATATTTGAAGTAAGACAAGTGGGAATCTCTGGGTAAGTTTTCCCCTGCACTCCAGGCATGGGAGGCTCAGTGAATACCCTGTGAGCACAGTGGTGCTGTGCCCAGTGCCATCCAAGGGTCTAGTTCCACAGGCGTTCACAGGCTGCTCAGGAATTTCCCCTGGGATTCTCCACTTGCAAGGATGCTGGGACACAGTCTGGAAACCTTCTCCTCTCTCTTTGCCTGTTGAACCTCCTGTGAAAGGGGGGAAATGAGCAGGCAGCCTTCAGCAGCATCTCCTTGTCAACCTTATCTGCTGGGGACACTCGGGGCGGGCACCCCACATGTCCACGTGGGGACCCTGTGCGTTGAACCCGGGTATCCCCACTGCACAGGGGACTGCTTCCCTCTCTGCAGAGCCCAGCTCTCCTTGGGCATCCCAGGGGCCACACAGGAACTCACCCACACTTGCCTTTATTTTTAGAGGCTAGTTTCTCAGCTTCCCTGGGGGTCTTGAAGAGGACTGGCTCACTGGCAGGGCTCTGGCCTTGGATGCTGATGGCCTGGACATGCACAATGTACTCGGTGTCCTCCTCTAGGTCCCAGAGGGCACAGGAGCGGGTGGTGGTGTTCACCTCCTGGATGAAGCGCAGCATCCGCACGTCCTTCTTCTGGAAGCCGAGAGAGGAGAGCAGAGAGTGATGGAGGGGCCTCCCCTGTGCCCTGCTGCTGTAAGACCACTGCTTCCTGCCCTGTCCACCACGCACGTGGAGACCGTCGGGCCCGTTCCTCTCTGCAGCTACCAACACATGAAGCGCTGCTGCGATGAGGACAGGGAGTCACGTCCCCTCCCAGACCACGAGGGACAGGACAAGAAGGAATGGGCTTAAACTGCAGCAAGAGCACTTGGAAACTGAGGGTACCTGGGGTGAAGATGGACGTGACGGAAACTGGGCAACTGGAGGCACCGTACCTGCTGGGAAATTGCAAATCCAATGACAACTTCATCTTCCAGAACATCCCACGTCACAACGGCTGAGTTGGCTTTCAGGTGCTTGACTGTGACATTTACTGGAGCTGATGGGCTGTCTGCAAGGAGCGAGAGCAGAGCCTTTACACAGGCAAAGTCACGGCAGCAGGAGATGGAGCAAGGGCAGGGGAGGCAGTGGGAAAGGACCTGGCTCAGGGTTCTTCCTGTAGCTGGGTATGGATCTGGAAAGGCAGTCTCAACTAGCAGCGAGGTTCTAGGAGCTCTCTGCTGAGAGTATGGGTTGCATTAGACATGTGTGACAGCAGAGCAGGGCATGGAGCAGCTCATTCATCTCCCCCTTCCCAGCCACGTACCACGTTCTCTCTGCTGTTTCCTATTACACCCTGACAGTGACAGCTGGGAGGAAATGCAAAATGTGCCTTGCAAGCCTGGGAAGGGAATGCTTTGATGAGCACTCCGGAGGCCTGGGATTCAGCAGTAGTAAATTTGCTTTTCCCTGTTTGACAGAAGAGATTTGATACGCATTTTGTGCTCCCAGTGAGCAGGACAGGACAGGCAGCGACAGCACCCATGGGCCACTGTCATGGGAAGAGGGCAGGCCATGGAAGCGAGAGCTTGAGGCTCCTGTTTATTCCTCACTCCAGAGCATGCCCCAGTTTCCAGCTGCAAGCTGGACCTGGGTAGCTGCCAGCTCCTTCCCAAGGGAGCTGCCGGTGTAAAGCCTTTCCTGGCATCTCAAGGGGAAGGTTGTACCTCACGGGCTTGGCACAGCCCTTCCAGTGCTCAGGGCAGCAGGGTGGACTCCTGTTCCCTCTCCTCTGGTCAGATCTAATTCACGTTCTCCACCCTGTGCCCTGAACCCGAAGGCACAATGAGACTGCTGAGGCCCTGGCTGTGCTCAGGAGGTTGAGCAGGGCCAGGAGGAATCATTTCTTCTGACTTCCATCAAATAATAATGCCTTCATTGCTTCGTAACCCCTGCCCGAGGCTGCCCTGCTGGGCTGCAGGGTGCACGTGTGCATGTCTCCAGTAACACTTGTTGGGTTTATACTCGGTCCCAGCCACTGGAATGTGGCTGAAAATACCCTGTAGTGTCGGTGTCTCCTAACAAGTGACTTCACTCCTGCTGAATGTTCCCCTGGGAACAGAGAGAATAATGGGAGCACAGAATTCCCCAGCAAGGTCAGTGCTGCTCCACACTCAGCAGAGTGATGACCTTATTCCTTTCTCTCATCCCCACCCAACACCCAGACCCTTTGGAGCTCCTCTGTGGGGAGGCCCCCACCCAGCAGTGACCCTTTGGGTGGCCAGACCCAGGCTGATCCTAGGGAGTCCTTCAGTGAGCAAAAAGCTCCCTGAAAGGTGCATGGCCAAGTTCAGGTGGATTTGGGACGGGAGGAGGAGCAGCAAGCAGTTGTGGCCTCCAGGGTTTAATAGGGGAGGTGTCCTTCCTCTCTGGAGATGATCGAGTCAGTATTGAGGCAGAGCATCCTCATCTCTCTGGGGCTGGCCCTCATGAAACGAGGCTCTTGGAAGGTGGGAGCATTCACCATCCTCCTGCAGCAGCAGGGCCAAGGGCAAGCTGAGCAGGGGAGATGGAGCACGCTCCTCGGGCTGAACACCAGCCCCAGCTGGGCTCAGCTCGCTGCTGTGGCGCAAGGAAGAGACGTGGATCTGCAGCTCCTCACCTTCCCCCTGTGACCAATGGCAACAAGAGTGGGGTCTAATTTTAGGAAGGGGCAGCCAGCAGAGAGGAATGTGACAGGGAAGGTCCGTGAGTCATGCCTGATGAATTTGCTGGAACATAGGGAGGGTATGATGGAGAGGTGGGAGACAAAGCAGTCTCCAGGCTGGCACTTTGCCCTTTTGTGAGTACCGCTGTACGTTAAATCCCAGCATGGATGGCTTTCCTGGACACACACACACACACTTCTTTTAGGAGCTATCACTGATGATTTGCCCAGCTCAGGTTGGGGAGCCCTTTCTAAAGAGATGCATTAACCCCCAGCAGCAGAGAGCATCAGGGAAGAAGCTTGAGGTTGGCAAAAGGGACTGCGACATCGACATCGCACTGCCCTTGGTGCCCGAGTCCCCTTGGAAACCTGTGACCCTGAGGGAGGCAAAGCAGGAAAAGTGCCCGGAGTTTCCTGATGTAAAACACAGGGGGAATTGGGAAGGCCTCGCAGGGCTGGAGGAGAGCAAAGAACCTCTCTGGGAGCTGGGGAGAGGCTGGAGGGCTGTGGGGCAGGAGGGAAGCACTGGGCAAAGCTGGACTCGGAATGGAGGCTGAGGAGAAATCAGCTGGTGAGGGGGTGTCAAGAGTACGGTCTAGAAACACCCTTTGGTAACCCCTGAGAGAGGATGGGGTGGCTGAAGTCAGCAGTTGTGCAGTGAGATCTAGGGCAGCAGATCTGAGCCTGCCGTTCCTTTCACTGCTGCAGGTTAGGAGCAGCTACAGTGAGATCAGTGGCGTCAAACCAGTGTAAAAGCAGCCCGAGAGGAGAACGAAGCACGGCTTGACAGGAATACAAAGCCAGGGAAAGGGAAATCAGTTTCCTGCTCCCAGAGCTGAGCGGATAATTTGGAACCCAAATTTTAAGTCATGAGGATGCTCCCCCCCCACACACACACTCCCAGGCGATGCACAATGAGCTCATGGCTTTCTAAAATCCAACCTCTCTTCCAAGAGATTCCACACTGCTTTTGGCTCCTTGGGCCCCTTGCAGCTCTTCCTTAGTGCCAGCCTGGCTGAGGGCAGGTGGAGAAGCTGTAATTCCTGTTTTCCAGCTGGCTGCAGGGGGTCAGCATCTTGCAGGGCCTTGAGGTACCAAATCCAAGTGTTTGGTTCTGTCCAGCCTCATCCGTGACTCCTGGGAACTTTTGCTTTTGTGCCTGCAGCAGCCAGGGAAGCCAGGCAGGGAGGGTGGGATGGTCCCAGGGGCTATTCCTGCCCCTCTGCAGGCAAGACAGCAGGGAACAAGCCTTGCATCGAGCCTTCCTCGTGCATGTTCCCTCCAGAGATGCTGAGGACGGCACATCCTCCGTCTGATCTGTAAGGGACCCATGTGGTGTAAGAGGCATCAGCTTCATCCCAGCCGCAGTGGCTGCTGGAGCCCCTCGCACAGTGCAAACAGGCAGAGGATCTGCTTGGCCAGTTTGGCTTAGGGCTGTGTGCTGGGATGAAAAGCTGCTCTTGTTCTCCTATCAGCACAGATTGCAGCCCCGCTCTAAGGGGAAGCCCTGGTTAATGAAGATGAAATCATGAGTTTTAAACGTGAATTCCAGGCTGCTTCCAAACTGATCATGCTTAAACCATGTCTGGTTTCCTTCCCACAGGGACCCTGCGTGGGCTGAGCCGCAGTCCTGCATCCCCCTTGGGCCCTTCTGGCACGAGCAGGTCAGAGCTGCCAGTGCACAGCAAGGAGGAATGAGCGATGAAGATTAGCCGTAATCCCCTCTTAATGCTGAGAACTCCTTCCAGCCTCTCATTAAACACTTTGCTCATTATTAATGGGGTTTTATTTAAGAGAGAGGCAAAAAGAACCCTTCACACTTTGGTTCCTCCCTGGCTTTTCATTGCCAGCGCAGCAGCTGCTGGCATGAGGAAGAGGAAACCATCCACCTGCCCCTTATGCTGCCTTCACCATCGCGGCTGTGGATGGGGTGCGGAGGGAGAAGGGTGAATGTTTGTACCCATCCCACTGGGGCTGCTGATTGAGGGTGGTGGGGTGAGTAAAGGGGTTGTCCTGCCTGGCACCTCTAGGATCAAGGCACAAAGACATCCCTGGGAGATGTGGCCTCTGCTGTGGTCCTTCTCCTTTCTGTTCATCTTCTGAAGCTGCTCTTACAGGGGTTGAGAGCTCAGCCATGCAAGCTGCCAGGAGATCCTTGCTTAGAGCTAAAGGAAGGAGCTATGGAAATCTCAGACCCTGGGAGAGCAGCTCTGCCAGCCGAGCCCTGTGGCCAGGCTGCAGGTTTTGAATTAGGGGGTATTCCTGGATTGATCTCCCCAGCCAGGGCCCCCAGAACTGTTCCTTTGGAATTCAGCTCTCCTGGAAACTCCAGCCCCTTGGAAGTGCAGTTTCCTCCATGGCAAAGGCTACCTTTAGTCACAGCATTCACCAGTTCAGGTCACTCATCTCCTACAAGCAACTCCTTTCCTGCTGGGAAAGGCTCAGCTGCTTCCAAGCCCTCAGACATGGTCCAGCAAGCAGAGGGCCTGCCAGGCTCCAACATGCTCATTCAGTGCTATCAACCTGCAAGCTGCCTGCCTTGTCTGTGGGAAGCAGGGAACGTCAGCCTTAAATCCCTGTAGTTCCTCATCTCTGCACCACAGCCTTCCCTGCGGACATGGGAGATGGAAGGGCACGACCTGATAGGGGAAGAAGCATCCCATGAGGTCCTGTGTGATGTTCTCTGGGAAGAACTGGGTGGGTGTGGGTACAAAAAGACCTGGCTTTGCTGCCTTTTGGAGCCTTTCTTTGCTCTCCCAGCACAGCTCCCTTCAGCAGATGGAATTCCTTGTTCTCTTTATGGGCTATGGAGGAAGGGCTGCAGCTTCCCTGAGTGTGTTAATGGATGGAGCCTGCCAGGGAGTGGGAAGAGGCAGGGCCCACCGCTGCACCCCACTACCATGGGGCTGTTTGTTAAGCTCTGACTGTTTCAAAGAGCTGAAAGACCAACTGGTGGCTCTCTAGGCCGGGAAAGAGGCAGTTATTCCCTGCTGACCACCCTGTGCAAACAGGATATCAATAAACCAGCACCCTCCTTACCCCTCCAGAGCCCCAGTGCCAAATCCCCATGGGGCAGGTGCCCAAATGTGCATTGGAAAATGCTGTCAAAGAGGATGGAGCTTGTTCAGGGAGCACAGACATGGTCCATGTGTCCAGCCTGACCATTGGGAAGTGTGTCCTGCTCGCTTCAGGGCGGAACTAAGGAGTATTTCTACTGTGGAGGACATTCCATACTGCCAAGCCTCGGACTCCCGGGGTCCCGAAGGCAGGCAGGTCACACCAGCACCATGACTTGGGTTTTAACGTTGCCAGCCCCAAGCAGAGTCATTGCCAGGGCATGACTGAGCCAGGACCTGGATGCCCAAGAGGACTCGGTACTGGGGTCTTCTCAGGCTCTTCTCCAACTGGGTCACATCAGAGAAACGAGAGAGAGCCCTGGAGTTCCCGGTACCCGGAGCCTGCTGCCTGGTCCCGACCCAGCTCTGCTCTTGCATCCAACGATCCCATTTCTCTTGCACACATACAGCTTTGCACGCTCCACTGCTCAGTGCATGGGTAATGCCTGCGAGCACGTCCCTCGCTGGGAGAGATCTGCTTTCCACATGTGTATTCCCAGCAGAAGACCTCTCCAGGTTTGGAAGAGGAATGGCACAACCTCGGCTGCTTTGCGCAGCAGCAGCATCCCTGCTGAGGGACTGACACCGGGCTGAGGAACCTCCACATTCCCACTAAATCTCTCCTGAACTGAATGCAGGAATCAATAAAGTGCTTATGCTGCCTGTCAGCTGGCCAGGAATGTCTAAGGCCAGGAATGTCCGTGGCCAGGAATGTCTGTGTCTGCTGCGAGACAGGAAAGGGCTGGTGTGGCTCCATTTCCCACCTCCATAGAGCTGCTTTCTTGGGCCTATTGCTTGTTCCTGGTTTCCATCCTGCCGGAGCAAGGGGGGGCTCCATTCCCCTGGCTCAGAGGAAGGGACAAGCACATGGATGAGGAAACAGGACCCACAGTCCCCTCCTGGGTGCCATCAGCCTTCACCTCGCACAAGGGGCATTATTGTGAGCCCACTTGTGTGGGGTGCAAGAGGAGGGGTGGCCGAGCCTCCATCCCCACCGGACCCTGCCGGGAACCGTTTCCTCTCCAGGGCATTCCCCATGGCTCGTGGCTTGCACACCTCTGTGGGAGCATCCTCAGGTAGAGGTGGGGACACAGAGCTGGTGGCGACGCTGCCACTGCCTCTGCGTGACCTTGGGGAAGTCATTCCGTGTCCTCATTCCTCTTTTCCCTCTCTTTTCCCAGGCACAGCACGCGCTCGCTGCCTCGCCAGGGCGCAGGGAGGACCCTTCACAGCCCTCGGTGGAGGAGGCGGTGGGAAGAGGAGGCTGAGGGTGAGTGGCACCAGCCCCAAGGTCACACATGGCTCCAGAGCCCAGAACCGAGCCTCTGCATCCCCCCTGCACGCCATAGCCACGAGCCAGGGCAGCAATGGGTGCTCACCGACACCGCACTGCTCCTGTTGCGGGAGGCGCGATGGGCAGTGCACAACTCCGTGTTTACTCCCCGGTGCTGACTGAGGTGATCCAAGGATAAGGAAGAGCAGGGAAATGGCCCAGTTCACAGCAGACCAGGAGCGCTGTGGCCTCCATTGTGCCGCCGCCTTGTCCTCATCACCCAACGTTCCTTTGGGGAATGTTTCATTAATCAACCCGGGGCTGCTGGTTGTGAAACAGCAACTTGAGGTGCCCACGGCTGGCCGAGGGCCTGTGTGACAGCACTGAAAGCATCCAGGGGCTGCCGCAGCCCTGCACAGGCAGGACGAGGGCAAATGTAACTCCAGCAACTCCCGGGCGCAGGAATTTCCACTCCCCCGAGCGCTGCATCCCTGAGAGTCACCCCCATGCTCCTGGAATGCCGGATATGCCGGCAACCAGCGTTTTGTGAATCAAAGCAGCTGTTCCAGCAGCATCTTGCAGGCAGCCAGCGAGGGAGGCAGCCCTTGGGCGTCTGCTTGGTTCCACCAGCACCCAGGCAATGGGCCCTTGGGTGAAGGCTCAGCCAGGCTGACGCAGGGGAGAAGAGTGGACCCGAGCTGGTGCCGAGCCCTCCAAAATCACAGCTTCCCCCAAGATCCCCACTTCAGAGCTCCAAGGGGCCTGGTTTGAGGTGCCCGGGCTCTGCTGTGCCCCACGAGAGGCAGCTCCCATGGGGAGCTCCCAGTGCCCCCAGCAGTGCCTGGCCGGGCCCCTGGGCAGCGTGGCACCAAGGCCAAGGCGCCGTGGCGAGGGCAGAGCAGATCTGGGGTTGCCTCCTTGGCTCTGGCTCACCCTGTGCCTTGAGCCGGTGCCGTGGCTCAGGGCCAGGACAGTGTTCACCTCCCCGCTGCCCGCGCTGGGAGAGGGGCTCTGGTTGGTCTCCCAGATCCCCGTTTTGTGTCACATCCCTGCGTGCCTTCCCAGCGGCTGGAACACGGTGGGGCAGGAGCTTGATGCTTCCCGGCGCCCCGGCGCTGCGTGGCCGGAACCCCCCGAGTCTCCCGCACCCCGTTACCGGCGAGGTCCCTCTGGAATGCCCCAGACTCGGTCCCCTCGGTTCAGCCCCCGCCTCCTCCCGCTGCTCCCTACGGGACCCCCCCCCCCCCCCCCGGGCACCCCCTCCCGGGGCCCGGCGGCCCTTACCTGCCTCCACCGGGCGCAGACCGGCGTAGCTGAAGCAGAGCAGGAGCGCGGCGCCGGTGCAGCCCAGGAACGGCTCCATCCCCCGCGGCCGCCGCTCCGGGCCGGGCTTGGGCCCCGCGGGCGCCGTTCAGCACCGCGGAGAGCGCCGGGGCCCGGTGCTGCCGGTACCGCCGGGGCCGCCCGGTGCGGTTGGGCTCGGCTCGGCTCGGAACGGTTCGGTTCGGTTCGGTTCGGTTCGGTTCAGCACGAATGGGCTCCACCGGGAGGCGGGGGCAGGCGCGGCCCCGCCGAGCCCCGGCTCCGCCCGCTGCAGCGCCGGGCAGCCCCGCTCCGGTCCCTCCCCCGGCCCCGGGGGCGGTGGGACGGGGGCGGCTCGGGCTCCCCGCTCAGCCCGGCCCCGTTCCCTGCCTCAGTTTCTCCCGTCCCGCCCCTCCCGCATCGGGGCCAGCCCCGGTCCAGCCCTCCCCGGGGGCCGGTCCCAGCCGAGCGCGGCACCGGTGGCTTTGCACCGCCGGTTCCCTGCAGCCCCTGCGGGTCCCCGGGCTGTGGCTGCGGCCGCGGCCGTGCCTCCAGGCTGATGGAGCCGGCAGCCGTCACAAGCTGCAGGGGACAGAAGCCGCTTCCCCAGCTCAGTGACCCGCTGAGAGCCCCTCCGTGCGCCCCACCAGCAGCGAGGCCTCCTGCCCCACTGGATGCTCTGGGATGGGCCGGTGGCCGCGGGTCTAACCCCGGTCCTCGTGGGTTGTTGGAGTCGCGCAGTGCCCATCGTGTGTCCCATTGTGCCGACTGAGCCGTAATTACACACTTGGGCTCTCCGGTGCCTCCTCTTCCCTCTCACATCACCGCATGCCACCAGCCAGCCCCTTCCTCGCACCCAGACCCCGTCGTGGGCTGGGCTCCAGCAGGAGCTGAAGTCCGAGAGCGCATCCCCGTGACACAGAAAACCGTCCCTAAAGCAGTGCTGTGGCACGGGCTCATTGCAAGGGGCCCTTTTTGGCCTGGGCTGCCTCCCATGCAGGGAGTGAGGGACGTGGATGTGGTGTGCGGAGATGCTCTTGGATGTCGCACAGTAAGGACAGTTCCGGCCTCGGGGACCCCAGGGGATGATGATGGGACAGGGGGATGCTGGCAGATCCGGAGCACTCTGTGCTGCTGCTCCCTGGTCCCTAGAGCCGTAGTCATTCCCGGCCATTGCCTGCACCTCCCTGCAGCACCCCAAGCCCTCGGGGTGCCCCTGTGCCCTGGGGGGGACCCTGTGTGTTGCAGGGAGCACTGCAGGGGCCACACAAGAAGGAAGCAGGGCCACAAGGGGCTGGGGCAGAGCTGGGCCAGGGGCTGGAGTGTGGGGTCCTGCGGGGGCTGCGCAGGGTGTGGGGCTGGGCAGGGGGTACAGGATGCTGTGGGGAGGGTGCTGTAGGGTGCAGGGGATGCTCTGGAGTGCCAAGCACATGGCAGGGTGCTGCAGGGCGATGTGGGGTTGCAGTGGGTGCTGTCTGGGTGCTGAGGGTGATGAGGGGCCAGGGGCCCAGCCTGGCAGGGTGCTGGGTGTTGGGTGTTGGGTTGGGTGCTGGGTGCTGGGTGCTGGGTGTTGGGTGCTGGGTATTGAGTGTTGGGTGCTGTGTGTTGGGTGCTGGGTGTTGGGTGCTGGGTGTTGGGTCTTGGGTGTTGGGTGTTGGGTGCTGGGTGTTGGGTGCTGGGTGCTGGGTGCAGGGTTCGCAGGGTACTGGGTGCTGGGTGTTGGGTGCCGGGTGCCGGGTGCTGGGTGTTGGGTGTTGGGTGTTGGGTGCCGGGTGCTGGGTGCTGGGTGTTGGGTGCTGGGTGCTGGGTGTTGGGTGCTGGGTGTTGGGTGCTGGGTGCAGGGTTCGCAGGGTGCTGGGTGTTGGGTGCTGGGTATTGGGTGTTGGGTGCTGGGTGTTGGGTGCTGGGTGCAGGGTTCGCAGGGTGCTGGGTGTTGGGTGCTGGGTATTGGGTGTTGGGTGCTGGGTGTTGGGTGCTGGGTGCGGGGTTCGCAGGGTGCTGGGTGCTGGGTGTTGGGTGTTGGGTGCTGGGTGCTGGGTGCTGGGTGCTGGGTGTTGGGTGTTGGGTGCTGGGTGCTGGGTGCTGGGTGTTGGGTGCTGGGTGCTGGGTGCTGGGTCTTGGGTGTTGGGTCTTGGGTGCTGGGTGCTGGGTGTTGGGTCTTGGGTGCTGGGTCCTGGGTGTTGGGTGTTGGGTGCTGGGTGCTGGGTGTTGGGTGCTGGGTGCTGGGTGCAGGGTTTGCAGGGTGCTGGGTGCTGGGTGTTGGGTGTTGGGTGCTGGGTGTTGGGTGCTGGGTGCAGGGTTTGCAGTTGCTGGGTGCTGGGTGCTGGGTCTTGGGTGTTGGGTGTTGGGTGCTGGGTGCTGGGTGTTGGGTGCTGGGTGCAGGGTTTGCAGGGTGCTGGGTGCTGGGTGTTGGGTGCTGGGTGCTGGGTGCTGGGTGCTGGGTGCAGGGCTCGCAGGGTGCTGGGTGTTGAGTGTTGGGTGCTGGGTGCAGGGTTTGCAGGGTGCTGGGTGCTGGGTGCTGGGTGTTGGGTGCTGGGTGCAGGGTTTGCAGGGTGCTGGGTGCTGGGTGCTGGGTGTTGGGTGCTGGGTGCTGGGTGTTGGGTGCAGGGTTTGCAGGGTGCTGGGTGCTGGGTGCTGGGTGCTGGGTGCAGGCTCGCAGGGTGCTGCGGTCTCGAATCCCCGGCCCCGGTGCTCCGCAGCCCGGCGCTGCCGAAGGCCGCTGCTGCCACCTGCCGACACCCGCGCGGCGGGGGGGGGCGCATCCGGGACCCCCCTCCCCGCCGGGAACCCCCGGTTGCCCCCCCCCCACTCCAACCCCGCGGGTCCAACCTCGGGGTCCCGGGGGCCGCCAGGGGATCGTGGCCCCGGCTTGGAGCCCCCCCCCCAGGTCCCCCCCACTCCCCCACCCCCGGCTCGGGTCATCGCCCCCTGAGCCCCCCCTGATCCTGCCCCCGCTGCCGCTGCCCCCCGGGTCCCCGCTGGCTCCTCGGTTACTGCATGAGATGGGGCGAGAGGCCACGAGAGGGAGCCCGGGGCTCACCGTGTGCGGGTGACAGTGGCGATGCCGTTTAACCCCTCCGGTCCCTGGGGAGGGCAGGGGGCTAAGGACCAAGGCTGGGTCCAGACCCCTCTGGTTGCCCTCGCCCCCCGCACCAGCATCCCCCAGTCCCAAACCATTCCCGCATCAACGGGCCCGTGAGCTCCCCGGGACGTTGGCATCACCTCCTCAGCCCTCCAACCCCTTGGTGGGACACAGCAGGGAGGAGCTGAGCCCCCGGCCAGCCCTGCAGAGCTCAGCACGCCCTGTGCCGGTAGCCCCAGACCCAGGGCAGGATGAGCTGGGGCAGAACTGCTCTCCACCACGGCTCTTGGAGCCCTACGGTGCTCCGGGCCTATTGGCAACTCATGTCCATGGTGGGGAAACCATGAGGGGGTTGCGCTCCTGCTGCTGTTGTTGGGGAGGTGGCACCAAAAAGTGGGCACCAAGGTGCCCCCGCTGCCCTCCATGGCCATTCCTAGCGCTGGGGACCTGCTTGTGCCCAAATCACCCCAAACGCGCCCAGCTCCGTGTCCCAGCGCTGCGGAGCGCACGCATCCAGGTGCCAACGCAGGGAGCAGGATACGTGCCCCCGGAGGCCCGACCTTGGGTGCCTGATGGGGTGAGCGGGATGCGCTGCAGCGTGGGGATGCGGGGACGGAGGGACGTGGGATGGAGCCACGTTATGAAACGTTCACTGTGCTAAGGGAAGCTTTAGCGAGCGGCTCCTGATCCAGATGAGATCGGGCATCACAAAGGGCTTTGTATTCCAGGAAGCCTGTTAGAGATTTAAATGATACAAATGGGCTTTTTACCAAAGAGCCTCATTATCTGGGCATTTGCTTTTAATCCGTGGCTATCGCTGCAGCCCCGCACCCCTGCTGCTGCCCTGCGGCCCTGCCCCGCTGCCTCCGCAGGGCCCCGCGCACTGTGGGGACAGGCACAAGCTTGGGGGGGTCCATGGGGAGCGCTCTGCAGGGTACTGGGGAGACCCCGGCAGGCTTTGCTGGTTCATCTCCTCTTGCTTTGCCTTCTCCCCTCCCAGCTCATCCCAGCGCCCTCGTTTGCCTTGCTGGGCACCAACCTTCCTTAGGCACGGTCCCAGGCATCCCGGCCGTGTCCGCGCTCCTCCTGTGCCACCCCGGCTGCATGGGCACATCTGAGGATGCTCCTCAGCACACGAGGCCTCATGGCTGGTGCTGGACCCCGAATCACCAAAGCCCCACAATATCCTGCCAAGCCCCGGGCACCACCGACCCCCTTTGGCTTGGGGGCAGCAGCCAGGGCCACCCCAAAGCCGACAGGGGCTGCGCTGCGTGCGCGGGTGTGCGCAGAGCCGTGCGCCCCAGCAGCAGGCACAGGGACACGGGGATGTCCCCTCCTTGGGTCCCCCCGCAGCCCCATCGCACCCTGCCCGGCTGCAGCAGAGCCTCGGGGGGGCTCCACGGCTGCTATGACAACGCAGGAAGCTCCCACAGAAATCCCTGCAGGAGGAGGAGAAGGAAAAGGAAGAGCAGGAGGGGAAGGGGGAATCTCCCTGCCCTGGCACCGCCACCACCCCGCGGTCATTGCAGCATCCTCTGGGTACCATCGGTCCCCATGACACGGCTGATCCCCCCCCCCCCAGCAGTGCCTGGGATCGGGAACCCTGGTGCTCGGCCCTGCTGCAAGGAGCGGGGGGATGATGGAGGGGTGAAAAGGCACCAAGGGTGGAGGGGGCTGGAGGCCGAGGGGATGGGCTGGGGGCCGTTTGCTGCAGGGACCCTGTAATTCACTCAGTGATGGGTGGCGGAGCCCCCCACGCCCGCATTATCCTCCCTCTGGCTCCCGCAATCCCTTCCAGCGCAGGGATTAGGGGGTTTAGGGCAGGGTTTCAGTTGGAAATGGGATGCTTTCAAATCAGCCTGCGTCAGTTGTGCCCCCGAACACTCCTGCAGGGAGGGGGGGGGAATTAAACCGGAGATGCAGATTACCGGAGGGGAGCTGGCACCCTCCCAGCCTCAGCACCGCCGCATGTGAGGCATCACCCAGGGCAGGAGGTGCCCATCTCCAGCCCCCTGGAATCCCTGCAGCCCCCAGGGCACAAACCCCTCCCTTCTCTCCCGTTTCTGCTCACCCAAAGCCCCAGTTCCAGTCCCCATCCCATCTCTCTTACACGGGATGGAGGCACCGCAGCAGCTCCCATCACCAGTTCCCGTGTCTCCAGACCAATCCCAACCCCAAAACACCCCTTGGGCCTGATGCTGGTCCCCGTGGAGGGTTCCCAGCTGCTGCGATGTGAAGGATGAGAAGGAGCCGGTGGGGCAATGGCAGCACCAGAAGGCTCAGCACCCAAAGGTGCAGGTGATGGGCAGGATGCGGGTCCTCAGCAACAGGCAGGGCAATGGTACCACAGGAGGCAATTCAAAAGGGGAAAAAACCACCCTGAGAGACCAGGATCACCTTTATTGTTAACGGCTGCTCATTGCTGTGGCCAAATCAAACCCATGGGTTTGGGCTGCTTTATCCCCACCTCCTGCCCCACTTCGGGTTGATGCTTCCCTCCTTGCAGCCCCTCAGCATCACTGATCCCAGTGCCCAGACTTTGGGGTGAATTAGCCCCATCCTGGGTTCCCCAAGCTCTGCCCCCTTCCCAGCCCCTTCCCTGTCCCCCCACCGCAGCGGCAGGGCTGGGGTTTAATCACTTTCTGCATGGTCATTCAGGGAAGTGCCCCTCATCTGCACCCCGCGGAGCCACCCGGAGCCGGTGCAGGGACACGGGGAAACCCACCGGGAACGGCACCTCCCTATGGGGAGCATCCGGCCCCACCGGAGCCTCTTCCCAGCGCTGCCCAAAGCTGCTTCGCTCCGGCTGCTGGGATGGGTGCGGGTGCGGAGCTGCTGCGCTGCCCCGGCCCGGGCTGCGAGCTGGGGATGCTCAGCCCTCAACGTCCCCTCTTGCCTTGGCACCTCCTTGGGCCAGCAGGAAGGTGATGCCCAAAGCACATGGGAAGGGGGGGTCCCTGTGGCCCCGGGACCACCCTGGCCCGTGTCCTGGGGCTCCTTCTGAAGGGGTGGGATGGGGACAGGCGAGAGCGGTGGCAGCGCTGGGACATGGAGAGCGTGGTCCCTGTTCAGCCCTCACCCTGGCTCCTGACTGCAGCCACCTCAGCTTTTGGTGCGCCAACACAGCAGCGCTGGTGTGCTCCCAGTGCTCCCAATGCTCCCGGGGCTCCTGGTGCACCAAGACCTCCCAATTCTCCCGATGCTCCCAGTGCTCCCGGTGCTCCCAGGTGCTCCCGGGACTCCCAGTGCTCTTAGTGCTGCTCCCAGTGCTCCTGGTGCTGCTCCCAGTGCTCCTGGTGCACCAAGACTTCCCAGTGCTTCCAGTGCACCTGGTGCTCCCAGTGCTCCCAATAATCCCAGTGCTCCCGGTGCTCCTGGTGCCCTGAGACTTCCCAGTGCTCCCAGTATCCCAAGACCTCCCAGGGCTCCCGGGGCTCCTGGTGCACCAAGACCTCCCGATGCTCCCAGTGCTCCCGGTGCTCCCAGGTGCTCCCGGGGCTCCCAGGGCTCCTGGTGCACCAAGACCCCCCAGTGCTCCCGGTGCTCTCAGGGCTCCGAGTGCTCCCGGTGCTCCCAGTGCTCCTGGTGCACCAAGACTTCCCAGTGCTTCCAGTGCACCTGGTGCTCCCAATAATCCCAGTGCTCCCAGTGCTCCCGGTGCCCCCCCAGAGCTCTCATCAGGGTTCTCACCGCAGACCCCGACTATGGGGGGGGGGGGTACCAGGGATCTGCACCCGAGCCCCCCCCGCAGGGACCTGCGTGGGGCAGTGCCCGGGGGGGGGGGGGGGGGTCTGTGTGTGCGCGGGGACCCGGGGAAGGGGGGGGGCGGCTGCCGGTGCCCCCGGTGCCCCCCCGCCGCTGCGGCGGGCACTACGGGCGGGCGCTCCCGGGCTGCGGTGGCGCACGGCGGCGGCGGCGGCTGCGGCTCGTCCCCGGGCAGGTGGGAGGCGGCGGGGACGGGGGGGACCCGGGGACGGGGGGGGGGGTACGGGGGAACCGGGGAGACCGGGACAGCGGCACCGACCCGGCCCCGGGGACTTCCGGGGATGCGGAGCTCCCCCCCCCCCCAAGTCTCATTTGCGGGGGTACCGGTAACGCACCCCGGGGGGAGCTCTCATGGGGGTCCCCTCATCCCGCTCGCTCCGGGGGTGCCCGTTTGGGGGAATCCCGGGTCCAGTTCCCCCCCCCCCCGGCGCAGGGGGCATCTTCAATGGTGCCCGCTTTGGGGGGGGTCCTTCCCTCCCCCCGGGCAGCGGGAACGGGGCTCAGACCCCCAAGCAGTGAGGGTGGGGGTGGTGCCCCCCAACTGGGGACCCCTGGGTGGGGCGGGAGCCCGCAGATCCTCCCTTGGGCTGCGGGAGCGGGGATGGAGCCATGGGGGGGTGATGGGGGGGTCCCAGCCCCTTGTAACTGGGGCGGGGGGGGTCCGGCCCTGCTGGGCTGCTCCTCTTGGGGAGTCCTTTTGGCCCTGCGCTTCCAAAGGATGCGAGGTTTGGGGCTCCCCTTTCTTTGGGGTCTCCAGGCACTGAAGTCCCCCCCCTCCCCAAGCCCCCCCTCTCCCCACACAGGGATCACAACACAGCTGGGGTGGGGCAGTGGGTAAAGCCCCCCCCCAAGCCTCCCAATGTGGGGACCCGGGGACACTGGGCACCCGTCCTGAGCTCCCCAGGGGTGACCCCAATGGGATGGGGTGCACCGGGTCCCCGGGGGTGTGGGGGGGGGCCCGAGCAGCGCCCTGCAGCCCCCAGCTCTGCCTGGGGCTCCGGTGCCCACCGGAGGTATCAAATATTAACGGAGGCAGTGGAGGAGCTGAAAATAACCCTCCTTCCAAGGGAGCTGACCCAGATCCGGCCAGCCCCAAAGCCGGGCTGGCCTCAGAGCCCAAACCAGCGCCGAATCCGGCCCCCTCCCCTCCTGCTGGGGGCTCTCTATCACCTGTGTACGGTGCTGATGGGCTATAGGGGCTTATTACGCAAACACAAAGGGGTTGGCGCTGGGTGGTGCCTGGGGCTGGCCCTGAGAGCTCAGAGGGGATGGAAGGGGCCGCATCGGTGTCTGGGGGCTACCAGGGAGCTCTGCCCCATCCCTCTCCCCTCCTGTAGCACAGAGGGACCCCCCGGCACCGGGCCCAGCACAATGGGGAAGCAGAACAGCAAACTGCGTCCCGAGATGCTGCAGGACCTGCGGGAAAACACCGAGTTCTCGGACCTGGAGCTGCAGGGCTGGTACAAGGGGTTCCTGAAGGATTGTCCCTCCGGTATCCTCAACGTGGAAGAGTTCAAGAAGATCTACGCCAACTTCTTCCCCTACGGCGACGCCTCCAAGTTCGCCGAGCACGTCTTCCGCACCTTCGACACCAACGGCGACGGCACCATCGACTTCCGAGAGTTCATCATCGCGCTGAGCGTCACCTCCCGCGGGAAGCTGGAGCAGAAGCTCATGTGGGCCTTCAGCATGTACGACCTGGACGGCAACGGCTACATCAGCCGGGAGGAGATGCTGGAGATCGTGCAGGTACCGAGCCCCTGAGCCCCCTCGCTGCGGCCATCCCCTCGCAGGGTGCAAGCTGGGGACGTCCCCTGTGTGCCAGCCCTGGGGTGGGACGTGGCTTTGGTGGCGGTGCTTGCGCCCATCCCAACCAAAGCTCCCCACGGGGGGACACGGGGAGGGTGTTGAACGCCAGCCCCGTTCCCAGCACAGCGAAGCCCAAAGCTTGGCCCCCTTTCCTGGATGGGTGACAGCAAACACCTCGCTCCCCCCCATCCCTCCTCCCCACGTCCCGCTCGCAGGCCATCTACAAAATGGTCTCGTCCGTGATGACCATGCCCGAAGATGAATCCACTCCGGAGAAAAGAACGGAAAAGATCTTCCGCCAGATGGATACCAACAACGACGGTAAATGAGGGCTGGAGGGATTAAGGGAAAGGTCTCGCTGCTAAAGCCGGGGGTCTTAGACCAAGCTGCACGCACGCTGATTAAATGGCTCACTAAGGGGGGGGGAGCCCCGGCAGCCGGAGGGGCTCAGCGGACCCCAGGGTGCTCATCCCGGGTGCTGGGAGGGCTCCAATCCTGGTTGTGCCCCGGGGCTGCGGTGATGGGCGCCGGGCTGAGCCTTGTCCCCGCCCCACAGGAAAGCTTTCTCTGGAGGAGTTCATCAAAGGTGCCAAGAGCGACCCGTCCATCGTGCGCCTGCTGCAGTGCGACCCCAGCGGCGCCGCGCAGTTCTGAGCCCCACGGAACTCCCCCCACAGCCCCACACCACCCCCCAACCTGCAGCTGGTCACTGCCACGGGCCCCTGCCCGGCCCCTGTGGTCTCCCCCCACTTCCATGCCCCATAGGGAGAGAGCTGGAGCCTGGCTGAGGCTGCAGCAAGGGGGGGACCAAGGGGGATGGTCCCCATGGCCAAGCGGCTCCCACACTGGGTCAGCATGGGGAAGGATGGAGCAGGGTCTGCCCTAGGCAAGGAGGGTCCCCCCAGCACTGGGGACATGAACCCAGATTCATGGTGAAGCCACCACTGCATCCCTGGCACGAGGACAAAGACACAGGGACTTGGAGACCCCCAGCACCCCCTATGCATGCAGACATGGCCATGGGGCTGAGGCAGCCCCTTCCCCACAGCCAGCACATGGGTAGGGGCCACGGGGATGGGGACGCACTCATTGTCTTTTAATACCTACAGAATAAAGTTTGTGTCAGTGCAGTCAGTGGTGGGAAAGAGGCATCAATGGGGAATGGGTATCCCTGAAGCATCTGGATCCAGCCCAGTTGCCTGCTTCAGTGCAGCCCCAGGTGAGCCGAGGCCATGGGGATGGGCTCATGGGTCTTGGCTGGTGGCATTTAAAGGACACATCCACCCAGGAGCTGGGTTGAGGAACAGTGGGGTCCTGCTGTGGGGCTGTGAAGGCACTGGGGCAGGGCAGGGCTGCCAGGGCACAGCCATGGTGTTGCTCAGAGCCAGGCAGCACCCACACTGTGCAGCCTCAGCAAGCCCAGGCACTACATGGGGTCAGGGCTCTGCCCAGGGGCTGCCTGCAGGGAGCCCAACAAAGCAGAGAGGATGAGAATGAGCATGAGTTCTATCCCAGAGCCCCTGAGCCCAGCCGGGTCCATGCAAGCCCTGCTCAGGGCTGAGCCCAGGACCAGCAGTCACCTCCCTCCGGTGCATCCCATGGCAGCAGTGGCAGAGGAGGAAGAGGTGGAGGGTGAGCAGGAGGCAGCGGATGCTGAAGACAATCTCCATGGAGCTGAGCAGGAGGGAGAAGGCCCAGAGGGACAGCGTGGAGCTCTGTGGGGACAAGCAAAGAAGTGGTAAATGCCCCATCCCTGGCAGTGTTCAAGGCCAGGCTGCACACAGGGGCTTAGAGCAAGCTGCTCCAGTGGAAGGTGTCCCTGCCCTTGGAACTGGATGAGCTTTAAGGTCCCTTCCAACCCAACCCAGGCTGGGGCATCAATTCCCCACCCGTCCTCCCCATCCCCGGTGCAAACCCCCCCTGTGGACTCCCACAGACACGGGTGGGATCGAAGGGGCACTCACGGGAGACCAGGGTGAAGGCGACATTGGTGTCAGTGCAGGGGGACAGCAGCACCCGGCTGCGGCTGCTCAGGACCAGCACAATGATGGATGGGCAGTGCGGGCAGGGCAGGCAGCTGGTGGTGCTCAGGGTGAAAACCACCCCCTTCTGCAGGAGGGGAGGGAAGCGGCAGCGCAGGGAGGAACCTTTCAGACCTCCGCCTCTGCAGTGGGTTCCAAAGGCCTTTGAGCAATAAAGGCACTGAGCAGACAGGAGGTGAGCAGCATGAAGGCAGGGGTGGTTTTCAGGGTTACTTGAGAACTCCCTCAGCTTGTGAAGTGTAGGACCAGATGGAGAACAGACCTTCCTCAAATAAACTTGTGCTGCCGTTTATCCTGCTTGTTCCTTAAAACCATCTGTCCGAGAGACAAATAAAAGACTGAAACCTGGGCACAGACTCATCAAGTAACAACTGGAGTCACAAATCAAACACCAGGTTCGAGTTACCTGGTGACCACCACTAAAAACCTGCACTGAATTCACAGATGAAAAGCATTTCTTTTAATAGGAATACCCAAGGTCTCTTACCAGCAAGACGAGCAATCCTGCTGCCCAAATCCCTGTCTCAGAGATACTGGAGCTCAGGGCTGTGGCATCAGTTCTACTATATTGCCCTGATACAGGACATGTAATGGTAATCCCCTGTAATGGTAGAGGGTGTAAGTTACCTGGCACATCACCACAGCGCTGTGAGCATCAGTCAAACGTCAGCAAAGGGCTCCCTGCTGTACCTGCATGAACTAAAGACAGCAGCCCTTTATAAAGAGAAGGCAGCACCTAGGTGTGCACAGATTCATCACCGATACGAAGCTATTACCGGTTACCCAAAGGTTCAGGTCAGGGAGCCCACATGCTGAAGCAGTCTGGCAATTTGCAAAGTGATCCTGCCACCGAATGCAGCATTTTCCACAGCTCCTGTCTGCTCCTGCAGGCAATTGTCCTAAATGAACTCTACGGACACAGCCTAAAGGAAAGATAAGACCAGAAGCAGCGAGAGGCAGCACAGAGCAACATAAAACCCATGAAGCCTCCTGGGAAAGGGAAAGGTAACACAGAATCAGTGCCTTTTCCATGCGGGGCATCTTTGTACCTGCTGGGCAGAGAACTCGGACACAAATCCTGCTTCCTGAAGTTGGATTCTTCTATCTCCTGGCAAGTTTTCTCCTGTCATTTCAGTTGTACTTTACTGATTTACCTTGGCTCAGCTATGAGAAGTGAACTGAGGAGTATAAGAGAAGATACTGTGTGTTTCAAGCTACAGTCCAGAATCGTAGGCTGGATAGCACAGGATTGTCTGAAACTCACCGAGTTTGTTTTATTTCCAGTCCACACATATATACAGTGGATACAATAAAACGTAATAACAAAAGAGCCTGAAGAATCACATCCAGGTGCAATCTCATGAAAGATTAAGAAGCTATGAACAAAGATGCAATGTGAATTAGGATCCTGAGGGTAACTCCTCCCGTTTCGATACTGGGCATGACAGGCTATGGTATGGAATATCCCTTTGGCTAGTGCAGGTGTCCTGTCTCTGCTTCCTCCCGATTTCTTGTGCCTCTCCTCACTGGCAGAGCATGGGACTCAAAAGTCCTTGATCGGGGTAAAAGCCACTGAACAACTAAACCATTGGTGTGTTATCAGCGTTGTTCTCAGAGTAAAGGCAGCGCTGCACCTGATCCTAGGAAGAGAACTGACTCTGCTGCAGCTGAAACCAGGGCAAAGGCAGAGAGACAAGCACAGCAGCAGGGCGCAGGATGCCGGGGCAGGAGCCTCCGAGGCGCCTGAGGTTCATTACGGGAGAATGAAGCGCACCGGGGGCTCCTGATCGGGCTCGTGGCCGCAGACCTCACCCCTGCAGCACCGGGCGGCGGCCACGAGCACCCTGGGCCTGAACGTGCCCCGGGAGGCAGCAGCGAGCGCACGGCCCCGGCCCGCAGGGACAACGGGAGCGCCCCGGTTCCTGCGCGGAGGCACGGTCTGCAGTACCCAACTCTGGCCACAGGACGGCAGCAGCGAGCGGCGCCCGGAGCCACCAGCGCAGTACCGAGTTTTAGCCACAGCATCCTAGGATCAACGAGGTTGGAAAAGGCATTTAAGACCATTAAATTCAACCATTACCCCAGCATTGCCAAGGCCACCACTAACCCATGGCATTGAGGGCATCAAATACACGGTTTGTGAACACTTCCAGGCACGGTGATTCCACCACTGCCTTGGCAGCCTGGCCCAATGCCTGGGGAGCCTCTCCGAGGGTTAATGCCCTTCCACGTACAGAAGCAGCCTCCATTCTTCATGGGCAGAGCAGTGGTACAGGCACTTCAATGAAATATTATTGAGGACAAAGAATTCTGATGAATATTTGACAGTTTAAGCAAAAGCATCAAGTCCAGAAGGAAATAGGGAGGAATGATCCCAGTTTGACACCCTGCTACATCCCCGGTCCCAGATGCCGGTTGGGGTCGCACTTTATAGTGGAGTCTGAGGAAGTGGATCTTAGCCAGGAGATGCTGCAAGCCCCTGCTCCCACAGCTGAAGAGCCAGGACAGAAAGCTGGTGCTGGGCATCTTCTGCACATGGTGAGTTCCGCAATGGTGTCACCTGCATTGCTCTCGCTCCTCGCTTTCCCACCTAAAACTCCATCTTGTGTACTCTATGATCTCAGGTGTATTATTCAGATGTCTTTTTGCAAAGGAAAAGCAGGACAGTCCGGTCACGAGGTGAAAGATGAGCTCCCCTCAGTCAAACCAATGGTGAGTGCATTGTTAAAGGCCTGTCACATCTCTCACTCTGGAACAGCACTTCCCTGGGTAGGGCTGCTCTGCTGACAGGCTTTTACCTGAACCTAAAGGGAGGCTTGCATCTCAAATGGCTCCCCGTTTACTCTTACTCACCCCCTAAAACACCCCTCCTCCATGCCCTGATGGACTCCTAATTCCTGCCCCACTTCAGTGACAGCTTCCTGACCAACCATCACAAAGTCTGTCTTGTAGAGAAAGCCCCTTCCAATAAAGGGCTCGAGTAGTAACATTTGCCAAGTTAGAGAATAGGAGGATGGTCACACTCATCTAGGCAGAAGTTCAGGTTCAAAGCTTGTCCCCCAGGGCACCAAATCCAGCCACTTCAAATGGGTTTAGTCCTTGACACTTCATGTCTGTGCCCCTTCACAGGCTATTGCCGTCCACATCAGAGTCCTCCCCTTTCTCAGAGCTTGTCAGAAGATGCTAGAAGATGGAGAGTCTGTGGCCAAAGACAGTACAGCTACAAACAACCAGGGGCTGCAGTCAGGTTTGTGGGTATCTTTCTCAGGAAGAAGTGTGGGTAGTATAATTCTAGAGGAATGAGCATGGAACAAAAGGAAGTACTGGTCCTCGGGCAGAACAGAAGGTACAAGGGCAGACTGCACATGTACAGACAGAGGGTCACAGAGTGAGAACAGAAAAAGTGTGAGCAGAGACCATGCTTAGACAAAAGAGAAACAAACTGCAGAAAGAGGAAGGTGAGAAGAGCTGGGTATTTGGAAAAGCAGCAAAACCAAAGTGATTTCCAGAAGCACAACAATGGCAGCTGCAGCATCACCTCAGCAACCCAGCAGAAATGAAGGCAAGAGGTGCACAGAGTGCGCCTCCATGCAGCATACAGATGCCAAGAGATCAGATCCTTC